>NC_068424.1:29492696-30092696 GCF_023373465.1 Oncorhynchus keta | reverse complement strand
CCTGAGACAATATTCAAAATGTCTGACACTGCTGCAGTCTGTAAATGTGTACCATTTTCCAAAGACTACATTGAAGACACAAGAAGCATTTAGATTTCCACCTGGAATAGTAATAGCCTATCAAATTCAGCCTACAGCTAGTGTATCATGTTATTCATAGCACATGATTTCCCAGGAATTTGAAAGCCTCTGTGTGTTTGAGACTGGAGTAAGATTTCATGATCATTGTTCAGATTTTCTCCACACCTCAGTGTGGGAGTCTTTTGTCTTTTGGGTCCAACTTGCGGGCCAACTCAGCTTATTACAAAGAGACACCTGGTCAAAGCTTCACATTTACCATTAATGTCTTGTGAGAAAAGTGACTGACATTTTGTACTGCCAATGCAACCTGAGATGCTCTCTGCTCAGTGGTCTTTCTTAGTACCTAATCAGTTATGCTGGCTGGGTCCACAACGGTTTGGTTTTTACATTTGCCTTCACAACAGAAGTTGTTAAGTGGATATGCACTGAATAACATTCATGGGGTCATCCAGACTGACATTTGACATGGGGTGGTATGGTCTGTATGCAGGCCTAAACATTGGCTGGGTCAGTGGTATGCAGCAGTTGCTGTAACACTGACCATAGCTTGAACTAGAGGTTAACCGATTATGACTTTTCATCACCGATACCAATTTATTGGAGGACCAAAAAATGCTGATACAGATTAATCAGACAATGTTTTTATTTATTTGTAATAATGACAATTACAACAATACTGAATGAACACTTATTTTAACTTAATATAATACGTCAGTAAAATCAATTTAGCCTCAAATAAATAATGAAACATGTTCAATTTGGTTTAAATAATGCAAAAGCAAAATGTTGGTGAAGAAAGTAAAAGTGCAATAAGTGCCATGTAAAAAAAGCTATCGTTTAAGTTCCTTGCTCAGAACATGAGAACATATGAAAGCTGGTGGTTCCTTTTAACATGAGTCTTCAATATTTCCAGTTAAGAAGTTTTAGGTTGTAGTTATAGGACTATTTCTCTCTGTACCATTTGTATTTCATATAGCTTTGACTATTGCATTTTCTTATAGGCACTTTAGTATTGCCAGTGTAACAGTATAGCTTCCCTCCCTCTCCTCACCCCTACCTGGGCTCGAACCAGGAACACATCGACAACAGCCACCCTCGGAGCATCGTTACCCATCGCTCCACAAAAGCCGTGGCCCTTGCAGAGCAAGGGGAACAACTACTTCAAGGTCTGAGTGAGTGACGTCACTGATTGAAAAGCTATTAGCACATACCCCGCTAACTAGCTAGCCATTTCACATCCGTTACACCAGCCTAATCTCGGAATTGATAGGCTTGAAGTCATAAACAGCTCAATGCTTGAAGGACAGCGAAGAGCTGCTGGCAAATTGCACGAAAGTGCTGTTTGAATGAATTCTTACGAGCCTGCTGCTGCCGCCTACCACCGCTCAGTCAGACTGCTATATCAAATCATAGACTTAATTATAACATAATAACACACAGAAATACGAGCCTTAGGTCATTTAATATGGTAAAATCCGGAAACTATCATTTAGAAAACAAAATGTTTATTCTTTCAGTGAAATACGGAACCGTTAGATAAAATACCGAACTGGTGGCATCCATCCATAAGTCTAAATATTCCTGTTACATTGCACAATCTTCAATGTTATGTCATAATTACGTAAAATTCTGGCAATTTAGTTCGCAACAAGCCAGGCGGCCCAAACTGTTGCATATACCCTGACTCTGTTGCACAGAATGCAAGAGAAGTGACACAAGTTCCCTCGTTAAAAGAAACTCATGTTAGCAGGCAATATTAACTAAATATGCAGGTTTAAAAATATATACTTGTGTATTGATTTTAAGAAAGGCGTTGATGTTTATGGTTAGGTACACATTGGTGCAAAGACAGTGCTTTTTTCGCGAATGCGCTTGTTAAATCACCCGTTTGGCGAAGTAGGCTATGATTCAATGATAAATTAACGGGCACCACACCGATTTATATGCAACGCAGGACAAGCTAGATAAACTAATAATATCATCAACTATGTGTAGTTCACTAGTGATTATGTTAAGATTGATTTTTATTTTATAAGATACGTTTAATGCTAGCTAGCACCTTACCTTGGCTCCTTGCTGCACTCGCATAAGAGGTAGTCAGCCTGCCACGCAGTCTCCCCGTGGAGTGCAGTATAATTTGCCATGATCCAGAAATGCCGATTTACCTATTGTTATGAAAACTTGAAATCGTCCCTATTTAATCGGCCATTCCAATTAATCGGTCGACCTCCAGCTTGAACCATACAAATGTAAATATACTGAACAAAATTTTTCATTGTTGCATTTATAAGATTTTACTGAGTTCATAGAAGGAAACCAGTCAATTGAAATAAATAAATTAGACTGGGCAGGGGTGCAGCCATGGGTGGGCCTTGGAGGGTATAAGCCCACCCACTTGGCAGACAGGCCCAACCACTGGGGAGCCAGGCGCAGCCAATTAGAATGACTTTTTCCCACAAAAGGGCTTTATTACAGTTGTGAGGTCGGTTCGACGTACTGACAAATGATTTAAAACGACGTTGGAGATGGCTTATGGTAGAGAAATTAACATTCAATTCTCTGGCAACAGCTCTGGTGGACATTCCTGCAGTCAGCATGCCTATTGCATGTTCCCTCAATCTGGCATTGTTCCCTCAATCTGTGGCATTGTGTTTTATGACAATTGGCTTTTTATCCCCGGCACAAGGTGCACCTGTGTAATGATCATGCTGTTTTATGAGCTTCTTGATATGCCACACCTGTCAGGTGGATGGATTATTTTAGCAAAGGAGAAATGCTCACTAACAGGGATGTAAACACATTTGAGAGAAATACGTTTTTTGTGCATATGAACCATTTCTGGGATTTTAAAAATGTAATCTCATGAAACATGGGACCAACACCTTACATATTGCGTTCATATTTTCATTCAGTGTAGATCATGATCTGAGAGATTAGGCTACATAGTGTCCATTGCTGGTGTGTGTGTGATGGCCAGAAGAGCGCATGATCGTGAACCATGACTGTGACTAGTGCATAAACCACAGGTCTGTTACAAAAAGGACCTCAACTTGGGATTTGGGATTTTTCCTTTGGTGTTTTTGAGAAGTTTACAGAGATGTACCATGCTTTTTGATTTGGATCAAGAGTTTAATTCATCACCTTTATACCAAAGACTTTCAGCTTTTTATTCAGACTGATGCCAAGTACATATCTCGCTAACGTATTTGTCTACAAGAGTGATTACGTATTTAATTTGGATAATTCAAACACAGTAGTAGATGATAAGAGTCTATTTAGCATGCAAGGCTATTAGCTCCGACCTCTAGGCTCCATTCCAACATGCCAACGGGGTGTGTTTGGGACTCAGCCCTAGGATGTATGGAAGGTGTGGTAGTAGGCAAAAGTTGGATGATGGTTGCTCGTTTCTGTGTCAACTTGTGGGCTATCAATAGACTACCCACCACACCCCTCCACTCAATAGCCCTTGCTTGCCTCCCTGAGGTAATTGTGCAGAGGAGGCGGGTCTTGTTACAGCAGGAAAATGAAATGCTTTTTACAATGTTCTTGACATTGTCTGTTGTCACAGGATTGTTATGTTGAGCCTCTGAAGTTTTCATTCTGATCCTGCGTTTTGTAACCAGGTGTGAATGTACCCGTTAAGTCGTAAATATAATTTGGATGTATTCATGTGATTTGAACTCGTTGAGAAACGCTGATTCGATAAAGGGCCTCGTTGCCAACATCCCAAAGTATCCCTTTAACCAAATAGCTATCGAGACTATCTGCATTGCCATTTTTTTTTTCATCACATATGCTGCTGCTACTGTTTTATCTGTCACTTTATTCCTAGTTATACAGTATACACACCTACCTCAATTACCTGCACATAGACTCGGTACTTGTACCCGTGCATATAGCCAAGTTATCGATACTTATTGTGTATTTATTATTATTGTGTTTTTATTTATTCTTTCTGTATTGTTGGGAAGGGCCCTAAGTAAGCATTTCACTGTTAGTCTAACCTTGTTGTTTGAGGCATGTGACAATTTGACTTGATTTGATAAGCTAATGGGCAACAAGCTGCGGCAACCATACATTTAAAATACTGCTATCATGCTTGTAAACTAATTCTAGAGTTAAAAAATCACAATAATAGATTGCTTTTCATAAATAATGTTTTGTTGCATTTAACTTCTGAAAATGCTGTTATAGAGGCCATTTCTTAGTAGGCGACGTCTGAGTTGACCATGTGTGGGAATTGGGTGCTCTGGATGATGGACGAGTTTCCAGCTAGTAATTACCAGTTGGAGGGCTGTTCAAGTGGATTTTTCGCAGTCGTATGTGGTAAATTCCCACTTTGTTATGAACGCACCATGACACTACCTCCAAAGTTTTGACTGTCATAAATGGGGCGTGTCTGTAGCACGGTACATCGCCCAATTCATTGGAAGCTTTGGCTTGCTTATATAGAGCGGGTACTACAGGGGTTGCTCAACTGAAAATGTTGTGGTTATGCTGCAGGATTTAGAGGTAATTTATGGTTTAGTACGGTACCCTGCGTCACTACTTCATTGACCAGACCAGCACAAGGAGGAGTTGGAACCCAAAAGCATAATCAGTGCTCTAAGGCGCTACTGTGTCTCTAAAAATACACTTATTTATTTGTTATTACTCGTCAGTATTACTTACTAAAACTGTTGTTACATTAAGGGTTTTATTCTAAGAGAAACTTAGACTACAATTATGGTGTGGAAATGTTCAGATTATTTTTGCTCTTACTGTAGTACTGTTTTCTACAACCGACTGGTCACGTTGTACAGCTCCCGAGTGGCGCAGCGGGTCTAAGACACTGCATCGCATTGCTACAGATGCTGGTTCAATACCCGTTCTGGCCATGCCCGGGTGACCCATGAGGTGATGGTAGGCTTTTGATTTCTCTCCCTCAAAATAAATCAAACTGGCTTTATTTACAAATTAGTAACCATGTCTCACCCCAAGTTCAAGAATGGCCTTTTTCTCGATCACTTTACGTTATTTGAAAGCTAAATAATCTCTAAAATATTGTTATTTTTAAAACAAAGCTATTATTAATAATAATTCATTTAGAATGTATATAAAGCCCCTTAGATATTCTCAGATATATTATGAACCCTATTTTTCACAAGCGTAGCAGGCTGTGAATTCTGCAAACAACGTTTCTAGCAGGACAATATATATTGGTCATGGCTCCCGAGTGGCGCACGATGGGGATTGCCTTGCAGTTCTCCCGCTTTATCCACTGACTAGAGAAACGTTCTTGCTGTTCTTAGTGCCTGTCTGCACATTCAAACTAAAACAATGTAACTAATAATGCCGTGAAAAATGCCGCTTAGATATGATTATATATTGAAGCATTAGACCTCTCACTAAAGGCGTCAGCCAAAATTTATACTTAAATCCGAACTGGATTTAACGAAGAATTACATGAAAAGCGCAAATTTGTAAATCCCAAACACGAAAAGAAATTTGAAAGGTAGATGCAAATTATTTGTGACATGTGGTTACAATAAAGAATGTAAACAACATGCTGTGTTTTTATTTACAGTAGAGATGGACAGCTGGTGGCATTTTGAAAACAGGTTTTCAAACACTTGTTTTTCACAAGTGTACTGTAGCAGGTGTAGCCCTACAGTATTAGCAGGAAAATAGACTCTTTATAGCCTGGCTATTGTAGGTAATAATAATAATAATAATAATAATATATGGCATTTAGCAGACGCTTTTATCCAAAGCGACTTACAGTCATGTGTGCATATATTCTACGTATGGGTGGTCCCGGGAATCGAACCCACTACCCTGGCGTTACAAGCGCCATGCTCTACCAACTGTGCCACAGAAGGACCACCATCCCCCTACTTGACCAGTTCATCTTTGCTTGTAGGCTTGGCAGAGTTACGGAGGAATGTTTTCAGTTGATGCCAAACAAGTTTGATCAGGTTTAAATTGGGGCGTCAGGGTAGCCTAGTGGTTAGAGCGTTGGACTAGTAACCGGAAGGTTGCAAGTTCAAACCCCTGAGCTGACATGGTACAAGTCTGTCGTTCTGCCCCTGAACAGGCAGTTGACAGTTCCGAGGCTGTCATTGAAAATCAGAATTTGTTCTTAACTGACATGCCTAGTTAAATAAAGGTAAAATGAAAAAAATCAGGAGACCTACATATACTGTTGGTCTTTTATTTATTTTTATTTAACCTTTGTTTTACAACATGGTCTACTTACTCTGCTGGCGTCTTGACCCAGTTTATGCCCTCATTTGCAATGCAAACTGGGTGGAAGTGTGTTTTCGGTCATTGTCTGCTTTTGGAGAAGAAAAAAATACATTTAGCCTAACAGGCAAAATTAGGTACAATACTAGAAATATACATGTAACTAGGCCTAAACATAACAAAATATTGCTATAATCCTACCTTGAAAGAACCAACGTGGTCCCAGAAACACCTCTCTAGCATAGGGTCCAGCATATTTCTTGATTTCTTCCTCAAAGAAATATCGAGCCATGATACCTGAAAAAGGAGGCAACAGTAAATTATTGTGGAACACATAGCAGTCCGTGATGTGTAGGCTACAATATTTTATTTACCTTATGCTTTGTAAATAGCCAAACTGGGCCTGGTCCCTGGCTTGGTCTTACTTTTTTTTCTGTAAATTGCTCAAGGGCCATGGTTGATTAGTCTGAAGATAACATCATTGAATGTCTCGCCAGCTTTGATCCATGCCTGGGCATGGTTCTTTGTCAGACGAATCATCGGGTTGAAACTACAGAACAGTATAAAACAAGCTGACATGGTTAATGCTCTGGAAACAAGTGAGTATACATACATGCACACACACACACAATCGTTCAAATGTCCTTGTTTTTGAAAGAAAAGCGTGTTTGTCCATTTAAAATAACATCAAATTGATCAGAAATACAGTGACGACATTGTTAATGTTATAAATTACTATTGTAGCTGGAAACGGCTGATTTTTAAAAAAATTAAAAGGAATATCTACATAGATGTATAGAGGCCCATTATCAGCAACCATCACTCCTGTGTTCCCAATAGCACGTTGTGTTAGCTAATGTGTTAGCTAAGTTGATCATTTTTAAAAGGCTAATTGATCATTAGAAAACCCTTTTCCAATTATGTTAGCACAACTGAAAACTGTGGGCTGATTAATTAAGCAATAAAACTGGCCTTCTTTAGACTAGTTGAATATTTGGAGCATCAGCATTTGTGGGTTCGGTTACAGGCTCAAAATGTCTATTCTTGTTCTGAGAAATGAAGTTTCTTCAACTGTCTTCTGACTGTGATTAGAGCGATGTTGATGTTGTGCCGTGATGCCAGCAGATTACAGAAGGCCTTTGCCGATAGCTCATCTTCATTCACCAGTGAGTCGATGGCTTGAATAGTCTCAATGGAATACAATGTGAAAATGTGCAGTATACAGTAAAGACCAGCAGTCACTTTTTATTTAAGCATTAATTTTAGCATTATTAGACCCACTTTACAGTATAGTCTCCCACTGTACCTGTTCATTTTCTTGGGCTTTCACGTTCAGCATAGCACAGGCATCTGATGATAGTGTTTGCGAATAGCACTGACCGTGACCAAAATCCCCAAGTCTACCAGTATTTTTAAAAATGTCTCCAGTAGAGTTTCCATTCATCCTGAAAGCCCTAAAATGCTCACTTAAATGAATAGAGATCCTAGTCATGGTGCTACAGTATGTTACAGCATAATCAAAGTGAGAACAATCGCGATTAGGCACTTCACCATGTTTACTACAGTATGTACTGTAGGCTATATTTACTTCAGACAGCACAGTTGCTTAATAAAAAAATGCAGGTGGTTTCTATCTTCAAAATGCTTTATTGTCCAAATGTTTAAAATGCGTGTGGGTGACGACCTGTAACCGCAAAATGTCGGATAAACCATATACTGTACTGTATTTCTTCATCAGCATCTTTATGCTTTCATTAATAAAATGTTGATGAAAATACTCTTTCAAAATGCAGATGTTTATTTCCTTATGGCTCCATAACGAATTACGATGAGAATAAATATCCACTGAATGACAGAAATATTGGAACAAAGTAGGCTAATGAAGGTAAGCAAATTGTTGCTTACTGGACAATACTCTTTCAAACACACACGGTTATGTTGTACAGCGCCATTCTGGCTATTAGCAGGGCTATTAGCAGGACAATAGACTTGCCTAGAAAGAGGGTAGGGGGAGCATTCTATCGCCAAATGTATTTCTCATTAGGTTAGGTTAGCTGTATCACAACCGGCCGTGATTGGTTGCAATTTTAGTTTAACCTCTTGCGACGAGCAAACCCGTATCCGGGAGCATAATCATAGCCTCAAACGCATTAGCATAACGCAACGGACATATACCCCTAGAAACTTTTCCTATTCATGAAAATCGCAAATGAAATTAAATAAATATATTCAAACACAAGCTTAGCCTTTTGTTAACAACATCTCAGATTTTCAAAATATGCGTTAAAGCCAACGCTAGACAAGCATTTGTGTAAGTTTATCATGGCATAATGCTATGCTAGGCTCTGCTGGCAGCAGACAACATTTTCACAAAAATAAGAAAAGCAACCAAATTAAATAATTTGCCTTTTGAAGAACTTCAGATGCTTTCACTCACTCCCAGTTAGACAGCAAATGTTCCTTTTTTCTATAACGCCAAACTTTTTTCCAAAATTGCTCCATAATGTCTTCAGAAACACTGCAAACGTTGTTTAGGATCCATCCTCAAGGTGTTTTTAACATGTATACAGTGCCTTGCGAAAGTATTCGGCCCCCTTGAACTTTGCGACCTTTTGCCACATTTCAGGCTTCAAACATAAAGATATAAAACTGTATTTTTTTGGGGAAGAATCAACAACAAGTGGGACACAATCATGAAGTGGAACGACATTTATTGGATATTTCAAACTTTTTTTAACAAATCAAAAACGGAAAAATTGGGCGTGCAAAATTATTCAGCCCCCTTAAGTTAATACTTTGTAGCGCCACCTTTTGCTGCGATTACAGCTGTAAGTCGCTTAGGGTATGTCTATCAGTTTTGCACATCGAGAGACTGACATTTTCGCAAGGCACTGTATATATATATTTGATAATATATCCGTTGAGGCAATTGGTTTCTCATAAGAAGCGATTGGAAAAATGGCTACCTCAGTATTTTACGCAAGGTTTTCTGCAATGAGACACCATGTGACCACATGCTATATATGCCATTCTTCAATAGAAATGCCTAAAAAGACGTCACAATGCTGTAGACACCTTGGGAAATACATGGAAAACGTAAGCTCATTCGTAGCTCATTCACAGCCATATAAGGAGTCATTGGCATGAGGCGGTTTTAAAAAATGCGGCACTTCCTGGTTGGATTTTTATCTGGGTTTCGCCTGTAACATCAGTTCTGTGGCACTCACAGACAATATTTTTGCAGTTTTGGAAACGTCAGTGTCTTCTTTCCAAAGCTGTCAATGATATGCATAGTCGAGCATCTTTTCGTGACAAAATATCTTGTTTAAAACGGGAACGTTTTTCATCCAAAAATTAAAATAGCGCCCCCTAAATCCAAGAGGTTAATCTACCAGAAAATACAGAACAAATAATACAACAAATATTGTGATTAAATTCAAATATCTTAATTGATAAAACATGTTTATCAATTGGAACCTTTTAATATGTAGAAATAATAATTTATTATGTATCACATCCGACCGTGATTGGGAGTCCCATAGGGTGGCACACAATCGGCTCATCATTTCTCTCCTTCTAAAAACAGAAATAAATGTTTTGGCCTTTGGTGGTCAAACTAGTACCAACTAGCATTAATGGTAAAAATGGCTGACAATTTAAATAACGGTGAATGGTGAATGCACCAATTTGTAAGTCGCTCTGGATAAGAGCGTCTGCTAAATTACTTAAATGTAAATGTAAAATAGAATTCTGCAGCAGCACACAAGGTGTGCTGCAGTATGACACAACTTTTAAAGGAGGAACCACTGTACCTGTTTGCTGAAATGGGTGCAAGAGAGAAGTTTGTAACATGGCTCAAGCACTTTCAAGCACCCCCCCCCCAATTCTCAACCACCGTGAAAGGGTGCATATCCACGGCTATAAATCAAAGACTGTAAAAAATATAAACATAGTTTACCTATCGCTCTTGTAATTTATTTGGCCCAGTCAGAATCAGTTGCTAAGGAATGTTTGAATGCAGAGGAGAGACTGTTGTATTGTTTCTTTGAGTTTCCGTCTTGCTCTGGTTTACTGGGGTGATGTCGGTGTAAATCTGTCGACATATTTGAGGTGTTGGCAGCTGCAGAGGCTATTCTCATAGAGCGTGGCGACATACTGTTAATGTTTTATCCACAACTCTCTGTCCTTCACCGTTATAATCTATTGGGAAGCCAAAATGTTCCCAAACTGGAGATTTAAACAATGATCCTTTATCGACCCCACCACTCGCCATCCTACAGAACTAGTTCCCGATTGCACCTCAAAAGGACAGTGTGAAATGTGGCAATTAAAATTAGAATTTTGGTTACAATGTGGGCATAGTCTAGTTGTTTTAATGGAATAGCCTGAAATTAGTTTTCTTTTTCAGCTCAGATTTACTCAAGAGGCATAGGCCTCCAACGCAGCGCAGGCATAGCCTATAGGCCTAGTGTTTTGTATTTTTTAAATATTTTTTTGTATGTAATCTGGTTCACAGTCCGGACTGAACCAAGGTCCATGTACTGAATGGTTTGATACGAATACGTGTACTATTACACCCCTCGAAACCATATGTTTGGCTCTGGTCCATGAATTCCATTCTAGCCATTACAATGAGCCCATCCCCCTATATCTCTTCTCACCAGCCTCCACTGGTATCGAGGCTAGAACGATGACTGAATTTTCCTCTTTAGACATTGGGGTCTGTTGACAATAAGGAAGCACATGAAAACCTCCATCAGCATGCCACCATGGGATGTCCTCAATCGGCCCTTTTATATATCCCTCCCCCCAAGACAGGTGCTACTTAACTTGCAAACAGAACTGGACAGACAGCCGGCTGACTGATTCTTCTGAGGGTAGATGGAGAGAGCTGGACGTACAGTAGATTCATCAGGAGCAGCTGTTGCTGTGTGTGTGATGCTGGAAACACTCCAGTTACTGTGTGCACAGAACCCCCAAGCGCTAGTGCTATTTCAAGGGAAACAACTTTTCAACGGAGACAAAGCTATCAACACTGACCACTGCCAGATCACCATAGGAATAAACCAATAGGCCAGCTGGGCTTATAGCAAACACCTATCTAGATCCAGGGTCCTTCTTATTCAAGTCGGTGCCGAGACAATTTTGAGAGGGCTTTGACTAATCAGGGGACTGGTGAGTTTGTTTATGATGCGCCTGTTTACTTACTTGCAAATGTGTAATGATATTTGTTGGCTGATCCGGGATTAATAATGTTACCACTATTTGACATTACAAAAAAAGTTATCTTCTGAGGGATTATTGATCTGAGTGTGTATCTAGATCATAGAGAATGATTGAGGCCTCTAGTGGCCAAAAGGATTTATTAGCGTGGGCAACGCTTTATCTATTAATGCACCAATCGACTGCACTGCAGGCATTTATTTAAAAAGTACAAATATCCACGTATTTAAAAAATTATAATAATCCTATGCTATTGAAAACCATACTGTGGGTATTTCAAAATACCCCGCGATATGATAAATACGGTATAACGCCCAACCCTAGAATGTCCTTTAAAAAAGCCACTGCTGCAAAAAAAACTGTGGAAACACTGGGCTACAGGCTTACAACCGGAACAGAAATTATAGGAAGCAGTAGAATCTGCTGCAGAAAGGAATTTTGCTGATGGTTTCAAAACTCAGTCCAAGTGAGCTCGAAGTGTTTAAAACACCATAGTTATATATCACTCAAAGGTATACATTTAATTTATTATTAGATTTTTAAAAAATGTATATCAGGCAATTGGTTAGAATACCTTTTTATATCTGTTATATAGACTAGGCTATATTTATAGTCTTAGATTTATGTTCAGGTGTTTGTCCAGTTACAGAAGTTTTGGTAATTTTAGCCAGGTTTGGATGATGCTGTTGCTCACCACATCGTCAACTATTTCCGCAAGCAAATATGTACTCTGTTTTCCTTTTTGCAATATTGGAACTGACCAAGGGAATGTAGTTGGCTATGTTGCAGAAAGAGCAGAGAAAGAATGCTGTTTACATTTCAAACTATCTACTGAGCATTCGCCTAATTGTCTGGTGGCCACGGTAAAAAAGCTCATCCTCCACAATCCAAAGGGGCTCTCACACCTCTTTTTATAGGTCTGACCACAGTACTCCATGGAGAAATTTTATTTTCAGTGTGCTATTGGGACAGAGGAAACCCCAGTCTTTGAACTGGTGTCTAGTTTGAGCTCATTGTGGCTTTTGCTCTGTGTTTCCTCTTTCTTCCAGAATGTCATGTGACTCCCTGTGAGCACATATATCCCAATGACAAACAATCATGCCTGCACACTAATACTCTCACACACACACAGCTGTGTTTTTGTGGAATTTCAGGACTTTTTCAGGGGTAAACATTTACCTAACCTTAACACGCAGACCCTAAATCTAACACTTAAGCTTAAAATGGCATTTGACCAAATTCAGGTTCTTGTTTTCCTACTTTATCAGGACATTGGGGTCCTGATAAGGTAGGAAAACAAGTACACACACACACGTTATGTTCTTCTATCATCATGGGGACCTAACATTGAATTTCCATTCAAAATCCTATTTTCCGTGACTATGAACCCTTACCCTAACCCTAATTGTAACCCTACACACACACACACACACACACACACACACACACACGCTCAAGCTCACATAGGCCTTGTCACCCATGGCTACAGGCATTTCTTCAGCAGTAAGTCTCATGTAAGCTGATGTAGGAATGCTTGTTGTTTGACCCACTGGCTAAGTGTTTAGATTGAATTACTGCACACTTTGTTCAAAACATGTATAATCCAGTACCTTAGTTGACTTTATGTGGAATTGTTTGAAGTTTTAAGCGGATTGATTGGAAAAACGGAACTAACAGAGGTATGAAGCTTACTATACCTCTGGACTACAATAAAGCATGGTTGCAATCATTTCAGTATCTCAAAGTTTACATACACCTTAGCCAAATACATTTAAACTAAGTTTTTCACAATTCCTGACATTTAATATTGGTAAACATTCCCTGTCCTAGGTCAGTTAGGATCACCACTTTATTTTAAGAATGTGAAATGTTAGAATAATAGCAGAGAATGGTTTTATTTCAGCTTTTATTTCTTTCATCACATTCCCAGTCGGTCAGAAGTTAACATACACTCAATTAGTATTTGGTAGCATTGCCTTTAAATTGTTTAACCTGGGTCAAATGTTTCCTTAGCCTTCCACAAGCTTCCCACAATAAATTGGGTGAATTTTGGCCCATTCCTCCTGACAGAAGATAAATGTTCTATGGGATTGAGGTCAGGGCTTTGCTATGGCCGCTCTAATACCTTGACTTTTTGCTTGGGGTCATTGTCCATTTGGAAGACCCATTTGCGGCCAAGCTCTAACTTCCTGACTGATGTCTTGAGATGTTGCTTCAATAAATCCACATAATTTCCCTTCCTCATGATGCCATCAATTTTGTGAAGTGCACCAGTCCCTACTGCAGCAGAGTACTGCACAACATGATGCTGCCACCCCTGTGCTTCACGGTTGGGATGGTGTTCTTCGGCTTGCAAAAGCATCCCCTTTTTTCCTCCAAGCATAACGATGGTCATTATGGCCAAACGGTTGTATTTTTGTTTAATCAAACCAGAGGACATTTCTCAAAAGTACGATCTTTGTCCCCATGTGCAGTTGGAAACCTTAGTCTGTTTTTTTTTATGGCCGTTTTGGAGCAGTGGCTTCTTCCTTGCTGAGCGGCCTTTCAGGTTATGTCGATATTGGACTCATTTTACTGTGGATATAGATACTTTTGTACCTGTTTCCTCCAGCATCTTCACAAGGTCATTTGCTGTTGTTCTGGGATTGATTGGCACTTTTCGCAACAAAGTACGTTAATCTCTAGGAGACGGAACGCGTCTCCTTCCTGAGCGGTATGACTGCTGCGTGGTGCCATGGTGTTTATACTTGCGTTCTATTGTTTGTACAGATGAACGTGGTACCTTCAGGCATTTAGAAATTGCTCCCAAGGATGAACCGGACTTGTGGAGGTTTACCATTTTTCTTAGCTGATTTTATTTAGATTTTCCCATAATATCAAGCAGTTTCACTGAGTTTGAAGGTTGTCCTTGAAATACATCCACAGGTACACCTCCAATTGACTCAAATTATATCAATTAACCAATCAGATGCTTCTAAAGCTATGACATTGTTTTCTGGAATTTTCCAACCTGTTTAAAGGCACAGTCACCTTAGTGTATGTAAACTTCTGACCCGCTGGAATTGTGATACAGTGAAATAATCTGTCTGTAAACAATTGTTGGAGAAATTACTTGTCATGCACAAAGTAGATGTCCTAAACAACTTGCCAAAACTATAGTTTGTTAACAAGACATTTGTGGAGTGGTTGGAAAACAAGTTTTAATTACTCCAACCTAAGTGTTTGTAAACTTCCGACTTCAGCTGTATATGTGCATATTTCGGGGCGGCAGGGTAGCCTAGTGGTTAGAGCGTTGAAAAACCCACAACTGACCAGGTATAAAAAAACACTTTAAGATCTAAAATCTAAAAATGATACATTCAGGAGTATTGTTGTCATTTGATTTTGTTATGTTTGAGTCACTCAGATAGCATAAGCCATGACCGAATGTGAGGAATTGCAGTACAGTTTCTATAAAACTGCACATTTTTCTCTCAGCCTCATGGCAAAATGTGTAGAATTGCAGGAAATTAGCTTTAAAACGGCTACATTTTTAGGTCAGCCAACCATCATTAGCCATGCCCCCGCCACAACCACCACCTAAGCCCTATGTTTGATCCAGAAAAAACCCTGTACTATGCTAGCGTTTGGTTCAGCGGGGGTTAATATAAACCTCGCTGTGTGCCTATCCGACCTGTGCAACATGTTGCAGTTGTTGCGATCACCACCGTGTCGTGCAAATGAACGTGACGTGACTGTCGGCTTCGCTCATCAAAGCAAATTCATCAGGATCATTATAATGGATACATGCAAATATTTTTTTTTGCATGACGTGCTTAAAGTACTTGCATTTGGCACTCTGAAAGTACTGGAATACCTTAAAAATCAGACATTTTCTGAAGTTGGTACTTGAAAAGTACTTGAATTAAAATGAGAGGATAACAGACAATGATCTAATATGAAGAATATTAGAAACATTTATTGGTCTTGTGAATTCATTTCCTCGCAGACTACTGAGTTTTATTTCCTCTGGTTGCTAGGCAAGCTCGCCCAGTCCAACCACACTGCGACTCTGCCAAGCAGGTACAGAACTGACTGATTAGGCGCCACCAAACGTCACATCGATAGCTAAAATGCCGGGCAAATACAGATTCCTTTTTGCTTGGCAGGATATTTGTTTATGAATGGTTTTGCCAGACCCATCCAGGGATGTAGTGGAGGGTAAACACGTTAATGTCATTTACTCATCTTTTTATTTGTGAAATAGTTTACCCTTTTTTTTTTGTTTTGTTTAATATCGTTTACACACTTGCATTCCCAGCGTTGTTCAACAGTCAGAAGGCTTCTTGATCTGAGTTCTAATCGCACATACCTCTGCGAACGAGTGGAATCATGAACTATTCATGTATGCTCATTATGTTCACCTGCTCCCTTGTATTTTGCCTTGTTTGCAGCGCATTCATTCACCACTCTGTCCAACGAGACTCCACCCACGACAGGCTGAGAGTTGAAATTAATCAGCCCAGACCTACACTGGCAAGTGGGAGACACTGCTGACAGTGGGATTTTTTTTTTTTAGCATCCCTTGACTCCTGCTGTGTCAGTAGACATTCCCCAAACGGGGGGAAAAAAACTGCCACTCAAAAAATGAATGTACAACTGGTAAATAGTCGCTGATATTTCAGTCAGATGTCTAGGTAGCTCAAGTGCTCTGGCTGTTAGCCAGGTAGCTAGCTATAACTAGTTGGCTAGAAGGATGAAGTTGGAAGCTAATGTTGAACAGAGCCTGACCTCAGCAGGAGCAGTTGACTGAAATTAAGCTAGCTATAATCAAAATATGGGCTACTATAAGTTTTCATAACAAAATGTATTTTATTTTTACAGTGAGTAGTGACACAGTGGTGAGTCAGGATGCAATCAACGAGGCAAAGGAGATACACCGAGAGAGAGAATTAAACCAAGCAGGGAGAGCGGTTAATAGTACAGTGGGTTCTAAACATAGTGGGTCCTTTTGTGTTGGGACAGCCTGTGGGACCTAACATTTTGTGAAATATAAAGATATTTTAAATTTCATTTTAATATTATTATGTACACAAATATAAATGTTACAATTTTTCAAAATCTACTGAATTACAGTACATATAAGGAAATCAGTCATCATCAGTACTGACTTACCACTCCATGTATGTAGTGAAACATATATTATTGAGTAGAACTTGTAAGATAGTGATGAATAAATAGTTTGTTTGTTTTTTCCCCTCATGAGGTTGTGACGATATATGGTGGCGACTAGAAACACTTAATCTGAACTATTACAAATTTATGGTCCTTGAAAATAAATATGTGCTTGAAAAAGTACTGAAGTCCTTGAATTTGACTTACCACGGTTTGTACCAAACCCTGAAAGAAATTTGACCAACCACCTTGATTCGGTCTTAGGTAGCAAAATTTGAAATTTGTGTTTTTTACATTGGATAAAAGCATTTTGAGGAACAATGGGAAAGTAATTCTGCTTTGAAAGTTGATAAGCTGGCCTTTGAATGTTTTGGTATCTACTGGAGAGCTCTCCTTTGTTTACACCCATTCAGCATTGTCCACACCCTCTTAAGCCAGCCCCACCCATCTCTTTAAGGATTCACATGTGAGGTCACGTACTAAAGTGAGAACTGTGGTAAAGATTAAGACTAAAAGTGGTACAAGTAGTAGCCTACAATTAAGGAAAAATTCCAGGTGAACAAAGTGTCCCGATATCTAGTAATTAAAAATATTTTCTAAGTGTATGGTTCTCTACAGAAGCTGTAAACGGTACAGCCAAGCTAAACGGTTACTTGCACAATAGCAATATCAGATAGTGTCAATATAAATAAAATTATATACATTATGTACAATAACGATATCGGTAATAGACGAGGTAGTTGTATGCATACAATCAAGGGTAAAGTGGCTGAGCAGCAGGATAAAAAGGAGAAAGTCATTTGAATAAAGGCACTGCAGATCGTCCTGATTACTGGTCCATCCAAACCAAGCATGAAGAAGGGAAGCTATATTTGGAGAGCCTGTTTCTGTCCTGCCCTTGATTTTGGTGCAGGGCGTATGATGTCCATAGCCTCTTCGTCACAAAGCTCCCTGATCTTCTCAAAAAGATACGTTTGTCTAGCTGTGTCCAGGTGGTGCAGGCAGACC
This sequence comes from Oncorhynchus keta, assembly GCF_023373465.1. Taxonomy (NCBI): domain Eukaryota; kingdom Metazoa; phylum Chordata; class Actinopteri; order Salmoniformes; family Salmonidae; genus Oncorhynchus; species Oncorhynchus keta. The sequence continues at coordinate 30,075,005 of NC_068424.1, read as the reverse complement.
ATCTATGGGAGGAAGGATGTCTCAGCAGCTGAAACCTGGTCCCGACTGAGTCTGAACGCTCCTTGGCGGCAACAACACCAGGCTCCAGAGCATCGGGGCTGGAAAACAGGAGAAAAAAATGTGAGCTCAGTAAAAAGTTGTGCCAGTCATGTTGGAGGTAAATTAAATGATCAAAACACATTGTTTATGCTTTACATATATCGATTCCTTGTAGAGACACCACACCGCTGATTTTTTTCACATGGGATGGCAGCAGCTTTCCACCAAGTGTTTGTGTCCTGGGTGGCATCCTGGTAATACTATTGCATTATCCTCTGCGTAGTTGTTGAACTTCACAACTCGCTTCAAGTCCTCATGCTTCAGGTGTAAGCTGTGCTTGCTTGGGTTAGCTCTCTTTTTGATGCTAGGCATTAGACCATTCTCCTTGTTTGACTGGTGGAGGAGAGTCAGGCGTGTGCTACTGATGCTCAAAGACATATTCCAGATACAAGTATTTTGGCATTATTATACATAGATAGCCATAATCACCGTCAGACACACCTGGCTAACTTTATGGGTTATGTAATCATCTTGCGAAGTGTTGTCTTTTGTTTAGACATGCTAGCTAAATAATTAACCATAATCCTAATCCATATAGTACCAGCAATACAAACCGATTGTCATAGCTAGCAAAAGTTAACCAAATTGGTTCAATGTTAGTTAGCTAGGTAACATTAGGCTATACCTAGCAATGCAAATGTCATTCTGAGAACGTTACTACACAGATAGTACATGTAATGTTAGCTAGCGAGCCAGCCATCTAATGTCAGCTAGCTAGCTAACAGGAAGCTTTAACTTGGGGTATTTTGTTCAGACATCTAGCTAGCTCAACAATGACCCATAATCCCAATCCATAGAGTACCAGCAATACAAACCGATTTGTCATAGCTGGCTAAAGTTAACCAAATAGGTTCAATGTTAGTTAGTTAGCTAGCTAACATTAGGTTATAACTCGCAATGTGAAATGGCTTTCTGAGAACATCACTACACACACATCATAAATGTAATGCTAACTAGCGAGCCAGCCATCTAACATCAGCTACCTAGCGAACAGTAAGCTTTAACTTGCAATGAAAACAACTTTCGAACAAAATTAGGAACATATAATATCTGAAACTGTAGCTAGACTCTTAAAAGCAGGAAATGTATCACCGATGCTTCTACTACCATTACTTCCAATTAATCTTGTTTGGATTTTCCCTGAACACTGTGCTGCCATTTTTAGACCATTCTGGAACTTTGAGTGTTTATGACATATATATATATATATATATAAACTAGTAATTTAATAGGATATCTGAAAATATAATATATTTGTAATTTCTGACAGTATTTGATGTTTCTGAATAATAATAATAATAATAGTTATGCTTTATGGTTAGTGCATGAACCTAGGATGGCAGCAAATGATTTCTAATTGGTTTTTGTGGGCTTTCTCCATTCTGATTGCTTTTTACTGTTCAACCGAACTTCAACCAAAAATAATAGGAGGACACAACTGACAGTAAAGTAGTCTTATTTGTAGAACATTGCATCAAAATATTATTTTGTAGCCTCATGCTGGTACTCGACCAATGGTTTCCAGTTGTAGTTGGGCTATGTTCAATTCAAGCATTCACTTCCAGAAATGTCATCAATTTCTTGTTCTAATTTATAATTTACACGCTGTCACGTTTCTTTTGTCTTTCAGTATTTCATTTTTTTTGTAAACAAAAAAAATAGTACTTTTGCCACTAGACAGCAGCCCGACGATTTTCGGGGTCTCTGATCACGAAGTTGTAGACTTGTTGTGCTTGCAAGTTACCTAGCTCAGCTGTTAGCAGTTTCTTGCTGGTGATTAAAAACAAATGATTTTATCTCATTTACTGAATTATTTAATGTAACAAATACAACATATAAAATACTGTTAGAGGGTACAATAAAAATCCACACCAGTGCGTGGATAAATACCGGTAGGCCTATGTAGTAATTAAGCAATAATGGAATTATCATTTGACAAGCTGAAGCCAAGGGCTGGTGCTTGCCTCTTAGGTGGAGAATGGGATATCCCACTCACATCGTTCCCAGCTAAAATGGCACTCCAGCACTGGAATTCTGAGTGTTTATGGTTTCCTTGGTGAATTATTAGTTTCATGTTCATTCCTGGGTTAGCTAGGAATGAACATGGTACAGGAGAGATTGCTGCACAGGTCGTAGAGGCTGACAGATAGGTTTATACAACTTCCGACTGTTGCAAACCAAATAGCATGGACAAATAATATGTAGATGTTTATGAATTTCCTGCCTGGGCTGCGGGAACAGTGGAATTAACATTAACACCATGTTATTTTGCGAGAGTTATTGTCCCACAACTCCTGCATATCAACCAATCAGCATCAAGGATCCAAACAACCCGTTTTATGAAATATGATATACGGCCCTGCCCTACGCCACCGTCTGTCATTGTTCAGCACAGAATTGCTATTCAGCTCAAGGTCCAGTTGATTGTATGTCATGGCAACCAGATTTTGTCGAGCTCTCTTTCATGTTGTATTGTCAATGTCTACAGCATTTACTACAATGCTTGCCCATTGTGGCACACTATAATCAAGCATTATTGTTGGTTTTGCCTGTGTCGATATAGTTGGAGCCAGACATCTGAAGATTGGTGGACTGCTTCCCTGCATTAATCTATTGATGATGAGGTCATAAAAATGATATCTTGTAAGGCTGAGGTATTTCCTAATCCAGGGTCACATTATCTTGTATTATTCTGGTGGGATAGTTATCACCACACATTATGGCTGTGTTGCTACTTTGACGCTAGAGGTGACGGTTTTCATCACACAAGATTAGCTACACAACTCCATCACTTTGGCCTTGTTCTATTACAAGGAAATAAGTGTGTTATCTGTTTCTTTTTTGAAATTCCAGATAGAGGTATAATGTTTATACAGTAGTTGATTGTGTTTTGTGTTCAGTTCATAAGCTATAGCCTGTTCAATTGCATCTAAAAAAAAATGTCTGTGTGCTTGTCCAAAGCCTCTGACTCAGAGGCTTCGGACAAATCGTCACTGACTCCAGTCACATGGCTACTTGTCAGCGGGCTGCAGGAGGAAACATAATCCTGAGGAGGAAGGCTGCATTTATCAGTCTGTGACTGTTAGTGTGAGAGGGAGCATCTGGGGGAACAATAAACTAGGCTAGGAGCCCACCACGGCCAGTAAAGCCACACAGAAAGCCTCTCTAATTGCAGCTTGCTTTCTGTCTTTCTTTTTGTCTCACGCTTTTCTTTTTCTTCACTTTGTCCGGTTCCTGGTCTCCCCTCACAGCGGCGTTCAGCTTTGCACTACAATGTCAGGCTCCCCTGCAGGAGGCACACAAAGGTACAGTATAAGGTTTTTGAAGTTGTCTCGGTGGTGACTTGTTGGAAGTTTTGATACCTGTCCAGTTTGGCTGTTTTCATGTTACTTTTAACCATTTACTTCGAATTGGATTTTGTCTGCTTCGTTCATTTTTGTGATTTCAGTTTAATACCGTACAGCAAGGTTAATTTGGTTAGAGTTGCGTTGTGCTCTAAGTAATTCAATGAATTGAGAGTAAAGTTTCCCCTTGTGGACCTGCAGAGGTTTAGGTCTCTCCAGAAAAATTATCATAATTTCCTATCATATTCCTGTCCGCACTGTTTGTGCTCTTCTAGTTAAGTGGCTCCAACAAACACTCCGCCACAGTCATATAAAGCTCGAAATAGACTCTTTATGAACTTGTTTTCAGCAACACACATGGTTTGCTAAATGGCATTTTGAGTTCATGATAAATGCATTTGCTTCCCTCAGAGTTCTTTGTTTGCTCTATTGGAGGATTGGGCATTTCTTTTCACTTTCTGAAAACTCTCCCCTGGCTAGTTCATTCATGGTCAGTAAGTGTAGACAGTTGGTACCTAGGCTACATTTTAGGTTTTCTTCTGTAGTCTGTCTGTCTACCTTTTAGTGCAGGGGTGTCAAACATAAGCCCCGCGGGCCAGATCCTGACTGCGAGCTGATTCAATGCAACCGACAGGTGGTTTGATGAAAACCTTTTTTTAAATTATGATGGACTTACAATACAATCTCTTCGCTAGACTGTCAGGTAGCATCAAAGTCCAGGACAGGCGCTCTGTGTGAAAGATGCTATGAAAAACAGTAAGATGCACTCTGAATGACCTAAAATGATGAATTCCATATTGGTCTTTCACAGTCTGGCCCAACCCAAACTGTACTGTGCAAGTAGGGTAATAGTAGTCCCACTATTAAAACAGATAAATGAGGCTACATTTGCTTTGGAGGTGTTGATACCTAACCTGTCCTGTTTGGCTGTTTTCATGTTACTTTTAACCATTTACTTCGATTTGGGTGTTTTTGTTTTTGTCTGCTTCATTCAATGTGAGTTTTTGTGATTTCAGTTTAATACCGTACAGCAAGGTTAATTAGTTTGGAGTTGCGTTGTGCTCTATAGTCTGATAAGTAATTCAATGAATTGAGAGTAAAGTTTCCCCGAGTGGACCTGCAGACATTTTGGTCTCCAATGACACTTACTCCAGGTTTCAGCTTTTTTGACTCTCAAAGTCACACTTAAACATTTTTTTTTTTTTAAATAACAACTAAATGTGATGTTTGAGACTACAACAATGCTTAAACCACTTCAGGTGACCACTTGAGGTGTGGGAAATATCTAGAAATGTTGATTTTGTTTTGTGTAGTTACCCTTTAATTCAACTGTACAGCACTGTTTGGCTAGCTGTGTTTCTGTAGCGCACATGAGATGGAGTTTGCAAAACAAATGGCCACTGGTTTGGTGCAAATAATCATAATTCTGCCAGGTAGGCATAGGCTACTTTGTAGCTAGTTAACATTTAATTGAGAAGGTTTTTGGGAAAACCTGTCCATCTACCAGAAGACAGTTAGGCCTATCATTAGCATTGCTATTTTCCTGTTCCTTAATTGTTTGAGACTTGGGTGTTTTACTTCATATTATGAGGCATGTCTTACCTTGCTTCAAAGTAGCCTATAGTCAAAATCCCACCATAGAAACGTGGAGGCAATTATTTTGTAGAGACTTCCTCATATGCGCTCTCCTGTTCTGTTGGTTTTCAAATAAAAAATTATTTAATTGTCCAGCAGTCAAATGCATTAACCTAGTCATATTAGCAACCTATGATAGTTGTTGCATCTTTAGATTTCCCCTATTTTGAAATTACTAAAGGATATTTCCATCTCTGTCGGTGTCTTTCTGCAAATTGCATTTCTGCTCTTAACATGTGAAGAAGTAAGTTTATCAACATTTTTAAGCTAAACATTTGTATATTTTCCATCAGCAATTATTAATTGATATGGTATATGCCTACAACAACAACAAAAAGTAGTTATACGGCTTATACGCTCCACTACACCACTGCCTGACAGGCAAAATGAGTATGGACAGCCCTGCTTCAGTGTATTTGATAAGGTTCCTCTTGTGTATGTATATAAGTTGTTCAGTGTTGATTATGGTGACTAATAGGAATAGTCTACACCACTGGGGAATATCTGAGGGAACATGACATTTGTTTGGAGTTGTCCAGGGTACATGCAACAGTTTGGGCCGCCTGGCTCGTTGCGAATTGTGACCGTAATTAATTTGCCAGAATTTTACATAATTATGACAACATTGAAGGTTGTGCAATGTAACAGCAATATTTAGACTTAGGGTTGCCACCCCGTTCTATAAAATACAGAACGGTTTTGTATTTCACTGAAAGAATAAGCGTTTTGTTTTAGAAATATAGTTTCCGGATTTTACCATATTAATGGCTCGTATTAATGGCTCGTATTTCTGTTTTATTATAATTAAGTCTATTATTTGATATTTGGCAGAGCAGTCTGACTGAGCGGTGGTAGGCAGCAGCAGGCTCGTAAGCATTCATTCAAACAGCACTTTGCTGCGTTTGCCAGCTGTTTGACTTCAAGACTATCAACTTCCGAGATTAGGCTGGCAATACTAAAGTGCCTATAAGAACATCCAATGAAAGGTGGTTGACGTGTCATAATTCCTATAATAACTAAAACCTAAAACTTCTTAACTGGGAATATTGAAGAACTGGGAATATTGAACCACCAGCTTTCTCATGTTCTGAGCAAGGAACTTAAACGTTAGCTTTTTTACATGGCACATATTGCACTTTTTACTTTATTCTCAAACACTGTGTTTGGATTATGTAAACCAAATTGAACATTATTTATTTGAGACTAAATAGATGTTATTTATGTATTATATTAAGTTAAAGTAAGTTAAAATAAGTGTTAATTGTTCATTCAGTATTGTTGTGATAGATATATATCGTCCGATTTAATCGGTATCAGCATTTTTGTTCCTCCAATAATTGATATTGGTATCGGCGTTGAAAAATCTTAATTGGTCGACCTCTCGTCCACATTCTCGTGTGTCTTGGAGCCTCCCAATCATTAGAAATTGGAGTTGATGAACTCAATTCTGTGAGTTAGGCATTGAGGATTCATAGATTAACACCGTGTATTTTGAGTTAGGTTGGTGCTGGCCTTAAAGATTTATCTAAGGGACACCTCACACTTGAGCAGAAGTGCTATCACTATGCTGATGTAATGTAGCCTATAGCCTACATATTCTATGCTAACCCTGCAAAACCACATCTAAAAACAAGTTGCTTTCAAGAAAGATAAACCCTGTCCCTAAAACAGGAGTCGCATACACTAATATAGCATAAGCATAGACTAAGTAAAATCTTAAATCATCTTAAGTATACGTTGTGTCCACGATGAGGTTTCCACATTATAATTGAGTGTCTATTTGTGGAATGGCATTTTCATTGGTAGTTAGATTTCTTATTGAACTGCTTTTCCTGAAATTATGCCTTTTTGATTGAAGTATGCCAGTATGTAATCTGTGGTCTATACTTTTATGCCACACAATTTAAAGGCTTAAACTGTCCAACTGCAACACAACATGTTTTTACTACCACTTGAATTGAGGCTTCCAAGAGTTATTGGCTTGTCATGTAGATTGAGCCTACAACAGCTTCTTATAAGCTTGAGTGGTACTGACTGTGTAGACTCAATTTACATGTTATATTAAATAATTTGCAGATATCAATACTACTACAATACCTACTCTAAACTGATCAGCTGTTAGGCTTTGCTTTAAGTGTACTCTTCGTCTATAGCTTACTGCATATTGCATATGAGTGGGAAGTTGGGAAGCAAATAGGCCTACTCAGGGCTCTAAAGTGCGACCATTTTAATTGCATATGCGTCTAAATATTTGCAGGGCACCAGTGCGCCTAGAAAAATGAAGGATTTTTGCTTTATTACCTCAAATATGTTTCATTGTGCTCCTAAATTTCTTTGTGAGCCTTCAATTTAGGCGCACACGTGCTTCTTATTAAAAAAAAGTTAGTGTAGAGCCCTGCTACTGCTTAATGTAAGTAAGCAATTAAGTTGTTTCATGGAACTCTGCCACTGGTGTCATAAAGTTGTAAATACCTTCACGTCTCCTGTCAGATTCAAACTACCCAGGTAACTAACATTGATTTGATAGAGTATTAGAAATCAATATTTTACTATTTGAATATTTTTTTTGTAATTTTACAGCACTGATCCATATTTTGCTTTGTGAAAGCAGGTAGACGTCTTGTGATAGCATTAGAATGGAATCTCAGACATTGATGAGGAGTTAGTTATGTCACCATAAGGTTTGTGTACCAGGTGACTTAAGGTGACATCAGAATTGTGGAAACTCTGGTGACTTGACTAAACATAGATTAGAGAAATGGAAGACTTTACATAGCTTTATTTGCCAGTACTCTTCCACTCTGCAAGGGAAATAGTGCAGAAGGCTGCAAAGGAGGCCACAGGGCTAGATGACCAAACCTCAAGCAGAAAATGCTTGCTCATGTAAAGGGTCTCCTCATCCACCTGTATTGCCATATCATAGACTAGTGATAGTACAAGCTAGCATGCTAGCTGTTCCGGTAGACTTCCAGTCATTGCGTTTATGCTAGTTAGCATTGGCTCCAGGGTGGTGAATTTAATGCGCAAATGTTATCAGCCACATTTCTTTAAAACACATGTACATGTTTTGTAAAGTTAAAACAACATATTAATGTGTTCTATACCTTTTCAAGCAGGCAAGGCCTCCATCTTTCTCTATTGTTTGAACCAGATATTGAACATATGCTGTACCCTACCTCTCTTTCACCACTGGAGTGTTGAAATTCTCTCTTCGAGATGACACACACACACTCATATGTATGTTTTTTTTTTAATTACTTTTTTTATTTTTTTATACATGTGTGCTTTGGATAAAAAATAAAAACTGCTCCCAAATTCTCTGAGTGACCACCCGCCTATGTCTACAAGCCAGCCTAAATCTACCAGCATTTGACTTGTTAATTTCCCATGCTGATTGGCTCACAAAACTACCTCTACCTTCATACTGGAATGCAGGAACATAAAATGTGTATCCATAGTTGCCAGAATTTTGCACTATCACTTTAACCTATTTCTTCAGGTTATGTTAATGCAGTAGCAGTTAAGCCTGGGACAGAGGTTATGTTATCAAATTTTATTTGTCACTTGCGCTGAATACAACGTGTAGACCTTACAGTGAAATGTTTACTTACAAGCCCTTAAAACCAACAATGCAGTTAATAAATACATAAATAATAACAAATAAAAGAAACAAATAATTAAAAAGCAACAGTAAAATAACAAAGGTGAGGCCATATGCAGGGGGTACCGGTACAGAGTCAATGTGCGGGGGCACATGCTACTGCATTAATATAGTTGAGGTAATTGAGGTAATATGTACATGTAGGTAGATTTATTAAAGTGACTATGCAAAGATAATAACAGAGTAGCGGCGGTGTAAAAGATCGAGGGGGCAATGCAAATAGTCTGGGTAGCCATTTGCCGTGCGGTAGCAGAGAGAAGTCTATGACTAGGGTAGTTAAGAGTCTCTGACAATTTTAGGGCCTTCCTCTGACACTGCCTGGTATAGAGGTCTTGGATGACAGGAAGATTGGCCCCAGTGAAGTACTAGGCAGTACGCACTACCCTCTGTAGTTTCTTGCGGTAGGAGGCCAAGCAGTCACCATACCAGGCAGTGAGTGACGCAACCAGTCAGGATGCAGGGTGCGGGGTGCACCCACCTTTTGAGGACACATGCCAAATCTTTTCAGTCTCCCGAGGGGGAACAGGTTTTCTTGGTGTGCTTGGACCATGTTCGTTTGTTGGTGACGTGGACACCAAGGAACTTGAAACTCTCACTCAACCTGCTCCACTACAGCCCCGTCGATGAGAATGGAGGCGGGCTCAGTCCTCCTTTTCCTGTAGTCCACAGTCATCTCCTTTCAATCTTCGGATGATAAATGTCCCATATTCAAAAGTCTGGAAGGCTGATTGATTGCAGGCTGAAAATATCAAATCCCTGAAAAAGTTATGACATGGCTGGATAAATCCACTGGGCAATTTGGCTCTGCATTGATTTCCTTTCATTGTGATTGCTGTAATTTCATTTTTGGGGGGGGCTTTGTATTATTTGTATTATTACTGTGTTCCTATTGTTATCATAATGGATGTTATTACAGTCTTGCCCTGGGGTGCATAAGCTGTTTCCCATGGTTGTGTGGTTAGGAACCCAATGTACTGTAATTCTAACTTTATCCCACTGTTGATCACTCCCCTTTCCTTAGTCAGCAGGGGTCTAGTTTTACTGAGAAAGTCCTATTTTAAGCGCATCAAAACAGTTTTTGGTTCTTATTGTGCAGTTTGACAGTCAATTTTCTCATGTCTCCTAATTACAACTGTGCGGTGTGTGTGTCACGTGTCATTGAGATATCTTGTCTCAGTGCAATTGACTTGTTGATCATTTAAGATCTCTGGTACATGGAATTAGTCATTTTCCTGTGCCTTTTATGTATCAAGCGTCTTGGAGTAGTGTTGATCTAAGATTAGACCGGTCCCCCCTGTTCATGCAATCTATTCATTGTGATATCAATGGCAAAACTGATCCTAAGTCAGCTGTCCTACTCTGAGACGCTTGATGCATACGGCCCCTAATGTCACTCCCTTTCCTTGTCCCTCTTGAACTCCACTTATGATTGGGAGAATTAACATTTTTGAACAAAGCGTTCTCTCTACAGCCCACAACCTCCAAACAACAGCACGCGTCATGGCCTAATCTCTATATAGTTGACTGTACTAAGTTATGAGCCAGGCTACCTCTTAAGGACCTTTTCTTGCAAACAAGGTCATTGATATGATTATGCCCTGGCTTCAGTGAAGCACTTTGATAGTGATTGCCAGGAAAACTAGGCTGCCTTTGACAGAACAGACAGTGTTTCTAACGGTGAGTCTAGAATGGCCCAACGTGAACAGCCACCCTGTTGCAGTGCACTACTTTTGACCAGAGCTCTATAGGTCTTAGTCAAAAGTAGTGCGCTATAAACAAAATAGAGTTCCATTTGTGTCGTACAGATCTCCTCTGCTATAGCTGTCTGAATGAAACGGCGCATCTCCTTCAACAGACACACAGAGCCAATGTTTGACTCACGCCAAGCTCTCTGTAAGCTGAAACCATTGACCACCTGGAATATCAAAGGGATTGAAAAGGGTAAAGCTTTCTGTTGATGTTCTCTTCGACAGGAATACATTAGGAAACATTATTCAGAGTAGGTTATACAGCATGCACCAGCATCTGATTCCTCACAATCAGTTAGTTTAATGTTGGCTGCCAGTTATCTTGAAATGGGTACAAAAACTCATCAGAAATGCATATTATGCAGTACAATGATCATACCAGACTTTGATGTTACACCTCTTGAAGCTGCACCACCACCAGCCCTGTCTGTCCTTGCTTCCTGTCTGTCTCTACTGTACCCAAAGGCTCCTGACCTGCAGGTATGGGTCCTCCTGCAGGGGTAGGGCGTGTGGCCCCAGTCACGCGCCATCACTTATCACAGCCTCTTCTCAACAGTAGCAAGCCCTTATCTGGCCCTTATCAGACAGTGGTTGTAATGACCTTGGGGGTGGTGAGGAATTACAGTAGAACTGGAGTCCTCACTGACAGGGACACAGTAACAAGACACGTGACTAATCATGGTTAGGGGCCCTGTGTCTAAGTCTGAGCTTGTGCTGACAACCTCCAGCCTTTAGGCAGGAATCAAAGATGAATTATCATATTCCTAACCAAACAAGGAAGCTGTCATGACCTTTGTGTTTTGTTAGAGTAGTTTTATTGTGCTGTGTAAAAACAAGATGACTCTGAGTTTTGCACTGACTTTGCTGACAGCATATTTATTGAAGAAAAATGTACTTACTATGACTGATATGTAGTTGTCTCACCCAGCTATCTTCAGATGAAGGCACTAACCCAAGTTGCTCTGGATAACAGCGTCTGCTAAATAACTCTTTAAAAAAAATGTATATGAATGTATTTAAAGGTTTGTTTTAAGATGCACTTACATCTTTCCGTCTTTCCCAGGTTATGCTGCCCAAAAGCTATCTGAGTCCGAGTGAGAAAGAGAAGGGCTGAAGCCACACCGTTCACTAAACCTGTTAGCTATCCAGACAGCCACAGCACCAGCACCCATTCCACAGAGGAGAGGAGCCATGAGCAACCCCAATGAACCCAGCAATGTCACAGATGCCTTGGCATCAGTCATCCACATTGTAAGTCCATTCATTCACACTGTGATACAAGTTCAGTAAGTCAAGTCATCCTAACAAACATTTTCCACACAATGCAAACAAACACAGTCATCAAAGAGACCTGTGATTTGACAGTCCTTGACATCAGTAAGAAATTGCGTGTCAACATACAGTACCTGTCAAACGTTTGGACACTCCTACGCATTCAACGGTTTTTCTTTATTTGTACTATTTTCTACATTGTAGAATAATAGTGAAGACACTGAAATAACACATATGGAATCATGAGTAACCATAAAAAGGGTTAATCAAATCAAAAATGTAGATTCTTCAAAGTAGCCACCCTTTGCCTTGATGACAGCTTTGCACACTCTTGGCATTTGTCTAACACTTTTTTGGTTCCTACATGATTCCATATGTATTATTTCATCGTTTTGATGTGTTCACTATTATTCTGCAATGTAGAAAATAGTTAAAATAAATTAACTCTTGAATGAGTGTGTCCTAAATTTTGACTGGTACTGTACATTGATATATTATTGCTCCTGACTATATATTGTGTTAGTTTATGCTAATTGAATATTCTCATAAAACTGCAGTGGTCCTCTGCGAGAAAGGCATTCATCTGATCTCTGATTGCCAAACGTCCTTGTTTCTTTGTACACGTGACACACATTCTCTTTATGCTAGAGTTCTGCTTCGTCAGCCTCTCCAGTTCACTGTGTTTTGGAATGGGAGTGTGTTTTTTGGTTTGTGCCGTTCCTCTCAGAGCAGGGTATATACAAATCCATGCCCTCACTGGGATTAAATCCCCTGACTCCAGGCAAGTTTAGGGATATTTCTATTAATTCTGACTTCTGAATTGAAACATGAAATGTTTTTCAAACCATTTCCCTTGGGCCCCATTTGAGAAGTGCCTGCTGCCCTTATACGACCTTATGGGGTGGAGATTGGCTTGGGGAATCAAGTATGTCGAAGGTTACACCAAGCCAAGCAATTTCCTTCCACTTTTCTTAAGCCAGCGTCTATTTAGAAATTACGCTGTACTAGGACCAAAATATCTTGTTGTATTTCCAGGCCTTTCCAGTGCCCGGTTTGTAATGTGGGGCAGAATGGGCACTCCAACTTAACATATTGGCATCAGTACTTTTAGAAGCTCGGTGCTAAAGCATCCTGGGGTCCTCTCAAAATAACAATCTGAAGAAGATGAGTAAGTTGCTTTGGGTAGTGTTGAGAGAGGCTGTGAGGGTCAATCAAAGAAAGAAAAAATGTTTTCTGGGCAATCAATGAGGAATAAATACACGTCCACTTTATGGTTTCTACCAATGATTAATTGAGATTGGATACAGAGTTTATAGTAGATCTTTAACCTTTACACAACAAACAAAAATGAAATGAGCATCGTCTATGGCCGAGCATTCATTTGTGACCCACACAAACATTCTCCCACGACCCTCTTAAGCATGCATGCATGCACATGTACAGTAGACTCAAACACATGCACCACCACACACAGTGCAAGAGCGGTAGATACTAGAACGTCACTCACTGCTCCACCACTTCAGGAAATGCCTGCTTTCCCTGACCTAAGCAAAAAAAATAAATTCAGTCAGCTGCTTCCTATCCCATGTTACACAATCATGTGGCTGTGGCACTAGACAACCCCCCCAGGACTGGCCTACTGCCTCTTAGTAGGTGGACTCTCCAAGACATAAACAACTAAGAGTGAAAGGACGCTCATGTCCTGAATACCTCCCTGTGTTATAATGTAGCGGTAGTTCTGTAGTTGAATTGTAATGTCCCTGCTACACATGTCTGAGTTGCAGAGGTGCAATGCAAAACATGAACATATAGTAAGTTGTATGTACTCTGTGATATGGACGGGTATCCCAGTGGAGGTAATGGCTAATTATGGCCTACAGATTTATCTACCGTATGTCTGGTTAGTGTGACAAGTCTGCTGTTTTGTGACATTACACCAACCTTATTTAACCTTGGTAAATCTGGGCTCTCTAAACCTTTTCCTGTCCAAGGACAGATGGCTTGTTGATGGACGGCTTTGAGGGCTGTGATTTGAATAGAGTCTGCTGGTAATCAGATTCAGCCCATTAGTCAGTTCAATGAGTTCAATATAACTCCGTTACAAGGCTGGCAGCCAATGAAGCGTCTTTATAATCTCTTACGGAGAATTCAGACGGTTGTCAATACATACCTAAGCTGATATCCAATTGATGTGTTTACAACTTCATGGCTGCAGATGTTGTTTTCTTTCTTGTACATCTGCACGAAGCTGATAGTTAAATTGACAAAAGGCATGTCGGTTTGCTATTTGACTGGAGGTGAAGCTGTCATTCGTAATTTTCCTTGCTTCCTTGCTCTTCTGAGTTAATAATTCACCGTTCAAATGATGAGTGTACATGCTTGTATGCAAGAGGGAAGAGAGAGAGTGTGTGTGTGTGTTTAAGGATAGTTTAGATAATCCTATTTGGATTTTGGAAGGGTCAGTCAATGTTGTGAAACTGGGGTTGATGTCCTCTTCCTGCCGCTAGATACTGCCCTTTTTTGTCATGTGACTGGAGGCAACCAAAAGAGACCGTAGACAAGAGGTTGAAAATGTGATTACTGTGTGCGGTAGTTATTTTTACTTATCAAGCAAAAAAAATACGGTCGCGAGAGATAATGCCGCGTGAGAAACGAGATTGGACTTTGATGGAGTTTCTTTACACAGCAGCAAAGGTGAGTTATGAGTTTGAACACAGGGTAACATACAGCAACATAAAGAGTCACATGGGCATTGATTTCCTTTAGAAGTGCCTCCATGTGTGTGGACATGAAGAGACTTTTCCTGTTCTATGTCTACATACCACGTGCACTATATTGGTTTTAAAGGCTGAACAAAAAATATAGTAGATAGGTCTACACCTGACTTGTAGTAAAAGTGAACACAATGGGGTTCGAAACTGAATGAATTTGTCCTTTTTTCCCTGACAACATTTTGTTGTAATGTGTGCAACAAGTGAAACCTGAACTTTGCAAAGATTTGTTGCGACAACTAATAATAATAATAATAAAGATTTGTTGCACTGTCCAATTCCAAAGGCGTCTGCGACGGTCTTGATTATGTCAACAGCCCATTGACTGTTTGCGTGAGTATGTGAATGGAGGACAACATTTCTTCTCATTTGTTGTCTTAATCAGTGATTTGCTGATAGTTACCCCTCGACTGTCAACAGATGGAGCACGCTAGATATCTCGGCAGGGGAATGTGGTCAGTCAGTGTCTTGTAAAACTCCTAGCTAATGGCTGCCAGAGCCATGTGTGAATAGTGTTGGACAGCTAGAAGTGGCAAGGCATGCGTCCTTAATGGCACCTTATTCTCTATGTAGTGCGCTACTGTGCAGGGAATAGGGTGCTGTTTGGGACACAGCTGTGGTGTGAGAGGATTTATACAATCAGCATGTTGTGAGTAACACCTCCCCTAGAAGTGACCCCATTAGAGAATAACTTTAGAGGAAGGCGTCTGGCATGACAAATCGCCAGCCTCTTTTGTTTGTCCTTCGTAAAGGGATTAGAATTAAGAGTCCCCGCACCCCAACCCCCTTCCTCCTAAATCACAGTATGACAGTATCCAATGTCACTGGCTATCATCATGCAAGGGATATCACATTAATAATAATATATTTATATAGTGCTTTTTATTACATGAAGAATATCAAAGGTGCTTTATTTCTTTGTTTATAAAGAATGAAGTTCCTTGATAGTTCATGGGCTGCATGGACAAAGATCTTCCACAGAGGCGGGTGCATGTACAGGATGACATCCGACTCGCACTAGGACTAGCTCCACTCCACTATCACTTAATCAGTGTGGGAAAGAAAGCTTTAGCATTGCTGGTCTACCCCTCAATAACGTTTAAAAGCATGGCCACCCTCGATTTTGTCAAGCTTACTTCCTCACGTTTCACTGCATGTCAACAACTAAGAATCAAGGTCAGTGGTAGAAAATATTATTTGGTGGGCACTTTAATCAGACTTCAAAAGTGAAAGGAAGCAACTTTGAGGTACATTGGCCTGTTTACCCGGATGGTACCACTGGGGAGAAAGAGACAGTGGTCATATTTACACAAGGCATTACCTTCAAAGATCTCTCCAACAGATGGACATGAGATCTCCTCGTCTGGCCTGCTGCTGCAGGAATGCAGTGACTCAACGGAGTATTACATGATCACTTACTACTCTATATCCGCCACTGTTAACCTGTCCTTCTGCTCTGAGTGTTGCTGACTGTGTGGAATTTCAGCCACCTCTCGGCTCCTCTAATCCTCTCTACAGCCTCTGTGTAAGTGACTAGCTGAGTACTCACTACACTCACTTTGCTTGTAACAAACCTAGTATACGTTAAGCAGACAGTAGAGGTTATTGCATTACTGAGATTAATATTTCAGTTTGCCTAATCTTATCTGGTTTACTGTATTGGGGAACTCTAATTAGATATTAGAAAGCCTCCTCTGTATCTCTCTTCACTTTCCACACGGCAGATTTGATTTCTCTTCTTGTGTGTGATGTTTATTTTGATAAGTTTTGTCTACCTACCTGGTTCCTAAGAAGGTCCTGAGCAGGCTTCCCCAAACCATCAGTACGACCAGGGTAAAGCTTCAGTATGACAACTATGAGTGTTCATGGTACCTACAGAATAGTTTAGAAGAAAAATAAACGCACACCTATTTAGGCGAGGTGCTGGCTAGCGGAGTAGAAAACTTGAAAATAAAAGAGAGCCGCACACTCTAGGAGCTCAGATACAAAAATGTAATTACCAACGTTTCGACAGCCTACAGAATCGTATCACCAACCTCACTTCAGGGCATTGTGGAGGTCACTCTGCGATCCAAGTGACCTCCACTTTGACCTTCAAAGTGTTGTACAAAGCCTCCGCTTCACCCTGCCCCCCGTCTAAGCAATGATAAGACAAAGGCAGAGCACACTGCATGTTCACATCTCCTCAGCTCATCTCCTATCTGATCACTCAGTACCTTCAAATGCAATGACTCATGAGATACAGTTCTTGCTGGGTGCAGAGCCAGAGGCCAATGCACTTTAATTTTACGCTTTTAAGTCTTCCAAAGCCACACAACCATTGTGTGCCATTGTCCTCTAACAATCCATTGCGGTCTGAACATGTCCAATGTTTAACCCCAGAACAATAGCACTTGGTTGAGGCGTTGTGGTGTAACTAATAACTGAGTACCATTTCAGGACATTCAGGTGTTATATCCAATCTAGTTGTGGACAAAATAACACCTCAATCAAGTACCATTTCAGGACATTCAGGTGTTATATCCAATCTAGTTGTGGACAAAATAACACCTCAATCAAGTACCATTTCAGGACATTCAAGTGTTATATCCAATCTACGTTATTACAAGTTGTGGAAAAGCCCCATTTGCTGATTCAATGACCTATATGGTGCATGTTCTCTCCTCCCACATTACAAGGCTGAGAGAATGTTTCTGTAAAAAGAAAATGTGAGTGAGAAAGTTAAGAGGGTCAAAGAAACCAAGACATGCTAACCTCTCCCCGTTACCAATAACAGGGGTTGACATTTTATTTTTTTACCTTTTTTTTTTAACTAGTCAGTTAAGAACATTCTTATTTTCAATGACGGCCTAGGAACAGTGGGTTAACTGCCTGTTCAGGGGCAGAACGCCAGATTTGTACCTTGTCAGCACGGGGATTTGAACTTGCAACCATTCGGTTACTAGTCCAACGCTCTAACCACTAGGCTACCCTGCCACCCAGGCATGTCTTGGGGGTATGATCTTTGACCTTCTGTAACTTTCATTATTCGGATAATTCAGGATTATCCGTAAGCATGGTAGTATCCACATTAATGTAGACGTGTTTAGAAATATATTATATTCTTATTTACAATAAAAGTGATGCCAAAATGAAAACATTATTTACCATTAATTTCTATTGGGCACAATATAATTTGAAACACAACCAAAACAAACTGCAAATGCATCCAACAAGCTTGTAGCATCTAGGGCTGTTACGGTGATCATATTACCGCCACTCCGGCAGTCACGAGTCATAACCGCAGTTAAATTCCACGTGACTGTTGATTCACGATAATTAGGCTACTCCAAAACTGCACTTGCTAACAGCCATTAAGTCACTAATGGCACTCTAATGGTCCTTCTAATCACTCTGATATAAATGCAAATGTAATCGAAAATCAAACACTTCATGATTTAATTTAATAATCTGCAGAGGTAACAATAGCCGAAACCAGCATTTTAGAAAAATCTGGCCCTGAATTTTTATTTTATTAAACCGTTATTTAACTAGGAAAGTCAGCTAAGAACAAATTCTTATTTACAATGGTGGCCTACGGGGAACATGGGTTAATTGCCTTGTTCAGGGGCAGAATGACAGATTTTTACCTTGTCAGCTTGGTGATTCAATCCAGCAACCTTTCGGTTACTGACCCAACGCTCTAACCACTAGGCTACCTGAACCATGTCTTCCCATATGGACAGAAAAGAGCAGAAGATCGGAGCGATCTCATCAGATCCAGTTGGTCAAAAACAGGTAAAAACACGGCTGCCATTTGGAATCATTTTGGATTCTAGTCAAATGTGAGAGATCAGCTAATAAATCTGGATGAAGACATTTTCCGAATATGCGAGAAGAATGGTGAGCTTCTTAAAGAAGAAACGGGACCTGAAAGCAAACCCCGGTACCCTTGATAGTGTGCCGACACCGATATGACCAGCTATATGGCAGAGAAGGAACCAGACACATCTGCTGACCCCCTGTCATGGTGGCGGGATATAACCACTCTCTCGTTTACCTTTTATTGGCTCTGCTTGTGTGCTACCAGCACTGTTTCAAGAGAGGGTGTTCAGCACGACAGGGAACATGGTTACCTCTCTCCGGTCTTCACTGAAGCACGACAAATTAAACATGCTGGTGCTTCTTAATCAGGAACCTTAAAGCCTAAAGTTGGCCAGTGCTATAGCCTATGATAGTGGACTGCAACATCTTTGCAAAAAACATACCTTATTTATATAAGGTCCCACAATTAACAGTGCATGTCAGAGCAAAACCAAGGAATTGTCTGTAGCGCTCAGAGATAGCTTTGTGTTGATGCACAGATCTGGGGAAGGGTACCAGAACATTTCTGCAGTATTGAAGGTCCCCAGGAACACAGTAGCCTCCATCATTCTTAAATGGAAGAAGTTTGGAACCACCAAGACTCTTCCTAGGGCAGTCCTAGAGCTAACTGCCCGGGCCAAACTGAGCAATCTGTGGAGAAGGGCCTTGGTCAGTGAGGTGACCAAGAACCCGATGGTCACTGACAGAGCTCCAGTGTTTCTCTGTGGGGATGGGAGGACCTTCCAGACAACCATCTCTGCAGCACTCCACCAATCAGGCCTTTATGGTAGAGTGGCCAGACAGAAGCCACTACTCAGTAAAAGGCACATGACATCCCGCTTGGAGTTTGCCAAAAGGCACCTAAAACTCTGTCTGAAACCAAAATGGAACTCTTTGGCCTGAATGCCAAGTGTCAAGTCTAGGAGGAAACCTGGCACCATCCCTACGGGGAAGAATGGTGGTGGGAGCATCATGCTGTGGGGATGTTTTTAGGGTTGCAAAATTCCAGTAACTTTCCCAAATGTCCAGGTTTTCCAGAAATCCTGTTTAGAAGATTCCTGGTTTTACCGATTTTATTCCCTTCTGATTCCAGGAGTTTTCCAACCAGGATTTCTCGAAAACCTGTGAATTTTGCAAAAGTTGCCAGAATTTTGCAACCCTAGATGTTTTTCAGTGGCAGGGACTGGGAGACTAGTTAGGATCCAGGAAAAGATTAACGGAGCAAAGTACAGAGAGATCCTTGATGAAAACCTGCTCCAGAACGCTCAGGACCTCAGACCGGGGTGACAACGGCCCTAAGCACACAGCCAAGACAACGCAGAAGTGGCATCAGGACAACTCTCAATGTCCTTGTGTGGCCCAGCTAGAGCCCGGACTTGAACCCGATCTAACTTCTCTGGAGAGACCTGAAAATAGCTGGGCAGCAACGTTGGAGGTGGCTTATGGTAGAGAAATGAACATGAAATTCTCTGGCAACAGCTCTGATGGACATTTCTGCAGTCAGCCTACTAATTGCTTTTCCCTCAACTTGAGACATCTGTGGTGTTGTGTAACAAAACTGCACATTTTAGAGTTTCCTTTTATTGTCCCCAGCACAAGGTGCATCTGTGTAATGATCATGCTGTTTTATCAGCTTCTTGAAATGCCACACCTGTCAGGTGGATATATTCTCTTGGCAAAGAAGAAATGCTCACTAACAGGGATATAAATACATTTGTGCACTAAATTTGAGATCATCTTTTTGTGCGTATGGAACATTTCTGGTATCTTTTATTTCAACACATGGGACCAACATATTACAGTTTGTATATATTTTTGTTCAGTGTAATATAATTTCCCTTTTTTTTGCATGCAATGTAGCTCAGTATTTGAAGTATTTTTTTTTTTTAGTCATTTCTCGTCTTTATCACGGTGTCAATTTCAGACCCCACTGTGTATATACACAGTATAGTGTATATACCCCGAGTGTACAAAACATGAACACCTGCTCTTTCCGTGACACAGCATTCACCTGGTCAGTCTGTCCCTTATTGATGTCACTTGTTAAATCCATTTCAATCAGTGTAGATGAAGGGGAGGAGACCGGTTAAAGAGGGATTTTTAAGCCTTGTCACAATTGAGAAGTGGATTGTGTATGTGTGCAATTGAGGGTGAATGGGCAAGGCAAAAGATTTGTGCCTTTGATGGGGTATGGTAGTTGGTGCCAGGTGCACAAGTTTGTCAAGAACTGCAACGCTGCTGGATTTTTCACACTCAACAGTTTCCCATGTGTTTCAAGAATGATCCACCACCCAAAGGACATCAAGCCCCATCCCACTCCAAGGCCTCTCGACAGAGATTTAGGGTCTAAAGTACCTTGGTCAATATTGACACGTACCAAAGTTAAAATGAGGGAGGTGAATGCAAGGTATTGTTTGAGGACCATTCAAACACGGCTTGCCCTTTCAGGTGCTGTTGGTTTGTCCTCAGAGCGAGAATAAATGCAGAGTCTTGTTTATTCTAACACGGCACAATCATAAGAGAGAGGTTAGTGCCAGGCTGGGAGATACAGTTCCGATTAGCGCATCACGTGGTCACAGGGAGAGGGCTCTGCTCATTCTTGTGTTTTTTTATATAGGGTGTTGCGATTCAGAGCCCCACAGTGTCGCCGTAGATGAGGGCATTGCCACTTGCCTCAAACACCACTCCTGACTCCCAACACTCATACCGCAAGTCATCCCATTGAAACATGAGTCTGGTAAGTCCCTTAAATCACGGATGGAAGAGAAGGAGCGCATATATTTTTTGTCTTTCTATTGCTGGTTCTTTTGCTGTAATGGTTTGTTGTTGCACATGTTTTTGGTTGTGGGAAATAGTTTCACCTCGCTGGCAATCCCTTACACATCCTCTCTAGCTGTCGCGATTGACTGTTAACCGCTGTGCACAGTAATGGGCTAAAAGCTGTCTTTACTACTGGAGTTCCTAGTGAGTGGGGATGTTTTTCAGGTAGACTTGGCTGTCATTTTCTAACTGAACTTTGATGCTTTATTGAAAAATAGTATGTGGTTAAGATTGGCAGCACTACTCTTGGATGAAGTGCCCATCAACTGGAATTCATGTGTTGATTGTATTGGAAAGGACTACAGACTATCAAAACTTTCAAGATTTCGATTGTAGCTTACACATCCAAAGACTAGAGACTGTCACAGAAAGCAACTCTCAAATGTGTTTCTAATGGAGGTCACTGAGGTAAGGGGGAGGGTTTAATTAACATAAAGGGGTTCCACACATGCAAGCTGCTGATGAGTGCCTTTGGAACATCTACATTTTATAAGTGTATTATAAACAGGTTGGTTCGTAGTCTGAATACTGATTGACTGACAGCCGTGGTATACCACGGGTATGACAAAACATGTATTTTTACTACTCTAATTACGTTGGTAACCGGTTTATAATAGCAATAAAGCACCTTAGGGGTTTGTGATTTATGGCCAATATACCATGGCTAAGGGCAGTATCCAGGCACTCTGTGTCGCGTCGTGCATAAGAACAGTCCTTTGCCGTGGTATATTGACCATATACCACACCTCCTCGGGCCTTATTGCTTAAAGAAATCCATTTAATTGCCTGTACACCATTACAATAAATCTGTTATTGATTTTAGGCAGGGCATTTTAGCTCATACACACATGGAGTGGTTATTCTGTGTTCAGCTTAAAAGGTGATTATTTGAAACAGGTTATATGTTTGAGTTATTTGGCAACTTGAGTTGTGAATGATACGAACCTTAATGTCTTATGAAATTAAACAAACACGGGCTGCATGATTCCACTCTATTGATAATGTAAAAAAGGGGAAAAAATGTCTTGTCTTAGTGTAATTGCCTATTATGTGTGAAATTAGTTTTGATTTAAAATGGCCAATATCAGCTGGGCAGGCTGAACACCACCACCATTTATATAATGATTAAGCTGTTTATAATTTAGCATACACACAATTTTTCTTTCTTGAGATAACAAAAAGCAGCATGGTGACATCAGCATTGTGACAAATGGTGGCTGTAGGCTACATATATAGACATTTTTGTATTTTCATTTTTTTTGTTTAAAAGGGTTTGTTATAAAGTTCATGTAAAAAAAAAAAAAGAATTAAAAACACTGAAATAGTAATACATGTAAAGCAAAAGCACAGGTGAGGAATAAATAAGACACTTCTAATTATATAAATAAAACCAAGGGAAAATTATAATACTGCACACAAAGTTTTAGCTGCCTGTTGCCTATAATGGCTATTGTTTCAGTCTACTATCATAGGCTGTAAGGTTCCGATTTTAAGAAATGCCAGCATGTTTACTTTGTCGGGTTTCAGTGAAGACCGGAGAGAGGTAACTACGTTCCCTGCCGTGTTGAACAACCTCTCTGACAGTGCTGGTAGCACACATGCACATCTACTTTTTGGCAAGCAGAGCCAATAAAGGTAAACGAGAGTGGTTATGGTTATCCTTTTCTCTCTCAACTTTTTCTAATCATAGTTGCACACCTCATGTAGTAGCCCATAGGCCTAGATGTTTTGATGAATCAAATCAAATTTATTTATATAGCCCTTCGTACATCAGCTGATATCTCAAAGTGCTGTACAGAAACCCAGCCTAAAACCCCAAACAGCAAACAATGCAGGTGTAAAAGCACGGTGGCTAGGAAAAACTCCCTAGAAAGGCCAAAACCTAGGAAGAAACCTAGAGAGGAACCGGGCTATGTGGGGTGGCCAGTCTTCTTCTGGCTGTGCCGGGTAGAGATTATAACAGAACATGACCAAGATGTTCAAATGTTCATAAATGACCAGCATGGTCGAATAATAATAAGGCAGAACAGTTGAAACTGGAGCAGCAACACAGTCAGGTGGACTGGGGACAGCAAGGAGCCATCATGTCAGGTAGTCCTGGGGCACCGTCCTAGGGCTCAGGTCCTCCGAGAGAGAGAAAGAAAGAGAGAATTAGAGAGAGCATATGTGGGGTGGCCAGTCCTCTTCTGGCTGTGCCGGGTGGAGATTATAACAGAACGTGGCCAAGATGTTCAAATGTTCATAAATGACCAGCATGGTTGAATAATAGTAAGGCAGACCAGTTGAAACTGGAGCAGCAGCATGGCCAGGTGGACTGGGGACAGCAAGGAGTCATCATGTCAGGTAGTCCTGGGGCATGGTCCTAGGGCTCAGGTCCTCCGAGAGAGAGAAAGAAAGAGAGAAGGAGAGAATTAGAGAACGCACACTTAGATTCACACAGGACACCGAATAGGACAGGAGAAGTACTCCAGATATAACAAACTGACCCTAGCCCCCTGACACATAAACTACTGCAGCATAAATACTTGAGGCTGAGACAGGAGGGGTCAGGAGACACTGTGGCCCCATCCGAGGACACCCCCGGACAGGGCCAAACAGGAAGGATATAACCCCACCCACTTTGCCAAAGCACAGCCCCCACACCACTAGAGGGATATCTTCAACCACCAACTTACCATCCTGAGACAAGGCCGAGTATAGCCCAAGGTAAGGTTTGTGTCTTAACAGATACTAAATAATATGGGTGAAATTAGTTTTGATTTAGACTGGACCATTATCATGCACCTGTCTCCAAATGGACAGTGGGAAAAAAATAGATTTTATCTATGCACTTAAATAGCGGATGGAGGATGCTTTCCCTGTGATTCATTTTCATGCCAGCCAGGTAGGCTATCCTGTTGTAAAGAGAAGCAATGTGCTTAATATTAGGAAAGTTGAGCAATAAATATAGTAGGCTTAGCCTATAGAAAGCTGATGGGATCCTCTTTTTTTAAGAGGGTCATTACTCTGTTTTCTCCCGCAATTGCATAGCCTATAGAAATATTGCACAAAATCAGCTCATGGGCTCATGAAGTGTTTGATTTAGATTTTTGATAACATTTGCATTGATGTGAGAATGATTAGAGGGGCAATAGAGTGCTGAGTACCAGGCAGTTAGCAAATTTGGTAGGCTACTAATGACCATCAGCAGCATCAGAGCTTGGAGCAGCCTAATGACTCATGATCGCTGGTGTGGCGGTAATACGGTCACAGCAACTGCCCTATTTGTGGCACATGTTGACACTGTCAGGGATTCGTCTGGAGGGTTCTGTGTTTTACGCCTGTGTGTGGTATGTGTGTGTTTGTAGGTCACACCATAACTCCATGGTAGCCATTGCTATGAAGATAGTTTTGTGCTTTATGAATATTTTCTTACTGTTCCGTTTTCCAAATTTCTTCCCTATATTTTACACATGCAGCCCCATTGCGGGGGAAAAAGGTGACATTTGAAGGTAGAAAATTGCAATGATTTAAGCTAAGAGTTACTCCATACACACAGTGCAGATTTATTTATTTATTGGTGTTATTTGGTGTAAGATGGACGAGTAGGGAAAAAGCCCATTGTCCACCATTTCTACAGACTGATGGGGAGTGTGAGGTAGAATAATCATATCTCATCAATCAATGTTTTTTCCTTGGTCCCCCTCGAGTGCAGGGGAGAATTTAATCTACCGATGACCTGTTAAATTGCCTGAGAAAGGGTTTGGAGAGGCGTTAAATGAGGCATGGTGCCGTGACTGTTTGGCCAGTGTCACAGGAGGGGAGAATGCTCAGTGAGGAGCTACACGATCAGTACTGTAGCCACAGTAAAATCTGCTTTGCCTTAGCGCTGGACAAAGGAGACAAGGAGAGGATCCCCCACTTTGTTGGGATCAAGTTCACCTGTAGCTCCACCTTTGCAACCATCCTTATCACAGCACGTCTCCGGCAGCCCAATCTAGCACCCTGCTGCAGGGGAAAACATCGCTTACCTCAGGGTTTCTCAGCCCTCTCCTCAGGGACCACCAGGCGTTTCACATATTTGTTAAAGCCCTGAACTGGCACACGTGATTCAATTATTATTATTATACTGAACCAAAATATAACCGCAACATGTAAAGTGTTGGTCCCATGTTTCATTTCATGCTGGAATAAAACATCCCAACATTTTTTCCATTTGCAGAAAAAGCTTATTTCTCCCAAATGTTGTGTACAAATTTGTTTTACGTCCCTGTTAGTGAGCATTTCTTTGCCAAGAGAATATATCAACCTGACAGGTGTGGAATATCAATAAGCTGATTAAACAGCAGGATCATTACACAGGTGCACCTTGTGCTGGGGACAATAAAAGGCCACTCTAAAATCAGCTTTTTTTTTTGTCACACAACACCATGCCACAGATATCTCAGGTTTTCAAGGAGCGTGCAGTAGGCATGCTGATTGCAGGAATGTCCACCAGAGCTGTTGCCAGAGAATCTCTTCCCTAAGCTGCCTCCAACGACGTTTTGGAGGATTTGTCTGTATGTCCAGCCGACCTCACAACCGCAGACCATATGTCATCACGCCAGCCCAGGACCTCCACATCCTGCTTCTTCTCCTGAGGGATGGTCTGAGACCAGCCACCCAGACAGCTGATGAAACTGTGGGTTTGCACAACCAAATCATTTCTGCAGAAACTGTCTCAGGGAAGCTCATCTGCGTGCTTGTCATCCTCACCAGGGTCTTGACCTGACTGCAGTTTGCCATTGTAACTGACATCAGTGGGCACACTGCAGAAGTGTGCTCTTCACGACTGAATCCCTGTTTCAACTGTACCGAGCAGATGGCAGACCGAGTGTATGGTGTTGTGTGGGTAAGCAGTTTGCTGATGTCAATATTGTGAACCGAGTGCACCGTGGTGTCGGTGGGGTTATGGTATGGGCAGACATAAGCTACGGACAACAAACACAATTGCATTTTGAATGCACAGAGATCCTGAGGCCCATTGTCTTGCCATTCATCTGCCGCCATCACCTCATGTTTCAGCATGATAATGCACAGTCGCAAGGACCTGTACACAATCCCAGGAAGCTGAAAATGTTCCAGTTCTTCCATGGCCTGCATACATGTCACCAATTTGAGCATGTTTGGGATGCTCTCGATCAATGTGTACAACAGCGTGTTCCAGTTCCCGCCATTATCCAGCAACTTCACACAGCCATTGAAGAGGAGTGGGACAACATTCCACAGGCCACAATCAACAGCCTGATCAACTCTATGCGAAGCAGATGTGGCGCGCTGCATTAGGCAAATGGTCACACCAGATGCCAACTGGTTTTCTGATCTACACCCCTACTTTTTTTTGTGACCAACAAATGCATGTCTTGTGAAATCCATAGATTAGGGCCTACTGAATGTTATTTCAATTGACTGATTTCCTTATATGAATCCTTGAAATTGTTGCAGGTTGCGTTTAAAAATATATATTTTTGTTCAGTGTACTTAATCATTCGAGTCAGGACTTACCTCCCCGGGATGTCCCCAGGATCTCCATCACTCCACCATCCACAGCACCACCCTGTCCAAGTCCTTGATCAGAGCTTGTAGTGTAATCACTGTTTTAATTATTTGAGGCTGTTGTAGTGTTCAGAGACCAAGCTCTTGTCCTTTCAGTGGATTTTTCCTGTGGGAGGACTAGCACTTCCTTCAGTGTCAGTTTGGTTCGAGCTGCATGGCTTTGACAAGGGGAATAGGGATGAATGAAGTCGGCTAACAACCTCATAGAGCAAATCTGAATAAATGGATTGCCTAAAATGGACAATGGCCCAGTCCCGGAAAAAGTTCCTTGGCACTCCCATGTTGATCTGAAAGAATTGGATAAGTATTAGCTATAACATTTAGAAGACTTGATTACATTTTCGCCATACTGATTTATGTCTATCCAAACCGTTCAGATTTACTGTGGGTCTAGGGGTTGTTTCTGAATGGGGCCTTCAACATGGTTCTTTCTCAATTCGTCTTTCCTTGATTCCTTGCGTCTTTATCAAAACCCATTGGAGAAGGTTCGAGGGGAGAAGGAACTTGGAACTTCTCCTCCAATACAATTAAAAGGAGTCGAGGAATCACAGAAAGATTCATTGAGATGAAGCCAATACCTTTTCCTGTCTTCCCTGACTGATCTAAATTGACCCTGTCCTCCCTCTCTTCCTCTCTCAGCCGGAGGCGCCATCAGCCTCGTCCATGCGAGGAGCAGTTGAGGAGGATGAAGGGGACTTGAACAAATCTCTGGGGGTCCAACGCTTTCAGCAGATCCTCAGCTCTGCCCCCAGGGTCCCCGACGAGCAGCACCGCACCTACAACGAGGAGGACTTTGATTGTAAGCACACACAATTGTTCACACAACTTGCACACATGCGTAGGTGGCTCACATACTTTTGCAGAAATTGTGGAGTGTATGACCTTTTTTTGTGAATCGTAAATATAAACCGTTGATTTACTAATACAACAAGTCCCTCTGAAAACCACAAAAAATGTTTGATCTACTAACCATTTCCCTGCTGCAGACCACCGTCACTCCTCGCACCACATCCACCACCCCCTGTCCAAGCTGCCCTCCGATGGGAGGAGGAAGAAGAGCGGCAAGAAGAAAAAGAAGGAAAGAGAGCGCAAGGACAGTTCCGGCCCAACCAGCAACACCGCCATTGAGGAAGGAGAGGATGAGGAAGATGATGAGGAAGAGGGTGGAGAGAGCCACACCCATCTCTCTGAGACAGATTGTGACACCGTCAAAGAAGACGTACATGTAATGACACCTTTCATGTTTTCAAATGTGCTTTAACATTCACTTCAGTTGTCTTGTCATTTAAAAAAAATGTTTTTTTAACATGAACCAAAGGTAGCTTAGCGTAAGGCAGGGTTTCCCAAACTCGGTCCTGGGGCCCCTCCTGGTTGTACGTTTTGTACTAGCACTACACAACTGATTCAATGAACCAACTCATCAAGCTTGGATTATTTGAATCAGTGTAGTGATAGGGGAAAAAAACAAAACATGTTCCCAGGTGCGGCCCCAGGATCCAGGCGTAAGGCAATATGCATATCTTATTCCACTGATACTGGGTTTGCGTGCCAAATGACACCCTATTCCCTATTTAGTGCCCTACTTTTGACCAAGGCCCAGGTAAAAAAAAAAATGTAGTGCACTATAAAGGGAATAGTGTGCCATTTGGAACACTGACGTGTTTTTTTTGTTTTTTTTTTTGCAGTGTGGCTGTGGTTCAACAGGTTGATCCCCCCTCTCAGCATTATCATATTTTCCTCTATGAATATTTAAACACAAGCTTAATGAATTATTTAACTGGTTTGGGGTTACACTGTTATATCACTGACAACTATTGTGTTCTGCCACACATGACCGGTTTTGACCTGTGATTTTCTCATATGAAGCTTTCTTTTATTCTTGAAATATAAAAGAAATGCTCAAGAGTGTGAATTCTCACAAAACCCTGACGAAAAAAAAGACCATGATTTTTGGGATGTTTTTACGAAATGTAATCCATAAAATAGTCCTTTGGAGGATTGTTGACATGTATATTTAAAATTTTTATCTAAAATAATTTATCAAAGTTGGCATATTTATGACATTTTGGCCTCACCCATGTTTCCTTTAATAACCTTTTACTGCAGTGGGCTAACTCCGGGTCAGTCACAGTGTTTCTTGGTAGTGTTAAACAAATCTACTTTGAAACAAAAGTACACACCTCACACACATGGTTATGGGCAACAGCATTAAAAGAAGACACTAGTACCATGTCAGATACAGAGTTGAAATGTATTACATTTTGAGTTTGATTATTCTCTTTAGTTTGATTTTATTAGGCTTCTCATTAGCCGACGTGAATGGCGACAGCTTGTCTTCCTGGGCTCTAACACATAACTAAAAATACATTACAGACAAAGACAATTTACATACATTTAAAACATTAACATAGAAATTACAGACGTTTATATTTAAAAACGGGGGAGAGGCGTTGTGGCGTGAGTTGTCTTTGTTTTTTTTTAACCCGGTTTACTGGACCTATATCAGATGGAAGGGTGTGCCATGGATTAATGGCTCTATACAATTTCTAGATCCCCCCCTCAACCTGGGGACTATGAAGACACACCTGGTATCATGTCGGGTGGGGTAAGTATGTCTGTCAGAGCTGTATATAAGTTGACTATACAGGCAAATTTGAATATTTCTCTCAAAAACAAGAATTGATGCTGTCAATCTCTCCTCTACTTTGAGCCAAGAGAGACTGACGTGCAGACTGTTGACATTAGCCCTCTGTGTACACTGAAGGGCAAGACATGCTGCTCTGTCTGGGCCAGCTGCAGCCTTTCTAGTTCCTTCTTTGCAGCACTTGATCACATCGCTGTGTGATGGTCGATATTAGATAACTAGAGCCTGCAGGATTTGTTTTATCGACTGTGGTGTTTAAAAATGCTGAGCATAACTTTATCACAGACATACCTCTCTCTTTGCAACAATTGAATCAATATGCCTTGACAATTTACAGTCTTAAGTTGACACCAAGCAGTTTAGTCTCCTCAAAACAGCCACATCATTCATTACCAGATTCTGCTGAGGTCTAGAACATAGAGAATGATTTGTATTAAACACAATGATTTCAGTTTTAGATATGTTCAGGACCTTTTTGTTACTAGCCACCCAATCCAAAATGGACTGAAACTCTTTGTTTATGGTTGCATGGACTTCACTAGCTGCGGTTGCTGACGTGCATAATGTTGACACACAGGCTTTGTTCAATGTTCGTGGTAGATCATTAGTAAAAATAGAGAACAATGAAGGGCCAAGTGCCACCTTGCAAAATACCACACTTTGTTTAACATTAGAGAAGCTACCATTTAAAGAGAACCCTCAGTGATCTATTAGATAGCTCTCGTCCCATGATATGGCAGGGATGTAAAGCAATAACACAGATTTTTCCCGATTTATGGTCAATCTCAACGGCTGCACTGAAATCTAACAAAGCTCCCACTATCTTATTATCCATTTATTTCAGCCAATCACCAGTCCTTTGTGTCAGTGCAGTACATGTTGAGTGACCTTCTCTATAAGCACGCTGAAAGTCTGTTGTTCATTTGTTCACAGAGAAATAGCATTGTACCTGATCAAACAACCTTTTTCTAAACGTTTGCTAAGAGCCGGTGGCAAGCTGATTTGGTCAGCTGGTAGAACCAGTAAAGGGCGCGTTTACCGTTATTTGGTAGTGGAATGACTAGCTTCCCTCCGGGCCTGAAGATGAACACTGTTCTCCGGGCTCAGATTAAAGATATGACACAGGAGGGGCAATGTAGTCTGCTACCATCCTCAGTAGCTTTCCATCTAAGTTGTCCAAACTAGGTGGTTTCTCATTATTGATGGACAACAATCATTTTCCCACCTCTCCCACACTAACTTTACAGAATTCCAAATTACAATGCTTTTCTTTCATTATTAGGTATTTTGTGCATGAATATGATGGCTCAGTTTGCCCACTTTGCCAATGAAATAGTCATAGGCAGGAAACACTCAACTTTACAAAAGCAATAAACCAAGCTTTCTCGTTCAGCATGTGCCGCTCTCTGATGACAACATTTTGTGAAAATCCCCCATTAATGTGGGTATTTTTTTTGTTGTGATCTAGGTTTTGTGATGAATCCCTCTGAATGATTTTAAGTCTTCATTTTCTACATATTTGTATTGTTTTTTTCCCCCCTTTACCGTAAACCCTATTGCAGTTATTTTCAATAGTATGTTGAATATACAGAATGTTCATGTCATGTGTGCCCTTACTCCCTCCATAGTTCTTTCTGTCAGATGAAGATCGCCTGGCCACACCTACCACAGACAGCCCCCACCCTGCCCGAGGGATGGAGGTTGTGCCTCAGTCTGCTGTGGGCACCGAACCTGAAGATGCCGCCTCCACCGAGTGAGTACACCTCTCTGAATACACCCATATTTTTATTTCATTATTACCGTAATGGGGTGATTGGGTGAGATCATTTTTGCCAGTTGAAGTGTCACCCTGCTTTGCGTCACAACACGACAAGGACTCTTTTGTAGCATTTAGCCTGATACTGCTTTCTCTGAGGCGTTCTCAGTCACTGATTGGATGAGAGAGAGAGAGAGAGAGAGAGAGTGTGTGCGCGCGTGGTCTCTCACCCAGGCAGGCCGGCACACACTGTACGTTACCATGTTCCCGGCATCCAGGCAGCCTGCAGGGTTCTGATCTAATAGGACATGATTCATCCCCTTGCAACAACACATATTTCACCTGTCTGACTGTCTCCATAGAGAACAGAACACTGACCCTTCCTACTAACACACCTCTCCCTCCCTCCACCTATGGTATTTAGTCTCAGGACACATTAGTGCTTTGTCTTTTCTTCTCCTTTCTCCAGTCTGCCGAAGTTTCGCTCTGTGTGGACTTCCTCCTAATAGTACTACTAAAACTGCAATACTATATACATTGGAAGATAGAGATGTCAAACGAGTGGATTATTCTGACCGGGGAGGGAACTTCTGGAAATATAGTTGGGGAAAGTAACGCCCAAAGTTTTTTTTCTTTTTTTTCCTGAAACAACCATAAAGTGCTTAGGAGACAGTTTGACGTCTTTAGGTGAGTGAGTGTCGGTTTTGGGAATGATCTGTTTGCTGGACTGATGAATTCTAAGTGGGCATCTTCACTCCTTAGTTTTATGACATTTTTAGAATTTAGTGCACCTGATGTTTTTTTTCTTCTGTGAAATTGGCTTCCTGTATGTTTGTTCCAAGGAATGTTGAAGGAGACCAACAAACCGTTCTCCTCTTATCTTAGAAAATGTGAATTTTGTCATCTATTGACCCCTAAATTAAAAATGTGTTAAGTTGTGTAGCCCAATTCAGAGCCCTATACTATGAATCAAGTTTGAGGAGTTAGCGAGGTAACTTGGGTCAACTCTGAGATCAACTTGGGATAACCGACACCACAAAAATCGTGCAGCCTTTAGCCAGGTACATTTCTATGGCAACATATCCTTCAGAACTAATCTGCTCTGGGGCAGGCTAATTCAGGGTTAACTCTATTTTATCCTGAAGTGTCTGAGCCACGAGTTGAGAACCAGTGAAAACCGATTCTCTCCCTCTCGTAAAGAGTGTGTCACCATACCCTTCATTTGAGGAAGACTACTGATTTAAATATTTTATTAATCAAATGTACTTTTGTGCGTAAAAAAAATCCTATCATATTAGTAATGACATTTAGTAATGACAGCGTTTGCTTTCTGAATTGTACATTTTGCGCAATTGTGTTTTGAAATTTGTTAGCGGGCTAACTGACAGCCGCATCCAACCAAAGACATACAGTATAATCCATAGATGGCAGTTCCCATTCAAGTCAATGACACTGTCGAAGGCTTAGGCCTAAATGTTTGTCTATATACCTACCATGAATGGAATAAATACTAAAAAGAAACCTCATCTCCTTTTTGAGTTGAGCTACACAATTTTGGAAGCCATTGCTAGTGTACCCGTAAGTTTTAACAGTCAAATTGCCATGGTTTGAGGTCCCAAAACCCTAGTGGATTATGTCTATGATCACAATGCAATAAGCTATTCCACAGATCAAAGGAGCGCAATGAGTGGGGAATAGTCTGCTAAATTTGCCAGAACTTTTTTTTTTCATTTAGATTTTGGCACAAATAAAAATGTGGCACTGACTCACCCATGGATTGATGTTTCATCATTGTCTCAATGAAGAATTCAGTGTTACAAGCCTGCTAGAGTTGGAGGGAGGCGGATGAAGCCTGACCTGGAATGTGAAGCTAACTGAAGTTGGCTAGCTTTATAAAAGCCTGAGTAGATCTAGCTTGCTTTCTTAGTACACCACTCAGGCTTATGTCTTAACTGTTATTGACTTTAAAGTTATTAACCCTGTTCTTTCTCTCCTCTCCCAGAAAGCCCTGTCCGACCTTGTCCAGCAGTGACCCATCCGACCCCGCCTCCCTGACCCGCATAGCCAGCCGCAGCTACGACCTGCAGGAGCGCCGGCGTACGGGCAACATGACTGGCGCCGAGCAGGCCAAGTACCATCGCATCCCCACAGATGAGAGTGAGGCGCAGACTCTGGCCTCGGCCGACTTGGATGGCATTAAGAGTGAGTCTGGGGAAATGGAGAAACATCAATTTAGACATTTCAGGCCGGGTTACAGATTAAGCCTAATCATAGACTAAAAATAATCTATATTGAAAATGCTTCTTAGTCCAGGTTTAGGCTTAGTCTGTATCCGGGAAACAGCCCCTACATGTTCAGTCATTCATTTGTTCTCGACTGAACTGAAGCAATGTTTTAGTGCTTACTTTATTGTATGTATTACATTCAGAAGACATGTTGGTTCTCTCTTTGTTATGTTCAAACTTCTTGTACATTTCGACTGTTTTGTCCATTGGGAGATTTGTTCAGAAGCCCAGTACTCTAAACTCTCCCAGACCTTGGAGTGCTGCAGTCATCTGCTCTGCCAGATTAACTTTTAAAGACGGCTGTGAGTGTGTGTGTTTGTGCGTGCAATTCGGCCTGTTTGATATCCCACATTATTACCCTTCCAGCTGAGCACTGTGATTAGAGTGGAAGAACAGTCTTTGGCTCCACTGAAGGTCGGAATGCTCAGAACAGAGAATGAAAGAGAGGGGGGCACACAGGGGTACATTAATGAGGGGCACTATGAGTCAGTGTCCCCCCCGTTGCCCTGTGACGTCCCCAGTTCCAGGGGCACCAGAGGTGATTTACATCAGGGGGGGGTCAACCCCTCAGTGGACAGCGGCAGCTTATCAGAGTGTGGCGGACAGGAACAGAACAGGAGCGAAGTCCTCTTGTTAAATTTGCCTGTTCCCGCTGTCAGCTGAGGCCCTTGGAACCAGGCCCAAGCCAACCTGGTGGCTAATTGAGAAAGCTGCCCTTCTGGTTCACAAGTCCTGAGTCATTAGTGACAATAAAACAATGGGGAAGAGCTAAGTCATCTGAAAGAACAACATGAGAGGGAAGCTGATGAGATGCATGGTGATGATCTGATGTAGGTCCAGTGCCATCATGGGGCTACGTGACATAAATGGTGTGGCCTTTGTCCTCTTTCTCCTCTCAGCATAGAGATCATATTACATTACTAGTCATAAACCCTTCAAGTTTCAGAATGGTCTGAAAATGACATAGGTGACGCATTTTATTTGGGAATTTTAATTCCTCATTCTATGATCTTTTATTTTCTTCCCAGAACTGCAAAGCAGCCTGGGAAAGTGCCTTTGTGGCTGGCTGCTGCTCAATGATTGGAATGATTAGATCACTCTCCTTCTTGTTCAACCCTCCGGTTGTTAGCACCTCCGCTAGCTAATGCGCTCAGACGGTTTCTACCTCAACCAGGCCAGGTGGTGGTCAAGGAATGGCAACTTTTTTTGCCGCTTTTCTTTGAGCTCCAGTCCTGGACACGCAAGGACTGGATCTTGCGACGGTAGAGGTGACTGTTACTCATACCCATGCCAGCACTGCGCCCACCTCCAAGCTCATCTCCTTCAAGGGTGTTATCCAGTTAGGCCCTTCCCACTCTGGGTCTGCCCAGACACTCATGAGTCAGGAGTCAGACACATCGTGGAGCCTCTAGGGCGGACTAACGGTTCCAGTGGACATTGCGTGGAAGTCGGACAAGTTACAGCAACACCTTACAGCAAAACCTGGACAAAGAACAAGAGGCTCACATGACAGAAGATTATACTTTGTTGCTCTCCAGTTTCACTCTCTGGGTTTTCCTAAAAGGACCAACAGGACAACTTGTTCATTAGGAGAAAATGCTGTCATTTTTCCAAACCCTCAGAGTTGATGAAGGTGCTCAACGACCAGGGTGTTTCTCAAATAGGGAAAAAAGGCCACTGATAAAGGTAAGGTTCCTATCTCTAACAGGATCATCAAACCTGTTGCACCTACCCTCTCAGATATATCTGAGAGACTCTCTGCCATCCAGCCTCCTTGTCCAGGTTGTCCTTCGTTTGAGGCCACAGCAAGGTCAGGTGGAAAAAAAGCAGCAGCCTGGCTTCTGAGTGTGGGACTCTGAGATTTGACCTGATGGTGGGAACGTCATCCCAGAGCCAAGAGCTCACCGTTAGGAAGATCAATGTTTAGGGAAAAAGCTACAACACTACAATGGATTGTTGACCACTGTTAGTCAGTGTTTGGGATCACAATCGCCACCACAGTCATATTCAAAACAAAGAATAAGGGGATGTCAATACATGATAGATCACTATATAGAGACAATCATGAACCTCTATTGCGATGCCTGTCCATATATGGTGATGATTTTGCACTCATCTCTCACTTTTTACTCCTCAGGTCATCGTTTTGAGGATGTCCCTGGGGTACGGAGACACCTGGTCAGAAAGAGCACCAAGGGCCAAGTGGTGCATGTTGGCAAGGACCACCAGGAGACCAGCATACGCAGCCAAAAAAAGGACCGGACCCCACATGAGGTGAGCGTCCGAAAAAACGAGCATTAGTACCCACTCCTTTGCTTGTGTTGGGAAACAGTGTCACATAGTCCCTTGTTTCAGATAGTATGATTGGGTTTTATTCATTTAATGTTTTTCATAGATTTCCTGAGGTTTTTGGCAAGGAGGAAGGTTTGAAGGTAGATGTTGCTGCTTGTTTTAAGACATTCCATGTAGGACACGTGTAGGTGATGTTTGTCTTTGGAGACCAGTTTCTATGTTTTGCTCAGTTTAGACAAAGGTAAATGGGGTTCATTGTTTTCTTGACCCCCCCATCAACTGGAAAATACAGCAACAAAAAAATCCCCTCGTTCTCTGTTTGGGCGCAGCCCCCCTACAGTATCTTATGTAGATAGGAGAGGGGGCAGAACACAATTAAAAATTAATTAGTTATTTTCTTTCACACGTCAAAAAGAAAGAGGCAGCGAAGAGTTCAGGTAACAAGACACCCGGTGCTCCCTGAGAGAGGGAGCCATGTTTTAATAACACACACACAGAGGCCCCCAACAACCGGTTCCTCTCATG
Organism: Oncorhynchus keta; assembly: GCF_023373465.1. NCBI lineage: Eukaryota > Metazoa > Chordata > Actinopteri > Salmoniformes > Salmonidae > Oncorhynchus > Oncorhynchus keta. The sequence goes on along the minus strand of NC_068424.1, from coordinate 30,038,736 downwards.
GTAAAGAGTGTGTACGAGCTACAGTGTGTGTTTGTGGGGAGATGTAAGGGTCGCCTGCTCTGTGCACGGGTCTGTGTCAGTGTGATGAGCCCACCCTCTCGCTCCTTCCAGTCGTTACCGGCAGTGGTTCTGTACCGTTCTGCCTCCCGGCCAGACGGAATGGTCCTATTGGACTACTCCGGCCATATGGCCCGGCCCCAGAAGGTGAGGCGGCTTAGCCGGCCAGACACAGGTTCCAGGAGTGTGGGTTTGCATGTGGCGCCGTGTGTCTGCATGTGAGGGTAGGTACAGTATGATCACTCGCTAATCATCAGTTATGTTGTTGGCTTGGTACTAAAACAGGTAGTAGTGGGTTGGGTCGCACTAACTCAACAGCATAGTTTCTCTTTAACCAGCCTGTTGTGACGTGATAAGGCTGTAATGGTGTAATACTGTGTTTCTACTCATCAGAGTCTGCTATTCTACTGTATTTATACCCATCCGAGTCTTCATTAGTTCTACTGTATTTCTACTCATCAGTCTCTAAAATTTGTACTGTATTTCTACTCATCACAGTTTGTGGATGTTAGGGAAGAAATTAATCTGAACGGAGCGTCTGTGGTGCTCACTCAAATGGTTTGACTGAAATAATGTTGCGTTTACTAGTTGCTTCGGCTATTTTCTGTCCGTGGCCTATATTTGCAAAGTGTATTGACTTTGAGGATAATTTCAATGCATGTTTGTTGGGTGCTAATATAACCGAGTAACACTGTTGAGTGCGTTTCTGTTTGACGTCAACATGCAAGTTGAACTACCATTTTAAAATATTTTAAATATTTTGCTCCTGCCTGCCTAGAATGCCAGATGGACTGGGTTTGCAGTTTGGAGACTCTTTTATTGGTCCATTAAGCCAGGCAAGCTCAATCAACCACAAATAAAGTATTTAAAATAGTAATTGAACCCAGGTCTGATATATTTTGCATGGTTTTCAGAAGTCAGCATGTTCAAGGCCTGGTGCCAACTACTTTCACACTTGACATTTTGAAGAGTGAAAGTAGATAAACACATATGGACACGTAGTTCTCTGGATATGCTTTCCCTTCCTTAGAATGTCGACTGTCTTTACAGAAACAGCATGATCCTGAGAAGAGCTAGCGTTCATTCTAAAATAACAGAAGAATATGGCCAAAAAAATGCAATCCGGGATCCTTGGGACGTCCCTACCCTAAATCCTAACCCCTTGCCTAACCTTAAATAGAACCCTTGCCGAACTTTAACCCTTACCTTCACCATTTTACATTTCAACTTCAACTGGGTAGGGCCATCCCAAGGATCCAGGATAGCAAGGACCGAAGCAGATCTAGACACATTTAAGCTAATCCAAAACAATTTCCCCTGATAGTTAAGTTATTCCGATCCTCACTGAATCTAATCAAGTTTCCTCAATAATAACTTGGTTTGAAGTGTTTGAAGGAGTTGCTGGTTTGAACATTTCAGACTCCTGGATGTGCATGGGCATCTACACAAAACATGCTAATGTCATGGATATTGACTTGCGTTGGTTTTTGGACAAACATGCTACAAAGTTAGCAATTGGAGACAGTGGTCACTGGCCAGGTAAACAAAAGAAATGATTACTGTCTTACCTTGTACATAGACTGATTACAGGGTAAGGAAACCAATATGTAATTTGGGTGAACTATCACTTTAACATCCATCTCTCCCTCTCAGGTGTTTGTGGAGCTGAACGAGCTGATCATGGATAAGAACCAGGAAATGCAGTGGCGGGAGACAGCGCGTTGGATCAAGTTTGAGGAGGACGTGGAGGAGGAGACTGATCGCTGGGGCAAACCCCACGTGGCCTCGCTCTCCTTCCGCAGCCTGCTGGAGCTCCGCAAGACCATCTCCCACGGTAGGAGAGGAGGAGAGAAAGAGTGTGTGTGTGTGTACATCTGTGTGTGTGCCCTCACTGCAGTGTGCCGTGTCTCCTCTGCCACCCAGGGGCAGTGTTGTTGGACCTGGACCAGAAGACTCTGCCTGGCATCGCCCACCAGGTGGTGGAGCAGATGATCATCTCAGACCAGATCAAGGCTGAGGACCGCGCCAACGTGCTCCGAGCCCTGCTTCTCAAACACAGGTACAGCACTACCACTACACCTACAAATCGTCTAGGACAGCTTAGTGAAAAAAAACACTCTTAAGTCTTAAGACCTCAAGACCTTAAGATCTCAACTCTTAGTATGGAAGTACGGAATACTGCCGTGGTTTTAGCAAATTAAGTGTTTGGACATTACTGTATTTATACTCTGGCTGTTGTTTTTTAACAGGATACATAAGACAAAATCACTGGAGTTCGTCTAACATTCTGATCTCATAGATGAAATGGCATTATTAGTTCAGCATGTCAATTCACACTGATGAACTTTCCATGCCTGTCCCCCACGCTGCCTGCTTGCTTGGTAGGTCCCACCTCGTCCTCTCTAACGCGATGTATCTCCTGCTCAACCTCTGTGTGCCTTTCCTTCCCTCTCCCCGCAGTCACCCAAGCGACGAGAAGGAGCACAGCCACAACCCCTTCCCCAGGAACATCTCTGCGGCCAGCCTGGGCAGCATGCTGCCTCACCACCACAGCACCAACCACATCCACCAGCCAGAGCCCTCCGTCACAGAGCCCCTCATGGGCTCGGCCAGCTTGGCGGAGCAGGAGACGCGCGTCGATGTGGAGAAGAACGAAGTGCAGGTACCTACAGCTCCGGGTTGATTGATACTATGTGGTTTACTGTTGCGAATGTAGGTTAGATAACTTATTTGACTGACGGAGAGAGCAGGCATTGTGGAGAGCAACATTGTGGTGGAGACATGTTTATTTGGATAGATATGTATCTTCTAGCAGTTCATGGTTGAGTCACTTTTTAATGATTACGGTCTCCCGTTGGTCAGCTAGACAGAGACCTGCGTTAACTACGTTATGATTTGGTGTTCTGCAACAGAAGGAGTCGACTCCAAATATTGGCATGCACAGGTCCAAGTCCAAGCATGAGCTCAAGCTGCTGGAGAAGATTCCAGAGAACGCTGAGGCCACTGTTGTCCTTGTGGGTGAGTTGAATTGTGTTTTCTTTCAAGAAGGTACCGTAAAGTACCCATTGTCAACTGAAAATGAACCAGTAAATACTGTCTGAAACCGAAGTGTAAAATATTGCAGTTTCCCAGATACTCTGTTCCTCTTTCCAGGCAGTGTGGACTTCCTGGAGCAGCCCACCATGGCGTTTGTCCGGCTGCAGGAGGCGCAGGAGCTGGACTCTGTACTGGAGGTCCCCGTGCCCGTCAGGTTCATCTTCGTCCTGCTGGGACCCTCCAGCACCAACATGGACTACCACCAGATCGGACGCTCCATCTCCACACTCATGTCTGACAAGGTCAGCGTGGGACCAATTTAGAGCAGACCAAGACAATGGATAGAGTGCAATAGTAAACCTTCCGTGTTGTAATTTCACTGGTTTCAGTTTCCATTCATGTTTTCATTTGGTTCAACTGTTGTTACCTCTGAAACCTCACACAGGATGATGAGTATAAATCCTTATATGTTGTGTGTTTCCCTCCCCTTCCCTGCAGCACTTCCATGAGTCGGCCTACCTGGCCGACGACCGTCAGGACCTGCTCAACGCCATCAATGGCTTCCTGGACTGCAGCATCGTGCTGCCCCCCTCGGAGATGGGTGGCGAGGAGCTGCTCCACTCAGTCTCTCGCTTCCAGAAGGAGATGCTCCGCAAGAGGGAGGAGCAAGGAGCCCTGCTGGCCAAGGAGCCCAAAAGCAAGGAGGAGAAAGGTGGGGGAATTCTGACATTTTGGTCAAATGTTGTCCTAGCAACTTTCCCAGCATCTCAGACCGTTACCTGGATGATAATGTTTTAAGTTTCCCCTTTTTTTTCCCAAACCAACTTCATTTTTGTAGTGCAGATTTTGAAATTGAAGTCCATTGTTAACACTGTCTGTGTTCATGTCTTCCAGAGTCCCTTCTATCGCCCGGGAAGCCGGGAGACGACCCCCTGCAGCGTACGGGACGCCCCTTCGGCGGCCTGATCCGGGACGTGAAGCGCCGCTACCCAAAGTACGCAAGCGACTTCAAGGACGCGCTGAACGCCCAGTGCGCGGCGGCCGTCATCTTCATTTACTTCGCCGCCCTCTCCCCAGCTATCACCTTCGGAGGCCTCCTGGGTGAGTCCCCCAGGGGTTAAAGATGGCTAGCAAATTCTGGCACATTAACAGAAATGTTGATGAACGTACATTTTCCCTGTAAGTTCATTAAGTAAGGGGAACAATGAACAGGATGAAAAAACTAACCACTCCACAAATCCATCCGATACCGATCTACCCCAACCAACACACAACCAGACACTTAGCATGTGTTTAAGTCCGGCATTGGAGCTGTATTTAATGTTATTTACGAATGTTTTCAAATAATGTTCTTAGGTCGTTTCCTGAACGTTGCCTGTGCGGTTTCTTGACTGTGTGCCTTGTGGTAGGTGAGAAGACTGAGGGTCTGATCGGTGTGTCTGAGCTGATCGTGGCCACGGCGCTGCAGGGCATTCTCTTCTGCCTCCTGGGGGCCCAGCCGCTCCTGGTGGTGGGCTTCTCTGGACCCCTACTCGTCTTTGAAGAGGCCTTCTACTCTGTGAGTTACCTTAAACTGGATTCAGAGATGACATTCTTAACTACTGCTTAAGAATCCCTTTTGTATTTCCCTGCCGTTGATGGTGTACGTAACAAATCTTCCGTCAGTGTCATTACTTGTCACATCCTCTACCACTCTAGTTGCTTGTGTCCTAACCTCTCTCGCTCATATATATATATATAGTTCTGTAAGGGGAACGGGGTGGAATACCTGACGGGCCGGGTGTGGATCGGCTTCTGGCTTATCATCATCGTGGTGATGATGGTGGCCTTGGAGGGCAGTTTCCTGGTTCGCTTTGTTTCGCGCTTCACCCAGGAGATATTCTCCTGCCTCATCTCACTCATCTTCATCTTCGAGACCTTCTCCAAGATAGTCAAGGTATTGTAAACCTGGAGCTCAGTTGACTATAGTATTGAAACTATTTACTGCCCTTATTAATGCTAAAAGCACTTGCATTTGTAGAGGGGGGATCAAATCTGTCTCTAGATTGGACTATGCTCACAACATGGGGTCGAAATAATACATTGCATAATATGATGCAAAATGCATCTTACTTTGACACAGAACTTAAAAAATACATTCTGTATCTTACACTTGATTGTTGACATACAAAACATTTTGGGACCGTATCGACAGTGGACTAATAAAACAAAATACCAAAAGATCGTTTTTGAGTGGTATTTTCCTTTTAACAGGTAAGTATTTTGTGATTGAGTGGCCCTGAATCGAGAATAAAGTGAATGGGACAGAAAGCCCGACTATAATCCGGCTTTATGAGTTCAGGAATGTTACTATTTTCAGACCTTTGCCAACACAAGACTTTGAAGGGATTATTTGTCTATGAATTAATCTCCATTCTAAGAACGTGTTTGTGCGGGGACCTTAAAGGTATAATGTCAGTTTTAATCTCTCTGAAGTCGTGTTGAAGTGATCTCGGTCTGAGGGAGGTAGTGCGTGCCAGCGACGCGGTGCTTTAATGCAAACCATTTTTCTGTGTCGCCGGGCAGATTTTCGTGGAGCACCCGCTGCAGCGCTGTTCCTCTGGCAACAGCACGGCGGAGAACTCCACAATGGAGAATAGCCCCCTAGAGCTCTTGCTTGGCAACGGCACCATTTCGGTGGTGCCGGTGAAGGTCTGGAGGGAACCCAACACAGCACTGCTCTCCCTGGTGCTCATGTCTGGAACCTTCTTCATTGCATTCTACCTGCGCAAGTTCAAAAACAGTGCCTTCTTCCCTGGCAAGGTAAGATACAGAACCATTATCTGGATGCATGTCAATTTAATACAAACTTAATAAAACTAAACATAATTATTTTGGAGTTTATTGTCGAATCACAGAATGTTCCTCCCTAGTGTCCCTTCATGCTGTTTTTGTGTTGTTCAGCTGCGTAGGATCATTGGAGATTTCGGGGTCCCCATAGCCATCCTCATCATGGTCCTAGTGGACTACAGTATACGTGACACTTACACACAGGTGAGCAGTACTGCAATGACAAGAACTCCAAAGACCTTCATTAGTTTGTTTGTTGAATTGTTTTGATTAAGCTTAACTTCTGTTTTACTGATAAATTCTATAGAACCCGTTTCTTTGAAGACATATTACGTCATGTCATTACCCTCTATAACACACGTCACTTTCTCCCTGACCTTGTGTAGAAACTGAGCGTGCCCAGTGGCTTCTCTGTGACCAGTCCTGAGAAGCGTGGCTGGGTGATCAACCCCCTGGGCATGGACACCCCGTTCCCCATCTGGATGATGTTCGGCAGCATGCTGCCCGCCCTGCTAGTCTTCATCCTCATCTTCATGGAGACACAGATCACCACGTGAGTCAGGATCACACACACCTCCCTCCCATCCCCCAGGGTCTTCTTTCCCCAGATATTCAAATCAAAACAAATATAACTTTATTTGTCACATGCGCCGAACACAAGAAGTGTAGACCTTACCGTGAAATCCTTACTTTACAAGCCCTTTAACCAACAGTGCAGTTCAAGAAGGGTTAAGAAAATATTTACCAAATAAACTAAAGTAAAAAAAATATAAAAAGTAACACAATAACATCATTAAAATACATGGTGTGAATAGATGGTATATACAGTGTGGTGAGGACACGCATGGAAGACATTACATTTGATGTATTATATATTTATCAGATTTAGTCCTTCTCAACCATCTGCCTCTCTCCCTCCCTCCCTCCCTCCCTCCTTAGGCTGATAGTGAGTAAGAAGGAGCGGATGCTGGTGAAGGGTTCTGGCTTCCACCTGGACCTGCTGGTGATTGTGGTGTTAGGGGGCACCTCGGCCCTGTTCGGCCTGCCCTGGATGGCAGCCGCCACCGTGCGCTCTGTCACGCACGCCAACGCCCTCACCGTCATGAGCAAGGCGGTCGCCCCAGGTGACAAGCCCCGCATCCAGGAGGTCAAGGAGCAGCGGGTCACAGGGTTGCTGGTGGCCATCTTAGTAGGTGAGTGTCTTATCGGCTAGATGTAGAATAGACTAGAATGGAGGATGTTTGGCGCTTCTAAAAAGTTTCACGTAGCTTCCTCCCATTGACTTCCTCCCTTCTCTAGTGATTTGAAAACATAGGATAAAAACAAAATATACAAGCGAAATATCTGTGACTTTGCTTCTGTTGACTTGGCTTTTCCCATTTTTATTATTTTACATCAGACTGAAAGAAGAGGCAACTGTAATAGAGTATTAAGATGCACTCAGGTTTTCAGTCATTTCTCTAAACTCTTCCTCCCTTGTCCTCCAGGCCTTTCCATCGTGATCGGAGACCTCTTGCGTCAGATCCCCATCGCTGTGCTGTTTGGCATCTTCCTCTACATGGGCGTGATGTCACTCAACGGCATCCAGTTCACCGAGCGCCTGATGCTACTGCTGATGCCCCCCAAGTACCACCCAGACCACACCTACGTCCGCAAGGTGACCACGGCACACAGTCACAGAGAGAAACTTAGAGCAGTGCCACTTGGTCCGTATGCATTATGATCTGAAAGGCTAAACTGATTCTAGTTCAGCAACCCCTACTCTGAGACACTTGTTGGTTCCCAAAACCTTTTTGGCCCTGATTCACCGAATAGCTAGTCTGCCTGATGCCAAACTCAGTCTTCCTGACTACAGAATCTGGGGAGGCTGATATGATGTTGCAGGCATGATGCGTTGATAATGAAGGGGGGGAAGGAGTGCATTTTCTTCTGTATGTTTTTCTCATTCAAACACACAACGCATACAGCCACACACAGTCTCCAAGCACCGCCGCCTTCCATTACAGCTCAGTGGGTCAAAGCTGTCCTTTGCTGTGTACCACGTGGGTCACATCAGCCATGCTACCGAAGTGAGCCTTTCCTGTATAATCCACTATATAAACCCGTAGAAGCTATTTACCCCAATGGGATACCAGACTGTGTATACATACTGTGTGTTATACTGTATCATATGCATGATTTTCATTGTCCCATTACATGTGTATTACGGTAATCCACCACATTAACCCATAGTCACTGTGTGTCCCCCAGGTGAAAACGCTGCGGATGCACCTGTACACGCTGATCCAGCTGGTGTGTCTGGCGTCGCTGTGGGCCGTCATGTCCACCGTGGCTTCGCTGGCCTTCCCCTTTGTCCTCATCCTCACCGTGCCCGTTAAGATGTTTCTGCTGTCACGTATCTTCACCACCCGAGAGATGCAGTGTGTAAGTTAGCCCACACGGCGGCACACTAGGCCCATTCACTAGCTTTAGGCCAATTCACTAGCATTCAACCTATGGGCCCTGGTCAAAAGTAATGCACTATATAGGGAATAGGCTGCAAATTGAGACGCATCTACTGTCTAAACTCTGAGGACATTTGAGAAAAGGACCTTATGGCACATTATATGAAAAGCGTAGGGAGTTTCTACTTGAGGCTGTCTGATCTGCTTGTTCTTCAGGGGGGTTTTAGGCCTGGCTTGGTGTAATGGACTTTTTACCCTGTATAAAACGCTGTACATTTGATTGATTGAAGAAAGATTTACAATTCATTTACCTAATTCAAATCAATCAATCTTAATCAATAGTATAGCTAGTTCCTTGCTCTAACATTCTGCTCTCTTCTCTCCCAGCTGGATTCTGATGACGCAGAGCCCATCTTTGATGAGAGAGAGGTCCATGACGAGTACTCAGAGATGCACATGCCTGTGTGACCCACACCATCATATGCCTTACCTATCGCTAGATTCATCCCTCAGTGGCCAAAACAACCTGCCAATCAATCTACAAGCCAATGAGAAGCCTGTCCAAGGGAAAACCCTATATACCCAATTGACAGACCATCATTGAGCTCTGTCGGTCCTGGCTTCCATTGGTTTAACCACACCTGACCGAAGGGCAAAGATGTCGTATGCAGGCCTGGTTCCCTTTCAATCTCATTCACTTGGACCGAGTTCAATTGGATGCCATGAATGATTCAACGTTTTCATGACAACATACAAGCGGTCTCATGATGACACACAGCAGCAAATGGAGACCCATTATAGGGGGCACAGGAAGGGGTTAGGGGTCGGAGCACTTTGTGGCGTTAGGGATGAATACCGACTGAAAGGTCCAACCAGTTCAGTATATTTATTTTATTCATCATCCATGTTTTTATGTATTGCTACATATTTTTTTAAATATCAGTGGAGGATAGGTTCAAATTCAATTGTGTTATATAGATTTCTAATTTCAAGGTATATATATATATATATATATGTGTGTAAGTAAGTTGTTTAATACACAATGATACATTTTTCAACCCTGAAAGGGTGCGCTGATTCACATTGAATGTGTGGATGATTACATATGGGATACATTCCTTGAGTCAATATATATTTTAAAATATTGCTATTTTATTTGATTTTGTTCTCTTTTTATGTTTAGCTCTTTTAGCTCACTAAGCGCCTTATGAAGATGACGATAACTGTACTGAGGAACGTTGTAGATGTTGCCTTATTTGTTTTAAACGGCTGTAATTTCAACAGTCACTTTTAAGCTCAGCACTTTTTAAGATACCAAATTTGGAAATTTGTTTTTGTGTAATATTAGTGTTTTATATTTGACTTTAGGTGTCTTCTTAGTCTATCAAATACTAAGCTGTGTAAAATCAATACAGAGATGCCTTACATTTTTATCTCCATACCATTCCATTAGCTAGTACGGAAGGAGTCTGATTTTTATGTTTCCAAACAATTACAAAGGGGACACAACCTGCTCCAATGTCCGACTGATATCAAGCTAATAAGGTAGTGGAGTCGAGTGATTTTACCAGTAGTCATTACAACACAGTACTTAACAGGTCAGCAGTCACAGCGGTCTTGTGGAGGCTTGATGAGATGTGGGAATCTGTCTGTGATTGTGTCGTTTTTTCTGACAGGGAAACGATATGCAAAATGCATGTTTTTTTTGAAAGTTCTTATAATCATTTGTTTTCATCCAGTCATCATCTGTGCTTTATTGGCCGCTGTGGTGGCTCAAGCTTAGCGGCGGAGAGGAACCAAATGTAACCAAAGTACACATGGTAGTACCAAATGCTTTTAATGTACTGTACTGAACGTAAATGTAACTCTCCCCAAACATTTATGTAAATTGACTGGAACTATTTGTCTGTATATGTAGTACTTTCACATGTATTTGAGGTACTGAAGTGGGATCCCATCTCTCAAGTGCTACACATTCTTACACATTTCTGAAGTACTGTCTACACGAAATAGTTATACAGGTAAATGCCAAAATAATGAAAGCACCTGAGTGAATGAGGAATACAAATTATATTGAAAGCAGGTGCTTCCATGTGTGGTTCCAGAGTTAATTAAGCCGTTAACAAACCATGCTTAGCGTCATGAATAAAAATCCTGGGTGAGCTTTTATTTTGGCCACCATGGCTTTGCCCGCATAAGATGACAATGCCCCATCCACAGTGCACAAGTGGTCACTAAATTGTTTGAGGAGCATGAAAACGATGTAAACCTTAAGCCATGGCCATCTCAGTCATGCTTATGGGAGATTCTGGAGCAGCTCCTGAGACATTGTTTTCTTCTACAATCAACAAAACACAAAATAATGGAATTTCTCATGGAAGAATGGTGTCACATCCCTCAGAGTTCCAGACAGAATCTATGTCACGGTGCATTGAAGCTGTTCTGGCTCGTGGTGACCCAATGCCCTATTAAGACACTTTATGTTGGTGTTTCCTTTGTGTTCACAATGAGGGTGATAATGCAGATGCAGTATATGTCCTTGAGTTCTCACTGTCAACCTGTCGGCATAAAGCTTGTCAATTTTTGAGGAAAGGACTTATTTGTTTCTTTTCTGTGTGAGTGGTTTTATTTCTTGCCAGACCTTGACCATGTAAATAGTTTTTAGTGTGGTCAGAACAATCGAATGTGGTTCAGTGATCACTGTTTCTTGACACCTGGTTAATGATGTTTCCGAAGTGGGCAAAGGGGTTCAGCAGGTCAAGACCATTCTCTTGCAACATTCCATTTTATCATACATCTAAGGTAATTTGAGTAATTATATTATCAAGTGTCGGCTAGAAGCAAATGCATTGTCTAAAATGCATAAATGATACTGTTGACCAAATTGCTGTTCAGTCCGTGTAGAGTTGACAATCACCTTAGTATTTCCCATGCCACAGGAATGGCTTGAAGCCTTTTTACATATAACAAAATATATGTATCTATGTACACGCACACTACCAGTCAAAAGTTTGGACACATCCACTCATTCAAGGGTTTTTCTTTATTTTTACTATTTTCTACATTGTAGAATAATCGTGACGACATCAAAACTATGAAATCACACACATGGAATCATGTAGTAACCAAAAAAGACTTAAACAAATCCAAATATATTTTAGATTTTAAATTCTTCAAAGTAGCCACCCTTTGCACCCTCTTAGGATTCACCTGGAATTCTTTTCTAACAGTCTTGAAGGAGTTGCTGATCAGTTGTTGGCTGCTTTTCCTTCCTTCTGTGCTCCAACTCATCCCAAACCATCTCAATTCCGTTGAGGTCAGGTGATTGTGGAGGCCAGGTCATCTGATGCAACACTCCGTCACTCTACTTGGTCAAATAGCCCTTACACAGCCTGAAGGTGGGTTGGATCATTGTCCTGTTGAACAACAAGCGCAAACCAGATGGGATGGCTTATCGCTGCAGCCATGCTGGTTAACTGCCTTGAATTCTAAATAAATCACAGACAGTGTCACCAGCAAAGCACCATCACACCACCTCCATGCTTCACAGTGTGAACCACACATGCGGAGATCATCACCCGTTCACCTACTCTGCGTCTCATAAAGACGCAGTAATTGGAACCAAAAATGTCACATTTGGACTCATCAGACTAAAGGACAGATTTCCACCGTTCTAATGTCCAGTGCTCGTGTTTCTTGGCCCAAGCAAGTGTCTTATTTTTATTGTTGTCCTTTAGTAGTGGTTTCTTTGCAGCAATTTGACCACGAAGGCCTGATTCACGCAGTCTCCTCTGAACAGTTGATGTTGAGATGTGTCTGTTACTTGAACTCTGTGAAGCATTTATTTGGGATTCAATTTCTGAGGCTGGTAACGCTAATGAACATATCCTCTGCAGCAGAGGTAACTCCGGGTCTTCCATTCATGTGGCGGTCCTCATAAGAGCCAGTTTCATCATAGTGCTTGATGGTTTTTGCGACTGCACTTGAAACTTTCAAAGTTCTTGAAATGTTGCGCATTGACCTTCATGTCTTAAAGTATGATTGACTGTCATTTCTCTTAGCTTATTTGAGCTGTTATTGCCATAACATTAACTTTGGTCTTTTACTAAATAGGGTGATCTTCTGTATACCATCCCTACCTTGTCACAACACAACTGATTGTCTCAAACACATTAAGAAGGAAAGAAATTCCACAAATTAACTTTTAACAAGGCACACCTGTTAATTGAAATACATTCCAGGTGACTACTTCATGAAGCTAGTTGAGAGACTGCCAAGAGTGTGCAAAGCTGTCATCAAGGCAAAGTGTGGCTCCTTTGAAGAATCTCAAATATGAAATACATTTTGATTTGATTAACACTTTTTTTTAGTAATTACATGATTCTATATGTGTTATTTCACACTTATGTCTTCACTATTATTCTACAATGTAGTAAAAAAATAAAGGAAAACCCTTTAATGTGTAGGTGTGTCCAAACTTTTGACTGGTACTAATGTGTGTGTGTGTGTGTGTGTCTGGAGTTAGACCTATGAATATAATTTTTTAACCTGAAATGCACTCATTTGATTTTTAAGATTGTACCCCATGTCTCTGTCTTTTCCTTCTCAATGTTAAGCACTTCTTCCCATGGTCTATGTCATGTATTTGTGCCTGAATAGATCTACAGCTGCACATGGTTGTATACTGCATGTGATTGTGTGACATTTTACATGTGTCACCTGAATATGTCACCAGCGTCCTATCTGTTTCAGTTTGTCAATGAAGTTCAATAGTTTCCACTTTTAGAATGCCCATGAATCAGGGCCCGTATTCATAAAGAGTTTCGGAAAGGGGGGGTATCTGCGTGGCTACTAAAACTCCTTGCTCCAGCCAAACGCTACGCCAAGCCCACAGACTATAGTTTGTTCTCTGCAATGAGTCTGGATCTGTGTACCTCCCTGGCGATTTTTGTAACGCAAACACATTCTAACCGTTCGGATTGGTCCCAGAAACCGATGGGTTGGGCCAGAGCCGAAACATACTTTGTGTAAAGCAGCGTTTTGAAAATTCATCATTGGCTTTGATATTCTGATTTGTTAGAGATTATCCAATTGCTGCCGACTTTTGGGGGATTTTGTACAACACCCCTCATTTTGACCTCAAACGACTTCAACGATGGCAGTCTCAGACTGAAGTATGTAGCGAACCTGAAACAGTGGAATATTTCGGTTTGAGTTGTCAGGCAATGATGATATAGGCTCAGATTTCCTTTTTAGATCCTAATGAATAGGATTATATGGACAGAGGGGACCTGATCCAAGTACTCCTACTCTGAGACTATTAAAACACGTCCTGATCCCTCACATGAATTGCGTTAAGTGGCATTATGTGTTGTCTTAAAGGGTGTTGTGCCGATGTTTTAAAAGCTGTTGCAATAATGCATGACCATGGACAAAGTGGTGGGAAGCAGAATATGTTCGTTTTTTTGTGGAAACGGGGATGGATGGAGGGAAGGTATTCTGTACATGATTGGCAGAGCCCGCCATAAACAGTTTTTTTTTTTTAGTTCAATTTCAAAGGAAACACAAAATATTCTGCATATGTTCAGTGTACATAAATAGTTCAAATATTGATAAGTAAAGTAACTTTTATATTTAACTTGACCTGTGTTGTAGTGTTCTTTTTATTGAAGAATTCCACCAACATACAGTGCATTCGGAAAGTATTCGGACCACTTGACTTTTTCCGCATTTTGTTACATACAGCCTTATTCAAAAAAAAAAAAAGTACCCCATAATGACAAAGCAAAAACAGGTTTTAGACATTTTTGCTAAAAAAACTGACTTCAGACCCTTTACTCAGTACTTTATGGAAGGATCTCAGGCTGTGATTACAGCCTCAAGTCTTTGCACACCTCTATTTGGGGAGTTTCTCTCATTCTTGTCTGTAGATCCTCTCAAGCTTTGTCAGGTTGGATGGGGAGCGTCACTGCACAACTATTTTCAGGTCTCTCCAGAGATGTTCGATCGGGTTCAAGTCTGGGCTGTGGCTGGGCCACTCAGAGACTTGTCCCGAAGCCACTCCTGTGTTGTCTTGGCTGTGTGTTTAGGGTCGTTGTCCTGTTGGAAGGTGAACCTTTTCCCCAGTCTGAGGCCTTGAGCACTCTGGAGCAGGTTTTCATCAAGGATCTCTCTGTACTTTGCTCTGTTCATCTTTGCCTCAATCCTGACTAGTCTCCCAGTCCCTGCCTCTGAAAAACATCCCCACAGCATGATGCTGCTACCACCACGATTCACCGTAGGGATGGTGCCAGGTTTCCTCCAGATGTGACATTTGGCATTCAGGCCAAAGAGTTCAATCTTGGTTTCATCAAACCAGAGAATCTTGTTTCTTACGGTCTGAGAGTCCTTTAGGGGCCTTCTGGCAAACTCCAAGCAGGCTGCATTAGTCCCTTTTACTGATGAGTGGCTTCTGTCTGGCCACTCTACCATAAAGGGCTGATTGGTGGAGTGCTGCAGAGATTGTTGTTCTTCTGGAAGGTTCTCCCATCTCCACAGAGGAACTCTGGCGCTCTGTGACCATTGGTTTCTTGGTCACCTCCCTGACCAAGGCCCTTCTCCCCCAATTGCTCAGTTTGGCCGGGCGGCCAGCTCTAGGATGAGTCTTGGTGGTACCAAACTTAATCAATTTAAGGTTGATGGAGGCAACTGTGTTCATGGTGACTTTCAATGCTGCAGACATCTTTTGGTACCCTTCCCCAGATGTGTGCCTTGACATCCTGTCTCAGAGTTTTATGGACAGTTCCTTCGACATCATTGCTTGGTTTTTGCCTTGACACGCACTGTCAACTGTGGGACCTTATATAGACAGGTGTGTGCCTTTCCAAATCATGTCCAATCAGTTGAATCAAACACAGGTGGACTCCAATCAAGTTGTTGAAACATCTCAAGGATGATGAATTGAAACAGGATGCACTTGAACTCAATTTCGAGTCTCATAGCAAAGGTTCTGAATACTTATGTTATACTTATATTATTGGGTATTGTGTGTAGATTGAAGAGGAACATTTTTTATTTAATCAATTTTAGAATAAGGCTGTAATTTAACAAAATATGGAAAAGGGGAAGGAGTCTGAATACTTTCAGAATGCACTGTATATTTTTTTTACAATCAACTTATACATTACTAATTCAAAAGTATGTTTTATAATGTTGAAATATAGAAATTAAAATAGATTTTCATCATGTTGAAATTAACCTCAGTTTTGTAACTAGGTCAAAAACGGAGCATGACCATATTTTCCTCTGTTGCTCATCTCCCATCCAAAAACAGACATCAGAGATGTCTCCCAGAAAAGTTTGTTTGTCTTTAGTGTTCATCCCAGAAGTCAAGTGGGTGGTCCTAATACAGAACAATGACCCCAGTCAGGCTGTTCCACACACACTGGTAGGAAGATGTCTGCTCTGCTGCTGTTGTTGTTAAGTGCTGGAGTCCTGCTGTCTTCTATTGAGGCTCAGGAGGCTTACAGTAAACTCCCTGACAAGTACAGGAAAGGAGTGGATCTGGCTCTGCAACAGCTCAACTCTCATTCTGGAGTCCAGCACCATTATCTCTTCTTCAAGAGTCTCCTGAAGTCCGACATAGAGGTAAAATCCAGTGCCATGAATCATGCCTTTATTAGGCTCTATTTGGTGCATGACGAAAGTAAAGACAAAGAACCATGGAAATTTCCGTTAGGGGGAGGTTGTTTTTCTGAGGAATGTGGCAGAACCATTTTGTGTAGACCTCGCTGGTAAATGTTTATGGTTTAGTCTACAATGCTTTTAATTTAAAAAATTCTCTTCTAGCCTGGATTTGATGTGAGCTATATTTATCACAATTTCTACCTGAAAGCCACCAAGTGTGGAAAGGGAACAGTTGACGCCACGCAATGCAAGTTCAGGGAAGACCGAGTGAGTACCTGGAACTGTCTGAGAACAGTTGCTCTGAATCATCAACTCCCTTAGGGCTTTCATACAATTCCATGAGTTATCGTCGACAGATCTAAGTCTACAGCATAGAATAAAAATGTATATATGATGCTGTTGTCGACACTGTCATATTGTGTGTATTTCTACAGCCATTGATAGACTGTGCAATCTGCTACAAAACCTTTGCTGGAAAGATTGAGACGGAGCCCAAGCCGTATGTCCACTGTCTCCACAAACCAGCTCTTACAGAGGTGTGTTGGATCACTAGTTGTCCCATCCCATCAAACGGTTTCACCACACAAATTCTATAACAAAGTATGCTAATGAGAAACATTTTAGAATTTTCATGAGGAAAACTGATAGAATTGTCAATATACTGGTTCCTGTATGTACACTATCACATGAGAGATGAACTCTTTCATATAATCTAATTCAGAAAAAATACAGTAATTTCAGTGATTTGTTCCATCACATCATAGAGTAAACATTTATTTTGAGGACATTAATATTGTGAAGGTTTTTGAAGAGGAATATAAACATGTTAATAATTTCCCCTCTTTTAATGTTGTGAATTTCAGGATATGAAGACAGCAAGAGTAGATCACTGTAACACAATGAGTTACCAAAGTGGAGACGCAACTATCCTGGCTTCAAAGGGTTCCAAGTGAAATTCTTGGCAATGGGAGTAATGTCGTTTTGTGGCCATGCATGATAAAACGTTTGTATTGCACGATAGGCTTACATCTGAATGTCGTCTGTAGAGGCACCCTCATTTCATCTGTATTCGTTATTCTGTGTTCAACTTCCTCAAGTACAGTATCTAACAACTTTAAACACACTAAGGCTTGTGGTTTTTAACGGTGCCTATATCGGTCTGCTAATACAGGACTAGTGCACTACTTTTGTGAAAAAATATGGAACTCTCAAATACATTTAGTTATCAGCATTTGTAACTTGAGTCTGATAATAATCTGTACAAAACAGTTAATCTGATAATACTTGTCGAATATACAAATATTGCTTGATATTTGTTTTCCTGTTTCTTGAACTACTTTGCAAATGCAACTTATTTCTCTGTGGGGACTGAAATGGTCGATTCATTCTTTTTACATTTTAGTAGATTCTCTTTTCCAGAGGAATTTACAGTAGTGAGTGCATTGGTGGAAAAAATACCCAATTGTCATACTTGAGTAAAAGTAAAGATACCGTCATAGAAAGTTGCCCAGTACAATTCTACTTGAGTAAACATCTAAAAGTATTTGGTTTTAAATATACTTAAGTATAAAAAGTAAATGTAATCGCTAAAATATGTGTCAAAAGTAGAAGTAAAAGTTTAAATAATTAAAAATTCCTTATATTAAGAAAGCCAGGCGGCACCATTTTCTTGTTTTTTAATGTATGGATAGCCAGGGGCACACTCCAACACTGACATCATTTACAAATGAAGCATGTGTTTAGTGAGTCCGCCAGATCAGAGGCAGTTGGGATGACAAAGGATGTTATCTTGATAAGTGTGTGAATTAGATCATTTTCCTGTCCAGCTAAGCGTAACGAGTACTTTTGGGTGTCAGGGGTACACCATTTACTTTAGGAATGTAGTGAAGTTAAAGTAAAAGTTGGCAAAAATATAAATAGTAAAGTGAAGTACAGACACCCAAAACAACTGCTTAAGTAGTACTTTCAAGTATTTGTACTTTAGTACTTTACACCACTGAGTGAGTACATACATTTTTGTACTGGTCCCCTGTGGGAATCGAACCCACAACTACTAGTGTTGCAAGTGCCATGCTCTACCAACTGAGCCACAACACAAACCATTTAACATCTCAATGTATTAAATTAATGTATTGTGCATTGTTTTTCTTCATGGTGATGAAAAGTCTTCAGGTACCAAACTTAGATGTACAGTATAATACAGTAATGTACATTTACATTGTGGTTTGTAAGGATGGTAAATTAATACTTCACAATAAGTGGTTGTTTTCCATGTTATTTGATCAAGAAAAATATTTAATTTGATGTGGATGTTTTGTGTCTGTGCCCATAACCTTGTTATTTCTAGATTCCATTGGAATGACAGTCGCAGAGAAAGGGACAGGACAACAACTCTTACAAATCCAACTATTGAATCCTGCAAGATATTGTTCTTAAATATACAACTACCCTTTTTTTTGCCAAAGCAGAGATGGGGAAAAAAGAAAAGTATTGCCTGCTCTACAGAAGTTTATATCGGTCCGCTAATACTAGTAATGGCCCAGTGCACTACTTTTGTTGAAAATATTTGTTATTCCTATTTTTTACATTCAGATTTTTCAGGGGATGCTGCAGCACCCTCAACACCCCTACCTACCGCGGCTATGTTCACGGACACTACCTATCCTAATCATTTCAATCAAGTTTTATTCAGAAAAGATTCATCCGAGTCAGTGGTGTTTCACCCTTCCAAATAGCACAGTGGTGGACATGATAGGGGACGTTCCTGTAGATGTTGCAGCACCTCCCATTCCTCGATAGGATCGTCAAGAGAAAAGAGCAATTGAGCAACAACAAAAAAAGAGCACAGTTGGCTGGGCTGATAGAATGTTTAACGCTTCGATCAGACCGATTGCGTTTGCTATGTAATAAATTCTGCAGTCTAATTTTGTAATCCAATTTTTTTAGTGGATATGTGTGCCACAAATGTTCAACATTCGCCTTTTGCTACTATTTCTGTCATGTCTATGCATATAATTTGATGCATATGTTGGATCCAAGGTACACACCGCACAGAACATGGAACACACTGTAACTACTTCTCCAACGCAATGCTGCAAGGCAAACGCAGCGTTCCATGGAAATGAATGTAATTCTGGTGTACCAAAACGCACTGACACTCTCATTGTCTGTGTGATCTAGGCATAGGGCTCTATTCGTCCGTATCATGCCAATTACGTGTTACAGCATGTTGTGATTTTAAGGCAATGTTCCGGCATTAGCGGAGACTGTGTTCAAGCTAAACGCTGCATATGTCTGCTTTATCTGAAATTACCAGTGGTGTAAAGTACTTAAGTAAAAATACTTTAAAGTGCTACCACATATTTAAATGTACATATTCTTATTACATCCCTTTACATGGATAAGGTAGTTGTTGTGTGAATGAGGTAGTTGTTGTGGAATTGTTAATTACTCGCATTATCATCTAACAATGTGTATGTGACCAAAAAAAAAAATAGATTTGATTACCTAAGTAGTTTTTTTGGTATCTTTTGACAACTTTTGCTATTAATCCACTACATTCCTAAAGAAAATAATGTACTTTTTACTCCGTACAGTTTTCCTGACACCCAAAAGTACTCCTTACATTTTGAATGCTTAGCAGGACAGGAAATGGTCCAATTCACACTCTTATCAAGATAACATCCCTGGTCTTCCCTACTATCTGGCGGATTCACTAAACACAAATGATTTGTTTGTAAATGATGTCGTGTTGGAGCGTGCCCCTAGCTATCAGTAGTAAAAAAAATCAAGAAGATGTTGCCATCTGGCTTCCTTAATGTAAGGAATTTGATACTTGTGTACATTTTAGCAATTACATTTACTTTTGATACTTACATATATTTAAAACCAAATACTTTTAGACTTTTACTCAAGTATTATTTTACTGGGTGACTTTTACTTGAGTCATTTTCCATTAAGGTATCTTTACTGTTACTCAAGTATGACTATTGGATACTTTTTCCACCACTGGAAATTACCTTTACATTTCTAGGTTGCACTTCCACTTTTGCGATACAGATTGAATAGAGCCCTAGGCTTGTTCTAGTCATTCCCAGCTTCTGAGTAATAGTTTTGTTTCTTGTAAATGTTTACCCCGGTGGGTCCACTGTCCACAGAGTTGCCTTAGTCAGGCTGCTCCACACACACTGGGAGGAAGATGGCTGCTCTACTGCTGCTGTTGTTGTTAAGTGCTGGAGTCCTGCTGCCTTCTATTGAGGCTCAGGAGGCTTATAGTAAACTCCCTGACATGTACAGGAAAGGAGTGGATCTGGCTCTGCAACAACTCAACTCTCATTTTGGAGTCCAGCACCATTTTCTCTTCTTCAAGAGTCTCCTGAAGTCCGACATAGAGGTAAAAAAAAACAATGTTGGTTGTTGTTACCACTAAATTGCTAGATACAAATATGCACTGACCATGAAGGGCTAAAACTGAGGACCTTTTGAGGTTGAGATCAGATCCATACTAAAGTGTTACCATGTTACTAACAGTGGATAATGCAACTTCAACACCATTTTTCTTTCAGTCTGGGTTTAATGTACAATACATCTACCACAATTTCTACTTGAAAGCCACCACCTGTGCCAGGGGAACCGTTAATCCAAGCCATCAGCGATGCCAATTCAGGAATGACCGAGTGAGTAATATACTTGTACTTGCTTCTACAGGTTCTATTGTTTTTTTTATCAAAGATTTTGAAGAACATAAATTTGTATTTAAATCATGAGGCACTTCTTAATTAATTCAACAAATGTATTTTTAAGTTGCTGGAGATAAAGTTTATGCCTGCTGGCATATCATTACAGGTTCTAGATGTAGCACCATGATAAATCCATATTTATTTTGTGTGTATTGTAACAGCCACTGATGGACTGTGGAATTTGTTACAAAACATTTGCTGGAGAGATTGAGAAAGACCCCAAGCCGTATGTCCACTGTCTCCACAAACCAAAACTAACAAAGGTATTTATTGAAACTTGACACGTAATGTGAAAAATCGATTTTTAAATGAAATGATGACACAGCATGAATCCATTTCCTTTTGTTTCAGGCTATGTCGACAACAAGACAAGAGCACTGTCGCAAGATGAGCTACACCAGCGGAGCCCCGACTCTCCTATCCAGCACCAAGAATGATACTGATGAGTGAAATACCATAGAATAGATGGTTCATGAGACAGAATTAGAATGTACTGCATTTATAACACACTGGTGGAATTTTTAGTTTGTGCCAAGATCACTATTGTTTAAAGGACATACCACCAATTTTCAAGTTCATATTCATTATCTCCAGCACCATACCAGTGTCTGAAAAAAAGATCCTGTGAAAAATGTAAATTTGATGATGTCATCAAAAGTAAAAAAAAAAAAACATTCTAAAAACAGTGATTTTCAAACACTATGAGATTCATGGTCACGCAGGAGCAGGAAAATGCCCTTCCCCTGGCTAGAAACTCGTTGCATGTTTTGAAAATCACGTTTTTTTACTTTTAATCCTACTCAACGACGTCATCAAGTATATATATTTTTAGGAGCTTTCTTAGTTTTTAACCACAAAATGTAGAAACGTGTCCTTTTCATACATTGATATTGTGCTGGAGATAATGAATATGATGTTGAAAAATGTTGTAATTGCCCTTTAACTACATTTTATAACATTTGATAACAACAATAATTTATTGAATGTACATGTCTGTATATAGTGTACTATTTAGTATCTCAGCTACACTGAAATAATTTTTAAAAACTACACAAAAATGACTGAAATGACTGAAATCATTTTTGTGAGCCATTGTCATATTGATTTCATGCTTCCCTTTTCCAATTCCAACAAACAACTTCATGACTCGGCAGACTACGAATCAACCATTTGACTCTGTTGTGAGACATCGTTTTCTAGGTAATAAAATTCATAGAAGATCGAGAAAATGGTATTGTATCACTGCTATTCATTTGAGAAAGACAATTCTAGTGCTGGTAAGTTACATAACTGCTTAGGGGGAGTAACAATGCGTAATGTGTAATGAAGTCCACATAGCTAGAGACTTGCCTTCTCCCGGGCAGTTTCAGAGGCGTGGCAACGGCTTCCCCTGAAATATAATTGGCC
Source organism: Oncorhynchus keta (assembly GCF_023373465.1). Classification (NCBI taxonomy): domain Eukaryota; kingdom Metazoa; phylum Chordata; class Actinopteri; order Salmoniformes; family Salmonidae; genus Oncorhynchus; species Oncorhynchus keta. Next base: position 30,016,559 of record NC_068424.1, on the reverse strand, counting down.
ATCCTTAGTTGCCTCCCACCCTCATTGGGTCAGAGAGCTGTCAATCGGGCTCAGATTGGACAGAAAAGGTGGTGCTTTTGTTCTGGCAGTTCAATTCTAGTGATGATAAATTCCTGCACATAACAGTTACATAACTGCTTAGGGGGAGTAACAATGCATGAGTTGTGTAATAAAGTCCACATGGTCAGAGACCTGCCCTCTCTTGGTGCCCTCTCCAGGGGTGGTTTCAGATTCGCCACCCTTTGTAGCCCCTCTATATTCATTGGGTCAGAGCTCTTGATTGAACAGCCTGTATCTCAGTTGAGTTGAAGAAAGCAGCAGAAGAAGTGGCAGCTGGCTAGTTCTACTTCATACCTTTCAGACCGTCACTACGGTTGGAAGTATGGATTATATCCCTCGCCCTCCGCGCAGGTCGAGTAATAATAACAACAAAGTCACGCTGGGGACATGACGGTGTGGGAGGACGTTCCCCGCATCATATAAAACCATACGTCAGACCACGCACCGTGTCTTATTTCTTCTCGCAAAGTTAGCTTAGCCTTATCGTGCAAGTTGGCTGCTCTGATTTTTCGCATTGGTGGGGTAAGCTAAACTCTGTGTGAGTTGTGTGTACTGTCAGTCTGTCACCAACAGCCTGTGACCTGTGGGTCAGAGCATGGAATTCGCCCTCCATGGCTGTGTGACAGCTCTCCCCTACCTATCCCTTTTATCGGAGGTGTCGACTTTAACATTCATTTGAAGACTGTTATTGATCTAATTAACTAACTATGTTTTATTGTTACCTGTAAAGATGTGCACTGAGAGTCGGGAAGCAAGTACAGAGAGTGAATATTTAAGAAACAAACGGAACATAATAAGAAACACTAACAGCACACAGGCATGAAACAAAAACAATAACGCCTGGGGAAGGAACCAAGGGGAGTGACATAAATAGGGCAGGTAATCAAGGAGGTGATGGAGTCCAGGTGAGTGTCAATAAGCGCTGGTGCGCGTGAGGATGGTGACAAGTGTGCATAATAATCAGCACTCTGGTGATCTCAAGGCCAGAGAGGGAATATACATGACATTACCCGATTCAATTAATTATGTAACAGTTAACTCATTAGGACCTGGGGCACCACGAGAGCGGTTCTTTAAAGAGTTACCATCTCCCGAATGAAACTCTAAAAGGTCTTTACCTATCACGTCTATAAACAGTCAACTTATTAACCATAACCTCGTATTATATCATCATTCTGAACAGTCGTAACCTCCTTGCATCTACAGAAACTTGAGCCTTTCTTAAGATTCAGTACTACACAAATTGGTTTAATTATTTATTTACTAGCTTAATAAATGGGAACACAGGATAAAATTTGCAGGGCATCACCGGCAACAATGTCGCCTATGGGCACAAACCCACCGTCGCTGGACCAGACAGGACTGGCAAAAAGTGCTCTTCACTGACAAGTCGTGGTTTTGTCTCTTCAGGGGTGATGGTCAGGTTCGCGTTTATTGTCGAAGGAATGAGCATTACACAGAGGCCTGTACTCTGGAGCGGGATCGATTTGGAGGTGGAGGGTCCGTCATGGTCTGGGGCGGTGTGTCACAGCATAATCGGACTGAGCTTGTTGTCATTGCAGGCAATCTCAACGTTGTGTGTTACAGGGAAGACATCCTCCTCCCTCATGTGGTACCCTTCCTGCAGGCTCATCCGGACATGACCCTCCAGCATGACAATGCCACCAGCCATATTGCTCGTTCTGTGCGTGATTTCCTGCAAGACAGGAATGTCAGTGTTCTGCCATTGCCAGTGAAGAGCCCGGATCTCAATCCCATTGAGCACGTCTGGGACCTGTTGGGTCGGAGTGTGAGGGCTAGGGCTATACCCCCCAGAGATGTCCGGGAACTTGCAGGTGCCTTGGTGGAAGAGTGGGGTAACATCTCACAGCAAGAACTGGCAAATCTGGTGCAGTCCATGAGGAGGAGATGCACTGCAGTACTTAATGCAGCTGGTGGCCACATGTCACGCCCTGGCCATAGAGAGGCTTTCATTCTCTATTTTGGTTAGGCCAGGGTGTGACTAGGGTGGGCATTCTATGTTCATTTTCTATGTTTTGTATTTCTTTGTTGTTTGGCCGGTGTGGTTCTCAATCAGAGGCAGCTGTCTATCGTTGTCTCTGATTGAGAACCACACTTAGGTAGCTTTTTCCCACTGGGTTTTGTGGGTAGTTAATTTCTGTTTTGTGTTTTTCACCTTCCAGGACTGTTTCTGGTTTTCCCTTTGTTGTTTTTGTTAATTCAGTGTTCAGTTCGATAAAGAAATATGAACACTTACCACGCTGCGCTTTGGTCCGACTACTCTTCCTCATCCGACGACGAAAGCCGTTACACCACACCAGATACTGATTGTTACTTTTGATTTTGATCCTCCTTTGTTCAGGGACACATTATTCAATTTATGTTAGTCTCATGTATTTGGAACTTGTTCAGTTTATGTCTGTTTTTGAATCTTGTTATGTTCATACAAATATTTACACATGTTAAGTTTGCTGAAAATAAACAGTGAGAGGACGTTTCTTTTTTGGGTTTATTTATCCACTTGTCCTTCAGACAAGGAGGTGACTGAAAATGTTGTTGTGTTTGATGCAAGAAACCACTTTACACAATAAAATGCATTATACTTTCCATACCATTATTAAAGGGAATCAGACAAATTATGCTACCTTCTGCCTATTGGATACTTAGCTAATTCAAGTCTGTCTCAAAATACAACACTGCCCCTTTAAGACAAAAATAGCTCTTTACTATACTAACTTTTCAAAGAAAATGTACACATTTTGTGCTCTTATAGGAAGCAACCACTCCCCCATTGCTGACTACAAATGATCTATAAGGGGCAAAGGGTATAAAAAATAGCAAAGAATATGGAAAAAATGTGCATGCTGGCTACATGTAGCTCTCCTTTGATCTCAAAACAAGAGCAACTTGGTTTTGCTGCACTGGTCTGTAGAGTACAGTAGGACTGAGTAGTGCATGTCAGTGCAATAGAATCCTACTCCAGAATCCTACTCCGATGTGTTCTGCCTACAACAAAATCTGTTGCATAGTTAGTTTTGCATAGTTCATTTTGTTTAGGTATGTTGCAGTGAAAGTGGCTAATATTGCTTTGATTCGATCACAACTCCCACATTAAATGGAAACATTGATAGTGTTACCTAAGGGGGTAAAGGGAAGTAAATACAACTTGTTCGAAAGTAATTTGAAATTGACAAGTTGAAACACAGCCTATAGATAATTAGCAGGCAGCGCGTGTTAACTGTCCTGTTGCGTAACAATCAGATTTTGGAACAGTCAGCGCATTCTGACATCACGTGCATAAAACAACTCAGGCTGGGACGACCGTTAGAGATATTTGGAACTCACATGTGAAAAGGTTAGGTCACCACAGAAGTTAGAGTGAAGACCAACATGACAGACATGAAATGAAAAAAAATGTTTTGTAATCTAAATTTTTTAAATATTTTTTATTAGTTGTTTATACAAGACTTTACTGCATTTGGTCATCCCCAAAATGTGGACTTTGAAATGTTTATGTTGGTGCTTTTCCATGTGTTCTATGTTTGTGCTTTTCTAATAACCATTTTCTGTGTTCATGTACGTGACTGATTGAACACTCAAAATCAGTATCTGCAATTTGGCAGTACGCCCAGACCCGTGCTTTGAGAACGATATCTCAGTTTCAAGGTCTCAGCTTCGAGAGAAGAAGCCTTGTGATGTATTGATCTGTCACATGCATGACCCCGTATTGGTCGGTCACATGAGTGAAGCAAACGTTAATGATTCTTTCATTATGAATAAGCTAAATCGTGTAAATAAGAGAACTAACGGTACTGCCCCATGAGAGCTCCTGACAGACGTTCACCATGGTGCATCAAATTTGGCTCATTTAAGATTGACTACAATTTGGCGTCACAAACCCGATTACTGATTCTGCCTGCAGAGCTTTCCAGTGGGGGTCTGCGAGGAAAACCGGTGGCGCATTTTATGAAGCGTGAGAGAAATTCCCATCTGACCAAAAGATGACTAGACCCGCCCAGACCCTTATGGAGAGCTGCCCAGTAGGAAATACATAATCCGCAAACAATTGAGGGATGGCAACTGATTTCAGTAAGTCAATTTCAATGAATCTGTATAAAAATAACCTTTTTTTAAAAATAAAATCAAGGCGAGTAACGCATAAATAGGTACCCGTATTCTTATAGAGAGAAGGATATTCACTAGTTTTATTAGAAGACTAGAGCAAGGGCGTAAGAGTGCCATGGAAAGCCCCACTGACAGCTGTCTGTAGGCATTCATAAGAAACATCTAAGTGGACTGCAGCCACTACAAATAACACAAGGTATTTTTGAGTACGGGGTGTTATTTAAATGTATAGCGACTCAGAGATAACTTGTAGCTTGGGATAGAGATCAACTTGAGGAACAAAATGGACCTGTATTGTTACAAAATCATCTTCTGTCTCTGAGTAACTTGGTCACGCGGCACATAAGACAAAGAGCCTCTGAGATTGACCACAGTTCTTCGGCCCATCCTGTTCTTCTTTTATCATTTCTACATGTTATCCTCTACCTGTATATCCAATGGCAGTGGTGGACAGAACCCTAGATAACGTTACAGATCGGAAAAACTCAGCTCACAGAACAGTTTATTCATTCACCTCTTTCACATATGAGCTAGTTCCTTGACAGGGCTCATTCACTCAGTAATGTATAGCTACATATCAATCTTATGACCAAATTTCAACATTTTATCCATATTTCAATGTTGTTATCCAAATTTAAATCAGTTTATTATCAAAATGCTGAAGAGATGAGTCTTCAGTAAAGACTTAAAGGTTGACACAGAGTCTGTGTCTCTCACATGGGTAGGCAGAGCATTCCATAAAAATTGAGCTCTATAGGAGAAAGCCCTGCCTCCAGCTGTTTGCTTAGAAATTCTAGGGACAATTAGGAGGCCTGCATCTTGTGACCGTAGTGTACGTGTAGGTATGTACGGCAGGACCAAATCGGAAAGATAGGTAGGAGCAAGCCCATGTAATCCTTTGTAGTAAAACCTTGAAATCAGCCCTTGCCTTAACAGGAAGCCAGCGTAGGGAGGCTAGCACTGGAGTAATATGATAAAAAATGTGGATTCTAGTCAGGATTCTAGCAACCGTATTTAGCACTAACTGAAGTTTATTTAGTGCTTTATCCGGGTAGCCGGAAAGTAGAGCATTGCAGTAGTCTAACCTAGAAGTAACAAAAGCATGGATTAATATTTCTGCATCATATTTGGACAGAAAGTTTCTGATTTTTGCAATGTTACGTGGATGGAAAAAAGCTGTCCTTGAAACAATCTTGATATGTTCGTCAAAAGAGAGATCAGCGTCCAGAGTAACGCCGAGGTCCTTCACAGTTTTATTTGAGACAACTGTACAACCATCAAGATTAATTGTCAGATTCAACAGAAGATCTCTTTGTTTCTTGGGACCTAGAACAAGCATCTCTGTTTTGTCCGGGTTTAAAAGTAGAAAGTTTGCAGCCACCCACTTCCTTATGTCTGAAACACAGGCTTCTAGCGAGGGCAATTTTCATGCTTCGCTATGTTTCATTGAAATGTACAGCTGTGTGTCATCTGCATAGCAGTGAAAGTTAACATTATGTTTCCGAATGACATCCCCATATATAGTGAAAACAATAGTGGTCCTAAAACAGAACCTAAAGTAGACAAATAATTAGTCATAATCAACTTTGCCATAATTATGATGTTGACAAGTTTACTTTGGAGAGATGGCAATGTTACCATGAGTTAGCAAAGTTTGTCAGAAATATCTAGCAATGCTAATGTTAGCTAGTAAAATGTAGGTGTTCTCCCCTCAATCTTAGTTAGCTAAAGTTATACTGCATCTAATGTCAATCTGGAGACGTCACAATGATGACAAAAGCTTGTCCTGTTAATTATTTCCCTCCTTTGAAATGTCATCGTGTTTCCAAGCAACAGTTATGCACTTTAGACCAGTGGTGGAAAAAGTACCCAATTGTCATACTTGAGTAAAAGTAAAGATCCCTTAATAGAAAATGACTCAAGTAAAAGTGAAAGTCACCCAGTAAAATATTACTTGAGTAAAACTCAAATAGTATTTGGTTTTAAATATACTTACGAATCAAAAGTAAATATAATTGCAAAATGTAATTAAGTATCAAAAGTAAAAGTAAAAGTATAAATCATTTGAAATTCCTTATATTAAGCAAACCAGACGGCACGATTTTCCTGTTTTTTAAATTTACGGATACCTAGGGGCATACGCCTACACATAATTTACAAACAAAGCATTTGTGTTTTGTGAGTCCACCAGATGAGAGGTAGTAGGGATGACTATGGTCAAAGCATGTAAGATGGCTGTGACAGAGAGGGCTGCCTCGCTTCCAGTTCTAGTTCTTCGGAAACTTTGCAGTATTTCATTTTTTATTGATTATTTCTTACATTGTTAGCCCAGAAAATGTGACGTGTTATTACATACAGCCGGGAAGAACTATTGGATATCAGAGCGGCTGTAAATAATCAGCACTACCAGCATTACTATCAGGAGTACGACTTTCCCGAAGCAGATCCTTTGTCCGCATCACCCAGGGAAAATGAACTGATTCCAGAGGACAACCCAAACAACGACGGTAAAAAAATAGGGACTCGAAGCGGACTTCTAGTCTGACTTAGGAGGCGCGCACACCACCCACCGCTTCCGAGTGTATTACTCACTAATGTTCAGTCCCTGGATAACAAAGTTGATGAGATCAGGTCAATGGTTTCTTTCCACAGAGACATCAGGGATTGTAACATACTCTGTTTCACCGTAACCATTTTGCTTCCTATAGGCACAAACTCAAACTGGAAGTACCTGTGCTAAGGACTATTCAATGCTGGTCTGACCAATCGGAATCCACACTTGATCACGCGGACTGGGATATGTTCAGGGTAACTTCCGAGAATAATGTTGACGGTTACTGATTTCATCAAGAAGTGGAAATAGGCGATGTTGTACATAGGAGATGTTGTACCCACTGTGACTATTAAAACCTACCCTAACCAGAAACCGTGGCTAGATGGCAGCATTCCCGCAAAACTGAAAGCTCGAACCACTGCAATTAACCATGGCATGGTGACTGGGAATATAGCAGAATACAAATAGAGTAGTCATTCCCTCCGCAAGCCAATCAAACAGGCAAAATGTCAGTATAGAGATAAAGTGGAGTCGCAATTCAACGGCTCAGAGACGAGACATATGTGGCAGGGTCTACAGACAATCACAGACTACAAAAGGAAAATCAGCCACGTCGCGGACACTGACATCTTGCTTCCAGACAAGCTAAACACGTTCTTTGCCCGCTTTGAGGATAACACAGTGGCACCAACGCAGCCGGCAACCAAGGACTGTGGGCTCTGCTTCTCCATGGCCGACATGAGTAAGACATTTAAACGCGTTAACCCTCGCAAGGCTGCCGGCCAAGACCGCATCCCTAGCCGTGTCTTCAGAGCATGCGTAGACCAGCTGACTGGTGTGTTTACGAACATATTAAATCTCTCCCTATCCCAGTCTGCTGTTCCCACATGCTTCAAGATGGCCATTGTTTCTGTACCCAAGAAAGCTAAGGTAACTGAACTAAATGACTAGTGCTTTGAGAGACTAGTCAAGGACCATATCACCTCCACCCTACCTGACACCCTAGACCCACTCCAATTTGCTTACCACCCCAATAGGTCCACAGACGATGCAATCGAAATCACACTGCACACTGCCCTAACCCATCTGGACAAGAGGAATACCTATGTAAGAATGATGTTCATCGGCTACAGCTCAGCATTTAACACCCTAGTACCCTCAACTCGTCATTAAGCTCGAGGCCCTAGGTCTCGACCCCACCCTGTGCAACTGGGTCCTGGACTTCCTGACGGGCCGCCCCCAGGTGGTGAGGGTAGGAAACAACATCTACACCCCACTGATCCTCAACACTGGGGCCACACAAGGGTGTGTTCTCAGCCCTCTCCTGTACTCCCTGTTCACCCATGACTGCGTGGCCATGCACGCCTCCAACTCAATCATCAAGTTTGCAGACGACACTACAATGCCACTTTATATAATGTTTACATTCCTTATACATTACTCATGTCATATGTATATACTGTACTCTATACCATCTACTGCATCTTGCCTATGCCATTCGGCCATCGCTCATCCATATATTTTTATGTACATATTCTTATTCATTCCTTTACACTTGTGTGTATAAGGTAGTTGTTGTGAAATTGTTAGGTTAGATTACTTGTTAGATATTACTGCATGGTCGGAACTAGAAGCACAATCATTTCGCTACACTTGCATTAACATCTGCTAACCATGTGTACGTGACAAATCAAATTTGATTCGATTTCACCCCGCTACCATCCAGAAGGCGAGGTCAGTACAGGTGCATCAAAGCTGGGACCGAGAGAATAAAAAACAGCTTCTATCTCAAGGCCATCAGACTGTTAAATAGCCATCAGAGAGGCTGCTGCTTACACACAGACTTGAAATCATTGGCCACTTGAATAAATGGAACACTAGTCACTTTAATAACGTCACTTTAATAATATTTACATATCTTGCATTACTCATCTCATATTTGAGATTATTTGATTTGATTTGGATGTTCTCTTGATAAGTGTGTGAATTGGACCATTTTCTTGTCCTGCTAAGCATTAGTACTTTTGTGTGTCAGTGAAAATGTACGAAGTAAAAAGTACATTATTTTCTTTAGGAATGTAGTGAAGTAAAAGTAAAAGTTGTCGTGTAGACATTGTAGTGTTGTAAATGACTATTGTAGGTGGAAACGGCAGATTTTTGTTTATGGAATATCTACATAGGTGTACAGAGGCCCATTATCAGAAACCATCACTCCTGTGTTCCAATGGCACGTTGTGTTAGCTAATCCAAGTTTATAATTTTAAAAGGCGAATTTATCATTAGAAAACCCTTTTGCAATTATGTTAGCACAGCTGAAAACTGTTGTTCTGGTTAAAGAAGCATTAACACTGGCCAGGGTTCCTCTGTCCGGTGTCTATGTTCTTTTGCCCATCTTAATCTTTTATTTTTGTTCACTCGTCTGAGATATGGCTTTTCTTTTGCAACTCTGCCTAGAAGGTCAGTGGAATAGAAACACCATAATATTAATCAATATTTGTTCCAGTCATCTCATGGGTCTCCCTGTCAAGGCCAGTACATGTATTGAACCAGCATCTGTAGCAACAAAGCTTCCACTGCTACACAGCGTCTTAGACCATTGTGCCACTCAGGCGCTGTACAACGTGACTGTTCAGGAGTGGCCTACAGTACCACAGTAAGAGCAAAATAATCCTAATAAATAAAATACTAAAAACCTTAGTGTAACAACAGTTTTAGTAAGTAATACTGAAGTTGTGCGCAATTATCAGTTTCTATTTCGGTTTATGCCACCCATTCATTGTCAGTTAGAGACACAGTAGGACCCAAAAGCATAATCAGTACTCTAACTCCCCCTTGCGCTGGTCTGGAACAATGAAGTGGTGATTCAGGGTACCGTACTAAACCACAAATTACCTCGAAGTCCCGCGTTGTAAGCTCGCAACTTTTAAAGGAGGAACCAATGTACCTAATATATACGATCACTCTATCCAACGTTCCTTAATATACTTATGTATGAAAGAGCACACTAGTCTATGATGGATGAAAAAGGGATCTTAAAAAACATCTTCTTGAAAAATGTGAAGGTGTTAGAAATACATCAAAGCTCAATAATGTTTAAGTAATGGCCCATGTCAACTAATATCAACATTTACATTTAGTTTTGCAGAAATTGTTTGCCTTCTGTAAGTTTTAGAAATATTGCCTAGTGTCTTGTCATTCTGTCACCAAAAACCCACATATCTTTAAGATATTTTATACTGAACAAAAATATAAACGCAAAATGTATTTTTTTATTTAACCTTTATTTATTCTTATTTACAATGACGGCCTACCCCGGCCAAACCCTTCCCTAACCCGGACGCTGGGCCAATTGTTTGCCGCCCTATGGGACTCAGGATCACGGCCGGTTGTGATACAGCCCAGGATCTGGGTCTGTAGTGATGCCTCTAGCACTGAGATGCAGTGCCTTAGACCGCTGTTTCACTTGGGAGCCCCCAACATGCAACAATTTCTAATATTTTACAGTTTATATAAAGAAATCAGTCAATTTAAAAAAATAATTAGGCCATAATCTATGGATTTCACATGACTGGGCAGGGACGCAGCCGTGGGTGGAGCTTGGAGGGCGTACTGTGTAATGTGTAATGATCATGCTGTTTTATCAGCGTCTTGGTATTTCACAACTGTCAGGTGGATGGATTATCTTGACAAATTATAAAAATGTTCACTAACAGGGAGGTAAACAAATTTGTGCTAAAATTTGAGAGAAATAAGCTTTTTATGCATATGGAACATTTCTGGATCTTTTATGACAGCTCATGAAACATGAGACCAGCACTTTACATGTTGAATTTATATTTTAGTACAGTATGTAATTTCACTCCCTCATGAGGAGGGAGGATTATGAAAGTTCACAGAAGCAACAAGTAAAGGTAGACTTAACAATTAGTTCTAGTGCTTTTAATTATACACATTTTGTGAATTATTAAATGATTAAAACGTGTTACTCTGTTACCAAATCGGTTATAGAGTGACCGAAAGATCTGTAACACAATGACTGTAATTGAATTGGCCCCAGTGGGAACTCATAGTAGTCACAATCCACAGTTACAGTAGAGTACAGTACAGCAGAGTACAGTAAAGAAAAACAGAGTATAGTTCAGTACAGTAGAGTTCAGTACAGTACCGTACATTAGAGAACACATTAGTAGAGTACAATATAATGTAATATACTCTACTCTACTGGACTGTACTTTAAAGTACTGTACTAAACTATACTCTGCTATAGTGTACTGTGCTCTACTGTACTGTACTCTACTCTACTTTAGTGTACTGTGCTCTACTGTAGTGTACTGTGCTCTACTGTACTGTACTGAACTTACTCTACTGTACAGTACTGTGCTCTACTCTACTGTAGTGTGTGCTGTGCTGTATTGTGATGTCAACATAGACATCTAAGATTGGTACAGATTTGATCCGGTCTGGACCAACCAAATGTGGGTTTGTTTCGGGGCAGAGCTCGTTAGAATATTAGCCAGTGTGTAGAATAATACACAAACATGCAAAGGAGGATGTGAAATGTTTCTACCTTCGTGTAGCTATTCAGTATAAATCACCATGAAGAGAATGGTCACCTTCTTCTCCAACGCTTTTCGAAAAGGAGGCAAGGAGAGACAATGCAAGGAATCAAGGAAAAATGAATTGAGAAAGAGCCTAGAACAGAAAAAGCAGCAGCTACATTGATCATGTCTGTAAATCAGTCAGGTCAAATCAAGTGAACTAATTTCAAGTCAGTACCAGGTTGATTAGCTGCCAAGCAGTTTACCAACAGAATCTGGGATCATTTGACCAATAGGGATAGAGCAGAGCTGAATTACTGCTTGAGTTATTTCATATTAAGCATAATAACATAAATCACACTGTACAGTCAGTACAGTTACACACACTCTTGCCATATCAAACTATGTACATAATCAATTCAGTTTCTGAATACACCACTGTTTTGATATCTCCCTTCAATTTTTCCAAATGTCTGGTCATGTGAAATCATTTAGGCCTGCTTGTGTTCATTTAATGATCTGAAGGGTGTTTTTTGAGGAGACATTCCAGACTTATTTGATTGGATGTGGAATTTTTTAGAAAGAGCATGTCAGTATGATCTGGAGATTTGTCCTTCTTCATTCTTGATCATTGAATACGCTCATCTAAAAACACTTATTCAACGCAACTTTGTCATTGAAAATCACACAAAGTGCACAACGTGATAATTGCTAAGATGACTGATCCCAAACATCCCAGCAGCCAGATGTCCAGACAAAACTTTCAGGGATTCGGCTGTATTTGTCACGTCACACTAGACTCACTGTCTGGACGCTATTTGGATCAAATAAACTGGGTAAGATTTTTTATTTTGGGGGGGGGCGCGACCCAGTCGTTCGTCCTAAATGTTCCATTGCAATACTAGCTGGCAACGTTCCTATCCCTTGCTTGCTAGCTATCCAACTACGCTAATTCACGTCAGACAGTGCAGCCAGAATAACAGCAAAGTAGCTGCACTTGTTTAAGCTGTTTTCTAGTGACATTTATTTGATACATCCATAACAAGCTAATGAGGCACGATTTTGCCTGGCATAGAAAATGTGCTCACTCGTCAGGACACTGTTGTTCCGAGGAGCTAGCCAGCAACACAGCTAACACAATCACTTCAAACTGAATCTGGAAAGACTGCAAACTGGCTGCACTTCATTATGTTTGACCTTTGTATATCTTTGTATATATCCATAAAATGATGCCAGCTGATTCATGATTTCGACTGACTGAGAAGCGCTGCCTGATGCCTGTCTGTCTCGTCCCAACTCCCGACCCATTCATTACTATGAGACAGCCGGAGATCGAACTTGAATATTGAAACAGTGTTGCAAATGTCAGAGGGACAGACAGCAAGGTTTATACAAATCTCCGCTGTTGAAAACTAAATGTTAGTCTAAAATAAATGTGAGATCATGTCTAGATGCTTTTTATAGTGAAGAGCAAGCTTATAAAGTGCCTGGCTGGGACGATGAGACATTGGATTGTGCAATCAGATGGAACAGAGTAAATAGGCATTTTAACGTCATAGATTTAGCCGGTGGTAATTTGTGGAATAGACAGCGGCTGGAATGAGTTTTAACCAATCAGTATTCAGGATTAGACCCACCCCTTGTATAAACAGTATAGACTGGGTGTACATAAACTGACCCAAATTTCTCGCTCCAATAATTTATATAGTTTTTTTCCTGACCAAACTATTTATAATTTATAACTAGGGTTAGGATTAGGTCACATGCTCAGGCCATATGCCCGTAGCCTACTTGTGAGACAGAGAGACAAGGTAAACTAAGATGGCCCAGTCAAACAGTACAACATAGACCTTAATTACTGACTCAGCACTTGAGTCAGCAGAGCTCTGAACCTTACTATGCAGCCACTTGTTTTAGATCCATGATTAGACAACCCATCACAATCCATCTCATTTCTACACTAAATAAAACACTATCTGACACCTAAAACCACTCAGGTCTACTGTAATTGAGTGAACATGATATCACATTTTGAAATCACATTAAGAACTTAATGAAAAATATGGTACTGTGAGCTCAAAGTTCACTCCACTAATAAGTCTGTCCAGTACCTCAGGACGCCCATGAACTTGGTTAACTTTTTATGTTGACTGAGAGGAATATCTGATCAACACAAGTCTGATCAGCTGTTGTTTGCTGTGTATTTCTATGCCAGTAGGACTGCATTTTGTAGTTCTGAAAATGGTACAGGTCATTTTTAAAAGTTACATCGGTTACTTATTGTAAAAGTGCAATCAAATGTTAATTACGGTCTAGAACCCGCAATTTTAAGCTATTTCCAGAAAAGAAGTCCTGGATGCTTTGCTAGCAATTAGACAACAAGAAATCCACAGGGGCCGACCAATGGCGTCCTGGTCTTCTTAAGTGAGCAGAGCCCATCATTTTTTATTTAACATTGTTATCAGGAAATATTCCAAAGGTATGGAAATCACCTCTTGCGCTGCCATAAGGGCGGGGATAGTAGTGATCTTAATAATTATCGACCCATTTCAAGGCTTACCAAGATTCTTGAATCCTTGGTAAATGTACAACTTTGCACCATTAAAGCAACCACTTTAGTTCTTAATGATCTTATTAACGTTTTAGACGCTAAAATGAAATGTGCTGCTTTGTTTGTGGATCTGTCAAAAGCTTTTGGCACTGTTCGATCATGCTATTTTATTGAATAAGTTGTCCTTGATAGACTTGAGATCAGACACCTTTTCATGGTTTCATGATTATCTTAGTGACAGAACAGGTCATCGTGATTGATGGGGTTAAGTCTGAATTTCCTGAAGTACATAAAGGTGTACCACGGGTCGATTTTGGGACCTGTTTTCCTCACTATTTGTGACTCGTTTCAGGAAACTAGGCGTATGTTGCCACCACTAATTCACAGGATAGCCATTTGAACGTAAACTTTTTTTTCATCAAAAAGGCAGAAATGCCTTCTGGAACATGTGAACTTTCATGTGCCTTAATAACAAGCTTGTAAGCCATCTGTAAATATGAATAAAATTGTTAAATTACAAGCCTAGTTGGTTTATCCACAGAAAAAGCCAGCAACCTTCCCGCTAGCCATGATTGGCTGAGATAATGAATACATTTTATATAAACACCATTGGTCAATCTGTTAAAAATAAAAACGTTATTCTATTATGTATGCTACTGTCCCGAATGTTGATCTGGCCATGTCCAAATTACAGTCATATTTATAGCTATGCAGGAATCACCTTGCTGATTTCAATATTGTGCTTAATACGGGCAAAATTAAATACATGTTGTTTTCAAACTTTACATTCCTCCTCCACCAAACTTTACAGTTGGTACTATGCGTTCTCCTGGCATCCGCCAAACCCATATTTGTCCATTGCACTGCCAGATTGTGAAGTGTGATACATCACTCTAGAGAACATGTTTCCACTGCTCCAGAGTCCAAAGGCGGCGAGCTTTAGACCACTCCAGCCGACGCTTGGCATTGGGCATGGTGTACTTAGGCTTGTATGTGGCTGCTCAGCTATGGAAACCCATTTCATGAAACTCCTGATGAACAGTTGTTGTGCTGATGTTGCTTCCAGAGGCAGTTTGGAACTCGATAGTGAGTGTTTCAACCGAGGACAGACGACTTGTACGTGCTACGTGGTTCAGCACTCAGCTGTCCATTCTGTGAGCTTATGTGGCCTACCACTTTGTGGCTGAACCGTTGTTGCTCCTAGATGTTTCCACTTCACAATAACAGCACTTACAGTTGACTGGGGCAGCTCTACCAGTGCAGAAATTTGACGGACTGACTTGTTGGAAAGGTGGCATCCTAAGACATTACCACGTTGAAAGTCAGTGAGCTCCACAATTACGAGCCATTCTACTGCCAATGTTTGTCTATGGAGATTATATGGCTGTGTACTCAATTTTATACACCTGTCAGCAATGGGTGTGGCTGAAATAGACAAATCCACTAATTTCAAGGGGTGTCCCCACACATAAGATGGTTCTCCAATCGAATGTGTTCCCGCATATAAATACTTAGGCATTTGGATTGATATGGATTTGACGTTTAAAAAACATGTAAATGAGCTGGTTAAGAAGCTAATATTTAAAGTTGTATTTTTCACAGATTGTGCCTTTCTCTAAGCAGTAGGAAGCAAATTCTTCAGTCAACCTTTTTATCTGTTCTTGCTTCTACACCTGCATTGCTTGCTGTTTGGGGTTTTAGGCTGGGTTTCTGTACAGCACTTTGAGATATCAGCTGATGTACGAAGGGCTATATAAATACATTTGATTTGATTTGATTATGGTGATGTTATTTATCGGTGCAGCTGCTCCTACTCTTAAACCTTTTGGATGCCATCTACCATAGTGCCCACAGTGACAGTTTTGATACTCATCACTGCATCCTGTATCAAAAGGTTGGCTGGACTAAAGGCCCGTAGATCTCTACCATTACTCCCTTGTTTACAAAGCCCTACTTCATAAACGTCACTCTTATCTAACTTAGCGGTTGCATTCACAGGATTGGTTAACGCTTGAGGTTCCTAGGGTCTCCCCCGAGCTAGGTAAATCTGCTTTAAGTTTTAATGCACCGTATTGCTGGAATAAAATTGTAAAATGTAATGTTGATGTTCTGGTGCCGTTCGGGCAATTTAAACTATTGATTAGGGACATTTGTGGAAGAATGTACCTCTTTTTCTGGGTGATTTGGTATGTTTTATTTGTGCTTCCCGTGACTGTGTTTTTGTATTTTAATGTGTATATATAGTTTGGGTATAATGTGTATATTTATGTTGTACATAACAGGTCACATTTGTAAAAGAGGCCGAGGTCTTAATATGTCTTCCCTGTTCATCCACCACATGGCAGGCATTTTGCTCCAGAGCACTCATCTCACATTGCCTTTCAATGAGAAGGCAATGGGCCAATATGAAGCTTGGCATTATGGTATGGTTATGATATGGTGAGGGGTCAGACCTGGAATTTAGCCAGGAAGACATGGTTAGCATCCCTACTCTTGCAATAAGTTCCATGGGACTAATTCTTTTAGAACACAAAAAGTCAGAAGCTTGATTTAATGTCATGTCCAGAACTTACAGGTAGTTGTCCCTATAGCTACTATGCCAGCGTAATGGTATGCTATACTGATCCTGACACCACCTCCATCAGCATGTCTTTCCCCAGCAGTCTCCCACACAAACATTGAGTAGATCCAATCCTGCTCTGAGTGGTAAAATACTTTCAAAGATCATAGCTTTTTTATTTTTTATTTATGCATTAATAATGTAGAATCAATACACCCAAGTATGTTTCATAACCTATAGAGAGGCAGAGCTGTAACAGCTTAATCCCATTTTCTTACGTAAATATGTATGACCTCAGTTCACATTAATTGGACAGATAGGGTCAGCAGTCGTGTTGAAATGGACACCACATTAAAGTAACATTTTTGGTTCTTTATAACAGTTAAGCGTATTACAAATGTGTATGTGATTTTGGGGTGAATATAGAGTCCATACAAGCAAAATGGCTTCACTCTACATGGAAACCAGCGTAGTAGACATTTTGTTTTCGGTATAATTTGTCTTTGGCTTGAATGTAATGTGTTGAAGATTAAATCCCTTCTAACACAGACTATATTCAGACAACCCAGGTGCAAACAGTTAGCCGAATCATCCACAATTAAAACCCTTTTTTAAGATGCATTCGCAAAATGAACGTTTTTCGTTTTTTTTTTAATCTCGAGTTTTAAAATCACATTACAGGTTACATTTAAAGACATGTCTTATGCATAACAGATTTGATTAGGTCTTGACAGAGAGAGTTTTATCCTTTTCACTAGTCTCTTCTCTGGGTTTTCGGCTATAAAAGTCCACGGTTTCTGAAGAGATGACACTTCCCCAAGAGCTGCAAACTCATCAGCGACTCTACTGAACGTCCACTCTACAACCGGCCTGTGAGTATCAAGACTGACGCAAGGTTCTGTGACTGCTCTCTCCTCTCAGTTTTTCCTTATGCAAAACCGACCGCTTGTTTGTCATCTTTGCTGAACTTCTCATTTCAGAATCATGAGCAGAAACTACATGTCCAAGTTTGACGAGATGCGTAAGGGAGACTACCTTATGTCCAACAACCACGAGTGGAAAGCCTGCTTCCAGGTATGTGTGTAGGACTTGTGAAACCCTATGGGCTTACTTGAAAGTGTTATTTTTGGGAAGTCCATAGAAAATGTAAGGTTGAAGTTTCCACATCATGTTCTAGCTATGTAGTTACATGCATGTATCCATTTTATTTATCTCCATAGGAGGATGGAAACTTTGTGATCTACGGCTGGAAGCCCATGTGGAACTCCGACACCGGCGGCCAGCGCGACGCCCACCGCCTGTGCATGCAGGACGACTGCAACTTTGTCATGTACAAGAGGGACAACAAGATGATGTGGCAGACCAAGTGTTCAGCGTCCGGTGGCTTCAAGATGTGCCGCATGTGGCTGCGCAACGATGGTACCATGGTGGTGGAGAGGGACGGAGAGGAGGTGTGGTCCTCTGCTCAGTCTAAGGGTTTCAAGCAGTGAGCAGACCCCCTGTAGCTCTACCAGGGATCAGTTCATGCTGATAATACCCACACTTTTCATCTGTGCTGCATGACTGTCTCCCTTGACCGATGTTCAATAAAGAGCATGGTAAAAAAAAAAAGATCTGTTGTGTTCTGAACTTCTTCATCTTCTTGCATTATCAGGACCTATATGTTGATGTACTAGATACATTCAACTTAAATAGGAACAACCAGAAATGATCATAGCATTTGAAAATATTCTCTTCCCATGAATATGAGGAGAAAACAACATGGTGTCTCTTGAGCACATTGGGGAATCTGGGATCTGTGAGCCCATCAGTATCTGTCAGATAAGAACCATGAATAATCATATTATTCATTGAGCTGATATTTTTAGCACAGTACATATCTCACCAAAAAGTTCAATAGCTCGATTGAAATGGCGAGGCTGAGGGCTCATTCTGTTGGCAGCCCCTCCTCTTCATTAGCACAGGCTTCTCTGAAGCGCCATTCTTAGGGAGCCAGACACATGGCCCGTCTAGACACCACCATTGTCCCAGTCTTTCCTTGTGCCAAGAGTAAATCTCATTAACAGTGAGAGGGATTGGCAGAGTCCAGGCTCAAAGGCTCTCCTCACCTATTGTGCACTAAAAATAGTGCAAGACTGTGATTACAGAGAGGCAAGGTGAATGGGTTTATACACGACATGATCAAAAGTATGTGGACACTTGCTAGTCAAACATCTCATTCCAAAATCATGGGCATTAATATGAAGTTGGTCCCCCCATTTCCATTCAGCCACAAGAGCTGTGCATGGGAAAATTGTCATGCTGAAACAGAAAAGGGCCTTCCCCAAACTGTTGCCACAAAGTTGGAAGCACAGAATCTACCAGAAAGTCATTGTAGGCTATAGCATTAAGATTTCACTTCACTGGAACTAAGGGACCTAGTCCAAACCATGAAAAACACCCCAAGACTATTATTCCTCCTCCACCAAACTTTACAGTTTGCACTATGTATTGGGGCAGGTAGTGTTCTCCTGGCATCTGCCAAACCAGATTAATTCGTCGGACTGCCAGATGGTGAAGTGTGATTCATCACTCCAGAGAACGCATTTCTACTTCTCCAGAGTCCAATGTCAGAGAGCTTTACACCACTCCAGCCAACACTTGGCATTGCGCAAGGTGATCTTAGGCTTGTGTGCTGCTGCTCGACCATGAAAACTTATTTCATGAACCTCCCGACGAGCAGTTCTTGAGCTGATGTTGCTTCCAGAGGCCGTTTGGAACGCGGTGGTGAGTGTTGCAACTGAGGACAGACAAATTTTAGGCGCTACGTGCTTCAGCGCACAGTGGTCCGTATTGTGAGCTTGTGTGGCCTACCACATACTTTTGTATATACAGTGTATCTGGGCATATTGTCTGTTATTTTGAATCTATAAAACAGGATTGTTACTCTTGACCTCTAACCAATGATCAGTGGAGAGTAACAACTGTGGTCAAAGTTAAGAGGCAAACACCAAAATATATTTTAATATCTATTTTTGGTCTTAAAATGTGAAATTAAACTGATCATGATCTGCAGCCTTTAATGATGAATCACATTTTTCAAATCTGATCTGTCCATTTCTAGAAAGTTCTGTCAAGAGTCCACTAGATGGCAGACAATGCTTTTACGAGGGAAACCTTTTTGTTCTGATTTGGTAAATGTAATCTGATGCAGAGCTGCAAGAGGAGTTTGGCTCTGGCTTGAGCTGCTGACTGTTTGGAGCCGGAACAACCCAAATGCACCCAATATATTGATCCTTCATCACTTCAAACCAATGGATAATCCTATGTTAACTTGTCCTAACTTAACCCTAGGATATGGTTTTTACTCCCACAATCAATTGTCAGTTTATCATTCTGCATGAGTCTCATACAGACAATTTGTTTCTTATAAATTATGGAAAACCCCTAAAATGGCCAAAAAGGCAGTACAATGAACACTGTAAGACCTGCCAAGACTGTGTCAAAGACTGTGTCCAGTTCTGGAAATAACTGCCAAGGCTAGCACATTTACACCGCTAAATTTTCCATGACATTTATTTTTTCCCTGAGCTTCTTATAAAGGCTGAAAAGAGGTAGGATGAAGAGACTACGTTTCCGACAGACGCATGCGCACACACACACACACACACACACACACACACACACACACACACACACACACACACACACACACACACACACACACACACACACACACACACACACACACACACACACACACATACACACACATACGCACACACGCACACACACACTCACAGTCAAGTGTGAGTTCAGGCTTTTTGTGAGTCGCCCTCTGGTCTACTTGGCTGTCAGAATCTCTCATATAATTAGCGTCATGACTAAGATTACAGCCATTTCCCATTTTCTATACCAAATCAAATCAAATGTTATTCGTCACATGCTTTGTAAACAACAGGTGTGGCCTTCAAATTAAATCCCTAGTTCAAGAACATTGGGAAACTTTTTTTTTTAAAGGACAAATAAGCATCACCTCATTTCACCTTTTTATTTTTGGCTGGCAGATAACGCGTTTCGGATGTTATGCCTTCATCAGAGCATCAAGAGATGTGCCAAAGCTATAGTTTTTCATATGCAGATGCCTAGGTGATAATTACAATTGCCCACACCTGTGTGAGGACAGTACAATAGTGGCAATAAAAACATTAGCGAACCAACAATGACTTTTGTCTTTATAAAATTATTCCATCATTCAATGAATCAGGGATGAAATTAGGAAGGCTACTTCAAAGCAAGGTATCTAACTAGACATGTTTATATATAAGGCTCGAATATTCATGTTTTAGGTGAGATCTATGCACAGCAGGTTATTTGTCAATTAGGCTATTCTTAGAATATGTTTAGTGTTGTCGCAATTACATGCTACTCTTTAATAAAGGCCAGCTTTCCAACGATGCAGATTTATTTAGGATCTACAGTGCCGGTGGAAAGGCGACAACGACATTAATGCTTAGTTAGCTATAGTTAACTAGCAAGATAACTGCTTCAAGTTATGTTTTGAATTGGCCATCTTAAGCTGAACAAAAATATAAATGCAAAATGCAACAATTTCAAAGATTTTACGGAGTTACATTTCATATAAGGAAGTCAGTCAATGGAAATAGATTTATTTAGGCCCTAATCTCTGGATTTCACACAACTGGGAATACAGATATGGGCTCCTGAGTGGTGCAGTGGTCTAAGGCATTGCATGTCAGTGCTAGAGGCGTCACTACAGACACCCTGGTTCAAATCCAGGCTGTATCACAACCAGCTGTGATTGCGAGTCCCATAGGGCTGCGCACAATTGGCCCAGCATTGTCTGGGTTTGGCCTGTGTAGGCCGTCATTGTAAAGAAGAATATGTTCTTAACTGACTTGCCTAGTTAAATAAAGGTTAAGTATATATATATATATTGCATCTGTTAGTCACAGATAACTTTAAAAAAGTTAGGGGGGGGTGGATCAGAAAATCAGTCAGTGTCTGGTGTGACGCATAGAGCTGGCTGATCTCAGATGATCCTGCAGGTGAAGAAGCTGGATGTGGATGTCCTGGACTGGCGTGGTTACATGTGGTCTGCGGTTGTAAAATGGCATTGGAGCTGTCATGTGGTAAAGCAATTAACATTCAATTCTCTGGCCACAGCTCTGGTGGACATTCCTGCAGTCAGCATGCCAATTGCACGCTCCCTCGCTGTGGCATTGTGTTGTGTGAAAAAACGGCACTTTTTAGAGTGGCCTTTTATTGTCCCCGGCACAAAGTGCATCTGTGTAATGATCATGCTCACAAAAAGGAGAAATGCTCACTAAAAGGTATGTAAAACAAATTTGTGCACACAATTTGGGAAGAAAACTTTTTGTGCGTATTTCGGTGATCTTTTATTTCAGTTCATGAAACATTGTAGCAACACTTTACATGTTGTGTTTTTACTGTTTGCTGGCCTGATAAATGCTAGCTTTTGGAGTGTAGTTTTTTTTTGACACCACACTCCAGAAAGCAAGTTAAACAGGCTCTAGTTTTGTCTAATCGTGATTATTGTCCAGTCGTGTGGTCCAGTGCTGCAAGGAAAGACCTAGTTAAGCTGCAGCTGGCCCAGAACAGAGCAGCACATTTGGCTCTTTATTGTAATCAGAGGGCTGATATAAATACTTTGCATGCCAGTCTCTCTTGGCTAAGAGTTGAGGAGAGACTGACTGTATCACTTCTTCTTTTCATAAGAAACATTGTGTTGAAAATCCCAAATTGTTTGCATAGTCAATTTACACACAGCCCTGACACACACACACTTATCCCACCAGACATGCCACCAGGGGTCTTTTCACAATCCCAAAATCCAGAAAATTTCAAGAAATATTATATATAGCCCTTATTCAAATCAATCAATCAAATTTTATTTATATAGCCCTTCGTACATCAGCTGATATCTCAAAGTGCTGTACAGAAACCCAGCCTAAAACCCCAAACAGCAAGCAATGCAGGTGTAGAAGCACGGTGGCTAGGAAAAACTACCTAGAAAGGCCAAAACCTAGGAAGAAACCTAGAGAGGAACCAGGCTATGTGGGGTGGCCAGTCCTCTTCTGGCTGTGCCGGGTGGAGATTATAACAGAACATGGCCAAGATGTTCAAATGTTCATAAATGACCAGCATGGTCGAATAATAACAAGGCAGAATAGTTGAAACTGGAGCAGCAGCACAGTCAGGTGGACTGGGGACAGCAAGGAGTCATCATGTCAGGTCGTCCTGGGGCACGGTCCTAGGTGACCTCCGGTCCTCCGAGAGAGAGAAAGAAAGAGAGAATTAGAGAGAGCATATGTGGGGTGGCCAGTCCTCTTCTGGCTGTGCCGGGTGGAGATTATAACAGAACATGGCCAAGATGTTCAAATGTTCATAAATGACCAGCATGGTCAAATAATAGTAAGGCAGAACAGTTGAAACTGGAGCAGCAGCATGGCCAGGTGGACTGGGGACAGCAAGGAGTCATCATGTCAGGTAGTCCTGGGGCATGGTCCTAGGGCTCAGGTCAGTTGAAACTGGAGCAGCAGCATGGCCAGGTGGACTGGGGACAGCAAGGAGCCATCATGTCAGGTAGTCCTGGGGCATGGTCCTAGGGCTCAGGTCCTCCGAGAGAGAGAAAGAAAGAAGGAGAGAATTAGAGAACGCACACTTAGATTCACACAGGACACCGAATAGGACAGGAGAAGTACTCCAGATATGACAAACTGACCCTAGCCCCCGACACAAAAAACTACTGCAGCATAAATACTGGAGGCTGAGACAGGAGGGGTCAGGAGACACTGTGGCCCCATCCGAGGACACCCCGGACAGGGCCAAACAGGAAGGATATAACCCCACCCACTTTGCCAAAGCACAGCCCCCACACCACTAGAGGGATATCTTCAACCACCAACTTACCATCCTGAGACAAGGCTGAGTATAGCCCACAAAGATCTCCGCCACGGCACAACCCAAGGGGGGCGCCAACCCAGACAGGATGACCACAACAGTGAATCAACCCACTCAGGTGACGCACCCCCTGCAGGGACGGCATGAGAGAGCCCCAGTAAGCCAGTGACTCAGCCCCTGTAATAGGGTTAGAGGCAGAGAATCCCAGTGGAAAGAGGGGAACTGGCCAGGCAGAGACAGCAAGGGCGGTTCGTTGCTCCAGAGCCTTTCCGTTCACCTTCCCACTCCTGGGCCAGACTACACTCAATCATATGACCCACTGAAGAGATGAGTCTTCAGTAAAGACTTAAAGGTTGAGACCGAGTTTGCGTCTCTGACATGGGTAGGCAGACCGTTCCATAAAAATGGAGCTCTATAGGAGAAAGCCCTGCCTCCAGCTGTTTGCTTAGAAATTCTAGGGACAATTAGGAGGCCTGCGTCTTGTGACCGTAGCGTACGTGTAGGTATGTACGGCAGGACCAAATCAGAGAGATAGGTAGGAGCAAGCCCATGTAATGCTTTGTCGGTTAGCAGTAAAACCTTGAAATCAGCCCTTGCTTTGACAGGAAGCCAGTGTAGAGAGGCTAGCACTGGAGTAATATGATCAAATTTTTTGGTTCTAGTCAGGATTCTAGCAGCCGTATTTAGCACTAACTGAAGTCTATTTAGTGCTTTATCCGGGTAGCCGGAAAGTAGAGCATTGCAGTTGTCTAACCTAGAAGTGACAAAAGCATGGATTAATTTTTCTGCATCATTTTTGGACAGAAAGTTTCTGATTTTTGCAATATTACGTAGATGGAAAAAAGCTGTCCTCGAAATGGTCTTGATATGTTCTTCAAAAGAGAGATCAGGGTCCAGAGTAACGCTGAGGTCCTTCACAGTTTTATTTGAGACGACTGTACAACCATTAAGATTAATTGTCAGATTCAACAGAAGATCTCTTTGTTTCTTGGGACCTAGAACAAGCATCTCTGTTTTGTCCGAGTTTAATAGTAGAACGTTTGCAGCCATCCACTTCCTTATGTCTGAAACACATGCTTCTAGTGAGGGCAATTTTGGGGCTTCACCATGTTTCATTGAAATGTACAGCTGTGTGTCATCCGCATAGCAGTGAAAGTTAACATTATGTTTTCGAATAACATCCCCAAGAGGTAAAATGTATAGTGAAAACAATAGTGGTCCTAAAACAGAACCTTGAGGAACACCGAAATTTACAGTTGATTTGTCAGAGGACAAACCATTCACAGAGACAAACTGATATCTTTCCGACAGATAAGATCTAAATCAGGCCAGAACATGTCCGTGTAGACCAATTTGGGTTTCCAATCTCTCCAAAAGAATGTGGTGATCGATGGTATCAAAAGCAGCACTAAGGTCTAGGAGCACAAGGACAGATGCAGTGCCTCGGTCCGATGCCATTAAAATGTAATTTACCACCTTCACAAGTGCCGTCTCAGTGCTATGATGGGGTCTAAAACCAGACTGAAGCATTTCGTATACATTGTTTGTCTTCAGGAAGGCAATGAGTTGCTGCGCAACAGCCTTTTCTAAAATTTTTGAGAGGAATGGAAGATTCGATATAGGCCGATAGTTTTTTATATTTTCTGGGTCAAGGTTTGGCTTTTTCAAGAGAGGCTTTTTTAGTGAGTTTGGTACACATCCAGTGGATAGAGAGCCGTTTATTGTGTTCAACATAGGAGGGCCAAGCACAGGAAGCAGCTCTTTCAGTAGTTTAGTTGGAATAGGGTCCAGTATGCAGCTTGAAGGTTTAGAGGCCATGATTATTTTCATCATTGTGTCAAGAGATATAGTACTAAAACACTTGAGCGTCTCTCTTGATCCTAGGACCTGGCAGAGTTGTGCAGACTCAGGACAACTGAGGTTTGGAGGAATACGCAGGTTTAAAGAGGAGTCCGTAATTTGCTTTCTAATAATCATAATCTTTTCCTCAAAGAAGTTCATGAATTTATCACTGCTAAAGTGAAAGTCATCCTCTCTTGGGGAATGCTGCTTTTTAGTTAGCTTTGCGACAGTATCAAAAAGGAATTTTGGAATGTTCTTATTTTCCTCAATTAAGTTAGAAAAATAGGATGATCGAGCAGTAGTATGGGCTGTTCGGTACTGCACGGTACTGTCTTACCAAGCTAGTCGGAAGACTTCCAGTTTGGTGTGGCGCCATTTCCGTTCCAATTTTCTGGAAGCCTGCTTCAGAGCTCGGGTATTTTCTGTGTACCAGGGAGCTAGTTTCTTATGAGAAATGTTTTTAGTTTTTAGGGGTGCAACTGCATCTAGGGTATTGCGCAAGGTTAAATCGAGATCCTCAGTTAGGTGGTTAACTGATTTTTGTCCTCTGGCGTCCTTGGGTAGTCAGAGGGAGTCTGGAAGGGCATCTAGGAATCTTTGTGTTGTCTGTGAATTTATAGCACGACTTTTGATGGTCCTTGGTTGGGGTCTGAGAAGATTATTTGTTGCAATTGCAAACGTAATAAAATGGTGGTCCGATAGTCCAGGATTATGAGGAAAAACATTAAGATCGACAACATTTATTCCATGGGACAAAACTAGGTCCAGCGTATGACTGTGACAGTGAGTGGGTCCAGAGACATGTTGGACAAAACCCACTGAGTCGATGATGGCTCCGAAAGCCTTTTGGAGTGGGTCTGTGGACTTTTCCATGTGAATATTAAAGTCACCAAAGATTAGAATATTATCTGCTATGACTACAAGGTCCGATAGGAATTCAGGGAACTCAGTGAGAAATGCTGTATATGGCCCAGGAGGCCTGTAAACAGTAGCTATAAAAAGTGATTGAGTCGGCTGCATAGATTTCATGACTAGAAGCTCAAAAGACGAAAACGTAAATTTTTTTTTGTAAATTGAAATTTGCTATCGTAAATGTTAGCAACACCTCCACCTTTGCGGGATGCACGGGGGATATGGTCACTAGTGTAGCCAGGAGGTGAGGCCTCATTTAAAACAGTAAATTCGTCAGGCTTAAGCCATGTTTCAGTCAGGCCAATCACATCAAGATTATGATCAGTGATTAGTTAATTGATTATAATTGCCTTTGAAGTAAGGGATCTAACATTAAGTAGCCCTATTTTGAGATGTGAGGTATCATGATCTCTTTCAGTAATGACAGGAATGGAGGTGGTCTTTATCCTAGTGAGATTGCTAAGGCGAACACTGCCATGTTTAGTTTTGCCCAACCTAGGTCGAGGCACAGACACGGTCTCAATGGTGATAGCTGAGCTGACTACACTGACTGTGCTAGTGGCAGACTCCACTATGCTGGCAGGCTGGCTAACAGCCTGCTGCCTGGCCTGCACCCTATTTCATTGTGGAGCTAGAGGAGTTAGAGCCCTGTCTATGTTGGTAGATAAGATGAGAGCACCCCTCCAGCTAGGATGGAGTCCGTCACTCCTCAGCAGGTCAGGCTTGGTCCTGTTTGTGGGCGAGTCCCAGAAAGAGGGCCAGTTATCTACAAATTCTATCTTTTGGGAGGGGCAGAAAACAGTTTTCAACCAGCGATTGAGTTGTGAGACTGCTGTAGAGCTCATCACTCCCCCTAACTGGGAGGGGGCCAGAGACAATTACTCGATGCCGACACATCTTTCTAGCTGATATGCACGCAGAAGCTATGTTGCGCTTGGTGATCTCTGACTGTTTCATCCTAACATCGTTGGTGCCGACGTAACAATATCTCTATACTCTCTACACTCGCCATTTTTAGCTTTAGACAGCACCATCTTCACCATTAGCCTTAACGTCGGTAGCCCTGTCCCCTGGTAAAAAGTGTATGATCGCTGGATGATTCGTTTTAAGTTTAATACTGCGGGTAATGGAGTCGCCAATGACTAGAGTTTTCAATTTGTCAGAGCTAATGGTGGGAAGCTTCAGCGTCTCAGACCCCGTAACGGGAAGAGTAGAGACCAGAGAAGACTCGGCCTCTGACTCCGACCGACACCGGTTGAGCTTTCCTACAGCATTTCCTTCCAGAAACCGTGAGAAAGTTGTCCGGCTGCGGGGACTGTGCCAGGGGATTTATACTACTATCTGTACTTACTGGTGGCACAGACGCTGTTTCATCCTTTCCTACACTGAAACTACCCTTGCCTAACGATTGCGTCTGAAGCTGGGCTTGTAGCACAGCTATCCTCGCCGTAAGGCGAGTACAGCGACTACAATTAGAAGGCATCATGTTAATGTTACTACTTAGCTTCGGCTGTTGGAGGTCCTGACGAATCGTGTCCAGATAAAGCGTCCGGAGTGAAAAAGTTGAGGAAAAAATAAATAAATATATGAACGGTAATTAAAAAGTGAAAACCGTAAAGTTGTCAGGTAGCAAAATAGGTTGGCAACAAAACGCACAGCAACTTGAAAACAAGCCTTTGGTTTGCAGTGACCTTTATTTAAGATATTGCATGGAACTTCCTTCCATCTCATACTGCTCAAATAAACAGCAAACCTGGTTTCAAAAAACAGATAAAGCAACACCTTGAGGCACAATGCCTCTCCCTTAGCAGATGTTCTGAAAGAGCTGCAAAACCTGGACCCGTACAAATCAGCTGGAATAGACAATCTGGACCCTCTCTTTCTAAAATGATCCGCCGCCATTGTTGCAACCCCTATTACTAGTCTGTTCAACATCTCTTTCGTATCGTCCGAGATTCCTAAAGATTGGAAACCTGCTGCGGTCATCCCACTCTTCAAAGGGGGTGACACTCTAGACCCAAACTGTTATAGACCTATATCCATCCTGCCCTGCCTTTCTAAAGTCTTTGAAAGCCAAGTTAACAAACAGATCACTGACCAGCTAGCTAACATTAGCGTTAGCCACCTAGCTAATGTTAGCCACATCCATTTGGAGTTAACATATCATACACAAATTCATAATATATTGTACATTTTGCAAATTTGTAACATATTGTACAAATTGCAATTCATAACTTACATATCATACCAATTGTAATTTGTAATATATCACAACAAAATTGGAGTGGGTCCAGGGTGTCTGGGATGATGGTGTTGATGTGAGCCATGACCAACCTTTCAAAGCATTTCATGGCTACAGATGTGAGTGCTACGGGGCGATAGTCATTTGGTCAGGTTACCTTGGCATCTTGAGCACAGGGTCTATGGTCTGCCTGAAAGGAGGTCAGGCAAGGAGTCTTGAATAAATCAATGGGGGAAGCACAAGAGACAGAAACACAGCAAACCATAAGAAATCATGTAAAAGTATAAAATAAGGCACACACTATCTTAAATAAAGGTCACTGCAAACCAAAGTTAAACAACAAAATGCACACAAGGGCTGGTACTCCAAGGGGAAAATATAAGGGAGG
The DNA here is from genome assembly GCF_023373465.1 of Oncorhynchus keta. Taxonomy (NCBI): domain Eukaryota; kingdom Metazoa; phylum Chordata; class Actinopteri; order Salmoniformes; family Salmonidae; genus Oncorhynchus; species Oncorhynchus keta. Next base: position 29,987,863 of record NC_068424.1, on the reverse strand, counting down.
GCAACATGTGACATGCACATGTAGGCAGGGATAAAGCAACTAGGCATGAGGATGATAATAATAAGAGTAAAAAATAAGAAGCAGCAGTGTGTGTGTGTGTGTGTGTGTGTGTGTGTGTGTGTGTGTGTGTGTGTGTGTGTGTGTGTGTGTGTGTGTGTGTGTGTGTGTGTGTGTGTGTGTGTGTGTGTGTGTGTGTGTGTGTGTGTGCCTGTGTGCATGCATGGTGTCAGTATGCATGTGTATATGTATGAGGGGTGATAAAGGCCATACATTAACCAAAGGGGTCAATGGAACACCATGTTGAATTTGTGAATGCCTAAAAGCAGAAATAATATGAAAATAATAATAAATATTGTGTTTTGTGTATGTGTGAACCAGAGCATGTAAGCGGAGTTGAGCGGTTGGAAATCCCATCACTCATGGAGCAATGCTTGCGACCCACTCCGCTAAAAACCAGGTCAGCAGTGTATCAGAATATCTTCTATCCTCTCCACACTTGCAGAGCCAATGGGTATGCTTTTAACACCCTTTTAGCCACTCTTGCCAGGCTGGGCAGAGATGCAGAGTTGTTTTTAAAAATATATTTATTGGTAGGCCAAAAACATTTTTAGGCAAAATAACCCAATCAAAACAGAAAGCATTTAGTTATCTACCCACCTCGTTCCTTTCTTTTAGCATGTGCATGTAGCTAGTACACCATCATGCTTTTGGGATACCTGTCTTTTCAGATTCTACAATGATTCTTTAGTTGTGGACACTACATCACCGCACTACCTCTCTTGCTCTTGGTCTTCATCTTTGTAAGTCATCTTGATTAAGCCCCTGTGTGTTTTATCAGTTTCTTTATGAAAATATTTAACTAACTCCATGAAAGTAGATAAAGCATCGGGCTATAATAGCACACAATTAGACTACAAATGCATGCCAGGGTGGGCATGCCCTGAGCTTGTGAAGTGAGCACTATTGGAGCGGGCAAGAAGACCAACACTCCAGTCTTTGGGAATCTCGCTCCACACTCCGCTAACATACTCTGGTGTGAACTGTGATTTTAGTATTTTTTTTGTGTGCTTAAAAAAAATAGATTTCTTGAAAAAAAGGCCATTCAATACATTGAGCCACAGCCTAAAACTGGACAGCCTGAACCATTCTATTATTGTCACCTCCCAGTTCAAATGTGAAATGTGTGTGTGTGTGTGTGTGTAGCAGGATTTGGTGATGATGGACACCAGAGATGGAGTAAAGATGATGGACACCAGAGATGGAGTAAAGGCATGGAGTCGTGACATGTTTTTTCCACTCAAGATATGGACTTGATAAGATATGTGTTGTCTTTATTTTCTCATTCTGGACTGGTTGTCATTCAGTTATGCTGTATTAGTTGGCTGTATGTAGCCAAGCCTTACATTTGTTTTAGTAAGTTGAACTGTGCATTTTGCACAATTTTTGCATTTATTATTTGTCCTTTGTAGTTCCCTAGCCTCAGAGATGGTGCAAGACCATGATCAGGATTATTTATAGATATATCAAATATATGCAACTACTCTTCCACCAACAGTTTTCTGTGCATGCCAATGTACTTCATAACCAATAAGCAAAGCATTTACATTGTTCTGATATACACCGGACCAGAGCCATTTGGGCCGGAATAACAAATTATGGGGCCCAGGGCAAGAACGTCTTTAACCAACTATGTTCGCAAAATAAATATAATTCACAACACAGCGGCTTCACATGTTGTAACTATTTGGGAGAAGCCCACGTAGAATTTTTTTTTTACAATGTTCATATGACCCTCTTACAAACAGGCCCATTTTTACCACATTCTTGCCTGCATATGCCTTTTATACCTCCTGTGCACATGCCGGTGACGAGTGGTTGTAGCGGTGTGCAGACGTGGGTGCAGGCTTCAATGAATTTACTTGAATGTGCACAGGAGGTATAAAAGGCATATGCAGGCAAGAATGTGGTAAAAATGTGACTGTTTGTAAGTGCATTCGGAAAGTATTCAGACCCTTTGACTTTTCCACATTTTGTTACATTACAGCCTTATTCTAAAATGTATTCAATAGTTTTTCCCCTCAGCAATCTAAACAGAATAATCCCATAATGACAAAGTGAAATACATTTTTGCAAATGTATAATTAAAAAAAACAGAAATACTTATTTACATAAGTATTCAGACCCTTTGCAATGTTATCTCAGGTGCATCCTGTTTCCATTGATCATCCTTGAGATGTTTCTACAACTTGATTGGAGTTCACCTGTGGTAAATTCCATTGATTGGACATGATTTGGAAAGGCACAAACAATTGACAATGTATGTCAGAGCAAAAATCAAGCCATGAGGTCGAAGGAATTGTCCGCAGATCTCTGAGCAGTACTGTGTCGAGGCACAGATCTGGGGAAGGGTACCAACAAATGTCTGCAGGACTGAAGGTCTCAGAGAACACAGTAGCCTCCAACATTCTTAAATTGAAGAAGTTTGGAACCACCAAGACTCTTCCTAGAGCTGGCTGCCTGGCCAAGCTGAGCAATCGGGGGAGAAGGGCCTTGGTCAGGGAGATGACCAAGAACCTGATGGTCACTCTGACAGAGCTCTAGAGTTCCTCTGTGGAGATGGGAGAACCTTCCAGAAGAACAACCATCTCTGTAGCACTCCACCAATCAGGCCTTTATGGTAGAGTGGCCAGATGGAAGCCACTCCTCAGTAAAAGGCCAATAACAGCCCGCTTGGAATTTGTCAAAAGGCACCCAAAGGACTCTCAGACCATGAGAAACAAGATTATCTAGTCTGATGAGACCAAGATTGAACTCTTTGGCCTGAATGCCAAGCGTCACGTCTGGAGGAAACCTGGCACCATCCCTACGGTGAAACATGGTGGTGGCAGCATCATGCTGTGGGGATGTTTTTCAGCATGGCTGAGCTTTCAAAATGAAATCAATAGTTTGTTATTTTGTTCACTAAACAGACAAGACACACCTACCCGATTTACAGTCAACAGTAAGAATATAATGGAACATAACAGAATAAAATACTAATCATATTTTTCCGACACAACTTGTGTCACGGGAATGTGTGGAACCGCTGTCATATAAAAAAGTGAATATTTTATGTATTTATTTTACCCAATTTTTCACCACAATTTCGTGATATCTAATTGGTAGTTACAATCTTGTCTCATCGCTGCGACTCCCCAACAGGCCCAGGAGAGGTGAAGGTCGAGACATGTGTCCTCCGAAACATGACCTGCCAAGCCACGCTGCTTCTTAACATACTGCTCGATTAACCTGGAAGTGGGAGGTAACACCATTGGTCTGACGACTGAAGTCAGCTTGCATGTGCCCAGCCCGCCACAAGGAGTCGCTAGAGCACGATGAGCCAAGGAAAGCCCCCGGCCAAACCATCCCCTCCCCCGGCACTGGGCCAATTGTGCACTGCCCTATGGGGCTCCAGGTCAAGGCCGGCTGTGACTGTAGTGGTACCTCAGCACTTCGATGCAGGGCCCTTAGACCGCTGCGCCACTCGGGAGCCAAAAAAAAGTGGTATTTTGAAACAGAGCCCAAGCCCTTGCTTTTTTGATCCACCATCTCTTTCCTACCCTCACTCCACTTTGTTAGGATTTTCATCATGCTACCATTAGAAAATAATAGCAGTCCTATCAAAAGCATGTGAGTCTTGTGTTCAAATTTCACAACCTCTGTAGTTGACATTTATTTAAAAATGTTAAGTTAACAAAGTTAGGTAAATAAATACATTAATAAATAAATGCACATATGAATAGATAAATAAATAAATGGCCACATATATACAGTTGAAGTTGTAAGTTTACATACACCTTAGCCAAATACATTTAAACTAAGTTTTTCACAATTCCTGACATTTGATCCGGGTAAAAAAAAAATCCCTGTCCTAGGTCAGTTAGGATCACCACTTTATTTTAAGAATGTGAAATGTCAGAATAATCGTAGAGAGAATGATTTATTTATTTCATCACATTCCCAGTGGGTCAGAGGTTTACATACCCTCATTTAGTATTTGGTAGCATTACCTTTAAATTGTTTAACTTGGGTCAAACATTCCAGGTAGCCTTCCACAAGTTTTCCACAATAAATTAGGTGAATTTTGGCCCATTCCTCCTGACAGAGGTGGTGTAACTGAGTCAGGTTTTAAGGCCTCCTTGCTCGCACACTCTTTTTCAGTTCTGCCCACAAATTTTCTATAGGATTCCAATATCTTGACTTTGTTGTCCTGAAGCCATTTTGCCACAACTTTGGAAGTATGCTTGGGGTCATTATCCATTTGGAAGACCCATTTGCGACCAAGATTTAACTTCCTGACTGATGTCTTGAGATGTTGCTTCAATATATCCACATAATTTTCCTCTCATGATGCCATCTATTTTGTGAAGTGCACCAGTCCCTCCTGCAGCAAAGCAGCCCCACAACATGATGCTGCCACCCCCATGCTTCATGGTTGGGATGGTGTTCTTCGGCTTGCAAGGCTTCGGCTTGCAAGGCCCCTTTTGCCTCCAAACATAACGATGGACATTATGGCCAAGCAGTTCTATTTTTGTTCCATCAGAACAGAGGACATTTCTCCAAAAAGTACAATCCCCATGTGCAGTTGCAAACCGTAGTCCAGCTTTTTTATGGCGGTTTTGGAGCAGTGGCTTCTTCCTTGCCGAGAGGCCTTTCAGGTTATATCGATATAGGACTCATTTTACTGTGGATTTAGATACTTTTGTACCGGTTTCCTCCATTATCTTCACAGGGTCCTTTTCTGTTGTTCTGGGATTGATTTGTCCTTTTCTCACCAAAGTACGTTCATCTCTAAGAGACAAAACGCGTCTTCTTCCTGAGCGTTATGACGGCTGCGTGGTCCCATGGTGTTTACACTTGCGTACTATTGCTTGTACAGATGAACGTGGTACCTTCAAGCATTTGGAAATTGCTCCCGAGGATGAACCAGACTTGTGGAGGTCTATAATTATTTTTCTGAGGTCTTGGCTGATTTCTTTTGATTTCCCCATGATGACAAGCAAAGAGGCACTGAGTTTGAAGGTAGGCCTTGAGATACATCCGTAGGTACACCTCCAATTGACTTAAATTATGTCAATTAGCCTATCAGAAGCTTCTAAAGCCATGACATCATTTTCTGGAATTTTCCAAGCTGTTTAAAGGCACAGTCAATTTATTGTAAGTAAACTTCTGGCCCACTGGAATTGTGATACAGTGAATTATAAGTGAAATAATCTGTCTGTAAACAATTGTTGGGAAATTGACTTGTGTCATGCACAAAGAAGATGTCCTAACCGACTTGCCAAAACTATAGTTTGTTAACAAGACATTTGTGGAGTGGTTGAAAAACGAGTTTTAATGAATTCAAGTGTATGTAAACTTCCGACTCCCAACTGTAGCTAGCAAGTTAGCCAACTTTAGCTTGGGTACTTGACAGCCTTCGTGAGGTCAGAACTCTCGGATCAAATCCCACTCGTCAGCCAGAGCGTACACTGGACGCTCTGAATGCTCCAAGAGCGAAATGCTCTACATTTACTAAAGGACAATCAGACAACGCTCTGAATTTTCGAAGCCCAGAGCACGCTTTGAGCGCAGTCTGGCACTCCAGATTGAATTTAGGAACACACCCTTAATAAACCAAAGCTTCCGTTGCTATGCTGATTGTTTGGCTCTCTTTTACCTCAGTAGTAGCAGACTGTCTTGACAAATAATGTCCCCCTGACACCCTACCTGCGAACAATTAACTGAAAACTCAAAATAGTCATGATTCTATGAGCCTCTCCTTCACATGTCGTTCACCATAGGGAGTTTATTGGAGCTGTCCTTTGTGACTGAGACTTGTAAAACGTGTGCTTTAAACAATGTACATTTGTTGATTGTTAGGCATACAAATTAGACGATTTATTTATACATTTGAAACGAGGTCTAGTTGTGGCCGGAATCAGACTAGAGATTGTGAACGACTCTTGTCGGAATTCATTGCTTGACTGCCGTGGGGGTATTAAGTAATCTGACGACACACAATTCTCCACTGCTCTGTGGTTTGCTCCTTAGAATATTTCTCATTGTGGAAAATCAACTGACATCCGTGGGCGTGGCGTAGACAGACAATGTGATAAACACAGTCGTTCGCGAACTGCAGCCCCTCAAATGATTTGTTCTCGAGTTCGTTGAGCAGAGCGTGTGTCCATAACATTCAATAAATAAATAAATCAATTGTAGTCATTCTTGCACCATGCCATCAATTATACATTCTAAACATGTATTTTTCTTCTCTAATCTCATGATCTATTTTCCTGCTCCCATATGGCAGACAGCTGGTGGTCGGGTGTTTTAATCCTGTTTTAGGACTCACTGTCAGGCTTGCCATGTCCGCGATTTTCCTGGAATTGGGCTACTTTGAAAACGATGTCGCGGGTGAAAATGTATTGCTCGCGGGTTGCGTTTTTGGGTGGCTACTTCTAAATTGTACCACGGCTGGCATTTATCTTTCTTTTTTCTTTTTTTTGCCTTTAAAAAAATTAATATTTATTGTGCCCTGCTGCTGCTGACTATCGGGCAGTGAGCAGGCTGTTGTTACTGAGTGAGTTGTGGGGCGGGCGTTGGTGTGTGTGTTGAGAGAGCACTGCAGTTGGCAGCTGAGTCACGGAGACAGAGCAGCTGTAACTAGGCTATTTTGATTGTCATTACCATCTCTGCAGCACTCCACCAATCAGGCCTTTATGGTAGAGTGGCCAGACGGAAGCCACTCATCAGTAAAAGGAACATGACTGTCCGCTTGGAGTTTGAAAAAGGGCACCTAAAGACTCTCAGACCATGAGAAACAAGATTCTCTGGTCTGATGAAACCAAGATTGAAATCTTTGACCTGAATGCCAAGCCTCACGTCTGGAGGAAACCTGGCACCATCCCTAAGGTGAAGGATGGTGGTGGCTTCATCATGCCGTGGGGATGTTTTTCAGTGGCAGGGACTGGGAGAATAGTCAGGATCGAGGGAAAGATGAACTGAGCAATGTACAGAGAGATCCTTGATGAAAACCTGCTCCAGTGCACTCAGGACCTCAGACTGGGGTGGGGGTTCACCTTCCAACAGGTCAATGACTCTAGGCACACAGCCAAGTCAACGCAGGAGTGGCTTCTGGACAAGTCACTGAATGTCCTTGAGTGGCCCAGCAAGAGCCTGGACTTGAAGCCAATTGTACGTCTCTGGAAATTGAAAATAGATGTGCAGCGACGCTCCCCATCCAACCTGACAGAGCTTGAGAAGATCTGCAGAGAAGAATGGGAGAAGCTCCCCAAATACAGGTGTGCCAAGCTTGTGGCGTCATACCCAAGGAGACTCAAGGCTGTAGTCACTGCCAAAGGTGGTTCAACAAAGTACTGAGTAAAGGGTCTGAATACTTACAGTTGTTTACATACACTTAGGTCGAAGTAATTAAAACTCGTTTTTCAACGACTCCACAAATTTCTTGTTAACAAAATATAGTTTTGGCAAGTCGGTTAGGACGTCTACTTTGTGCACAAATAATTCATCCAACAATTGTTTACAGACAGCTTATTTAACTTATAATTCACTGTATCACAATTCCAGTGGGTCAGAAGTTATCATACACTAAGTTGACAGTGCCTTTAAACAGCTAGGGAAATTCCAGAAAATTATGTCATGGCTTTAGAAGCTTCTGTTAGACTAATTGACATCATTTAAGTCAATTGGAGGTGTACCTGTGGATGTATTTCAATGCCTACCTTCAAATTCAGTGCCTCTTTGCTTGACATCATGGGGAAATCAAAAGAAATCAGCCAAGACCTCAGAAATAAATGGTTGACCTCAACACGTCTGGTTCATCCTTGGGAGCAATTTCCAAATGCCTGAAGGTACCACGTATAAACACCATGGGACTTTGCAGCCGCCATACCGCTCAGGAAGGAGAAGCATTCTGTCTCCTAGAAATTAACGTACTTTGGTGTGAAAAGTGCAAATAAAAAAGGTCCTTGTGAAAATGCTGGAGGAAACAGGTACAAAAGTATATATATCCACAGTAAAATGAGTTTTATATCGACATAACGTGAAAGGCCTCTCAGCAAGGAAGAAGCCACTGCCATAAAAAGCCAGACTATGGTTTGCAACTGTACATGGGGACAAAGGAAAAATGTCCTCTGCTCTGATGGAACAAAAATAGAACTGTTTGGCCATAATGACCATCATTCTGTTTGGAGGAAAAAGGATGCTTGCAAGCCAAAGAACACCATCCCAACCGTGAAGCACGGGGCTGGCAGCATCATGTTGTGGGGGTGCTTTGCTGCAGGAGGGACTGGTGCACTTCACAAAATAGATGGCTTCACAAGGAGGAACATTTTGCGAATATATTGAAGCAACATCTCAAGACATTGGTCAGGAAGTTAAAGCTTGGTTGCAAATGGGTCTTTCAAATGGACAATGACCCCAAGCATACTTCCAAAGTTGTGACAAAATGGCTTAAGCACAACAAAGTCAAGGTATTGGAGTTGCCATCACAAAGCCCTGACCTCAATCTCATAGACAATGTGTGAGCAGAACTGATAAAGCATGTGCGAGCAAGGACGCCTAAAAACCTGACTCAGTTACACCAGCTCTGTCAGGAGGAACGGGCAGCTTATGGAAGGCTACCCGAAATGTTTGACCCAAGTTAAACAATTTAAAGGCAATGCTGCCAAATACTAATTGAGTGTATGTAAACTTCTGACCCACTGGGAATGTGATGAAAGAAGTAAAATCTGAAATAAATAATTATTTCCACTATTATTCTGACATTTCACATTCTTAAAATAAAGTGGTGACCTGACCTAAAACAGGGATATTTTACTCGGATTAAATTTCAGGAATTGTGAAAAACTGAGTTTAAATGTATTTGGCTAAGGTGTTTGTAAACTTCTGACTTCAACTGAATGTAAATGTAATTTTAAAGATTTATTTTATTTTATACAAAATGATTTTTGCTTTGTCTTTATGGGATATAGTGTGCAGACTGATGAGGGGGAAAAAACAATTCAATCCATTTTAGAACAAGGCTTTAACGTAAGAAAATGTGGAAAAAGTCAAGGATTCTGACTTCTTTCCCGAATGCACTGCACTGCACTGTGTGTGTGTGTGTGTGTGTGTGTGTGTTTGTGTGTGTTTTAATACAATCAACTATATGTACTGAACTTGTCTGATGCTTTAAGCATGCTGTTTGATTAAATAATTAAGACACACAAATGACTCAACAAGATAGCCTATCCAGAAGAAAAAAAACTTTTCCGGACGCTCCAGCCACTGGCCTTCCATGATGCTCCTGAAGTTGCTGGTAATAGGCTACACCAGCGGTCAACAACCTTTTCCATTTGGTGTGCCAATTTACCTTACCATTTCTACCAATCTGCTTGCCAGTTATGATTTTCATAAGCCCATTTTTGGGGACAGTTGAATTAATTTTGTATCTCAAAATCATTGTCTGTGGTTAACCTACATTCTATCTAAATGAAAATTATAGACATCTAGAACTACATTGTATTTCCATTTCCAACTATGTAAAAATAGCCTACACAAAGGCAACACAAAAACAGATAGGTACAGTAGGTGCGGCCGGATCTACCTAGAAAATACTATCAGACATCCCAAAATGGGCACATTTATAGGCATACATTTGTGCACAGGTCAAGTAGACTAGTCTTACTTCTATATGCGTAATCAGGTGCGTGTTGTTTTTCGACATTTACAGGAGCGTTTCAAACAAAATACAATTAATAAATTGACAAAACTCTTAAAAGGAATGAAATAAACAAAAACTGGTTTCTCCCAAGTGTAGCATAAGTTGACTCCTGAAAAACACATGTTCACTAAGACAATGAGAACGGTAAACTACTGTAGTAATAATATATTGAATGCATTAACAGAAATTATCGTAACCAAACAGAAATTATGGGAATTCATTGTAAATGTAGGCTACTACTGGTGATATATGTGATGGGGAATTGATAGACATGGCAAACAATGACATTATGAAACAATGAATACCCACAAAATGTCGGGAGAGAGCGCATTCTGGAGAGAGGTGTGCCTCGTGCATCTGAGCCCCAATGCCCATATTCTTGGACTGTGGCATCCCTGAATGGATTAGTCCACTGAGACAGGCGCAAATCAGATATGTGTATCATGTGCCGTGAAACAAAATACATATTTGCGACTGCTCGACTGTGTTCAATACAGGCCCCTTTTGTCATACAGTATTTCATATAAGGCACTGAAAGGTGCACAGGATACCCTTAATCTTGTAATACAGAAAATCTAGTGATACCTAACTTGACATTTCTGCCATCTATTGTGACATTGTGGGAGAATAACCAACTTTCCAATTAATAGGAATGCATTTCTTAGCCACTATAAATGCTAAGTTACACATCTTCTATTAAGTTTCCGGTATCAACATTTCAAAGCAAACAAAAACGTGGAGAAGGTAGAATCCATAGATCTGCTGGAATAAAAGAACATACTCTTTGCCAGAATTCGGCTAGCCTTCACATGATAATAACATATGCAAACATGTCACCTTTTGTGTTTTACACCTCCAGCAGAGGAATTATTTCAGAGTGCATGATATTCAGTTTCACTGGAATATAGTATGTTATATGATTGGTCTTAAACTGCACTAATTTATGTCTGAGATTATATAAACATATCTATATCCATTTATCATCATCAATAGTGTCTCCCAGATCTTCCACACATTTTTGTTTGGCATGTTTTGTGTCATTGGGAAAAGTCTCTATCAACCCTTGATACAATTTGGAAATCAACTTTAGAGGTTTGTCAATCTTTTAAGCTTCTGGCTTGTCCAGTGTTTGCTGCACAGAGAGAATGAAGTGTTGTATCTGCAAAAGTTCACCTCAGCGCTGTCACAGACTAGACTTCCCTGGTTGCCTGACTCTGCTGAGACACCTGTCACCATCTGATCCTACAAATAATGACCTTGGTGTACATTTATACTGTGAGGGAAAAAAGTATTTGATCCCCTGCTGATTTTGTGCATTTGCCCACTGACAAAGAAATGATCCGTCTATAATTTTAATGGTAGGTTTATTTGAACAGTGAGAGACAGAATAACAAACAAAACACATGTCAAAAACGTTATGAATTGATTTGCATTTTAATGAGGGAAATCAGTATTTGACCCCTCTGCAAAACATGACTTAGTACTTGGTGGCAAAATCACAGAGGTCAGACGTTTCTTGTAGTTGGGCACCAGGTTTGCACACATCTCAGGAGGGATTTTGTCCCACTCCTCTTTACAGATCTTCTCCAAGTCATTAAGGTTTCGAGACTGACGTTGCTGGAATACCCATCCACAACCCATTTTCAATGCCTTGGCTGAGGGAAGGAGGTTCTCACCCAAGATTTGACGGTACATGGCCCCGTCCATCGTCCCTTTGATGCGGTGAAGTTGTCCTGTCCCCTTTGCAGAAAAACACCCCCAAAGCATAATGTTTACACCTCCATGTTTGATGGTGGGGATGGTATTCTTGGGGTCATAGGCAGCATTCCTCCTCCTCCAAACACGGCGAGTTGAGTTGATGCCAAAGAGCTCCATTTTGGTCTCATCTGACCACAACACTTTCACCCAGTGGTCCTCTGAATCATTCAGATGTTCATTGGCAAACTTCAGATGGGCATGTATATGTGCTTTCTTGAGCAGGGGGACCTTGCGAGTGCTGCAGGATTTCAGTCATTCACAGCGTAGTGTGTTACCAATTGTTTTCTTGGTGACTAGCTGCCTTGAGATCATTGACAAGATCCTCCCATGTAGTTCTGGGCTGATTCCTCACCGTTCTCATGAACATTGCAACTCCACGAGGTGAGATCTTGCATGGAGCCCCAGGCCGAGGGAGATTGACAGTTCTTTTGTGTTTCTTCCATTTGCGAATAATCGCACCAACTGTTGTCACCGTCTCACCAAGCTGCTTGGCGATACAATCTTGTCCCTGACATCCTTGGAGAGCTCTTTGGTCTTGGCCATGGTGGAGAGTTTGGAATCTGATTGATTGATTGCTTCTGTGGACAGGTGTCTTTTATACAAGTAACAAGCTGAGATTAGGAGCACTCCCTTTAAGAGTGTGCTCCTATCAGAGTCCCTGGGTTCGCGCCCAGGCTCTGTCATAACCGGCCGCGACCAGGAGGTCCGTGGGGCGACGCACAATTGGCCTAGCGTCGTCCAGGTTAGGGAGGGCTTGGTCGGTAGGGGTGTCCTTGTCTCATCATGCACCAGCTACTCCTGTGGCAGGCCGGGCGCAGTGCGCGCTAACCAAGGTTGCCAGGTGCACGGTGTTTCCTCCGACACATTGGTGCGGCTGGCTTCTGGGTTGGATGCGTGCTGTGTTAAGAAGCAGTGCGGCTTGGTTGGGTTGTGTATCCCAGCCGGCGACCCAAAAAAACGACTTCGAAAAAGGGGAAAATGAAGCCGTCTTCTGGTCAGACTCCGGAGACGGGCACATCGTGCACCACTCCCTAGCATTCTCCTCGCCAATGTCCAGTCTCTTGACAACAAGGTTGATGAAATCCGAGCAAGGGTAGCATTCCAGAGGGACATCAGAGACTGTAACGTTCTTTGCTTCACGGAAACATGGCTCACTGGAGAGACGCTATCGGAGACGGTGCAGCCAGCTGGTTTCTCCACGCATCGCGCGGACAGAAACAAACATCTTTCTGGTAAGAAGAGGGGCGGAGGCGTATGCTTTATGGTTAACGGGACGTGGTGTGATCATAACAACATACAGGAACTCAAGTCCTCCTGTTCACCTGATTTAGAATTCCTCACAATCAAATGTAGACCTCATTATCTACCAAGGGAATTCTCTTCGATTATAATCACAGCCGTATATATTCCCCCCCAAGCAGACACATCGATGGCTCTGAACGAACTTTATTTGACTCTTTACAAACTGGAATCCATATATCCGGAGGCTGCATTCATTGAAGCTGGGGATTTTAACAAGGCTAATCTGAAAACAAGACTCAGCATATCGATTGCGCAACCAGGGCCGGAAAAACCTTGGATCATTGCTATTCCAACTTCCGCGACGCATATAAGGCCCTGCCCCGCCCTCCTTTCGGAAAAGCTGACCACGACTCCATTTTGCTGATCCCTGCCTACAGACAGAAACTAAAACAAGAAGCTCCCGCGCTGAGGTCTGTTCAACGCTGGTCCGACCAATCTGATTCCACACTCCAAGACTGCTTCCATCACGTGGACTGGGATATGTTCCGTATTGCGTCAGACGACAACATTGATGAATACGCTGATTCGGTGTGCGAGTTCATTAGAACGTGTGTTGAAGATCTCGTTCCCATAGCAACGATTAAAACATTCCCAAACCAGAAACCGTGGATTGATGGCAGCATTCGCGTGAAACTGAAAGCGCGAACCACTGCTTTTAATCAGGGCAAGGTGACTGGAAACATGACCGAACACAAACAGTGTAACTATTCCCTCCGCAAGGCAATCAAACAAGCTAAGCCTCAGTATAGAGACAAAGTAGAATCTCAATTCAACGGCTCAGACACAAGAGGTATGTGGCAGGGTCTACAGTCAATCACGGATTACAAAAAAAAACCAGCACCGTCACGGACCAGGATGTCTTGCTCCCAGGCAGACTAAATAACTTTTTGCCCGCTTTGAGGACAATACAGTGCCACTGACACTGCCCGCAACTAAAACATGCAGACTCTCCTTCACTGCAGCCGACGTGAGGAGAAAACATTTAAACGTGTCAACCCTCGCAAGGCTGCAGGCCCAGACGGCATCCCCAGCCGCGCCCTCAGAGCATGCGCAGACCAGCTGGCTGGTGTGTTTACGGACATATTCAATCAATCCCTATCCCAGTCTGTTGTTCCCACATGCTTCAAGAGGGCCACCATTGTTCCTGTTCCCAAGAAAGCTAAGGTAGCTGAGCTAAACGACTACCGCCCCATAGCACTCACTTCCGTCATCATGAAGTGCATTGAGAGACTAGTCAAGGACCATATCACCTCCACCCTACCTGACACCCTAGACCCACTCCAATTTGCTTACCGCCCAAATAGGTCCACAGACGATGCAATCTCAACCACACAGCACACTGCCCTAACCCATCTGGACAAGAGGAATACCTATGTGAGAATGCTGTTCATCGACTACAGCTCGGCATTTAACACCATAGTGCCCTCCAAGCTCGTCATCAAGCTCGAGACCCTGGGTCTCGACCCCCCTGTGTAACTGGGTACTGGACTTCCTGACGGGCCGCCCCCAGGTGGTGAGGGTAGGCAACAACATCTCCACCCCGCTGATCCTCAACACTGGGGCCCCACTAGGGTGTGTTCTGAGCCCTCTCCTGTACTCCCTGTTCACCCACGACTGCGTGGCCACGTGCGCTTCCAACTCAATCATCAAGTTTGCGGACGACACAACAGTAGTAGGCTTGATTACCAACAACGACGAGACGGCCTACAGGGAGGAGGTGAGGGCCCTCGGAGTGTGGTGTCAGGAAAATAACCTCACACTCAACGTCAACAAAACTAAGGAGATGATTGTGGACTTCAGGAAACAGCAGAGGGAACACTTCTACAGATGCACAATCAAGAGCATCCTGTCGGGCTGTATCACCGCCTGGTACGGCAACTGCTCCGCCCACAACCGTAAGGCTCTCCAGAGGGTAGTGAGGTCTGCACAACGCATCACCGGGGGCAAACTACCTGCCCTCCAGGACACCTACACCACCCGATGTCACAGGAAGGCCATAAAGATCATCAAGGACAGCAACCACCCGAGCCATTGCCTGTTCACCCCGCTATCATCCAGAAGGCGAGGTCAGTACAGGTGCATCAAAGCTGGGACCGAGAGACTGAAAAACAGCTTCTATCTCAAGGTCATCAGACTGTTAAACAGCCACCACTAACATTGAGTGGCTGCTGCCAACACACTGACTCAACTCCAGCCACTTTTTAATAATGGGAATTGATGGGAAATGATGTAAAATACATCACTAGCCACTTTAAACAATGCTACCTAATATAATGTTTACATACCCTACATTATTCATCTCATATAACTATGCCACTTTGTTTACATACTCATCTCATATGTATATACTGCACTCAATACTATCTACTGTATCTTGCCTATGCCGCTCTGTACCATCACTCATTCATACATCTTATGTACATATTCTTTATCCCCTTACACTTGTGTCTATAAGGTAGTAGTTTTGGAATTGTTAGCTAGATTCCTTGTTGGTTATTACTGCATTGTCGGAACTAGAAGCACAAGCATTTCGCTACACTCGCACTAACATCTGCTAACCATGTGTATGTGACAAATACAATTTGATTTGATTTGGTTTGAACGTGACAGAAGGAGATGTATTTCACGCTGCATGAGGCAAATGTTGGTCACACCAGATACTGACTGGTTTTCTGATCCACGCCCTAACCGATGCATATCTGTATTCCCAGTCATATGAAATCCATAGATTAGGGCATAATGAATTTATTTAAATTGACTGATTTCCTGACATGAACTGTAACCCAGTAAAATCTTTGAAATTGTTGCATGTTGCTACGGTAGCTAAATATCTGTCAGATGTAAAGCAAGCAGGACCATGCCATGTGTCAGAAGCAATGCATGTTGGCTAGCTCACGTTGCTAGATCACTTATTAATCAATAGAGTGGATACTTATCAGAGGAGGCTGGTGGTAGGAGCTATAGGAGGACAGGCTCATTGTAATGTCTGGAATGGAATTAATGGAATGGTATCAAACATATGGAAACCACATCTTTGACTCCGTTCCATTAATTCCATTCCAGCCATTAAAATTTGCCCGTCCTCCTATAGCTCCTCCCACCAGCCTCCTCTGATACTTATGTGAAGATAGGCACAATGTGGGATGGAAGTCAAGACAGTGAAGCTACACGCTGGAAAACAGGAGTCATGCCATTTTCGGTAGCCTCAGGGTTTTGGCAAGAGATAGAGACTCGACAACTGGGGTCAATGAAAATATGTTGAGCATGGCAGGAAATCAAAATATGGAAGAAGGCCACATCTACCACTACACCTGACAAGAGTGAGGATAGGAGGGATGAAGACGAAGGAAGGGAAAAGTCGAAGAAGGCAACATCTACCACTACACCTGACAAGAGTGAGGATGGGAGGGAAGAAGACGAAGGAAGGGAAAAGTCGAAGAAGGCAACATCTACCACTACAACTGACAAGAGTGAGGATGGGAGGGAAGAAGACGAAGGAAGGGAAAAGTTGAAGAAGGCAACATCTACCACTACACCTGACAAGAGTGAGGATGGGAGGGAGGAAGACGAAGGAAGGGAAAAGTCGAAGAAGGCAACATCTACCACTAAACTTGACAAGATAAAGGATAAATTACCTGTGGTGGCAGGTGCGGTGAAGACGGCCAAAATTGAGCCTTGTCCTGTTGATGACAAAGATGATTCTGGCCCAGTGAGAGTGAGATTTTGGAGAAAATTCCTCCTATCCTTCTGGCAGATCCACATGTGTTCTCAGGTTGGGTGGAGAAGATGTTTGGGACTGTTGAGTTTGTGAAAGTAATTTGAAGTGGACTCGTGATGATTTTTGTGTTTCTTCCATCGAAAAGGATTGGGCGCTTCATAACCAAGCGCCTAGGGACAAGTACTGTGACTTGCTTTGCTCTCCGGAGCAGGATCCCGTTGAAAGGAGTGTTTTATTTAGTTTTTTACTTCAGTTTATTTTAATAAATACTTTTTTAACACATTTTTTTCTTAATTGCATTGTTGGTTAAGGGCTTATAAGTAAGCATTTCACTGTAAGGTCTACTACACCTGTTGTATTCGGCGCATGTGACAAATACATTTCATTTGATTTGATAACTGGAGTTGCGTTAAGTGTTGAGGAGGAGCAATTGAAATTGAAGAATCCGTGGGTCTGTGAGGTCCGCCATTTGGTGCGACGCAGACTTGGTGGAGAGCGTGGTGAAACAGAAAAGACTGTCTGTCCTGCTGAGTTTTGATGCAGAGTCTTTACCCAATAAATTTGCATTAGGGTATGTCAGTTACCTCGTGAGAGCTTTTGTCTGGGTGCCAAGCTTATGGTCATGTTGTACCAGCGTGTAGGAGGGAGACTCCTAGATGTGAGAAGAATGCAGGAGGGCATGAGACAAAGGATTGTGTAGTATCGGTGGAAGAGGTTGTGTGTGTTAACTGTACCCATGGTGCTGGAGATCAGAAGTCTCCGGTGAGAGAAAGGTAGGTTGAGGTTACCAGGATCAGAGTAGTACAGAAGGTTTTGTATGCTGAGGCCGTAAAGAGAGTGGTAGAGGCTTATGAGTCCAGGGCGAGGGAGCCTAAGAAGAACCTGTGAGTAGGACGAGGCCTATAGAAAGTGATAGGAATAACATCTACTTCAGTAAGGTGGAAATCATTCATAGCCATGGCACTGCAGAAATGGAACGTAAAATCACAGAAAATAGCTGTGGTGGTGGCAGCTGCAGGGAAGTACTTGGGTGTACGAGATTGAACTGCAGAAGAGTTACAAGCTGTGTTGAGCTATAGTGTCCCATCCTCCCAGGCTGCCGGCCTGGTGTGGGATCAGATGGGGACAAGTAGTGGAATAGTGGTGAGTTTTTTTTAATGGGTGTAGGGTTGGTAGGGCAATTTTTCTACTAAATGTTATAAACTCACACTCCAGAACAGTAGGTGGAAACACAGAGCTAGATAAGAGGAATATATTAATAGGAAGGCCGTGAATGGCCTCACACTCCAGTACAGTAGGTGGCGGTGTATGTGTAACCGGTGTGAAATGGCTAGCCAGTTAGTGGGGTGCGCGCTAATAGCATTTCAATTGGTGACGTCACTCGCTCTGAGACCTTGAAGTATTTGTTCCCCTTGCTTTGCAAGGGCCGTGGCTTTTGTGGAGCGATGGTTAATGACGCTTTGAGGGTGGCTTTTGTTTATGTGTGCAGAGGGTCCCTGGTTCGAGCCAAGGTATGGGTGAGGAGAGGGACGGAAGTTATGCTGTTACATGGTTGCCATGACCCAGATCACTGGTTGCTGCAGAAAAGGAGGAGGTCAAAAGGGGGGTGAGTGTAACCGGTTAGCTGGGTGCGCGCTAATAGTGTTTCAATTGGTGACTTCACTCACTCTGAGACCTTGAAGTAGTAGTTCCCCTTGCTTTGCAAGGGCCGTGGCTTTTGTGGAGCGATGGGTAACAAATGCTTCGAGGGTGGCTGTTGTCTATGTGTGCAGAGGGTCCCTGGTTCGGGGCGAGGAGAGGGATGGAAGCTATACTGTTACATATTCACCTCATGGTTGCGATCCACAATACAAATTTAAAGACGAAGAAGAAGAAGCCACACTACGGATTAGCCACAATGGTGGAATTTGCTTTTTGCATATCAATTATTACTGAGATGAGACGTGGTGCCATAATATAAATAATAGCTTAGATCATTTAATTTGCCTTGTAATATTATGGTGTTTCTATTCCAAGAAAAACAAAAAACCCTCTGGGTTTCTGTTACGACGGAACGGAAAATATGGAGCTGTACAACTTGACGGTCGGGAGTAGGCTACAGTGCTGGGCTATTTAGCTAAAGAATCCTTGTCTCGTGTGGACTCGCAGGAGACGGCCTACAGTACATTGAAAAAATATGACGTGGCTCTCTACCAATAATTACATATAGAGGATTGGAGGATTCTAAATTAAAACCAAAAGCCGCCTCATGGGTCTCCCGGTGGCGGCCGGCACCGGTATCAAACCTGCATCTATAGCAACGCATTTTGCACTGCGCCACCCGGGAAGGCCCCATCCACAAAGTATCAAAATACAGAGAGGTGTTGGAAAAGGTATATTGTCCTGCTAATAGCCCACATTTCATCAACTCAAGGTAAATAGGTTTCAATGAATTATAATTATTTTTGTTAACTTTTGTTGATTTTATATAACAACATCCCAAATGTGTTAAGCATTATCTAGTCCAAATATGGTATGATTCCACAAGTTGTACCTGTTTGCATCAGTTTCAATGCACAACTTTCATTTTGAAGGCATACTGCAAAGTCCACTAATGTAGCTAATCGTTATTGTGGCTAGCTTCATATAAGTGGTGCAAAAGCAATGTGCAGTGCATTGATCAACCAATGATGTGTTAGATACCACCCACAGACGTTTGATTGATAGCCCCTCATGATCTTATTGGAGGAAGAAATACAGGAATAAATCAACAAATAAATATATAAATGCAAATGTAGGAAAGTGCCCATTTGGGTATGTCTGATTTCTGATTGTCCTAACTCACCAAGTCCACCACTAATAAGCTGAGTCATTTTTTTAGTAGGTCAACAAAATCTTTCCAACACTCTCCGGCCTCAATAATCACCAAGGCTCGGTGTGAAAGAGCAAAATATCATGATCTGATGATCCCATAGCCTACAGAGCATTCGGAGAGTATTCAGACCCCTTGACTTTTTCCACATTTTGTTACGTTACAACCTTATTCTACAATTATACATATACTGAAACATCACGTTACCATAATTATGCAGACCCTTTACTCTGTACTTTGGTGAAGCACCTTTGGCAGCGGTTACAGCCTCCTCGAGTCTTCTTGGGTATGAGCTTGGCACACCTGTATTTGGGAATTTTCTCCCATTCTTCTTTCAGGTCTCTACAGAGATGTTCAATCGGGTTCAAATCCGGGCTCTGGCTGGGCCACACCGCTTTGTCATGGCGGTGCTCTTAAGGTCGCTTTCCTTTTTGAAAGTGAACCTTCGCCCTAGTCTGAGGTCCTGAGTGCTCTGGAGCAGGTTTTCATCAAGTATCTCTCTGTACTTTGCTCTGTTCATCTTTCCTTCGATCTTGACTAGTCTCCCAGTCCCTGCCGCTGACAAAATCCCCACAGAATTATGCTGCCACCACCATGCTTCACTGTAGGGATGGTGCCAGGTTTCCTCCAGGCATGACGCTTGGCATTCAGGCCAAAGAGTTCAATCTTGGTTTCATCACGCCAGAGAATCTTATTTCTCATTGTCTGAGAGTCCTTTAGGTGCCTTTTGGCAAACTCCAAGCGGGGTGCCAAGTGCCTTTTACTGAGGATTGGCTTCTGTCTGGTCACTCTACCATAAAGGATCAGGCCTTTATGGTAGAGTGACCAGACCAAAGCCAGAGATGGTTGTGCTGCAGAGATGGTTGTCCTTCTGGAAGGTTCTCCCATCCCCACAGAGGAGCTCTGTCAGTGTGACCATCGGGTTCTTGGTCACCTCCCTGATCAAGGCCCTTCTCCCCTGATTGCTCAGTTTGGCCGGGTGGCCAGCTCTAGGAAGAGTCTTGTTGGTTCCAAACGATGGAGGCCACTGTGTTCTTGAGGACCTTTAATGTTGCAGAAATTATTTTGGTACCCTTCCCCAGATCTGTACCTCAACACAATCCTGTCTCAGAGCACTACGGACAATTTCTTAAACCTCATGGCTTGGTTTTTGCTCAGACATGCACTGTCAACTGTGTGACCTTATATAGACAGGTGTGTGCCTTTCCAAATCATGTTCAATCAATTGAATTTACCATGACTCCAATCAAGTTGCAGAAACATCTCAAGGATGATCAATGGAAACAGGATGCACCTGAGCTCAGTTTCGAGTCTCATAGCAAAGGGTCTGAATACTTATGCAAATAAGGTATTTCTGTTTTTATTTTTAATAAATGTGCAAAAAAATAATATTATGGGGTATTGTGTGTAGATTGATGATTTAAAAAAGTATTGTAACATAACGTAATGTGGAAAAAGTCAAGGGTTCTGAATACTTTCTGAATGCACCGTATATCCATTTGAAACATCTTCAAATATCTGAACACTTTTCCCTTGCACGAAAACAACTGTCTGCCCCAAGCTCACTGGCTCAAGAAACTTTGAGGGTCCGGTATAGGCTAGTTGATACAATGCTGCAAGTTTGCTCGTGACAGCTTCAGGCTGGACCCAGTTGATGGATTTGATACAATGTTGCACTTCACTAGTGATAGCTGAAGTCAAGACAGGTTAAAAGGGAGGCAGACAGGTGGAGTAGAGAGATGAATGCGATGGAAAAACTGTTTTTATTTGTCAGCTTTAGGCCCATGTATTTTTCTTATGTTGATGATGGAAGTTATAGCCCCACTGCTACATTGGCCTATAGGCTATCTCTGAGTTTCATGAGCTCATTTCTTTAGCCGCCAATGGATCACTGTGTATCAATGTGTCCGTATGGCTGGTGCCTCTGCCATACACTTTTAGATTTATATCATTTTAAATCAGATTTTTATGATTTACCAACTGAAAATGATTTTGAAAAACAAAAACTTTATTATTGAAATAAAAATGTTCCACCAAAATGCGCATATGAAAACGCATATGAACGAGTTGCTTATGGTCTTTACTATAACACCCTTAAAAAATGTTTATGAGGTCCCGTGAATAAAAAGTGCCCCCCTCTGGAACTCAAATGCCCATCCAACTGATTCGTTCTGCCGCCGGTCCTGATAGTGTCTGAGGATTCCAATTCACCCCCTTATTGGTGACAACGTCTATAGATTAAGCACTACAGTCAGAGTGCTAATTATACTGTGACATTCGGGGGTCTCTATTTTTTCACAGGACTTCCTACTTGTGCACGCTATATATACAGCTGTATAGTACTGTAGAAAAGGCCTTAGTTGAAAATGGCCATTTTCGTCAGTGGCAGTAGCTTTCTGCCGAAAAAAGACACTAATGATGCAAATCCTAATGATATGACACCAGATCCTATTCATAATGTCTCTGATGATTCTAAATCACTCCCTTTTATTCTTG
The DNA here is from genome assembly GCF_023373465.1 of Oncorhynchus keta. Lineage (NCBI taxonomy): Eukaryota > Metazoa > Chordata > Actinopteri > Salmoniformes > Salmonidae > Oncorhynchus > Oncorhynchus keta. Next base: position 29,965,993 of record NC_068424.1, on the reverse strand, counting down.
ACGACATATTTAGTTTAAATGGTACAGAAGCAAACATGTTTTGATCAATCAATTAAATGTATTTTATAAAGCCCTTTTACAGTGCTTTACAGATACCCAGCCAAATCCCCCAAAGAGCAAGCAATGTAAATGCAAATGCAAAGCACAGTGGCTAAGAAAAACTCCCCAGAAGGCAGGAACCTAGGAAGAAACCTAGAGAGGAACCAGTTTCTGAGGGTGGCCAGTTGTCTTCTGGATGTGGCCATAAAACAGCTAAACCACCATTTTGAATTCTGTAAAGTGTGGAAGAGCTGAATTGCTTGTTTTCTATCAATAATGACCAACCACCTGGTACTGACAACTTGGATGAAAAATTATTGAGGATGGTAGCGGACTATATTGCCACTCCTATTTTCCATTTCTTCTCTCTAAGCCTACAGGTAAGTGTGTACCCTCAGGCCTGAAGGGATGCTAAATTAATTCCTCAACCCACCAGTAAATCAGCCTGCTACCGACCCTTTGGAAACTTTTGGGAAAAAATGGTGTTAGACCAGATACAATGCTATTTCACAGTATTAACATTTCATTTCATATTTCACAAATGAACATCAAACTTTCAGCATGTGTATAGGGAAGGGCACCAACACAAATGACTGATGATTGGCTGAAAGGAATTGATAGTAAGAAGATGGTGGGAGCTGTTTTGTTAGACTTCCGTACAGCTTTTGACATGATCAATCATCATAGTCTGCTGCTGAAAACAATTATGTGTTATAGTTTTACATCTTCCGCCATATCGTGGACCGAGAGTTACCTATCTAACAGAACACGGAGGGTGTTCTTTAATGGAAGCCTCTCTAACATAAACCAGGTAGAGTTTGGCATACCTCAAGGAAGCTGTCTTACTATTTTCAAATTTGACTATTAACCTACCACTAGCCTTGAGTAAAGCCTGTGTGTCTATGTATGCTGATGACTCATCATTATACACGTCAGCTACCACAGCAAGTGAAATCCCTGCATCCCTTAACAAAGAGCTGCAGTCAGTTTTAGAAAGGGTGGCTAATAATAAGCTAGTCCCAATTACTGTATATCAAAAACTAAAAGCATTCTATTTGGGACAAATGATTCACTAAACACTAAACCTCATCTAAATCTTGTAATAAATAATGTGGCAATTGAGAAAGAAGTTAAGTAGACTAAACTACTTAGTGTAACCCTAGATTGTAAACTGACAACTGCAGCTAAGATGGCGAGAGGTCTGTCCTTGATAATGTGCTGCTCTGCTTTCTTTGACATCACAATCCACAAAACAAGTCCTACATGCCCAGTTTTGTTACACCTGGACAACTGCCCAGTTATATGGTCAAGTGCCACAAAGAAGGACTATCATGGTTATCAATGGCGCCAGAGGAGATGGCTGCCGTTTTACTGTCTCCTAACCAATTGTGCTATTGTGTGTGTTTCTTCGCGTTATTTGTAACTTATTTTGTACGTAATGTTTCTGCCACCATCTCTTATGACCGAACAGAGCTTATTTGTTATTTACATTTTTTACTGATCTATTTTTTACTTAACTATTTATTTATTTTTTCTTAAAAACTGCATTGTTGGTTAAGGGTCCATAAGTAATCATGTCACCTGTTGTATTCAGTGCATGTGACAAATACAATTTGATTTGATTTGAAATTACAGCTAGCCCTTAAATGTACACGGAGGGCTAATATCAATAACATGCATGCCATGAAGCAATGGAGCACAATGCACAATGCCTAGTATGATGTACTGTTTCATTTATTCATTTATAAAAAAGAGACATACTCTCCCTGTCAACTGTGTTTATTTTAAGCAAACTTAACGTGTAAATATTTGTATGAACAACAAGATTGAACAACTGAGACATAACTGAACATGTTCCACAGACATGTGACTAACAGAAATGGAATAATGTGTCCCTGAACAAAGGGGGGGTCAAAATCAAAAGTAACAGTCAGTATCTGATGTGGCCACCAGCTGCATTAAGTACTGCAGTGCATCTCCTCCTCATGGACTGCACCAGATTTGCCAGTTCTTGCTGTGATATGTTACCCCACTCTTCCACCAAGGCACCTGCCAGTTCCCGGACATTTCTGAGGGGAATGGTGCTAGCCCTCACCCTCCGATTGAACAGGTCCCAGGCGTGCTCTTCGCTGGCAATGGTAGAACACTGACATTCCTGTCTTGCAGGAAATCACGCACAGAACGAGCAGTATGATGGCATTGTCATGCTGGGGGGTCATGTCAGGATGAGCCTGCAGGAAGGGTACACGTCCGCCCACGTGTTCTCGCACACCCCGAGAGCTTCTGGTCAGCGGGGTGGTGGCACCGGGATCCTCATCTCTCCCAAGTGGTCATTCTTTCTCCCCTTACCCATCTGTCTATCGCCTCCTTTGAATTCCATGCTCTCACAGTTACCAGCCCTTTCAAGCTTAACATCCTTATCATTTATCGCCCTCCAGGTTCCCTCGGAGAGTTCATCAATGAGCTTGATGCCTTGATAAGCTCCTTTCCTGAGGACGGCTCACCTCTCACAGTTCTGGGCGACTTTAACCTCCCCACGTCTACCTTTGACTCATTCCTCTCTGCCTCCTTCTTTCCACTCCTCTCCTCTTTGACCTCACCCTCTCACCTTCCCCCTACTCACAAGGCAGGCAATACGCCCGACCTCATCTTTACTAGATGCTGTTCTTCTACTAACCTCATTGCAACTCCCTCCAAGTCTCCGACCACTACCTTGTATCCTTTTCCCTCTCGCTGCCCCTACTGGATGGTATCGCGCCGTCCCAACCTTCGCTCTCTCTCCCCGCTACTCTCTCCTCTTCCATCCTATCATCTCTTCCCCTCTGCTCAAACCTTCTCCAACCTATCTCCTGATTCTGCCTCCTCAACCCTCCTCTCCCCCTTTCTGCATCCTTTGACTCTCTATGTCCCCTATCCTCCAGGCCGGCTCGGTCCTCCCCTCCCGCCTCCGTGGCTCGACGACTCATTGCGAGCTCACAGAACAGGGCTCCAGGCAGCCGAGCGGAAATGGAGGAAAACTTGCCTCCTGCGGACCTGGCATCCTTTCACTCCCTCCTCTCTACATTTTCCTCCTCTGTCTCTGCTGCTAAAGCCACTTTCTACCACTCTAAATTCCAAGCATCTGCCTCTAACCCTAGGAAGCTCTTTGCCACCTTCTCCTCCCTCCTGAATCCTCCCCCTCCTCCCTCTCTGCAGATGACTTCGTCAACCATTTTGAAAAGAAGGTCGACGACATCCGATCCTCGTTTGCTAAGTCAAACGACACCGCTGGTTCTGCTCACACTGCCCTACCCTGTGCTCTGACCTCTTTCTCCCTCTCTCTCCAGATGAAATCTCGCGTCTTGTGACGGCCGGCCGCCCAACAACCTGCCCGCTTGACCCTATCCCCTCCTCTCTTCTCCAGACCATTTCCGGAGACCTTCTCCCTTACCTCACCTCGCTCATCAACTCATCCCTGACTGCTGGCTACGTCCCTTCCGTCTTCAAGAGAGCGAGAGTTGCACCCCTTCTGAAAAAACATACACTCGATCCTCCGATGTCAACAACTACAGACCAGTATCCCTTCTTTCTTTTCTCTCCAAAACTCTTGAACGTGCCGTCCTTGGCCAGCTCTCCCGCTATCTCTCTCAGAATGACCTTCTTGATCCAAATCAGTCAGGTTTCAAGACTAGTCATTCAACTGAGACTGCTCTTCTCTGTATCACGGAGGCGCTCCGCACCGCTAAAGCTAACTCTCTCTCCTCTGCTCTCATCCTTCTAGACCTATCGGCTGCCTTCGATACTGTGAACCATCAGATCCTCCTCTCCACCCTCTCCGAGTTGGGCATCTCGGCGCGGCCCACGCTTGATTGCGTCCTACCTGACAGGTCGCTCCTACCAGGTGGCGTGGCGAGAATCTGTCTCCTCACCACGCGCTTCACCACTGGTGTCCCCCAGGGCTCTGTTCTAGGCCCTCTCCTATTCTCGCTATACACCAAGTCACTTGGCTCTGTCATAACCTCACATGGTCTCTCCTATCATTGCTATGCAGACGACACACAATTAATCTTCTCCTTTCCCCCTTCTGATGACCAGGTGGCGAATCGCATCTCTGCATGTCTGGCAGACATATCAGTGTGGATGACGGATCACCACCTCAAGCTGAACCTCGGCAAGACGGAGCTGCTCTTCCTCCCGGGAAGGACTGCCCGTGATCTCGCCATCACGGTTGACAACTCCATTGTGTCCTCCTCCCAGAGCGCTAAGAACCTTGGCGTGATCCTGGACAACACCCTGTCGTTCTCAACTAACATCAAGGCGGTGGCCCGTTCCTGTAGGTTCATGCTCTACAACATCCGCAGAGTACGACCCTGCCTCACACAGGAAGCGGCGCAGGTCCTAATCCAGGCACTTGTCATCTCCCGTCTGGATTACTGCAACTCGCTGTTGGCTGGGCTCCCTGCCTGTGCCATTAAACCCCTACAACTCATCCAGAACGCCGCAGCCCGTCTGGTGTTCAACCTTCCCAAGTTCTCTCACGTCACCCCGCTCCTCCGCTCTCTACACTGGCTTCCAGTTGAAGCTCGCATCCGCTACAAGACCATGGTGCTTGCTCTACGGAGCTGTGAGGGGAACGGCACCTCAGTACCTCCAGGCTCTGATCAGGCCCTGCACCCAAACAAGGGCACTGCGTTCATCCACCTCTGGCCTGCTCGCCTCCCTACCACTGAGGAAGTACAGTTCCCGCTCAGCCCAGTCAAAACTGTTCGCTGCTCTGGCCCCCAATGGTGGAACAAACTCCCTCACGACGCCAGGACAGCGGAGTCAATCACCACCTTCCGGAGACACCTGAAACCCCACCTCTTTAAGGAATACCTAGGATAGGATAAAGTAATCCTTCTCACCCCCCTTAAAAGATTTATATGCACTATTGTAACGTGGCTGTTCCACTGGATGTCATAAGGTGAATGCACCAATTTGTAAGTCGCTCTGGATAAGAGCGTCTGCTAAATGACTTAAATGTAAATGTAAAGGGAGGAGGATGTCTTCCCTGTAACGCACAGTGTTGAGATCGCCCCCAGACCATGACAGACCCTTCACCTCCAAATCGATCCCGATCCAGAGTACAGGCTTCAGTGTAACGCTCATTCCTTCAATGAAAAACGCCAATCCGACCTTCACCCCTGGTGAGACAAAACCGCGACTCGTCAGTGAAGAGCACTTTTTGCCAGTCCTCTGGTCCAGCGACAGTGGGTTTGTACCCATAGGTGATGTTGTTGCCGGTGTGGACCTGCCTTACAACAGGTCTACAAGTTGTCAGTCCAGCCTCTCTCAGCCTATTGCGGACAGTCTGAGCACTGATGGAGGCCCGGCCCACCACAAGGAGTCTCTAGAACATGATGAGCCAAGTAAAGCTCACCCCGCCAAACCCTCCCATAACCCAGACAACGCTGGGCCAATTGTGGCTGTAGTGCCTTGCAACGCTGCGATGCAGTGCCTTGCAACACTGCGATGCATTCAGAGGTAGAGAGAGAGAGACAGAGAGAGAGAGACCGAGAGAGAGTCAGAGAGTCAAAACCAAAACAGCTGGTTCGGGACAAAGTAGCACGACAGGTTAATCAGGTCAGAGGTCCACAGCTTCATTCAGAACTGGATCGCCAGCACAACCAGGTGGACTGGGTACAGGGACAACCAGGAGTCGTCAGCCCAGGTAGTCCTGATGCTTGGTCCTAGGGTTCAGGTCCTCCAGGAGTGGAGAAAGAAAGATAGAGGGGAATTAGAGAGAGCGTTCCTAAGATCAAACAATACACCCGATAAGACCGACTGACCCAAGGCCCCCAGAATATAGGCTAAATGCAGCATATATACTGGGGTCTAAGACAGGGGGGTTCGGGGGACATTGTTACCCATTAACACGGCCAAATTGAAAATGATCTCTTCAAAATATGATTAAATCCTTTTCTGTCACAAGTTGACAGCAGTTAAAAAACACTAATACTTCCATTATTGTGTTATTGTTGTTGTTGTTTTTTTACTTGGGAGTATAACAAAAAACATCATCATAATAGTAAAAAAAAGAACAGTACATCGATCTTTCAATACTATGCAGTTAGCAGTAAGAGCATTGGGCGAGCTAACCGAAAGGTTGCTATTTTGAATCCCCGAGCCGACTAGCTGAAAATCTGTCAATGTGCCCTTGAGCAAGGCACTTAATCTTAATTGCTCTTGTAAATCACTCTGGATAAGAGCTCTGCTAAATTATGTAAATGTAATATTGTTTTGTATTTTTTCATAAATGTATGTTTAAGTAACTTTAAACTATAATTGTTCTGATTTTAAATCAGACAAACGTTCTGTAACGGATAAGTAAAAAGGTTTTACAGGGGGACTTAATTTTTAAAATATATGTTCATGTGACCTTTATTGCTGTTAGGTTCACAATGCTGAAGCCCATGCATGGTTGAAGCAGATACCTATGTGAAGCTAGCCACAATAACGATTAGCCACAATAGTGCAATTTGTCGGTTTAATTTCCAAATAAAAGTCCTTAATTGAACGGCTAAAAATAATTGGGTCATGTTATATTTGCCCTAAGTAATTGTTGAAAAACACCTAACTCTACATAGTTGTGTTCTTTGGGTGACAATGAGTAGGCTGATACTCAATTTCATGGATCCTCAATCTATGGGTAAGACTGTATAAACGGACAGTAGGCTAATTGGGAAGATGATTTCCCACTGCAATAAGAGCTACAATGCTAATACTTGTGGAAACTCTTGACAGTTATGTCCTGTGGGTGTCACGGAGCCGACTGATACCCCATTATATGATCCACAATCCAGAGGTAAGGCTGTACATTGCAACATGAATGTCAATGTGCACAATATTCAATCTAATTAAACATCTAATACATTTTTTTTTTCACAGGTGTAGACTAACAGTGAATCGATTACTTACAGGCCCTTCCCAACAATGCACAGAGAGACATAAAAATAATAGTAAGATAATAATGCAAGGAATAAATACACAGTGAGTAACGATTACTTGGCTATATATACGTGGGACCAGTATTTAGTTGATGTGCAGGGGTACGAGGTAATTGAGGTAGATATACATACAGTATAGGGAGGGATATAATGCCTAGGCAACAGAATAGATCATTAACAGTGGCAGTAGCATACAGTGCCTTCGGAAAGTATTCAGACCCTTTGAGCTTTTCCACATTGTGTTATCTTACAGCCTTATTCGAAAATGAATTAAATAAATAAAAACTTCAGCAATCTACACACAATACTCCATAATGACAAAGCGAAAACAGGTTTTCTGAATTTTTTGCTAATTAAAAAACAGAAATACCTTATTTACATAGTTATTCAAACCCTTTGCTATGAGACTCAAAAAAATGAGCCCAGCTGCATCCTGTTTCCATTGACCATCCTTGAGATGGATCTACAACTTGATTGTATTCCACCTGTGGTAAATTCAATTGATTGGACATGATTTGGAAAGGCACACACCTGTCTACATAAGGTCCCACAGTTGACAGTGTATGAGGTTGACCAAGCCATGAGGTTGAAGGAATGATGGCCTCCATCATTCATAAATGTAAGAAGTTTGGAACCACCAAGACTCTGCCTACAGCTGGCCACCCGGCCAAACTGAGCAATCGGGGGAGAAGGGCCATGGTCACTCTGACAGAGCTCTAGAGTTCCTCTGTGGAGATGGGAGAACCTTCCAGAAGGACAATCATCTCTGCAGCACTCCACCAATCAGGCCTTTATGGTAGAGGGGCCAGACGGAGCCATTGTCTAGTAAAAGGCACATGATAGCCTGCTTGGAGTTTTCCAAAAGGCACCTAAAGACTCTTAGACCAAAAGAAACAAGATTCTCTGGTCTGACGAAACCAAGATTGAACTCTTTCGCCTGAATTGTTTTTATTTTTTATTTCACCTTTATTTAACCAGGCAGGACAGTTGAGAACAAGTTCTGATTTACAACTGCAACCTGGCCAAGATAAAGCAAAGCAGTGCGACAAAAACAACAACACCGAGTTACACATAAACAAACGTACAGTCAATAACACAAAATAAAAATAGATAAATCTATGTACAGTGTGTGCAAATGTAGAAGAGTAGGGAGGTAGGTAATAAATAAGCCCTATAGGCAAAAATAATTACAATTTAGCATTAATACTGGAGTGATAGATGTGAAGATGTGCAAGTAGAGATACTGGGGTGCGAAAGAGCAAGAGTGTATGTAATAATATGGGGATCAGGTATTCGGGTGTGCTATTTACTGATTGGCTGTGTACAGGTACAGTGATCGGTAAGCTGCTCAGACAGCTGATGCTTAAAGTTAAAGAGGGAGATATAAGACTCCAGCTTCAGAGATTTTTGCAATTTGTTCCAGTCATTGGCAGCAGAGAACTGGAAGGAAAGGTGGCCAAAGCAAGTGTTGGCTTTGGGGATGACCAGTGCAATATACCTGCGCTACGGGTGGGTGTTACTATGGTGACCAGAAAACTGAGATAAGGCGGGACTTTACCTAGCAAAGACTTATAGATGACCTGAAGCCATTGGGTCTGACGACGGATATGTAGTGAGGGCCAGCCAACGAGAGCATACAGGTCACAGTGGTGGGTAGCATATGGGCCTTTGGTGATAAAACAGATGGCACTGTGATAGACTACATCCAGTTAGCTGAGTAGAGTGTTGGAGGCTATTTTGTAAATGACATCACCGAAGTCAAGGATTGGTAGGATAGTCAGTGTTACGAGGGTAAGTTTGGTGGCATGAGTGAAGGATGCTTTGTTGCGAAATAGGAAGCCGATTCTAGATTTAATTTTGGATTGGAGATGCTTAATGTGAGTCTGGAAGGAGAGTTTACTGTCTAACATCTAAGTATTTGTAGTTGTCCACATATTCTAGGTTAGAACCGTCCAGAGTAGTGATGCTACACGGGCGGGCAGGTGCGGGCAGCGATCAGTTGAAGAACATTAATTTAGTTTTACTTACATTTAAGAGCAGTTGGAGGCCACGGAAGGAGTGTTATATGGCATTGAAGCTCGTCTGGAGGTTTGTTAACACAGCGTCCAAAGAAGGCAAGAAGAATACAGAAGGATGTCGTCTGCGTAGAGGTGGATCAGAGAATCAATCACCAGCAGCAAGAGCGACATCATTGATGTATACAGAGAAAAGAGTCGGCCCGGGAATTGAACCCTGTGGCACCTCCATAGAGACTGCCAGAGGTCCGGAAAACAGGCCCTCCGATTTGACACACTGAACTCTATCTGAGAAGTAGTTGGTGGACCAGGTGAGGCAGTCATTTGAGAAGCCAATGCTATTGGGATGGCTGATAAGAATGCGGTGATTGACAGATTCGAAAGACTTGGCCAGGTCGATGAAGACGGCAGCACAGTACTGTCTTTTATCGATGGCGGTTATGATATCGTTTAGGACCTTGAGCGTGGCTGAGGTGCACCCATGACAAGCTCGGAAACCAGATTGCTTAGTGGAGAAGGTTCCGTGGGATTCAAAATGGTTGGTGATCTGTTTATTAACTTGGCTTACGAAGATTTTAGAAAGGCAGGGCAGGATGGATATACAGTTGAAGTCGGAAGTTTACATACACTTAGGTTGGAGTCATTAAAACTAGTTTTTGAACCACTCCGCAAATTTCTTGTTGACAAACTATAGCTTTGGCAAGTCGGTTAGGACATTTTCCAACAATTGTTTACAGACAGATTATTCCATTTATAATTCACTGTATCACAATTCCAGTGGGTCAGAAGTTGACATACACTAAGTTGACTGCGCCTTTAAACAGCTTGGAAAATTCCAGAAAATTATATCATGGCTTTAGAAGCTTAGGATAGGCTAATTGATATCATTTTATAATAATAATAATAGTCAATTGGAGGTGTACCTGTGGATGTATTTCAAGGCCTAACTTCAAACTCAATGCCTCTTTGCTTGACATCATGGGAAAATCAAATGATATCAGCTAAGACCTCAGAAAAACAATTGTAGACCTCCACAAGTCTGGTTCATCTTTGGGAGCAAGTTCCAAACGCATGAAGGTACCACGTTCATCTGTACAAACAATAGTACGCAAGTATAAACACCATGGGACCACGCAGCCGTCATACCGCTCAGGAAGGAGAAGCGTTCTATCTCCTAGAGATGAACGTACTTTGGTGCAAAAAGTGCAAATCAATCCCAGAACAACAGAAAAGGACCTTGTGAAGATGCTGGAGGAAACGGGATCTGCAGAGAAGAATGGGAGAATCTCTCCAAATACAGGTGTGCCAAGTTTGTAGCGTCATACCCAAGAATACTTGAGGCTGTAATTGCTGCCAAAGGTGCTTCAACAAAGTACTGAGTAAAGGGTCTGAATACTTATGTAAATGTGATATTTCCGGGTTAAAAAAAAAGAAGAGTGCTATACTGTTTTTGCTTTGTCATTATTGGGTATTGTGTGTATATTGATGAGGGGGGAAACTATTTTTAAAAAATAGAACACGGCTGTAACATAACAAAATATGGAAAAAGTGAAGGGGTCTGAATACTTTCCGAATGCACTGCATGTGATGAGTCTAAAGAGAGTGCAAAGGTGGGTCAATGCGCAGTTAACCAAATAGCGAAAAGGTGGGTCAATGCGCAGTTAACCAAATAGCGAAAAGGTGGGTCAATGCGCAGTTAACCAAATAGCGAGCTGGACTGACTATTTAGCAGTTTTATGGCTTGGGGGCAGATGTTCAGGGTCCAATAGCCTGGATAGTGAGTTGACTCCCCATAGTTAAAGTTCCACAATAAAAGCTATGACGCTAATATGTGTGTAAGCTCTTCACGGTTGTGTTCTGTGTGGGTGTCACTGAGTAGACTGATTTATATCCGTTTGCAGCACATTCAATAGGGACTTTTATTTTGAAGGCGAGACGCCAAATTCCACTTTTGTGGCTAATCGTTAGTGTCTAGCTTCACATAGGTGAAGCAAATGAACCAACAACACCGACATGGTGGTGATATATGTATAAAAAACAAATACTTCATACCGTAAATGGTAAAAGTAAATAACGAAACAAAAGGAGGTATCGGAAAACAACTTCGTCTTTCCCATACAGGCTTTTTCCATACGAGTGGTTTTGCTCTTCATCTGTGAATACGGATAGTAGGGGCAACATTTCGCAATCTATTTTGCATACAGTTGAGTGCGCGCACTAGACTGGAACCTTTTTCCTTGTTTAACGTAGTAACATGAATATTACATAATTTATTTAAGCTTTTTATTGTAACTTTATACGGCGTACATTTCTAAGGTGTTTTGTGAAACCTTTATTCGCGCGCGACGTCTGCGCTACTTTCGAGTGAAACCAACGGGGAATAACATAAAACACGGAATACAATGACTATGTCAGTCCCGGAGAGGAATTCAGGGTCCGAGGGGAAGGAGGAGGAGAGTGAAGATGAGAGCGAAATTCTCGAAGAAAGCCCATGCGGTCGCTGGCAAAAGCGAAAGGAGCAGGTTGGTTTATCTATTTGGTTTATCTATCACGCCGGTGAATCAACTGCTGCAGGCTTTTCCATTGCTGCCTTGTGGGGCTCTACATATACTAACATCTAAAGGGGAGACAAGAAAAAAACATCAGTCCGTTTGGAACATGAGACGTCTGCTAGGCCTATCCGTCGTAATGTATCTAATAACCGATTATTGGGGGTTGGATGGTGGTGCCTGGATGTCTGTATTGTTGTAGCAGCAGCAGGTGCAACGGCTACAGTAGTGTTTAAACCGCCCCTCAGTTCTATTCTTTAACAGAAAAGGGCGTGGGCCCTTATCAAATTAATTGCATGGAACACACAATTATTGTGGAGTGATGGACTACTTATTGAACCCGAACCCTCGTATCATTGAGAGCTTATACTGGCAATGGTTTGACAATTATTCTATTTTTCCAAATGATCTGTGTTGATCGATGATTTTTAGACTAATTAAGAAATTGCACTTGCTGTATTATACAGTAATACAATTGTATGAATATGATATTTAGCCACATTGTATCTGCAATCTGCCTCACTAATGATACGGGCAACACAGAGGCAATGCTGACCACAATGGTGTGTCCAATATGGTTAATACAATACAATGTAGTACATCAGACCTGTCTGGAAGACAGTTAGAAAAACCAACTCCATCATCAACAACTGCATCAGAATGGCCCTGCCAAGTGAGTAGCAAGTGCCGCTTCTATAGTTCTAGAGAAGATAAGGCTTCAATGTTGATACTGAAGGTTATCTCTGTGGGACACCCGTAGCTTCCACCGTGCTTCCCACAACTGCCTGACCTCCCTCCTATCTCTCTCCAACACAGCGTACTTCACATGACAGCCGCGGTTGGCCAACAGCACTCACATACACACACCACCTCCCACCGTCGCTCCCAGTGTTTTTCCACTCATTGATTACACATCAGTGTGTTTGCTGGTTTCTGGGTCACTTTGTCTGTCACACATTTACCATAAGCCCGCCAGTGACACTCTTACGATGCTCTCGTTTCAAAATGGTAGGAATGCTTCTAGGAGAGGAGAGTGAGAGCACATTGATAGGATGGAGCAATTCATGAATGAGACTTTCATTCATGTGTAGCATGTAGCATCTCACCTTTTACTGGGCGGTTCCAGCGTTATGGACATTACATTTGCATGCAAAATCACAACTTTAATGTCTCACAGAATAGAAAAACAAAATACAGATGTGTGTGTCTATAGTACCCCCAAACAGTGAACTTTTAAATATTGGCATGTTGGATAAATAAAGGTATGGATGGTACATTAAATGGACAAGCTTTTTAGGGAGACTGAACATATTAGCAAAAGTCTGGGAGTTTGTAAGTCTGTGCAAAGCTGTCATCAAGCCAACGGGTGGCTATTTGAAGAATCTCAAATCTCAAATATATTTGGATTTGTTTAACACTTTTTTTGTGGATACTACATGATTCCATATGTGTTATTTCATAGTTTTGATGTCTTCACTATTATTCTACAATGTAGAACATTTTTAAAAAATAAAGAAAAACCCTTGAATGAGTTGGTGTTCAAAAACTTTTGACCTGTTGTGTATATAACAAATAACCTTTACCAGTTGAATGTAGACACAAATATGAGATGTTTTTGTATCCAAATTTTTCTGAAATATTGTAACAAAATATGTAAATTAGACTATACATGTGCCTTTACTGACAATCCACTTTTCTGGACACTGAATGAAGTCACTATATTTTGGGAGGCTTTTCATTTAATATATACACTCCAGGACTATTTATCAGTGTCACAGCTGTAAATATGTATATATTATTATTATTATTATTATTATTATTATTTAATTTGGTATTAATGTTTCATTCAGACCTGCACTGTATTTCACTATACACTGCAACTACATCTGCGACCCTGTGCATGTGACTTAATAAACACCTTCATCTATTCACGGATTGTTGATAAATACTCTTCTCATCTTTCTATCTCAAAAAAACAGTACTGCCGTGTATGACGCCTGCATTTCAGCATATATTTTCCATGAGAATCTTAGCTAGAACTCGTGATTTTAGAGAGATATCAACAATTGCTTCAGGAAAAGTCTGAAGAACACTGCTCAGAACACGATTCTGTGGATGCACAAGCTTCTGAAGCTAAGACATGATACATCAATATCCATCACATCCACAACCTTTTATGGACGTTACGCATATCATAACGCTGAACAAGGATACTGACAAGGACAAGAGAGAAACCAATTATAGACCATATAAAACCTTGTTGAAAGTTGGCTTTACGGCGAATGTTTCAAGATGATCCAATGTAAAATCAAATCAAAGTTTATTGGTCGCCATGTACAAAGATTTGCAGATGTTTTCGCAGATGCGGCAAAATGCTTGTGTTTCTAGCTCCAATAGTGCAGTAATACCGATCAATAAAAACTCAACAATACACACATAATCCAGAAAAATAAGCAAGGTGCAAGGTGAGGTTTAAGGTGTAACATGTAAGGTGATTGTTTTACAAAAACTTTTCCTAAAAAACATTAGGGATGTTACATTGCCTGTCTCAGTCACCCCCTACATAGCCTGTCCCAGTCACCCCCTAAATTGCCTGTCCCAGTCACCCCCTACATTGCCTGTCCCAGTCACCCCCTACAATGCCTGACCCAGTCACCCCCTACAATGCCTGTCCCAGTCACCCCCTACATTGCCTGTCCCAGTCACCCCCTACATTGCCTGTCCCAGTCACCCCCTACATTGCCTGTCCCAGTCACCCCCTACATTGCCTGTCCCAATCACCCCCTATCTTGTAGCAGAACACGCAAACAAACTCAAGACGCTTCCATCTGGTCTGTATTGCTTCATAAAATCTCATCGTCATAACTAACACCGTGGGACAGTTGTGAGCCCCTTTCTAAAAGCCATGAAATATGGTTGTCTGGTAAACCTTTTTTTGAGTCTTGGCTTCCCACTCTGTAATTGTCCAAATTCATGCAATTTCCTAATTAAACTGGTCAAATAAAGCCTGAACTCCAACATACCCTGCGTATACCAAACATTAGGAACACCTTCCTAATATTGAGGTCCCCCTTTTCTATCAGAACAGCCTCAATTCGTTTGTGCATGGACTCTACAAGGTGTCGAAAGTGTTCCACAAGGGATGTTGGCCCATGTTGACTCCAATGCTTCCCACATTTGTGTCAAGTTGGCTGGATGTCCTTTGGGTGGTGGACCGTTCTTGATACACACAGGGAGACTGTTGAGTGTGAAAAACCCAGCAGCGTTGCAGTTCTTGACACAAACCGACACCTACTACCATACCCATTCAAAGGCACTGAAATCTTTTGTCTTCTACATTCAACCTCTAAATGGCACACATATGGTGTGTAAACCTTAAGAACGTGGTTTCATTTGGAAATGACTAACTTTATCTGTACATACTCCGGTTGACCTTTCCATGGAATCACGCTATTACCTTTTACTGTTGGCTGCTCCTCTAATATGTATGAAGGATGATTGGCCTATTACATGGTTATAATACAGAACACTTATCAAGCTACATGATGAGTGCTTTTGTTCTATTGTGTGATTTTTATGAGCTCGAGCTGAATCATAAATTATAGGACAATGAGCTCATTGATACAATAAGAAAACAGGACTGTTTTGAGTTAGTGCTCAGTGCTATCCACGGAGTCACATTGTTTAGAATCGCTGTTGCACCATTCTGCAGCCCTGGGTGTGTCCAGGCTGGCAGCATACTGAGTGCATTTAGATGTTCAATAAAGAAGTCAATAGGGGAAAGGTTAGCCTGGCTGGACACACATGTTTCTATTCCAGCACATGGTATTATTGTTGTCTTTACTCATGGTGAACCAAATGCTTATACGAGTTTGTTTCTGTCCTAAGCAGAACAAGCTATAGGCAATGTTAAGTATATCGGTTTTATATCCTTAGGAGTGAGTTGGCCGATATTACTCCTCAGACCTTATTAGACAGTGGTTTGATTGCTTTCAGAGACAGACTAAGTAAGCAAGGCCCCAGAGGTTGAAATACTAGCCAAAGGAAGACATTTTCCGTCAACAATTACAACCGATATCCATGTGTTGTTTTCCATTGACATCCATGTGAAAGGCAAAACAAGACGTTAAGCCAAAGCCTTTGTCATGTGTCTCAAGCAGGCAGAAACAAGAAGCCAGATCAATCCTGCTTGTTGGAGTGACTGATTAGGTTAAACCTACCCCGTCCCTTCACCTAGATATGGGAAGAAATCAATGTTAGGAAGACAGTAATTCTGTGGCAGGCAGAAACGCTTTTGATGTAATCTATTTTACATTTACATTTGAGTCATTTAACAGACGCTCTTAAAAAAAAAAAAAAAAAGTTTTTTTTTTACCCCTTTTTCTCCCCAATTTCGAAGTAGCTACTATCTTGTCTCATCGCTACAACTCCCGTATGGGTTTGGGAGAGACGAAGGTTGAAAGTCAAGCGTCCTCCGATACCCAACCAAGCTGCACTGCTTCTTAACACAGCGAGCATCCAACCTGGAAGCCAGCCGCACCAATGTGTCAGAGGAAACATTGTGCACCTGGCAACCTTGGTTAGCACGCACTGCGCTCGGCCCGCCACAGGAGTCGCTGGTGCGCGATGAGACCAGTATATCCCAACCGGCCAAACCCTCCCCAACCCGGATGACACTAGGCCAATTGTGCGTCGCCCCACGGACCTCCCGGTCACGTCAGAGCCTGGGCACGAACCCAGAGTCTCTGGTGGCACAGCTGGCGCTGCAGTATAGCACCCTTAACCGCTGTGCCACCTGGGAGGCTAGCAGATGCTCTTATCCAGAGCGAATTACAGTTAGTATATTTATCTGAAGATAGCTAGGTGGGACAACCACATATCACTGGGGGATTATTTAAGATACATTTTTGAAGAGGTAGGGTTTCAGATGTTTTCTGAAGATGGGCAGGGACTTTCAGCGGGAAGCTGGTTCCACCATGGGGTGCCAGGACTGAGAAGAGCTTGGCCTGGGCTGAGCGGGAGCTGCCCTCCCGTAGGGGTGGGAGAGCCAAAAGACCAGAGGTGGCAGAGCGGAGTGCTCGGGTTAGGATGTAGGGTTTGAGCATAGCCTGAATGTAGGGAGGGGCAGATCCTCTAGTTTCTCCGTAGGCAAGTACTATGGTGTTGGAGTGGATGCGAGCTTCAACTGGAAGCCAGCGGAGTGTGTGGAGGAGCGGGGTGATATGGGAGAACTTGGTAAGGTTGAACACCAGGCGGGCTGCAGCGTTCTGGATAAGTTGTAGGGTTTTGACGGCACAAGCGGGGAGCCCAGCCAACAGCGAGTTGCAGTAGTCCGGACAGGAGAAGACAAGTGCCTGGATTAGGACCTGCGCCGCGTCCTGTGTGAGGTAGGGTCATACTCTAAGAGTGTTGTAGAGCGTGAACCTGCAGGAGCGAGTCACTGCTTTGATGTTTGCAGAGAACGACATGGTGTTGTCCAGGGTCACGCCAAGATTCTTTGCACTCTGGGAGGGGGACATTGTGGTGGAGTTGTCAACCGTGATGGAGAGGTCTTGGAGTGGGCAGGCCTTCCCCGGGAGGAAGAGCAGCTCAGTCTTGTCGAGGTTGAACTTGAGGTGGTGGGCCGACATCCAAGCTGAGATATCTGCCAGGCACGCAGAGATGCGTGTCACCACCTGGAGAAAGTAGTTAAGTGCCATCCGCATAGCAATGATAGGCAAGGCCATGTGAGGTTATGATGGAGTGGAATTACTTGGTGTATAGAGAGAAGAGGAGAGGGCCTAGAACCGATCCCTGAGGGACACCAGTAGTGAGAATACGTGGTGCAGACACAGATCCTCTCTACATCACCTGGTCGGGCGGCCTGCCAGGTAGGATGCAATCCAAGAGTGTGCAGAGCCTAAGACGTCCAGCCCTGAAAGGTTGGAGAGGAGGAGCTTATGGTTCACGGTGTCCACTGCAGCAGATAGATCTAGGAGGATGAGAACAAAGGCGAGAGAGTCAGCTTTGACAGTGCAGAGAGCCTCAGTGACACAGAGAAGAGCAGCCTCGGTGGAGTGACCCATCTTGAAGGCTGACTGGTTAGGGTCAAGAAGATTGTTATGAGAGAGATAGTGAGAGAGTTGGTCAGAGACAGCACGTTGAAGTGTTTTGGAAAGAAAATAAAGAAGGGATACTGGTCTGTAGTTTTTGACGTCAAGAGGAGTCTAGTGTTGGTTTCTTGAGGAGGGGAGCAACTCGGGCCATTTTGAAGTCAGACAGGACGCAGCCAGTGATCGGGAAGTGAGGAATGGGAGAAGGTCTCTAGAGATGATCTGGAGAAGGGATGAGGGGATGGAGTCGAGTGGGCAAGTTGTCAGGTGGCTGGTCCTCACTAGTCGCATGATTTCATATGGATAGAGAAGGGAGAAAGAGGTCAAGGCGTAGGGTAGTTCTGTGTGATGGGGATAGGCTGAGGGAACAAGGAGCAGATTTGTACTAAGTTGGCTCATGTTGGTTTTTCCAGGCCTTGTTTCCTCTTTGTCAATTGTGTGTCATGTTTTTATTAGCAATCACTATCAATTTACACATCATTGCAAAATGATAGCTAGCAGTGACTAGCCTGGTCCCAGGCTGTTTGTGTCATCTTACTTTGCCAACTCCTTGTCACTCATTGTCATGCCAAACACAACAATTCCATAAGGAGTTGGCAAGAAAGCAGAAACAGACTGGCACCCAGGCTAAGTAGTCGCCAACTCAACTACTTGACTTCAAAGCGTTCTAGTGGACTGCTTATTTGGGGCAATCTTAGTTTCTGGTTTGGGTGTTTGTGCAGCCCTCACACGAGGATAGCCAGATGGACCTCAGAAAGCATGACAAAAGCAATCTGTTGAGTCATCACAAAATTCCATCCCTTTTTAAGATAAAACACAGATAGGCATTTGAAATAATTTCACTATTCAAATAATCTCATGAATGTTTTGAAAAACAGTTGAAATACATGTATTTTTTTGGTAACTTTTGTTTTGAACTTAGACAAGTACTTGCTGCACAGTCTGCGCGACTCTGGAGGGCCATGTGTGTTGCGAGAGAGAGAGAGAGAGGCCACTGATTCACGCTAGTTAGACAAACATGTAAATACCATACGTTATCTGTCATCCCATCTGGCAGTGCCGGTATTTACTGGATCAAATTGATGTAAAGAAGCTAGCTAAGATATCCAGCTAGCTATGTTAACTAGCCAGCTAGCTAGGCTAGTTGAGGCTATTTTGCTGTGCTCCCTATCCTTGTCTACAACAACTCCATTCAGATTAAACAACAGCCTACCTGTCAGTTGCTCATTGTAGCCTACTCCTTCACTTTTAGCTAACTTAATTATGTAATTTGATTGACATTTTCCATTGATTAGAGATTTCCCACTTCACGTTGCTACACATGGAGACTCTGACTTTAGTGCGCACCACTTTTATTGGCAGAAAATAACAACAATCTACAAGCATGAAACGTGCGTACATCATTAAAAACTTCCATCAAAAGTTTGTCGATTTATGAAATTAAGAATTTCAAATGTCGTGGTATATCCTTGTGTGTAGCAATGCCACATAGATAATTTTATTTAATTGAGACGAAGCCCCCCCCCCTTCTCAAAAATGAATACTCTTGCCCATCCTTGGTTTCTTATCATCCTATTCGGAAGGAGTGTACATTCCATTCCATGCCCTTTGGAGTTCTATTGTTCCCCAAGGGCCCTGGTGGAGCGACTCTACTCTACCCTGACCTGTAAGAGTGGGACCTTTATCTGTTGCCTAGTTGGGGAGATAATCACTAGTCCAGGGAGCAGTGGATAATGAAAGAGGCCCATCGATGAGTGAGCCCTCCGCCCCCTGCAGCCCAACCAACGCCCCTTCACCACTTAACCCCAGGGGGGCAGGGGAGAGATCTTTACCAAAATAATCCTCCCTAGAGAGACACACATTTTCCATCATATCATGCTTGTATCCACTATCACAGCAATTTAATTTTTAATTTTTTATTTCACCTTTATTTAACCAGGTAGGCTAGTTGAGAACAAGTTCTCATTTGCAACTGCGACCTGGCCAAGATAAAGCATAGCAGTGTGAACAGACAACACAGAGTTACACATGGAGAAAACAATAAACAAGTCAATAACATAGTATAATTTTAAAAATCTATATACATTGTGTGCAAAAGGCATGAGGAGGTAGGCAATAAACAGGCAATAGGAGTGAATAATTACAATTTAGTAGATTAACACTGGAGTGATTAATGATCAGATGAACATGTGCAAGTAGAGATACAGAGATACTGGTGTGCAAAAGAGCCAAAAAGTATGGCAAGTCATGTCATGTCTTAAATAAACACTCGCTGTTATGCAAAAGAAATTAACAGAAATGAATCCCCCCCATCACATCGCTGGAGACCAGGGGTGTTAAGATATAACAACGGCCATGGATGATATCCAATCAGGTTGAATTACATGTACACTTTCATGGAGAGTGTTGGATTATCTGTCATTGTGGAACACATAAACTTCAGACAAAATTAAAAAGCAAGCATCAAGATGAAAGTACCAAAAAACTATTACGTTAGTTTTGAAGAATTGCTTACGAATATATCTGGTTAGGCCTGTTGGATAGAATTCCAAAAAACAAGACAGACCCACACGAACATCAGCCATGCGCCGTAGATCACCTGCTGGGTGTCGACAAATGAAATGACGGACGATGTTCTGTGGCCAGAGGCTGGTCACCCTCTGCGCATGGCCGATGTTCGTGTTGGAATATCTTGCCTTTAAGGGAGGACCTCCTTAATGAAGATATAGAATAAGACTGCAGTTAAACCTGATCCATCATAATAAACCATTGACCATTGATACATTACTAAAGTGTAGCACGCCTGGCTACCGTTACCACAAGACCTGGTCTCAGAATTGGCTTCATATCTGTGCGTCGACGGGAGGTTTTCTCACCTGGAATGATGGCCACTGTTTGTATGAAGTAGTGATATAATGTCCCTCCCTCTTTGGGTGCATCAGGAGATTTATGAATGAATGGTTTTATGACATAGCGGCAGGCAGACAGTGTCCTGTATCACTGAACAGCAGAGGAGTTAAGATGGCACGGGAATCTCGCCTTGGGCATAATGTACAATGTACCCCTCATTTGATACTCCACAGTCCACACCGAAGGCGAACTGTACTTTGTCATCCTCTACAAATGTACAGTGGGGGTCTGAAATGATTAACACCCTTGATAAAGATGAGCAAAAATTACTGTATAAAATAAATAATTGAAATACTGAGTTTATTATATGCTCCAAAAAAATGGGAAATGATATTATTTTAAACGAATACAATTACTCAGAGAAAGAGATTTTGTTCAACATGTAATACTTTTTCTCTCTCGAAAAAGTAGGTGTCAAAATGATTGACAGCCCTGTTTAGGCTTGGGCAGAGTATGTTAAACGGCATTGCCATGAAAATAGAGCTCTTTGGCCACATATACCAGTGGTGGGTTTGGCGTCGAAATGAGAATGCATCAGCAGAAAAGAACTCCATACCTACTGGTCCTGGGGTCCTTGTTAAGGTCAATGGCATCATGAACTTCACCCAGTACCGGGATATTTTTGCCAAAAACCTGGTTGCCTCTGCCATGAGGCTGAAACTTGACCATAAGAGGATCATAAAGCGAAATAATAACTCCAAGCACACATCAAAATCCACAAATAAATGGTGAATTGGCCACAAAATTGACATTCGTCTCAATCTCAGTCCAATCCTCGCACGGTGATGTATTGAAAGGGAATTGAAAACAGGGGTGTCAATAATTTTGACTCCTACCTAAATGAAAGAAAAAATGTAGTACTTGTTAAACAAAATCTCTTCCTCTGAGTAATTTTATTAGTATAAAATAATATAATTTCCGAATTCTTTAGAGCATACAACATAGCTCAGTAATTTAATTATTTATTTTATATAGTCATTTTTGCTCATCTTTATTAAGGGTGTCAATAATTTCACACCCCACTGTAATTGACCTTTGTTGGTTGTGAAGACATGTTTTATGGCCCTCCTTTTATGGGTCTGCCAGACATGAGAGTAGTTACACCAGCAGCTAGCACGACTGCACAGTAATACTATTTCCAACTCTGCATTTTACCACACTAGTTAATATTCACATCACTCCAGATACAGCATCGAGTTGATCTGTCGGTGGCTTTTAAACGCTCTCCTAACTAATAATAAAACATTGTTGCCACACAAATCGGTTTATCTCAGCCATTGGTCATACACTTTCATGAAATGACGTTGTGTTTGCCTTTGAAACAAACGTATAGAAAATATGCTGCCATGCACATTCCTACTCTAGCAAACACAGATGGATAGTTCAGAGGTGTTAATAAACGCTAGAAAAGCGTTAATGAAATAACTGACATTGGTGATCAATCTTCTTAAGTGGCCCATTACTGTCTGATGTCAGGGAGCAGAAACAAAATATGTAATCCAAACAACTGCCAGTCAGTGTCTACAATAGGCTGTCAGCCTTTCACACAGCACAGCACATGGCATTTCCAGGTATTATTTACCCTCTGGCCACCTGGTAGGGAAGACTTGGAGTGGCTGGCTGCCTGCTGTGCCTAAACCAAGTCCACTAACGGCCCCAGCCCAGTCTCTCTCCACTGCAGCCTGGGTTGTGTACATTAGGGCACATACAATGTAAAATGTTTTGCAATGGAAAACGCAAATGAGCATTTCTCATTGATCAAGTCCATGTAGTCCCACCCTGGTTCAGTCCCCCCCCGTTGGTTGCCGAATGAACATGACCCTGGAGTACCAAGAGGAGTGCAACGGGAGAAAGAGAAAGGTCTTCCTGGCCTGGGCTAAGAATAGTGTCTGTCAGGTGCAGTAGTGTGGATAGATCATGTTGCCATGTTACCGAACCCATATCGCCCAGTGTCATGGGGCTGAGATCTGAACGAGGCAGGAGCTCCGTCAAAGCAAACAACAGACCAGATGGTGTCCAACCCAACCAAACCAATTCGAGTCTGTCGTTAACAGGGGCGGCGATCCTCTCGATCCTCTTGTTTGAAAAAAGTGCTGCAATTTTAAACGGTTTTCACTTGTAATGCTTGATATGTCGCACTGATGGATACTGCTATTGTGCTAGTGTAATGTCTGAACTGATTAGGCCTATATTACCTTGGTAGGTCATGAGTATGGACATTTGTGTGGCAAGAGAGGACTTTATTAAGTAAGCCATTGACAACATGTGAGAGCGTTCATTGATGAGGCCCTTTAGGGCCGTCGTACACAGTGCGGTATCCGTCACCGTTTTCCACTTGAGTCTTCTCATTCTCGCGTTCCCTCTGACAAGGGAGCTGGCATGGGACGAAATCTTTGAGGAATGGCTGACGTCTCCTGCAAGCCTCCTCCGTAGATGTTACCGTTGTCTAAATGTCATGACTTCCCTGCCACCTTGGATCCATGCCACAGTGTCACTTCGCAGTTTGAGACTGCCACTGGTGTGTAATTCTCAATGTCAAAACTCAAGCGTTACTCTTTGGCCCATAGCCGTTTGAGTGGCAAATTGTTGATTTTAGCCCTGTTTTGTATGGTTGATTTGATTAACATTCTGCCTACTTCTTCCTTCATTCTGACATGTTCATTTTGAGTACTAGAGATACATCTGAAAAGTGCATATTACTACTGACAGAGCCAGTAAGATTTGCATAATTTAAAGCATAAGGCATCCGCTGATCCGTTTCTCTCCCATTTCTCATTGACAGTAGGGAGAAGCAGAGCTTTTTCAATTGGCCTCCATTTTCCTATTCTGCATGAAATATTAATATCCATCTTGTTCGATGCAAAGGAGATGGCGCCTCTCTCTTTGAAAGTTGCTTTTAGTCATTTGCGCCGTGTCTGAGAGAATAAATGCCATGACTCATGTAAGGCATTGGCTCCTGTAGTTTTGTGAGGAATTCTGGTTTTGAGCAACAGCTCGCAGCTCATTCACAGCTGTATGAGTCCCTATGTCAAATTCAGGTTTTGACTCACAGTGTTGGGCAAACGCGAGGGTAAGCGCTCGATGTGTTCTGCTTCGTTGTGTTGGACGCTCTCAGTCGCATTTTATGTTTAGTGGTGGGGTGACAGTCTAGGATATACCGTATTCGCCCATCAGTGCTCTATAGGCTGAAGATACAGTATGTGCAATTGTATAGCCAAGATGCCTCAAAGCATAGCAACAGGGTCAACACTATTACAAGTCCGAAGAATAACAGCCTTGCAGTCTCATTATTGAACCCAAAGGTCATCCCCCTCCCCCCAACCAGCATGAGAGGATTAAGGGGCCTACAGGAAGGAGCAAGGTCATGAGGCCAACAAAACATTAACATTCCTACTTCAAATGCTTTTTCCCTCAGACTAAAACCAGACTTTCCAAAAACTAGAGATGTCATGCAACCTTAACCCAAGAAGCATTTTGTGAGAGGTGTAGGCTTCTTTACCTAAACCCAAAGCAAGGCAAATGTGAAACTACGAGAAGAGAAGAGTTTTAGGTCAGGGATGTGATCAATGAACATCTAACCTTATTATGTACCTGTCAATCCCTCAGAACCCTCCAAGTTCATATGCTCTATCGCATTATTGTCCATAATCATTACCATGGCGGAAGAAATCTCACCACCGCCTCAATAAAAATAACTCCTGTCCTCCATGCTTAAGGGATTATAGGAGATTTGCATTTTCAAATTTGAATGCATCTCATTCTTGTTTCAGCAGCCTGGCGAGAAGTAAGCAGGTCTTTTGCATGCAGGGGCCAGAGAAGAATAAAATGTGACTCAACACCGATCGACTCTTCATGAATTTAACATGGCTCTGGCTTCTGTGAATGGCCTCCTGCTTTGAGCTTATGAGACATAGCTTTACTAGTGCAGTAGGCTGTCTTTGTGGACAGCTCAGGGGAAGTGGCATTGGATATTTATTAAAGAGTGATTGTAGTAAATACACTATATATACAAAAGTATGTGGACACCCCTTCAAATTAGTGGATTCGGCTATTTCAGCCACACCCTTTGCTGACAGGTGTATAAAATCGACCACACAGCTATGCAATCTCCATATACAAACATTGGCAATAGAATATTACATTGGCAATAGAATGGCCATACTGAAGAGCTCAGGGACTTTCAACGTGGCACCGTCATATGATGCCACCTTTCCAACAAGTCAGTTCATCAAATTTCTGCCCTGTTAAAGCTGCCCCGGCCAACTGTAAGTGCTGTGAAGTCAACATCTAGGAGCAACAACGGCTCAGCCGTGAAGTGGTAGGCCACACAAGCTGAAGAGAATAAGTGTTAAGCGCATTCCCTTGCCCTTACCAGATATTGTGCCAACCTTTTACAATCTTCTCTAGGTGTAAGATAATGCCCATTGGATGTGTCCGACATTCAGTTCGGACTATTTTGTTGAAGTGTATACTGCCTACGGCATCTTAAGATGGACAAACAACACTATTGCTTATTTTTCTCATTTTTCAGGCAAAGGTCTTTGAAGGGAGTATGCGAGCACACTCTTTTGGCTAGGCGCTAGCCAAACTGAGACATGCAGAAGCCTTTACGTGTCAAATAGTGCAAACTTATGTCTTTGCCAAACTGGCCAAATCAAGCCAAGCTGTTAGCTTTCACCCCGTGTTACCTCTTGCCTACTCTTCCTGGCACAGTGCTGAGCTTGTTCGACCTCTGAGGTTTTGCAGGAGGTTCAGACTGAGACCCCGTTGTTCCTCCTCCTCTGGTTCTGCCATAGCCCTTTAAACAAGCAGTATGTGTGATTTACAAGCATGAATTGGGTAATCCAGTGGGCAGCAATTACCACTCTTTATGGAGAACTTTAATACATGGGTGGACTTTGCCAGGCTCTAATAAGCCTCTCCGGGAACCAAGTCAATCCCAGATGTTTTGAAGGAGTGGGACGGATGCCAGATTCAGGTCAAAGCAAACACACGTCCCATTAGCCCAGCTGCCCGACCGACTGACTGACTGACTGACTGTGTCATGAAAAAGTCTCACCCAGTTCTAATCCCTCTTCCTGGAATTGGAATTGTTTTTGTTCACCAAAAATGACACATTTTTTAACACTCTCCATCTTTGTTTTGTAAATCTGCCATTTGAATGTTTTTTTTATTCTCACGACTGGCTGCTGCCAGCATTGTAGAGGTGCAAATGAATGTAATTGCCTGAAAGGGCTCCAGCTGCTGAGCAAAGCAGGACCAGATTTCCACCCAAAGATAATAATTAAAATGGAGGCCCTGCTTCTGATTCTCTCATGATATTATGTTTATGGTCTTGGAAGGTATAAACATCCATTTGATTTAGTATTGTTGTCTGCATTAGTGGAAGATCTAGTTCCTCACTTTAAGTGGTGATTTGGAAATACAGCTAAAAGTGGTATGCCGTACACATGATCTCCATAATGTTGCGTTGCAACTGGCCTGTTGGAGGATGACAGTCACATTGATCGTCATAAATCCCCCATGCATGACATTCTTTAATCATTG
This sequence comes from Oncorhynchus keta, assembly GCF_023373465.1. Classification (NCBI taxonomy): domain Eukaryota; kingdom Metazoa; phylum Chordata; class Actinopteri; order Salmoniformes; family Salmonidae; genus Oncorhynchus; species Oncorhynchus keta. Next base: position 29,939,876 of record NC_068424.1, on the reverse strand, counting down.
GAGTCATTCTCGTTGAAGTTGAAGAATGTGTGAAATTGATTGAAGCCGTTATATATCAGACCGTATACCACGGGTATGACAAAACACGTATTTTTACTGCTCTCATTACATTGATAACCCGTTTATGACAGCAATAAGGCACCTCGGGTGCTTGTGGTATATTGCCAATATACCATGGCTAAGGGCTGTATTCAGGTACACAGCGTTGCATCGTGCCTAAGAACAGCCCTTGGCCATATACTGTACCTGTCATGGTTCTACCTATCACCAGAGGCTCTGTCAGTCTGTCTGTCTGTCTGTCTGTCTGTCTGTCTGTCTGTCTGTCTGTCTGTCTGTCTGTCTGTCTGTCTGTCTGTCTGTCTGTGTTTCCTGAGTGAGTTTTTGAGACTTATTGTTTGTTGTTTTTCCCCAGTGTACTGTGATCCTGCGGCAACTGTTTACCAGTGAAGTATTTATGTTTATCCTTAACCATTCCTCGTCTGGTCTCTTCTCTGCAACTGGGTCCAACCACATCACAGCACCACACCCCCGCAGGCATTTTTGCTTAAATATGACATAGACCAGGGTTTCCCAAACTCTTTCCTGGGACCCCACTGGGTGCACATTTTGGTTTTTGCCCTAGCACTACACAACTGATTCAAATAATCAAAGCTTGGTGAGTTGGTTATTTGAATCAGCTGTGTAGTGATAGGGCCAAAAAATGAAAGTGCACCCTGACATGGACCCTGTGCACCCTGACATGGACTGACCATGAGAGAAGAATGGTGCTGCAGGAAGATGGCTGCCGTTTTACAAGCTCCTAACCAATTGTGGTGCCGTGCGTTTTATCATGTTGTTTGAAACTTATTTTGTACATAATGTTTCTGCCACCGTCTCTTATGACTGAAAATAACTTCTGGATATCAGAACAGTGATTACTCACCTCGAACTGGGCAAAGATATTTTATTTAATGAGTCGGACACAAAGGATTTACACCAGATACCAGACCAGGCCCAAATCCCCATCGTTCGCATGAAGAAAATACACCAATACAGGGACGCAGGTCCGGTTGCCTTGTGAGAATGCGTTGGCGAGTGGGTAACCCACCTCTACCATCTGTCCTATTGGCCAACGTCTAATCGCTGGAGAATAAAATGGATAAGCTCCGTTCAAAACTATGAGCTCCGTTCAAGACAAGGGATGGTGGTCTGTGCCTATTTCTCAATAACAGCTGGTGCGCAAAATCAAATATTAAGGAAGTCTCAAGGTGTTGGTCACCTGAGGTAGAGTATCTCATGATAAGCTATAGACCACACTATTTACCAAGAGAGTTTTCATCTATATTATTTGTAGCAGTCTAATTACCAGGACGTATACTCCGAGCATGCGTTGACAAACTGGCAAGTGTCTTCACTGACATTTTCAGCATGTCCCTGGCCGAGTATATAATAGACCACCATAGTCATTCCACCATAGTCCCTGTGCCCAAGAACACCAAGACAACCTGCCTAAATGACTATATATCTGTATCCATGAAGTCCTTTGAAAGGATGGTCTGAACACCTATGTAGATATTCCATAAAAAGCTGTTTCCAGCTATAATAGACATTTACAACATTAACATTATCTACGCTGTATTTCTGATAAATTTGATGTTATTTTAATGGACAAAAAATGTGCTTTTCTTTTTAAAAAAAGGACATGACCCCAAACTTTTGAACGGTAGTGTATAGTTGACAGTGCATGTCAGAGCAAAAATCAAGCCTTGAGGTTGAATGAATTGTCCGTAGAGCTCCGAGACAGGATTGTGTCGAGGCACAGATCTGGGGAGGGGTACCAAAGAATGTCTGCACAGATCTGGGGAAGGGTACCAAAAAATGTCAGCAGCTTTGAAAGTCCCCAAGAACAAAGTGGCCTCCATCGTTCTTAAATTAAAGAAGTTTGGAACCACCAAGACTCTTCCTAGAGCTGGCCGCACGGCCAAACTGAGCAATCAGGGGAGAAGGGCTTTGGTCAGGGATGGGACCAAGAACCCAATAGTCACTCTGACAGAGCTTCAGAGTTCATCTGTGGAGATAGGAGAACCTTCCAGAAGGACAGCCATCTCTGCAGCACTCAGGCCTTTATGGTAGAGTAACCAGATGGAAGCCACTCCTCAGTAAGAGGCACATGACAGCCTGCTTGGAGTTTGCCAAAGTTTGCCAAACACCGTGAGAAACAAGATTCTCTGGTCTGATGAAACCAAGATTGAACTCTTTGGCCTGAATGCCAAGTGTCATGTCTGGAGGAAAACTGGCACCATCCCTACGGTGAAGCATGGTGGTGGCAGCATCATGCAGTAGGGATGTTTGTCAGTGGCAGGGACTGGGAGACTAGTCAGGATCAAGGGAAAGATGAATGGAGAAAAGTACAGAGACCTCAGGACCTCAGACTGGGGCAAAGGTTCACTTTCCAACAGGACAACAACCCTAAGCACGCAGCCAAGACAACTCAGGAGTGGCTTTGGGACATATCCGAGAATGTCCTAGAGTGTCCCAGCCAGAGCCTGGATTTGAACCCGATTGAACATCTCTGGAGAGACCGGAAAATCACTGTGAAGTGACGCTCCCCAGCCAACCTGACAGAACTTAAGCGGATCTGCAGAGAAAAATGTGAGAAACTCCCCAATGACAGTTGTGCCAAGCTTGTAGCGTCATACCCAAGAAGACTCAGGCTGTAATCTCTGCCAAAGGTGCTTCAACAAAGTACTGAGCAAAGAGTCTGAATACTTATGTACATGTTGTATTTGTGCCTTTATATTTCTGTTTTTAATTATTAATACATTTGAAAAACATTCTAAAAACCTGTTTTTGCTTTAATCATGTGTGTAGTTTGAGAGAAATAAACAATTTAATCAATTTTAGAATAAAACTGTAACGTACATTTTTTGGGAAAAGGTCAAGGGGTCTGAATACTTTCCGATTGCACTGTGTATATACACACACACACACACACACACACACACACACACACACACACACACACACACACACACACACACACACACACACACACACACACACACACACACACACACACACACACACACACACACACACACACACACACACAGTGGCCCTCAAACCATCATGGTCACCTAATAATCTCCAGTTTACAATTGGCTCATTCATCCCATCAAACTGAACAAGTTCCACAGACATGTGACAAACAGAAATGGAATCATGTGTCCCTGAACAAAGGGGGGTTCAAAATCAAAAGTAACTGTCAGTATCTGGTGTGGCCATGTGCTGCATTAAGTACAGCAGTGCATCTCCTCCTTATGGACTGCACCAGATGTGCCAGTTCTTGCTGTGAGATGTTACCCCACTCTTCCACCAAGGCACCTGCAAGTTCCCAGACATTTCTGGGGGGAATGGCCCTAGCCCTCACCCTCCGATCCAAAAGGTCCCAGACGTGCTCAATGGGATTGAGATCCGGGTTCTTCCCTGGCCCCTTCCCTCTTCCCAGGAAATCACCCACAGAAGGAGCAGTATGGCTGGTGGCATTGTCATGCTGGAGGGTCATGTCAGGATGAGCCTGCAGGAAGGGTACCACATGAGGGAGGAGGATGTCTTCCCTGTAACGCACAGAATTGACATTGCCTGCAATGACAACAAGCTCAGTCCGATGATGCTGTGACACACCACCCCAGACCATGACAGACCCTCCACCTCCAAATTGATCCCTCTCCAGAGTACAGGCCTCGGTGTAACACTCATTCCTTCAACGATAAACGCGAATATGACCATCACCCCTGGTGAGACAAAACCGCGACTCGTCAGTGAAGTGCACTTTTTGCCAGTCCTGTCTGGTCCAGTGACGGTGGGTTTGTGCCCATAACATTGCCGGTGATGTCTGGTGAGGATCTGCCTTACAACAGGCCTACAAGCCCTCAGTCCAGCCTCTCTCAGCCTATTGTGGACAGTCTGAGCACTGACGGAGGGATTGTGCGTTCCTGGTGTAACTCAGGCAGTTGTTGTTACCATCCTGTACCTGTCCTGCAGGAGTGATGTTCGGATGTACCGATCCTGTGCAGGTGATGTTACATGTGGTCTGCCAATGCGAGGATGATCAGCTGTCCGTCCTGTCTCCCTGTAGCGCTGTGTTAGGCGTCTCACAGTACGGACATTGCAATTTATTGCCCTGGCCACATCTGCAGTCCTCATGCCTCCTTGCAGCATGCCTAAGGCACATTCACGCAGATGAGCAGTGACCCTGGGCATCTTTCTTTTGGTGTCTTTCAGTAGAAAGGCCTCTTTAGTGTCCTAACTGTGACCTTAATTGCCTACCATCTGTAAGCTGTTAGTGTCTTAACGACCTTTCCACAGGTGCATGTTCATTAATTGTTTATGGGTCATTGAACAAGCATGGGAAACCGTGTTTAAACCCTTTACAGTGAAGATCTGAGAAGTTATTTGGATTTTTACTCATTATCTTTGAAAGACAGGGTCTTGAAAAAGAGACGTTTCTTTTTTTGCTGAAATAGCATTATAAATATTCACTTACCTTTGATGATCTTCATCAGAATGCACTCACAGGAAACTGTTCAGTAAAGTCCATCATTTATGTCCAAATAGCTCCTTTTTGTTTGCGCGTTTAGTACACAATCCAAACTCACAATGCATGGGCAAGTCCAGATGAAATGTCATATTACAGTTCGTAGAAACATGTCAAACGAAGTATAGAATCAATCTTTAGGATGTTTTTAACATATGTCTTCCAACCGGAGAATTCCTTTGTCTGTAGAAACGCAGGTCACTCTCACCTCATGCCACTCTGGCAGACCTTTGACTCATTCAGCTCCCATTCCCCCCTCCTTCACAGTAGAAGAATCAAACTGTCACACCCTGACCTTTCTCTGTTTTCTTTATATTTTGGTTAGATCAGAGTGTTTTATACCTTTATTTAACTAGGCAGAGAAAGGTCAGGGTGTGACAGTTTGATTCTTCTACTAGGCAGTTAAGAACAAATTCTTATTAGGTCAACTGCCTGTTCAGGGGTAGAACGACAGATTTGTACCATGTCAGCTCTGGGATTTGAACTTGCAACCTTCCAGTTACTAGTCCAACGCTCTAACCACTCGGCTACCCTGCCACCCCTGTGACCAGGGTGGGTATGCTAGTTTTTGTATTGTCTAGGGTTTTTGTATGTCTATGGTGGCCTGATATGGTTCCCAATCAGGGCAGCTGTTTATAGTTGTCTCTGATTGGGGATCATATTTAGGTAGCCATTTCCCTTTGGTGTTTGTGGGATCTTGTTCTATGTTTAGTTGCCTGTCTGCACTATTCATATTAGCTTCATGGTTTGTTTTGTTGTTAGTTTGTTCAGTGTTCATTCTTTTAAAAAATTAGAATGTGAGCATACCACGCTGCGCCTTGGACAGACCTCAGCGTGGGAGCTTCTTGTTTTAGTTTCTGTCTGTAGGCAAGAACACTTGAGGTTACAGTGTTAGAATGGAAAGGAAGGCCTTCGCATGAATAAACCAGAGGTGAGAGACAATAGCACACACACACACACACACGGGTATGTGCAGACACACACACACAGGCACACACATCATATGCGAAAACGAAGACACCCACATCTCTTTTAGAGGTGGAGATGAGATCAAAGAGTCCTTTTCACCAGACTGAGCAGATTGGCTTATATAAAGAGGCTGTTCAACACTCATTCTAATGCTTATCACATCATAGACCAGATGACTTTTAACTTCTACAATGGGATTGTGTTTTAGTCATCTCTCTCCCCCACTGGCGCTCCAAATACAGAGCTTTGTCACAAGGCAGACAAGGGGAACAAGGACAATGTGGCTAGTGTAATCTTTTAACCCTGGTACTATCGGAAGCACAACACACTGTAGACAGCAGACAAAGAGAGGGAATGATGCAGATGATTCTACAATGTTTCTTTCAGGGAGCAAAAAAGAAATTCACCTGATGTTACAAGAACGTTCCCATAGCACATTTCGTCTTGTTCTTTAATGGTTCCCAGAATGTTTCATTAGGGTTTTGGGAAGTGTCTGGTGGGAACATTGTGGGGATATGACGTGTCAAAATGACGGTTGTGTTTTTGTATGATTAAATGTCCTTGCGTGAACATCAATGGAATATTTTTTCAACCTAAAACAAATATGCTATGGACGTCCTAAAAACAGACATATTTCATTCTTACAACATGAAGGGAATGTCCTGTGCAACCTAATTTAAACATTGTATGAATGTCATCACAACTGTGAAGGTATTTTGTGTTTTGGGAACCTATCTCTTATAATGTACCCACAACTTAATGAAATGTTCTGGGAACCTTTTTAAAGAACTCAGAAAGGCTGTTCTGTCAACATTCTTGCAACATGTTATTGCAAGTCCAAGCACATATGAAGTTGTGTGTTTTCAATTAGTTGATTTGAGTGGTGTAACAAATAGACTGTTTTCCATTTGGGGAATGATTAGGAATCTTGCAGTCTCCACTTCCCACTCAAGCTCTCCAGGCAACATCAACAAGGCTTCCGCCGTCATACAGTGTGCTTTGAGTGTAATAACGGCTCTTGTGTTTTGGTACAGCCTTTGATACTACTGACTCTGGACTTAAGATCTCCCAGCCTGCCTTGCTCTCCTACATTCCATTCTTGACATGGGCCTCTAAGGAAATGAACAAGTGAAACTTGATGTCAACTTATCTCCATCACATCTCTTTGTGAAGTTGACAGGGACAGAGTCTTCTATTTGGACGGGCCATTAGACTAAATTCGCAGTGACCTGTCCAGATTGTGAAGGTCACCGAGTAAGGCAGGGGGTCTTGGTAATTGGTAGTGGGTCCTGGCAGTGGGCCTTTTCCCTTGAAGGAACATGAGCTTTACAATGAGACTGAGCTAAGCGATGACAAATTCCATGTTGGGAAATGGTTTTACCTTCCATATATCATTCAAGTTATTCCTTGGTTTGCAGTGTTGTGATGGACGTCATTTTGTATTATTACAAACTATTTTATATTTGTTAAAAGTAAAGAATGTTACTGGAATTGTTAGTTGGGAAAACCAGTGAATCGCAGAACAAAAAGAGCGCCAAACTTCCTCTACCTCTCCACCCATTCTTCTATATCTGCATTGCCAGGGCGTTGGGAATCACTGTTCTGTGTGCCACACATCAACAGTCACCTCCGTAGCAAAGGAGCCGAGGCACTTCTTTGATGTGTGCTCTGCTTTGGTCCCAGACAACCCTCAGAGAGAGAGAAGGCAGAAAACCATGGAAACAGACTCCCTCATGTACATACTCTACTGTACGCCAGCGCCACACCGTGTGGTGTAATGCAGATATTCTGGCTGCAGCAGCCTCAATGGTCTGTATCAAGTCTACTATTAATGTTAAGTTGACGTAACTAAATGTAGTCGTGCAGTAGGCCTACTCTGATTCGTCATCTGGTATTGAAATTGGTGTAGGAGGAGGCGGAGAGCAAGAGAAACATGGTAGAGTGGGGAGACTGAGTGCTTTGTTATTGTCAGGACCCACACGCCTACATTGTTTCTCCCTCAGACAACGGCACTCTTTCATTTGTTCTCTGCTACAGTGAGACTATAGGTCAGTACAGAGACAGAGACGCCCACTGCAGGGCCATGGATAGTGACGAGCTGACACATTGTAGAGGGCCTTAACATCCTCCCTTCCACCATCCTCCCTAAGCCTCTCTCCATTATCTCCTCTCGGTCTGACTCACCGCACTAATTCTAGCACCCTGTCTCTAACACACACACAGAGACAATATGCTGGCCTTGTGCCACATGTGAATGAGCTTTTACTCCTCCTCATTCTGTGTGTACTGGGGATGGCTCTACTGGTGGGTTGCCCGGGAGTGTATCTGTAATCAGGTTATGTCCAGGGAGGTCTGAGATCAGATCTTTAGTCAACCGGACTTTGTCCCAAATGGCACTACTATTGACCAGGGCCCATAGCCATATGGTTCTGGTCAAAAGTAATGCGCTATAGGGACTAGATTGTCATTTGAGAGGCAGGCCTCACGTAGGGTTTGGAGTGGAGCCGGAGGTGGGCCTCCACAAACCTATTTATGCCTACTATAATGTATAAATCATAGTCCTGAGACGCGGTCGCCTGTGTCCCGTTGTGACATAGCTCTGCGGGTTGGAGACCAACGTCCGCGGGGGACGCACAGCCCCTGACCTCATACGGACAGTGTGTATTAACGGTGTGGCCTTGGGGCAACGCCCCGGGTCGGAGGATTGCGGGTAATCTGTGCTGATCACTTGAGCTCAGACAGTCACTCGCCAAGGCTTACCTGTGGCTGACTGTCTGTGGATTCCTGTAGATAGAGGTAGGACCTACTCCTGAACTGCAAGCAATATGAAAATTCATGTTATGTTATCGGCATCGTCTTTTTTTGATCAATTTGCGAGTGATCAAGATCTATTTTTTTTAATCCATACATACATTTAATCCATAACTGAAGGCTGTCTAAAATGTAGCTGACCAGTTTCCTTGTTTATTAGTATCAGGAAATGGACTGGTTACACTTAATGTAAATAAACAAGCATGTAGTTAATCTATCAAACTAAATAGATATTCCAAACAACAGAAAGCCTTTCAGACAGATTTACCGAAATTACCTCTGTTATCTGATAATCTGTCTGATCAGCAAAACATCAATGTCGATGTTTGTGTTGTTTGGACGTGAACCCACCGACCTCTTCCACACGCTTAACCCACCTCCCTTCGGCAGCCAATCACAGGCTGTTTACTAGTTTCACCCTACCATGACTGAGCACCCAACCCCTCCACCCCACCAAACACTCCGGGAGCCAAGTCCAGCACAGGGGCCTAACTGTTTCGTAACACCCAGAGAAAATGTACAACAGCACCCAAACATGAGTCCCTGTGTAGCCCCGGTAGACATGCTTTAGCTGGGAATTCCCAGCCAGCCCTGGCTCTCCATTAGGGTCACTATGTCAGAGCATTGTGTTCCTACTTCCTGCCCTGTATTGCCCCATAATCAGTAGGAGTAGAACAAAGAGAGAGAGAGATCTCCCCACTGCAGCCCCCTCTCGATTAGGCCTCTCTGTACTTTGAGTAGGAGAGTATTGGAACCTCGCAGCTGGTTGTGTTGTGGACAAAGCCAACAGTGTTTACAATAATGTTTTAACTATGAAATGGATAGGGTGTGTACAGTACACCTCAGATAATGGTTTGCTCTAGCCAGGGACATAACCGTGATATTAAAAGCGCATTGTGTGGTCACACTGTGTTGCAACCTCACTTGGGCCAAAGCAGCCTGGTAGGATACCAATGTGTCAGGCCGCTGTCATCTGGGCTGTATATTTATGGCAGTTGATTGGGTGTCTGCTTGTTGATTAACCGTGGTGAAAGAAGCCATTTTTAGTCCATTTAGAACTGTGAGCTTCTTCATTTCGTGATTGGCGCCTATGAAAATGTCTTAATGCGCTACTACTATGTAATTGCTTTTTAACAATACGTTAATAGTTCATTCAATCATAACTCGACTGCTTATGAACACTTAACTAGTAACTTTAATACAGGACACCCAAAACGAAATAGCATGCTACACCAGATGTGTAGCTGTATGTGACGATGTCATAGTAACGGACGTTCTTTCTACTGCTCGGAATTCTTCGGTCTCTGCGGGATGCCCACCAGTATCTGTAACGAACAGGTTTGACCACTACCTGTGTTCTTTTGCCCTCTTTGGTGTTATCTGTCCATCAGGGGAAAAGAGATTGGGATAAGTTAGCGTGTGTGTGTGTGTGTTTTATCTCAGGCTTTGAGATGCAGTGTGTGACTGACTGTTCTTTGGTTGTATTCTGGGTTGAGCAGTCATCTCAGTGCTGTGTCAATGCGTACTCCTTGCTAATCTGAGGGTGGAATGAATGGGAGCCCAGGGCCTGTCTGTCTCTGTCAGCTCTGCCAGACTCTGGAACACAGACGCAAACAGTGCTGCCGATGTTTCCGCTCCGAGTCAGTCTGGCCTTTTCCCTGACTCAGTGTCCTCATAGGTCTGGTAGCAGCACATGCTCCCGGCAGCCGGCTCCCCTCCCCCTCCACCTCTCACACATATTTCCGTCCCTCACTCTCTGCCTCTGTCTTTATCTCTGCCTCTGGCTCACCCTCTCCCAATCCCTCACTCCCAATTTCTCTTGCTCTCCATCGCTCATCTCCCAATCCCCTACTCCCAATCTCTGCCTTTTGCTCTCTGTCCCATCCCCCCCTTGTCTCGCTCTTTCATTAATCCATCTCTTCACTCCGACAGAATCTCTGATCCTCACCCCCTTGTCTTTTTACATCATACAGACACAGATGGTCAGGCCATAAGGTTTTTAGTAGTCTGACGTTATCAGTGCTTTTTTTTTTTTACATAAGATCCATATCCGTCCATTTAATGAATGAAAACCGGTCTCCATTTAGGTTTTGAAAAATAAATAGATCTCCTGTGAGGTTTTGCAGCCACACAGAGCTGATTCGGAAACATCTCAATTATTCATGATAGCGGCTACATGTAGTAAATTGTGTCTGCAACAACACACATGCCATATTTATGGTTGTTCCTCTTCAGTTATAGCGTCTGCGGTGCTTGAGGGATCTCTCATGTGTGTTTGTCTCCCCCTGCAGATCAGTCAAGGTAATGTCCCCGGTGTTGAGAGTGCGTCGCTGGCCATGGACACAGAGGAGGGAGTCGAGGTGGTGTGGAATGAGGTGCTTTTCAATGACAGGAAGGTCTTCAAGGCACAGGAGGTACGGCAAAGTTAGACAGGGGGATGTCACAAATAGCACCCTACTCCCTATATAGTGCACTACTTTTGACCAGGTCAAAAGCTGACAAGGTACAAATCTGTCGTTCTGCCCCTGAACAGGCAGTTAACCCACTGTTCCTAGGCTGTCATTGAAAATAAGAATTTGTTCTTAACTGACTTGCCTAGTTAAATAAAGGTTAAAAAAAAGTAGTGCACTACACTGAGTATACAAAACATTAAGAACACTGTCTTTCCATCACATAGACCAGGTGTATCCCGGTGAAAGCTATGATCCCTTGTTGATGTCACTTGTTACTTCAATCAGTGTAGATGAAGGGGAGGAGACAGGTTAAAGAAGGATTTTAAAGCCTTGAGACAATTGAGACATGGATTGTGTATGTTTGCCATTCAGGGTATGGTAGTAGGTGCCAGACGCACCCGGTGTGTGTCAAGAACTGCAATGCTGCTGGGTTTTTCACGCTCAACTGTTTCCCGCGTGTATCAAGAATGGTCCATCACCCAAAGGGGGTGCACCTCAATATTAGGAAGATGTTCCCAATGTTTGGTATACTCAGTGTATATAGGGAATAGGGTGCCATTTGGGATGCAGACAGAGTTTCTATTGTCACTGGCTGTATGTTCCATTCGATGTACTTCCATTCTCCAGAGCGAGCACACAAATGGAAGTACGAGTCAATGGTTTAAAAGTGCATATTTTGGCGAACCATCTGTGCTACTCGTAAGTACTCAAACCTCTCCCCACTCCATCTCTTTTTCAGGAGAAGATTAAAGAGATGTTTGAGAACCTGATGCAGGTTGAGCACCCAAACATAGTCAAATTCCATAAGTACTGGCTGGACATGAAAGAGAGCCGAGCTCGGGTAAGTCAGCTATCTTGATCAATCACTATGGTCTGTCATTCTCACTCATTCTCTTAGGAAATGTCTCTCTCTTTATCTCTGAAACCCGAAACTATTGGTCTGCACACTGACAGTATCTCTGAACTGGGATCGATTGCTTTGGTCTGCACCCTGATAGTATCTCTTTCTGCTATCTGCTGGACAGGTCATCTTTATCACAGAGTACATGTCCTCAGGCAGCCTCAAGCAGTTTCTCAAGAAAACCAAGAAAAACCATAAGACCATGAACGTCAAGGTCAGTGTCTTTCTCCTATATGGGAAACGTCTGCTGACTGTGACACGAGTCAGTGAGTTACACGTTTTGAAACAGTTAAAACAGGGAGGTACTGCATGAACACTATATTTCCACTAAAAACACACATTTTCTTTGTACATTCCAAAATGTTTTGCTACCTTGTACTGAACCCTTCCCTGGTCAGATGTTAGGGGATTATACTTAAGTCGTTTTCTATCCGTCGCAAACTTCAATCATATCCCACTTTTCAAGTGTCTGCAGTTCACTCTTATGTATTCCAGGCTTGGAAGCGATGGTGTACCCAAATTCTCTCTGCCCTCAGGTAAGACCAATAACATTCTCGTCCCCACTATTATTTTCAGTGGCAGTGTAAACTATTACTCTAGGACTGGGGATCTCATGTCGTGGAGAGCTAATGGGTGTGCAGGCTTTTGTTCCAGTCCAGCAGTAACACATCTGATTAATATAATAGTAATAATAATATATGCCATTTAGCAGACACCTTTAGCCAAAGTGACTTACAGTCATGCGTGCATATTTTATTGTACATATGGATGGTCCCGGGATTCTACTAATCATGGTCCAGTAGTTTTCCGGGGTCAAGAGTTGAAATTCGAGACCCAAAGTGTCCAGTCACTTGATTGACATGTTATTTACCACCAGTTACCTGCACTCCTGTGAACCGCCCATTATCCATGGCAACCTGACCTGTGACACCATCTTTATCCAACACAATGGCCTCATCAAGATTGGCTCAGGTCTGACACAGTAAAGGCTTTCTACCTAACCTAACCCTAACATATACCTAACTCTGTCGTAGCATGGCCTTTAGGAACAACTCAGTTGTGACTTGACAGCTTTATCTGAATAAATGGTAGTAATAACAGTGAGCATTGCATACTAGCAAACTTGTGTGTAATACAATTACCCGAAGGTATATTGTCATTGTTGTTGTCGTTCTATGCCACTGAAGTTAATACTGGATACTCTGCTCTTTTCTATCCGCAGTATGGCACCGGCTGTTTGTGAATGGTAAGAACCATATAACGTGCTGCATATCTTAATCTCAGTGAATGTCACAATATTCTGTGTGGTCTGGTGTCTGGGTTAAAAATTTGTATCTGTCTATCTTGCCCTCCTAGTGTTTCCGGAGGCCAGTGTTCATGGTAAAGTCCGCCCAAACCGAGACGAACAGAGGAACCTGCACTTCTTCTCTCCTGAATATGGTTGTGAGTGTTTTACTGAGCCTTCCTCTATTTCTATATCTATTATGTCTGGGCCCGTATTCATAAAGCATCTCAGAGTAGGGGTGCTGTTCTAGGATCAGGTCCTTTTTATTCATGTAATCTTATTCATTATGATCTAAAAGGCTAAACTGATCCTAGACGCTTGAATGAATATGGGCCTTTCTTGCGTTTATGGGTTGCCAGTTTCACTATAGATGCGGGAAAAGAGGTCATTGGAACTCCAAAACAATAGAAATGCCATGGAAACGTGTTGGGGAAAGATCCCAAATCTCCTCATTGCCCCCCAGCAAAATAAGCCTACATTTAAGCTATTGTATATAGTTAAGCCTACATTTAGGCTACTTCACACTATGTTGAGGTGAAAATCTGTGTATAATGCCTGTATGGATGTCAACCCCAATACATGTTCATGTCATCTTCTTCAATCAACTGCATTACAGGTAAATAAAGACATTGACTACCACCACCGATTTCTGCATGCTCGCAATGCTAACAGCTAATACGAACGGGAGTTAGCATTTAGCAAACAACTTCTAAATGTTATGTTGCGAAAACAGCCCAATATATCCAAATCAGACTTTAGTAACCCCATTGTGGACCTGTTACAATACATCAGTCATGACGGATTTGACGAATATCCACTTTCTTCGATCAGATTTGTTGAATGTGCGCTAATAGCTAATACAGCGTCCTCTATCCCCCATGGTCTGCGTTCCATTGACCTCTTTACAGCATCTATGGAATTTCTCAACATGCTGTGACTAGACAGTCATTATCTTACATATTGATTCCAACTGTTCTCTTTATGTCTAGTGGCTGAGGATGACTATGCTATTGACATCTTCTCCTTCGGGATCTGTGCTCTGGAGGTGAGAATCCAGCTGCCATGGTTTATAAATGTATTATGAACCTTATGTGTTGCATTTAGGGCTGTTGCGGTGACCGTATTACCGCCACACATGCAGTCATGAGTCATGACCACAGTAAAATTCCACGTGACCGTTGAGTTACGGTAATCTCCTTTTATGCACTCTGGACTAGGGCTGTTGCGGTCACGAAATAACTTAGAATTCCGTGGATTTATGTTATATTAGGAGGAATACAATTGAACAAAGCTGAATAAAATTGAATGGATATTTTCTCCAAACGATTTGAGGGAGTGCGCACATGCGGCTATTCTGTGTTGAGCGGTTCAAAAATAAATGTAACTTTAGTTGTTTTACAAACGTTGGGCTATATGTTTTGAGTTTTAATACATTGTAACGCTGCACGATGCGACTCCAAGTTTCTTGAAAGGCATGCGCACTGCTTTCTTTTTTTGCGCAAGCTGTACACACTATCAGCCTCTCATTCACAATTTGACAAGCACTTGATAATGCCTCAAATTTCACGGTGGCATCCCCTTTGTGTGGCCATAATGCACACTAAAAAAATCCATCCCCGAAGCACCTCTCACTCACATAACTCCATAACGTGATTGGGTCTTTCTCACAGGCTACAAGTGAAGACCGACATATCGGGGATGCAACTGCGTGCGTCCTTATCCAATTCCGAGGTGCATATTGAAGATATTGGAAGAACTGTCCACATTTACTTTTCATCTGCCAAAAAGATGAGTAGGTCTAACGAACAGCAAAATCATGTTAATCTACCATCCTCAGTAGTACAAAATTTGACCTATTCTATTCTGTGCGAGAAATAAATATTCCAAACATAGTCTGGGACAGTTGTAGGATGCAATAGATCCCAAATTAATACAACTTACTAGCATCACCCCAAAAAAACGTTTTTAAGCAATGTGGCTGACACAACAGATCAAAACGTTTAGCTTTAAATGTTGACAAACTATTAGGCTATTTCTTCACATTATAAGCGCAGCAATGCGAGGACGCTTTTCCCGTGGTTCGTTTTCATGCCAGCCAGGTAGGCTATGCTCCTGTTGTAAAGATAAGCAATGTGCTTAATATTAGGAAGTTGAGAAATAAATATGGTAGGCCTAGCCTATAGAAAGCTAATGGGATCCTCCTCTTTTTAATAGAGGCCATCAAACTTTCTTGTGCAATTGCATAGCCTATAGAAAAGTAGCGCAACATGAGCTCATGAGCTCTCATGAAGTGTTTGATTATATTTTCGATTACATTTGCATTGATGTCAGAGTGATTAGAGGGACATTAGAGTGCTCAGTGCCAGGCAGTTAGCAAGTTTGGTAGGCTACTAATGACTATCAGCAGCATCAGAGCTTGGAGAAGCCGTGACTAAACAGTCACGGTAGAATTTGACTGCCTTCATGACTAGTGACCCCCAGTGTGGCGGTAATACGGTCACCGCAACAGCCCTACTCGTACATGCGTTGGCAGTACCCAACTCGCTAACTACCCTAATGTCCTGGTACTCAGGGCTCTATTGTCTCTCAAACCACTCTGACATCAATAGAAATCCAATCGAAAAGCAGATCAAACACTTATCATCAAAACAATAAAATGCTTTTAAAACTCACCTCACTGTGATTGATCAATTTGAAGAAAGAAGTTCAACAGCAGCTTGAAATGTTGTTTCAAAGCCTAACATAACTAAATGGGCAGCGCTTTCTAAGGTGATAATTAATTCAAAACCCCCATACACATATTAGAGCTTACGCATAGGCCTTTGAGCCCAAGCCTGGGAAAAAAAACATAAATTCAAATAATGATTGTGCCGTTATACTATACATAGCCTGCAGCATACTACGCATGGGAGAAAAACATAAAATAAAATAAAATGATTTTAAGATGTCTTTGGTACATCATTGTTCTAGTATATGCTCCAAAATGTAAACAAATTATAATAATCACCTTTGAGTGTGGGACTGTATTTTATTATGCATGCTGGATGGACTAGTTACCTTATGCTACGTTCCAAACGTTCTGTTCATGAGTCTGGGAGAGAACGTATAGGCCTGTTGGTTCATCAATTGTGCAGGGCGGCTAAGCCTACAATTATAGTGAATTTGTATTTGACTTTGAATAGCCTACACTGTAAAAATAGAAAGACTGAATGAAACCATGAAAATGGGTGCATCTAACCTGAGAACTTGTGTTTGGAGGGTGTTTGAATATAAAATAAAACATTTTTTACGATACACAGAAAGGGTTTTAAAACATAGAAGTACTCTGAAACACCCAAATTGGTTCTTCAATTTGAATATTGGTGTTTTTAAGTGTTGTGAAAGCAAAACACCTTTTGGGGTATTCAGTACATGTAAAAGGCAACATCAAAACACACAACATATTATTTGGCAGACAGACTGTGTCTCTCATACAATCAAATTGTTAAGAAATGCAATTGGTTTATAGCCTAAATATTGATTGATGATAAGGGCCTATGGAGAATATTTTCTTGTAAAATTACACCTTCATTTTGTCATAGCTTTATTTATACAAATTAGAAACAGGAGGAGATAGAAAATGAGTGAAAGTGGGACCTTCTGTAGCTCAGTTGGTAGAGCATGGCGCTTGTAATGCCAGGGTAGTGGGTTCGATTCCCGGGACCACCCATACGTAGAATGTATGCACACATGACTGTAAGTCGCTTTGGATAAAAGCATCTGCTAAATGGCATATATTATTATTATTATATTAGGTGGAAGCAGGAATTAAACCCCCGACTCACACTCAACCACACTCAACCACACAGCAAAATAAAATAAAAATGAATGCAAGTTGTTTAAATGATTTGTTAATTTCATTTTACCAAAACATTTAAGAATAAATCCAATTTAATATGTTTCTCAAAATTTAAGGATCTTTCGTAAGAATAACCAAAGAGAGAGAGAGACAATTGAGTGACTTAATTCATTGGAAGTATTTGGTTTTAAGCTCCTTACACTTCCCATCTTGCTCTGATTTTGGAGGATTGTGGGTAATTATTTATATTTAGACTATAATTATTTTACACAATGTTGTATGTATTTTTGAAGAAAGAAAAGTATACTATATTAGTATTAAGAAGCTTGTTGTGCTACGATGTGCAATGGATCATTAAGGACGGATATCTAAACCATCAGGGAAAAGGACGTTCATTGATGAGATGACCCATTCCCACATTTCCACATTTTAATGTAGAGGCAAAGTATCCTGCAATGCTCGCTGTTGTTATGTTCTAAATGAACATAGTAAAACTCACTGATGGTTAGTAAAGCTTAAACCAAGTTTATTCGCCCATTGGGTCGATACAGCACTGATATTTAACCCTTTCTCCTATGTCGAATCTTCGCCTACATATCTGAACAGCCGATGCATCTCTGTTGCTAGACAGAACCTTAGTGATACCTGTTCTTCCTTACTTCATCTGACCTGATAATGGGTCCTGTTGACTTCTTCCAGTTCAACTTTCTCCTGATAGCACAAGACTTGAAAAGCAACGAGAAACACAAAACACATAACAGTATTAACTAGGTGGTAAGCTATGCATAATTATATATGCAAAGACACCCAAAGTCGGATAACGTGACAATTCCCACTCTCTCTTTGCCTGACTCTATGCCTCCAGGATACTTTTGTGCTAGATTCCACAAAAAGGAAGGCCCTGGAGAACCTCCTCAAGCTTTCACCCAGCCTTCACCTCTCTGGCCTCCGAGAGGTGTTCCCAAGCCATGTCATTTTCACTTTGTTCCCAAGCCATGTCATTTTCACTTTGTTCCCCATCTTCTTCCTCCATTGCCACCTGATAGGCATGTCACCTGATAGGCAAGTGCGCAGCCCTAATCAACGCAACATCCTCTTGAGGTAACTCAGCACTGTATGCTTTCACATCAATGCCTTCAGAATGTTGTCCGGTGTACAATTACCCCAACATCTATCCTTTTATATGATGCATTAACCAATAAAGCAACTATCCCATGGCCAACTATGGCGGTTAAAGTAGCTCCCAGACCCAACCCATCTGTATGTATACAGTGGTCTTTCTCTCTCTTTAGCTCCGCTTCCTCTGTCATGGCATCTTCAAGCTCACCCATTATGCAGCTGGACCTCACTTCACGTGAGAAGTGTGAATCCACCAGCGAGAGACAAGACTATCTTTACAGCTGAAGGTGCTGTAAGGAGTACTGTGTGTGGACCAGACCAACGCTGTCCCAACACCCCCGCCTGGTGTATAATCATGTACACTCAACCTCCAGAATTCAGCCCGTGCCCTCGGTTATCTCCTGCTCTTCGTGTGCCGCGTTCACCCGGGAATATACACACTGCAACGAATGGGTAATTTCCTGACAACAGGACAACATAGACTCTCCTCTTATGGCTAGATCACTAATTTGTGACATGTGAATAACAGCCCCCAGTACTCGCATCGGTCTCCCAGCTACCAGCTACCAAGCCATGTGGCATGAGTCCTCATATAACGATATCCCTACAATGCTACTAAAGTAACCCCTGCTACTACTGACACTGCCAGTGATGCATATCTCAAACTCCCTCATTTGCTCCGTAGTTAAGTTCCATGCTGTTACGTTAGCCTCCTTTAATTACTGCCCCTACAGCGACTGCCGGGAGAATAACTACTGCATGGAATCTGTCAAGTGTTTGCTGGATATTGTAAATGGGGAAGAGATGAATGGTGTTGGAAGAATATCCAACCTAACAAAACTCACAGGTTTCTTGAAGGTTGACAATAGTGTCTGAAACTCCAACACTATCTCTGCTACTCTCACCATGATCTGGGTATGTGTAACGTTCAATTTAACTTCATAATAGTCCCTATATTGTGCACAGTTAGCTCGTAGGAGAGGGAGACAGCTATGTCCTGTAACAATATACATAGTCTCTGGGAATGATATCACTCACCACAACCTTAATTTATGAGCCCCCACAGATCTCGACCCATGCCACATTCCATCCCACTTAACAGCCTTGTGTAAACATTCTGTCTCATACGCAGGGCTCATGTATACCTCGCCTCCTGCTACTGTAACGTCTGCTTCCAGTTCACACTCTCAAACACGTAGATCCCCCTGAACGCAGCTCACTTTCCAGCCCACTTTCCAACTCACACTCTCAAACACGTAGATCCCCAGAACGCAGCTCACTCTCCAGATCCCAATTATCTGAATTTGGATCACCTGTTCACACACCTGTATGTCATTTACACACTCTATTTAGTTCAGTTCTTTGTACCCCATCATTGTGAGGTATTGTTTGTTTTTTCCCATATTAGTCCTCCCGTGTATCATAGCTTTGGCCACCCTCACTAACTACGCCTTTTTGCCTATTCCCTGCCTGTACTTTTGCCTATCGGATTTCCTGTCCCGGACCACGTTTACTAGCCTTTTCCCTGCCTGTACTGTTGCCTATCGGATTTCTTGTCCCGGACCACGTTTACTAGCCTTTTCCCTGCCTGTACTTTTGCCTATCGGATTTCCTGTCCCGGACCACGTTTACTAGCCTTTTCCCTGCCTGTACTTTTGCCTATGGGATTTCCTGTCCCGGACCACGTTACTAGCCTTTTCCCTGCCTGTACTTTTGCCTATGGGATTTCCTGTCCCGGACCACGTTTACTAGCCTTTTCCCTGCCTGTACTTTTGCCTATGGGATTTCCTGTCCCGGACCACGTTACTAGCCTTTTCCCTGCCTGTACTTTTGCCTATGGGATTTCCTGTCCCGGACCACGTTACTAGCCTTTTCCCTGCCTGTACTTTTGCCTATGGGATTTCCTGTCCCGGACCACGTTACTAGCCTTTTCCCTGCCTGTACTTTTGCCTATGGGATTTCCTGTCCCGGACCACATTTACTAGCCTTTTCCCTGCCTGTACTGTTGCCTTTTTGGACCACCTGTGTATGACCTTCTGCCTGCCCCTGGACCCAGGTACTTGCCCCCTCCTGTGCCCTGCGCTTGAAACCAACTCTCTGTCTCCCATCGTATTCATTACAGCTACAGATACATTTGCACATATATCATTCCATCAAACCCATAACACAATGGTCACTACTCCTAATGCAATTAGAAGGTAGTAGTTTTGGAATTGTTAGGTTAGATTACTCGTTGGTTATTACTGCGTTGTCGGAACTAGAAGCACAAGCATTTCGCCACACTCTCATTAACATCTGCTAACCATGTGTATGTGACAAAAACATTTGATTTGATTTGAATTCTAAAGTTATAAACGTTCTAAAACATTCTCAACTCAATTAGTCAATATACATCAGTCCCTCCTCTGGAACAATGATCACTCTCATGTTCCACGAAACCTAAAAACATATAGACTTAAACAGGGAAAAGAGAAAATACATGTTTAATAATTTCACACCACCCTTGATGAAACTAGGACTGGGGACAGAACCGTCCATCCGTTACGTTCCCTGCCCATGTGATGCTGGTCTCCATGCCCATGTGATGCTGGTCTCCATGCCCATGTGATGCTGGTCTCCATGCCCGTCTCCTTCATTTTCATCCTTGGGTGTTATAACGCAAGACACAGACTATGAGCCTTGTATGCAATGAATTGTACCGTATCATCCAGCAATCTATACATATTGATGCGATTTAACATAAAAATTCTGATGACATGGTAAAAATGTAAAAAACGTAACGATTGACCCAAGCTAACCTCCAGTGAGTTCTCTAATAACCTCCCTGTCAGAGGACACTTAAAGATAAGGTTTCTAGAGCCTCTCTCTAGGCCCAATAAATTTGATCAGTGCATCCAAACCTCACAGTTTGAGCGCAACTCTCTCTCGCTGTATCCAAATCATAACTAAAATATTTTCTAAATTATCCAACCCAAATTTAGAATGACAGTCCTTAGTGCTTTACTTTGAGTCTATCACTCAAATTCAAGCTTCTCAACCTAGCACACATCGTCACGGTTAGAATGTACATTTATAAACGGGACCTTTTATTGCCGGTAATAACTCTTCTCATTTCAAGTCTCCTTTGTCCTTGTTTTACTGTCGCGAGTGGCATGGTAATGAAATTGTTCGCAGTGTGTAGAACTTCCTCAATCAAATCAAATCAAATTGTATTTGTCACATGTGCCGAATACAACAGTTGTAGACCTTACAGTGAAATTCTTACTTACAAGCCCCTAACCAAAAATGCAGTTTAAAAAATAGGAATAAGAATAAGAAATAAAAGTAACAAGTAAAATAACGATAGCGAGACTATATACAGGGGGTACCGGTACAGAGCCAATGGGCGGGGACACCAGCCAGTTGAGGAGATTGAGGTAATATGTACATGTAGGTAGAGTTATTAAAGTGGCTATGCATAGATAATAACAGAGAGTAGCAGTGTCGTAAAAGGGGGGGAGGAAGCAAATAGTCTGGGTAGCCATTTGATTAGCTGTTCAGTAGTCTTATGGCTTGGGAGTAGAAGCTGTTTAGAAGCCTCTTGTACCTAGACTTGGCACTCAGGTACCGCTTGCCGTGCGGTAGCAGAGAGAACATTCTATGACTAGGGTGGCTGGGGTTGCTGACAATTTTTAGGGCCTTCCTCTGACACCACCTGGTATAGAAGTCCTGGATGGCAGGAAGCTTGGCCCCAGTGATGTACTGGGCCGAACGCACTACCCTCTGTAGTGCCTTGCGGTCAGAGGCCAAGCAGTTGCCATCCCAGGCAGTGATGCAACCAGTCAGGATGCTCTCGATGGTGCAGCTGTAGAACCTTTTGAGGATCTGAGGACCCATGCCAAATCTTTTCAATACCACCCCCCTTTTCCCGGCACTTCCTTATAGTGTTACGATTCATCTTCCCAACGACACATATGAAACTCTTGCCTGTTACATTTGATAGCCCTTGATAATGTCCCGATTTCAATATAAAGTCGTCCGTTTTCCCACGTACACGAGTCTCTCACCTGAGCCGCTACCACCATTCTGTCTGGTCCATTTCTCCCACCACTACACCAGGAGCATGAGAGAAGTTTGAATGTTATCTCTCTCCATATGCGCGGTCTCAGGACTCATGGCGCATTCCTGCCGCCCCTACCCAGGTTGATGGCTCGGACTCAGATAGGAGTGTTACAAGTCACTGTCGCATAGAACGCCTTAGTCAATTTTTCTTCAGCCGGTTAGGGAGGGTTTTGAGGTTCACACACACTGTTTGTGGTCAAATTATTCCTACCATGCATTAAGACACCCTCTGACGTCACCTTCCATGATAACCTCAAGAGAGGACAGATCAGACTATATAAAATGTGAATCTATTTCATAAGAAAACGACACAAAATGTCTCATGGGATTAAACCCCCCCAAGGTTTTCTGAGTTGCAAGGAGTGTTTGGCCAGATAATTTTCATTTGTTACCTCTTTAGAATCCATCTCCCTGGCATTTCGCCGAGATTCTTCAACCCAAAATACTTTTTCCTGTGGCAATAGTCGGGCGGGCGGGTGCGGGCAGCGAACAGGTGAAAAGCATGCATTTAGTTTTACTAGCGTTTAAGAGCAGTTGGAGGCCACGGAAGGAGTGTTGTATTGCATTGAAGCTCGTTTGGAGGTTAGTTAACACAGTGTCCAAAGACGGGCCAGATGTATACAGAATGGTGTCGTCTGCGTAGAGGTGGATCAGGGAATCGCCCGCAGCAAGAGCGACATCGTTGATATATATATATATATATATATAGAGAAAAGAGTTGGCCCGAGAATTGAACCCTGTGGTACCCCCCATATAGACTGCCAGAGGTCCGGACAACAGGCCCTCCGATTTGACACACTGAACTCAGTCTGCGAAGTAGTTGGTGAACCAGGCGAGGCGGTCATTTGAGAAACCAAAGCTATTGAGTCTGCCGATAAGAATACGGGGATTGACAGAGTGGAAAGCCTTGGCCAGGTCGATGAAGATGGCTGCACAGTAATGTCTTTTATCAATGGCGGTTATATCGTTTAGTACTTAGCGGCTGAGGTGCACCCATGACCAGCTCGGAAACCAGATTGCACAGCAGAGAAGGTACGGTGGGATTTGAAATGGTCAGTGATCTGTTTATTAACATGGCTTTCAAAGACTTTAGAAAGGCAGGGCAGGATGGATTTAGGTCTATAACAGTTTGGGTCTAGAGTGTCACCCCCTTTGAAGAGGTGGATGACCGTGGCAGCTTTACAATCTTTAGGGATCTCAGACGATACGAAAGAGAGGTTGAACAGACTGGTAATAGGGGTTGCAACAATGGCGGCGGATAATTTTAGAAAGAGAGGGTTCAGATTATCTAGCCCAGCTGATTTGTATGGGTCCAGGTTTTGCAGCTCTTTCAGAACTTCTGCTATCTGGATTTGGGTGAAGGAGAAGCTGGGGAGTCTTGGGCAAGTAGCTGTGGGGGTGCGGAGCTGTTGGCCGGGGTAGCCAGGAGGAAAGCATGGCCAGCCGTAGAGAAATGTCTATTTAAATTTTAGATGATCATGGATTTATCAGTGGTGACCGTGTTACCTAGCCTCAGTGCAGTGGGCAGCTGGGAGGAGGTGCTCTTGTTCTCCATGGACTTTAGTGTCCCAAAACCTTTTGGAGTTAGAGCTACATGATGCAAATGTCTTTTTGAAAAAGCTAGCCTTTGCTTTCCTGACTGACTGTGGATATTGGTTCCTGACTTCCCTGAACAGTTGCATATCGCGGGGACTATTCGATGCTATTGTAGTCCGCCACAGGATGTTTTTGTGCTGGTCAAGGGCAGTCAGGTCTGAAGTGAACCAAGGGCTATATCTGTTCTTATTTTTACATTTTTTGAAAGGGGCATGCTTATTTAAGATAGTGAGGAAATTACTTTTGAAGAACGACCAGGCATCCTCTACTGACGGGATGAGGTCAATATCCTTCCAGGATACCCGGGCCAGGACGATTAGAAAGGCCTGCTTGCAGAAGTGTTTTAGGGAGCGTTCGACGGTGATGAGGAGTGGTCGTTTGACCGCAGACCCATAGCGGATGCAGGCAATGAGGCAGTGATCGCTGAGATCCTGATTGAAAACAGCAGAGGTGTATTTGGAAGGCAAGTAGGTCAGGATAATATCTATGAGGGTGCCCATGTTTACGGATTTAGGGTTGTACCTGGTGGTTTCCTTGATAATTTGTGTGAGATTGAAGGCATCTAGCTTAGATTGTATGACTGCTGGGGTGTTAAGCATATCCCAGTTTAGGTCACCTAACAGAACGAAATCTGAAGATAGATGGGGGGCAATCAATTCACATATGGTGTCCAGGGCACAGCTGGGAGCTGAGGGGGCCTGTAACAGGCGGGAACAGTGAGAGACTTATTTCTGGAGAGATTTGTTTTTTAAATTAGAAACTCTAACTGTTTGGGCATAGACCTGGAAAGTATGACAGAACTTTGCAAGCTATCTTTGCAGTAGATTGCAACTCCTCCCCCTTTGGCAGTTCTATATTGACAGAAAATGTTGTAGTTGGTTATGGAAATTTCAGATTTTTTGGTGGCCTTCCTAAGCCAGAATTCAGACACGACAAGGACATTGGGGTTGGCGGAATGTGCTAAGGCAGTGAGTAAAACAAACTTAGGGAGGAGGCTTCTGATGTTAACATGAAGCTGGATCCAGGGGCAGACAGAAGGTCATACACAGTTGTCCAAAACGGCAATAGTATAGGCAGGGAAAAGGCTACTAACGTCGTCCGGGAGATCAGGCAATAGGTTGATAACAGGAAATCGGATAGGCTAAAGTACCGGCAGGCAAAATGCGTCGTTAATGAGGCAGGAAAAAACAATCATACACAGGGGGAGTAAATTATGGGGAAAAACAGAGCTCCGAATAGAAGTGTGTCACAAAACAAACAATACCTCACAATGTTGGGGTGCAGAGAACTGAACTAAATAGTGTGTGATAATGACATATAGATGTGTGAACAGGTGATCAGAGTTCAGTCGATTGGGATCTGGAGAGTGAGCTGTGTTCAGGGGATCTATGTGTGTGAGTTGGAAGCAGACATTACAACTAGACAGGACTTGAAACACCATAATAGTGTTTTCAATGTTTTGGGGTAGTGCTCCCGGCCCCCTGGCACACAACACTTGATATTAAGTGGTGTTACAACACACCATGTAATGTTTCAAGACATCTCAGGATGATGTGTTTCAATACTCCAGGAAAGTTAAGGTTTCATCTCCTTGAAGTTGGTGGCAGTTCAGTTGCCACTAGCTTTGGTGTTACAAAGCACTTCATTTTAAAAGTATAGTAGAGCCTAATAGGGCATTTTTTATATTGTCATAATTAATAGGCTGAGAAAATACCTTTAGCTACAGAATATCTCACCACCATGCGTTTCAATCTCCCCTCTCTCCTTCATTCCTTTCTCCAGCGTGTAGAGAGAGGGGAGGTCAACAGTTTAATGAAATATGTTTTGTTGCGAAAACATGTTGCTATCAATGTTCCCGAACAGATTTCACTTGGTTTTCCAAATGAAGCACTGGCTAGCTGCAGGAACAGGGTTGGAGAGACCATGGCATACAGAGTTTGGGCAGAATATCACCTGTCATGCAGTGAGAGGCTGCATGCTCTTCAAACAGTGGTTTATGCATGTGGTGAAATAACCGGAGAAGCCAACCAGCCAGATTGAAAAACGACCAGTGGGAAAGCAGCCTCCACTCGCTATCCTATATTAGTAAAGACAATATTAAAGTGAGATAAGAACAGCGTGTTTAGCCTGAGGCAAGGAACAGAGCGCAAGCTTTTTTTTTGCTACGTTCTCAAGTCATCAATAGCCTATAGTCGCATCATGTAGGTCACATATGTTTTGATTTCTAAGATATTCACAACTATCATTCACAACTAAAGTTGACAAATAAATTCTAAATCTTGCGTATAGGACCTGTTTCAAATGATCACTTTTATGCTCAACATAGCCACTTCATATGCACACTCACTCCAGAATGGAACCAATTGCTTTTCTATTTTATTTAGTTAATGACTCAAAAAACGTTTAAATCCCCTTGGATTGATGAGGAATTGAAAAGTGGTATGGTTTAGAGAGATGAGGCAAAGGGTATGGCAAATAAGTCTGGCAGTGCAACCGATTGGCAGTCGTACTGCAAATTGAGTAATCATGTGACTAAACTGCAGAAAAATAAGAAACTATACTACGAAACAAAAATAAATAATATAAAGAATGACAGTAAAAATCTTTGGAGCACTTTAAATTACATTTTGGGAAAAAAGGAAAACTCAGCTCCATCGTTCATTGAATCAGATGGCTCATTCATCACAAAATCAACTGATATTGCAAACTACTTCAATTATTTTTTCACTTGTAGGATTAGCAAACTTAGGCATTACATGCCAGCAACAAACTCTGACACTACACGTCCAAGTAT
Organism: Oncorhynchus keta; assembly: GCF_023373465.1. Taxonomy (NCBI): domain Eukaryota; kingdom Metazoa; phylum Chordata; class Actinopteri; order Salmoniformes; family Salmonidae; genus Oncorhynchus; species Oncorhynchus keta. Next base: position 29,913,433 of record NC_068424.1, on the reverse strand, counting down.
ATCTGACAAAATTATGAAAGACAAGCATTTTAATTTTGAATTCCATAAAGTGAGAGTGGAAGAGGTAAAAATGATTGCTGTCTATCAACAATGATAAGCCACCGGGGTCTGACAACTTGGATGGAAAATGACTGAGGATAATAGTGGATGATATTGCCACATCTTCAATTTAAGCCTACTAGAAATTGTTTGCCCTCAGGCCCAGAGGGAAGCAAAAGTCATTCCGCTACCTAAGAATAGTAAAGCCCCCTTTCCTGTCTCAAATAGCCATCCAATCATCCTGTTATCAACCCTTCGTAAACTTTTGGTAAAAATTGTGTTTGACCAGATACAATGCTAATTTACAGTAAACAAATTGACAACAGACTTTCAGCACGCTTTTAGTGAAGGACACTCGATAACCACAGCACTTACACAAATGACTGATGATTGACTGAGAGAAATGTATGATAAAAAGATTGTGTGGGCTGTTTTGTTAGACTTTATCGATAATAGTCTGCTGATGGAAAAACGTATGTGTTATGGCTTTACACCCCCTGCTATATTGTGGATAAAGAGTTACCTGTCCATCAGAACACAAAGGGTGTTCTTTAATGGAAGCATCTCCACATAATCCAGGTAGAATCACGAATTCCCCGGGGCAGCTGTCTAGGCCCCTTACTTTTTGAGTAAAGCCAGTGTGTCTATGTATGCAGAAGACTCAACACTATACACGTCAGCTACTACAGCGATGGAAATGACTGAAACACTTAACAAAGAGCTGCAGTTAGTTTCAGAATGGGTGGCAAGGAATAAGTTATATAAAAAATATAACAAACTAAAAGCAACGTATTTGGGACAAATCATTCACTAAACCTCAACTAAATCTTGTAATGAATAATGTGGAAATTGAGCAAGTTGAGGTGACTAAACAGCTTGGAGTAACCCTGGATTGTATACTGTCATGGTCAAAACATATTGATACAAGAGTATCTTTTTAATTTTATTTAACCTTTATTTAACTGCGCAAGTCAGTTCAGAACAAATTCTTATTTACAATGGCAACTACCGCAGGCCAAACCCATACAACGCTGGGCCAATTGTGCACCGCCCTATGGGACTCCCAATCACCCCAATCACAGCCGGATTTAATGCAGCCTGGATACAAACCAGGGACTGCAGTGACACCTCTTGCACTGAGATGCAGTGCCTTAGAGCGCTGCACCACTCGGCAGCTAAGATGGGGAGAAGTCTCTCCATAATAAAGTGCTGCTCTGCCTTAACAGCGCTATCAACAAGGCAGGTCCTACAGGCCCTAGTTTTGTTGCACCTGGACTACTGTTCAGTCATGTGGTCAGGTGCCACAAAGAGGGGATTAGGAAAATTGCAATTGGCTCAGAACAGGGCAGCACGGCTGGCCCCTGGATGTACACAGAGTGCTAACATTAATAATATGCATGTCGATCTCACCTGGCTCAAAGTAAAGTACAGATTTACTTCATCATTACTTGTATTTTTGAGAGGTATTGACATGTTGCACCGAGCTGTCTGTTTGAACTACTGGCACACAGCTCCGGCACCCATGCATACCCCACAATATATGCCACCAGGTCTCTTCACAGTCCAAAAGTCCAGAACAGACTATGGGAGGCACACAGTACTACACACAGTACTAGTCATGACTACATGGAACTCTATTCCACATCAAGCAACTCATGCAAGCTTTAAAATTATATATTAAAAAACAGATAAAATACACCTTATGGAACAGCGGGGACTGTGAAGAGACACATGCATACACACACACAATAACATACGCACTATACACACACATGAATTTTGTGTTGTAGATATGTGGTAGTAGAGTAGTGGCCTGAGGGCACACAATTAATGTGTTGTGAAATCTGTTGTGAATGTATTGTAATGTTCTATAAATTGTATAACTGTCTTAATATTGCTGGACCCCAGGAAGACTAGCTGCTGCCTTAACAGCAGCTAATGGGGATGCATAATAAATACTAATATCATAATGTTTCTATATACCTGCCTAAAATGAATAATGACATTTTTGTGATGGTGTATATTAAATTGATTTATTCTACTTTTTTAAATAGACATGTTCCAAAGGCGCACATCGGCAGCTTGTATGTGGGGAGGGCAGGAGATGCTTAACGTGTTTATGTTCATTAACGGACAATTACCTTGAGCCCGGCAGTCTTTTGCGTGACAATAACCAGCTGACATTTCATGACCGCTACAGCCCTAATTGCATTGTCCTCTTTGTATCAAATCAAATCAAAATATATTTGTCACATGCGCCAAATACAACAGGTGTAGTAGACCTTACAGTGAAATGCTTACTTACAAGCCCTTAACCAACAATGCAGTTTTAAGAAAAATAAGAGTTAAGAAAAGTATTTCCTAAATAAACTCAAGTAAAAAATTGAAGTTGTGTTCATATGTTCACATGCCCTATCTCAGTCTAATAGATGACACAGACTGTATACCAGCACACACCAAGAGGCCCTCACACCAAGGAGACCACATTAATATACCCATGTTCAATTCTTAATGGAATCTCTGTATTTACTTATAGATGGCTGTCCTGGAAATACAGGCTAATGGAGATGCTGTTGTGTCCAAAGAGGCCATCACCAACGCAGGCCAGTCTCTGGAGGATCCCCTCATGAGAGTCAGTCTCACTCATGTTTCCATCCATGGCCCAAATATAGCAAAGCATCAAAATTGGCCAATGTGCAAAAAAACATTTGATTAAAACCCACACCGTATGAAATCAAGTTTATTGAATGTACATTTTAACGGATCCCAACACACAAATTAAACCCTAACTAATACACTACATAGCTCTGACCTTTGACCTCCACTCCCTCTTGCAGGAGTTTACTCAGTCGTGTGTGCGTCACGAGGCCAAGCAGCGTCCCACAGCCCACGACCTGCTCTTCCACCGCGTGCTGTTTGAGGTTCACTCCCTCAAGCTACTGGCTGCCCACTGCCTCATCAGCAACCAGTGTGAGTGTCTCCATCTCTGAAGCCGCCCATGCACATGGCATGCAATCTGTGGATTGACAACTGCCAATTTTTTGACAGAGAGTGGCATGATGGCACAAACAAAATGCAAACCAGGCTAGCCATTTGTGTGGGAGAGAGAAAATGTTTCCACATCTTATTTCCTTTTTGTTATGGGACAGCTGAAAAATACTGAAATCCTTCATTGGATTTTGTGGGATTTCTTTGAACGTCTGTTGTTACAATGGAAGTGGAAATGTTTTTTGATTCGTTTTGCTATATGCCAAACTGGTGTGGCATCCATGTAACACTCCCTTACCCATCTCTCTTTGCAGACCTGCTGCCAGAGAACTGTGTGGAGGAGAAGACCAAGTCCTTTGACCCCAATGGTCTCATGGCAGAAATTAAACATGGCAACCGGCCTGGCGTTCAGCTCAAGTATTCCCATGTGTCTCCTTTGGAGCTGGACAAGTTCCTGGAGGACGTCAAGTAAGGGCTAATTCCATTCACCCATTGGGCTCTGGTCAAAAGTAGTGCACTATTATAGCGAATATGGTGCAATTTAGGATGCAGCCTTAAAGAGCTGCCTTGGTCATTGCCTCTTATGGGCTTTGTGTAGGGTGTCATTAAGAAATGGCCTTGTGGCCCCTGACATCATTCTGACTCATCCCTCTTTAGGAATGGGATATACCCCCTCATGAACTTTGCGTCGTCGCGGCCCCACCCCGTCCCCCGTGCCCTATCCCTGTCCCACGAACAGGTGGAGACGGCGAAGTCCCCCACCCCTGAGCCCCAAGAGACAGAGAGCAGAAAGGTAATAATAATAATAATAATAATATATGCCATTTATCAGACGCTTTTATCCAAAGCGACTTACAGTCATGTGTGCATACATTCTACGTATGGGTGGTCCCGGGGATCGAACCCACTACCCTGGCATTACAAGCGCCATGCTCTACCAACTGAGCTACAGAAGGACCACAAAGGTGTGTGTCTGTCTGTCTGTCTGTCTTTCTATTTGTTTGTGTGTGTTAAGCCCTATTTGGACAGGTCGGGTAACGTAATTATGTAATTACGTAATAATTACAAAAAAAGGTGTTGCTCATGATTTGAGCAAGAAAAAAATGTGATTCAATAAATTGAACGAAGTGCTGCGCATAGCCTATATATATGAAGGCCCTATGTATCAACTTTCACAGTGAATGCTTTTATTTATATGTTTTGTGCGTATTCATTTAATATTGCCGATGTAAAAAAATAAAATAATAATAATGTAACCCTTGCTGTTAATAGATGGCAAAGCAGCCTACAGCTTAACTAAACTTTTGGAAATGATAAGTTCACTTTCTCATTCAACGACTTAAAACGCATCTCAAGTGCAATTGCACCGTTTAGCTCACGTCTGAGGGATGGGGGGCGTTTAGGACGTCTATTGTGGAATTAATTTATGATCACACTTCCTCAATTCAAATATTACGCCGACATGATATCAAAGAGGGTTTGGTATGGTTTGAGTTGTCAGTGTAGACCTGTTATCGCCTGGACTTGTTGAAATAGTATCACGCCTAGAAAAAAATAACGAATTACGGGGGGGCATGTTTGGAAAAAATGAATCCTGTCTGAATCGTACTCTGGAATAACGGATGTTCTGGATGTACTAGTCTCGTGCCAATATACAATTCCGGACAGAGTAACCTACTGTTTTTCAGCAAACTCCAAGGTCCTCTCATAATACTAGTTCCGTGCGTATCGACATCTTTGTGTTTACAGAGATATTACAGCGTTTGACAGGTACTGCTGGAAGTTTGAGCAAGAAAACATAGAATTAATGCTTAAACAAAGTGCTGCATATATTTCATATGAATGGCCTGCATTTAGCAACTTTCACAGTGAATTATTGTGTCTAAACATTTTGTGCCATAGAATTAAAGTTGAACATCGCCAAATGTGTCAGTTTAAGTAGGCCTAAATGTGGAATAAAAAAAACGTGTGCCTATAATCTTAATTAATTCAACCCTGGCTGTTGATGAATTAGGCAACAGATGACAAAGCAGGGCATTCCCGTATTCCCCACTGAGCTAACCTTTTAGTAAATAGCAAGTTTATCATCCATAAAATCATATCAAGCAAATACTGTCCAGACTCTCAAATTTTTATTAGGAGGGACATCTACCGTGGATCGCTAAAATAATCATTATAATTACACTTGAAATATTATGAGGACACCTACAGTACCGGTCAAACGTTTGGACACACCTACTCATTCAAGAGTTTCTTTCTTTTTTTATCATGTTCTACATTGTAGAATAATAGGGAAGACATCAGAACTATGAAAGAACACATATGGAATCATGTATTAACTATAAAAGTGTTAAACAAATCTAAATATATTGTATATTTTAGATTATTCAAAGTAGCCACTGTTTGCCTTGATGAGAGATTTGCACACTCTTGAAAAACCCTGGTATGAGTGGGTTCGTCAAAAACCTTTGACTGCTACTGTATATATTTGGCAGCTAAGCACAAGTTACAATTGTAGTTTATTATCGTCTAGACGTGATGATGAAATATCTTCATGTCTAGAATATAAAAACCTCCACTCCAGGCTTCCATCGAAGACTCAATTGAATGAAAAAGAAAATAAAGAATCCTGTGCAATCTTCCTCTGAAATAATGCCCATGCTGAGATAATGATTACATAACCGACGTCTGTAATAATACTAGTCCCAGGCTTTAAAGAGAATAGTGCATGTTAAAGTGCGCTGATCACTCTAACTGATGGTTGGTCTGATGGTGTGTTGCAGGTGATTCAGATGCACTGTAACTTGGAGTCAAATGAAGAAGGGACCAAAACTCATGTGAGTTTGACTATAGTCTTCTTTTAAATAATGGTGTCAATGTGTACAACCCCCCATGTCACGTGGCCTTTTGGAGATACTATAACATGACATAACATCACTATTTTTAAAAATCCATTCTGATCCTCATTGCATTTGGGGGATAAGCATATTCTGTGTTGACAAAATATATTCCTGTCCTCTCCTTAGCTCTCTCTGTTTCTTAAGATGGACGACAAGCTCCATCGACAACTTAGCTGTGACATCCTTCCGAGTGAGTTCTAATGGACACTTTCATATCCATTATTATGTTTTGTTTTTTTACATATCGTGGTATGAGGCTGAACTATTTTGTATGAATCTTTCAGCTGACAGCTCCAAAGACCTTGCCAATGAACTTGTTCATTACGCCTTCATAAGTGAGGTAGGTATCTTTGTCGCCTAATGTTATTGCAAACGGCCATAGTCATTTGCAATAACCTGTAATGATCTAACCTCAAACCCTGTGTAACCCCATGCAGGAGGACTGTGGGAAGCTGGCAGGGTTCCTTGAGGACGCGCTCACCAGACACAAGGGCAAAGCGCTGGCCTCTGGGATCACACAGTGAGAAGGGGCCTCTCCGGAAGCTGGCCTGCAGAGAGGGGCCTCGAGCATTGACCACTCAAACAGAGCAAGACAGGGGCTAGAAGGCAGGATGACTCAGCCAGGATCAGAGGGACTGGCTCCAGTGAGGGTTTGAAGGATTGAGCCTGATGAGTGGTGATTGGGACTGGGCCTGATGATTGGTGGATCATCCCAAAGAGGGCTAGGCTGGCCAGGACTGAGAGGGACTGAAAGCATCTCCGGTTGGATGACTCAGAGGCATCATGGCTTGTTAAATCCATTTGAATTCAATCACTTTTTGACAACACCCCTTTTGATTTGAACAAAATCTGCCATACATATTTGCCCATTGTAGAAGTGCTCCGAAAGTGACATTCAAGTGATAAAAGTGCTCAAAGTTGACTGATTTTGCAAACTCCACCATACCATGAGACATCCATGTCTTCATCACTGGAAAATATAATCAGTTGAGATTTATATAATTTAAATGCATACAAACAGGGTTGTCAAATATTTTATAATTTCTGGCAAAAATATAAAAACATTATACAAATGTTTTATTTTTGACCTTTAACGTCAATTATCTTTTCACATATGTTGCAACTTAGACCCTATTTTACATCATCTAAGGTTTTGTGTTATGCCCGCCATTGGTTGAGACACAACATGCTCTTGAATAAATCAAAATCATATACACATATTTAGCAGATGTTATTGCGGGTGTAGTGAAATGCTTGTGTTCCTAGCTCCAACAGTGCAGTAGTATCTAACGATTCACAACAATGCACACAAATCTAAAAGTAAAAGAATGGAATTAAGTAATATAAATATTAGGACGAGCAATGTCGGAGTGGCATTAACTAAAATACAGTAGAATGGAATATATATATATATATACATATGTAAACATGATTAAAGTGACTAGTGTGCCATTATTAAAGTGACCAGTGATTCCATGTCTATGTACATAGGGCAGCAGCCTCTAAGGTACAGGGTGAGTGTCATGTTTTGGCAGAAAAATGTACTAAAATGGGAATAAAATGAAAATGTCAACTTTCAAATGGTACCACAAAGATAATCAGAGAATGTTAACTTGAATGGGAATATTTGTTGTTTTAAATCTTTCTGAAAATCTGTTCTTTCTGACCACTTCTTCCATGGGCAAACGTGTATGGAAAGTTTTGTTTAAATCAAGAGATGCTGTCAAAAAGTGATTGAATTCAAATGGTTTTACCCGGCTAGGTTCAGCTATCCCACAATGCAGTGGAAGATTGCCTAAAAGGGCTGTAATGCATTAAGATGTAATCATCCATAATGCCACTACTATACTGTAGTGCCAGTAGAGATGTTTCCAATGATGAATGGATGTAGTGCATTCAAGACAAACCAATAAAACAGCTGTTTTATGTTATTTTACAGTCTTCTAATTAATAGTTGATAACTCCAGAAATGTACATTTGGAAGTTGTTTTTGGAAAATAATCTATAAAACGTTTTTTTTTAAATAAATAGTTTTATAAGCCCAAGCAATACCTACCATAGAAATGTCTAGCTCTTAGAGAGCAAACTTGATGACAAAGATGAGAACCGTCCAACATGCATGGTCAACATGCTAACACTTAAGTTAACTTCATTATTTTTGCTTAGTTCTATGAACAATATTAGCGTTGCACAGACCTTTTTCTGTTGACGTTTTAATGGTGTATAATGGTCTTCAAAACACACTCGCAGCGCATTCTAACAGTGCTTTGCTAGCCTGAATGAATCTCTGTGCATTTAGTAGTAACGAGCAATGAGATGATGCCTCTCTTTTAGCCTGTAGTGCTCTTAAGGGTTTTCCCTGTGAAAGTGTTCTGTAAGCCAAAGACTTGCAAAGTGCCTGTGATGGCAACCCACTATGTACAAAACCCATAATACAAAACACACAGCAACATAACGCAACTTCAGAAATGACAAAAACTCCTGACAGTCAACGATTCAGTCTATTGGGTTGGTGTCAACAGAATGCTATACTTTTCATTTATTCTGAAAACCAGCTTGTGAATGTGTTGAGGGGCCACAGCTTGTACCCTAGGAATGTCTAAATCCATTCTAGGAAATGGATCAGCTAAACACATAGAATATAGTCCACGCCGAATGAGCCATTTGAGAACGCGATTTTGAATGGAGGGTTTTGTTGAATAGTGAAGGGTTTCAAATAAATAAAGCCCAGAATATATTTTTTTGAAAGCAATTAATTACTGTTCCACTGAACGATATGAACTACTACAGTACACAACACTGAACTACACTGAACTACTACAGTACACAACACACAAAAAAGCATTATATACTTCTGGAGGTTGAAGCTGAATTCTGCGTAAGTGTCCACAGATGTCCGAAGCATTCTAAAGCAAGGAAAAGTCAATAATAGATCTATCGCAGTGGGATTTAGTAATTTATTGATTGCTTTAAAGTAAAAAATATATATATTAAAAACAACTTTTCTTAATCTTGAACAGTATACACTGAGTGTACAATAGGAGCACCATCCTAATATTGAGTTGCACCCCCCTTTGCCCCTTAAAACTGCCTCAATTCGTTGGGACATGGATTCTACAAGGTGTCGAAAGCGTTCCACAGGGATGCTGGCCCATGTTGACTCCAAAGCTTCCCAGAGTTGTGTCAAGTTGGCTGGATCTCCCTTGGGTGGTGGACCATTCTTGATACACATGGGAAGCTGTTGAGTGTAAAAAACGCAGCTGTGTTGCAGTTCTTAACACACTTAAACCAGTGCACCTGGCACATACTACCATACCCCCGTTCTGTTAACAATATGACGTTTTAGTTCTTATGCTATCTGTAAATCTCTGGTCCTATTACAATTACACTCCTGTATAGATGTTGCATAATATGCTCATTGCTCTTAAAATGTCAAGCCTTTTATCAGCTAATCTCTTGGGGAAAGCGCTTCTCCCAGTCATTTATCTGTAGGATATGGTGTACATAAATATGTGTCTGTTCAAAGGTGTTTCCCTTGAACAGAAGTATGAATGCTCGGAGTGGTGCTACTGTTGTCTAGTAGTCTGCAATGCATGTCTTAATAATAGCTCCAAACTGTTCAGACACTTCTTTTCCAAGATTGCCTTAGTCATTGACGGAGCTCCATTGACTTGATCAGGAAAAATGAATGTTCAGACTAAGCAAAGCCCATTTATCCATTAGTCTTTTTCCGTAGCGATCACTTCTTTCTCCCGAGTCTGGATTCTGTTGTATGTCGGCTCTGTATTGTACTGGACGTGTTCTACTCATCCTTCTGTAAAATATTGTTCTGCAATGAATGAAAATAAAACAATGTGATGTCACATCATGGTGAGACTGGGTTTACAGAGGCTTTTTTAATGTTATTGAATCTTGGGGTCCCTCACGACGCCAGGACAGCAGAGTCAATCACCACCTTCCGGAGACACCTGAAACCCCACCTCTTTAAGGAATACCTAGAATAGGATAAGTAATCCTTCTCACCCCCCCCCCCCTTTAAGATTTAGATACACTATTGTAAAGTGACTGTTCTACTGGATGTCATAAGGTGAATGCACCAATTTGTAAGTCGCTCTGGATAAGAGCGTCTGCTAAATGACTTAAATGTAAATGTAATGTAACGAGGGCCAGCTGACTAGAGCATACAGGTCGCAGTGGTGGGTGGTATAAGGTGATTTACTAACAAAACGGATGGCACTGCGATAAACGGCATCCAGTTTGCAGAGTAGAGTATTGGAAGCTATTTTGTAGAGGACATCGCCGAAGTCGAGGATCGGTAGGATAGTCAGTTTTACTAGGGTAAGTTTGGCGGCGTGAGTGAAGGAGGCTTTGTTGCGGAATAGAAAGCCGACTCTAGATTTGATTTTAGATTGGAGATGTTTGATATGAGTCTGGAAGAGTTTACAGTCTAGCCAGACACCTAGGTACTTATAGATGTCCACATATTCTAGGTCGGAACTATCCAGGGTGGTGATGCTAGTCGGGCGTGCGGGTGCAGGCAGCGATCGGTTGAAAAGAATGCATTTGGTTTTACTAGCGTTTAAGAGCAGTTGGAGGCCACGGAAGGAGTTTTGTATGGCTTTGAAGCTTGTTTGGAGGTTAGATAGCACAGTGTCCAAGGAAGGGCCAGAAGTATACGGAATGGTGTCGTCTGCGTAGAGGTGGATCAGGGAATCGCCCGCAGCAAGAGCAACATCATTGATATATACAGAGAAAAGAGTCGGCCCGAGAATTGAACTCTGTGGCACCCCCATAGAGACTGCCAGAGGACCGGACAACATGCCCTCCAATTTGACACACTGAACTCTGTCTGCAAAGTAGTCAAGGCACCAGGCAAGGAAGTCATTAGAAAAACCGAGGCTACTGAGTCTGCCGATAAGAATATGGTGATTGACAGAGTCGAAAGCCTTGGCCAGGTCGATGAAGACGGCTGCACAGTACTGTCTTTTATCGATGGCGGTTATGATATCGTTTAGTACCTTGTGCGTGGCTGAGGTGCACCCGTGACCGGCTCGGAAACCAGATTGCACAGCGGAGAAGGTACGGTGGGATTCGAAGATGGTCAGTGATCTGTTTGTTGACTTGGCTTTCGAAGACCTTAGATAGGCAGGGCAGGATGGATATAGGTCTGGAACAGTTTGGGTCCAGGGTGTCTCCCCCATTGAAGAGGGGGATGACTGCGGCAGCTTTCCAATCCTTGGGGATCTCAGAAGATATGAAAGAGAGGTTGAACAGGCTGGTAATAGGGGTTGCGACAATGGCGGCAGATAGTTTCAGAAATAGAGGGTCCAGATTGTCAAGCCCAGCTGATTTGTACGGGTCCAGATTTTGCAGCTCATTCAGAACATCTGCTATCTGGATTTGGGTAAAGGAGAAGCTGGGGAGGCTTGGGCGAGTAGCTGCGGGGGGGCGGAGCTGTTGGTCGAGGTTGGAGTAGCCAGGAGGAAGGCATGGCCAGCCGTTGAGAAATGCTTGTTGAAGTTTACGATTATCATGGATTTATCAGTGGTGACCGTGTTACCAAGCCTCAGTGCAGTGGGCAGCTGGGAGGAGGTGCTCTTGTTCTCCATGGATTTTACAGTGTCCCAGAACTTTTTGAAGTTAGAGCTACAGGATGCAAATTTCTGCTTGAAAAAGCTGGCCTTTGCTTTCCTGACTGACTGCGTGTATTGGTTCCTGACATCCCTAACAGTTGCATATCGCAGGGACTATTCGATGCTATTGCAGTCTGCCACAGGATGTTTTTGTGCTGGTCAAGGGCAGTCAGGTCTGGAGTGAACCAAGGGCTATATCTGTTCTTAGTTCTGCATTTTTTGAACAGAGCATGCTTATCTAAGATACTGAGGAAGTTACTTTTAAGAATGACCAGGCTTCCTCAACTGACGGGATGAGGTCAATATCCTTCCAGGATACCCCGGCCAGGTCGATTAGAAAGGCCTGCTCGCATAAGTGTTTTAGGGAGCGTTTGACAGTGATGAGGGGTGGCCGTTTGACTGAGGACCCGTAGCGGATAGAGGCAATGAGGCAGTGATCGCTGAGATTCTGGTTGAAGACAGCGGAGGTGTATTTGGAGGGCCAGTTGGTCAGGATAACGTTTATGAGGGTGCCCTTGTTTACAGATTTAGGTTTATACCTGGTGGGCTCCTTGATGATTTGTGTGAGATTGAGGGCACCTAGCTTAGATTGTAGGACTGCCGGGGTGTTAAGCATATCCCAGTTTAGGTCACCTAACAGAACAAACTCTGAAGCTAGATGGGGGGCGATCAATTCACAATTGGTGTCCAGGGCACAGCTGGGAGCTGAGGGGGGGTCGGTAGCAGGCGGCAACAGTGAGAGACTTATTTCTGGTGAGGGTCATTTTTAAAATTACATGCATGAAACCAAGGCTTTTTCGATCACAGAAGTCAACAAATGAGGGTGCCTGGGGACATGCAGGGCCTGGGTTTACCTCCACATCACCCGCGGAACAGAGGAGGAGTAGTATGAGGGTGCGGCTAAAGGCTATCAAAACTGGTCGCCTAGAGCGTTGGGGACAAAGAATAGAAGGAGCAGATTTCTGGGCATGGTAAACTATATTCAGGGCATAATGCGCAGACAGGGGTATGGTGGGGTGCGGGTACAGCGGAGGTAAGCCCAGGCACTGGGTGATGATAAGAGAGATTGTATCTCTGGACATGCTGTTTGTAATGGGTGAGGTCACCGCATGTGTGGGAGGTGGGAAAAAGGAGGTATCAGAGGTATGAAGAGTGGAACTGGGGGCTCCATTGTAAACTATAACAATGATAACTAACCTGAACAACAGTATACAAGGCATATTGACATTTGAGAGAGACATACAGCGAGGCATAAAGTAATTGCAGGTGTTGATTGGGAGAGCTATCTAAAACAACAGGTGAGACAATAACAGCTAATCAGCTAACACAACAACAGCAGGTAAAATGGCGATGACTAGGCAGAGAGGGTCTGATTAACTACAAACAGAGCCTGAGTTCGTGGCTGGGGCCGACAGATTAAAAATAAATAAACAGAATGGAGTACCGTGATTAATGGATAGTCCAGCAGGCATCACCTATGTAGCCAAGTGATCATAGTGTCCAGGGGGCAGCAGTAGATGGAACAGGGAACCCGCCACTACGCTAGCAGGCGACAAGGCGTTTAAAGTTAGTAGCCCTCCGACGGAGGCCGGTTGAAGGCACAGCGGATGGAGTATTCGTCGGCAGACCAATCGTGGTGGTGCGGCGGGGCGCTGTGTCGACAGAGAATCCAAGCCAGATGGCGAAAGAGGTATTGTAGAATTTAGTTTGCTGGCTGGGAGATGCGCCTGGCTCACGGCTAACTGGCGCTAGCTTCGTGGCAGTGGCGTTAGCCACTATAGCCAATCGGTAGCAGCGGTGATCCGGTGCCAAGGTCCAGAGTTTACAGCAAGGATCCGGTGGAGTATCGGGCTCTAGCCGTGTATGAGTGGGGTTCGGGTGAACAGCTGAGTAGGCTGGGAGGTGGGCCTCAGGGATAGCTTCGGTACTGGGTGCCACGGTGAGCTCGCTCACTGAGCTAGCTAGCTGCAAGCTGTGAGCTAGCTAGCTGCAAGCTAGCTGTGAAGATCAGAAGTAGTGGTCCAGTCCGATACTGGTAGACTGGCGAGTATTATCCAGGCTAAGAACAGGGCTGGTATCTGTGCAGAAGGTAAAAGCCGCTAGCAGTGGCTAACAATGACTGAATAGCTAATTAGCTGGTTAGCTTCTGGAGGTTCTTGAATGTGTTCTAAAATTAAAAATATTAGCGATACCGTATCACATTGGGTGAGGCAGGTTACCGGAAGATATAATCGAATTAAAAATCGAAAAGAGATTGAAAATAAAATTGAAATATATATACAAAAAATACGAAAAATACAAAAGTACACGAGACACGAACAAAACACGTCTTCACTGCTACGCCATCTACGGACAATTCCTTAGACCTCATCAAATCAAATCAAATTTATTCATATATAGCCCTTCGTACATCAGCTGATATCTCAAAGTGCTGTACAGAAACCCAGCCTAAAACCCCAAACAGCAAGCAATGCAGGTGCACAGTGGCTAGGAAAAACTCCCTAGAAAGGCCAAAACCTAGGAAGAAACCTAGAGAGGAACCAGGCTATGTGGGGTGGCCAGTCCTCTTCTGGCTGTGCCGGGTGGAGATTATAACAGAACATGGCCAAGATGTTCAAATGTTCATAAATGACCAGCATGGTCGAATAATAATAAGGCAGAACAGTTGAAACTGGAGCAGCAGCACGGTCAGGTGGACTGGGGACAGCAAGGAGTCATCATGCCAGGTAGTCCTGGGGCATGGTCCTAGGGCTCAGGTCCTCTGAGAGAGAGAAAGAAAGAGAGAATTAGAGAACGCACACTTAGATTCACACAGGACACCGAATAGGACAGGAGAAGTACTCCAGATATAACAAACTGACCCTAGCCCCCCGACACATAAACTACTGCAGCATAAATACTGGAGGCTGAGACAGGAGGGGTCAGGAGACACTGTGGCCCCATCCGAGGACACCCCCGGACAGGGCCAAACAGGAAGGATATAACCCCACCCACTTTGCCAAAGCACAGCCCTCACACCACTAGAGGGATATCTTCAACCACCAACTTACCATCCTGAGACAAGGCTGAGTATAGCCCACAAAGATGGCTTGGTTTTTGCTCTGACATACACTGTCAACTGTGGGACCTTATATAGACAGGTATGTGCCTTTCCAAATCATGTCCAATCAAATGAATCTACCACAGGTGGACTCCAATCAGGTTGTAGAAACATCTCAAGAATGATCAATGGAAACAAGATGCACATGAGCTCAATTTCGAGTCTCATAGCAAAGGGTCTGAAAAACTTATGTAAATGTAATATTACGTTTTAAAATTTTAATCAATTTGCAAACATTTCTAAAAACCTGTTTTCGCTTTGTCATTATGGGGTATTTGGGTGCAGATCGCTGAGGTTTTACAAAAAAAACAATTTTAGAATAAGGCTGTAATGCAACAAAACGTGGGAAAGGTCAAGGGGTCTGACTACTTTCCGAAGTTAAAGTCTGCCATGTTTTTGGATGATGTGATGACAAAGTCACTGCTCGCTCTGCTCCCTGTGCTAACTGAGTGCTAGTGCACATGTGATGTTGGTCAGTTTAAACTGGATGCAACAGGGATATAGAAGGTTCATGAATCATCATATGCGAACTTGAGTAGATTACCTTGAAAATAACAGTCGGACATCTTGAATGCAGTCTCCAATTCTTATTATACCTCAGTGGCTGTCACTCTTGTGTGTGAAGGCACTAGCTAGCCGCTTTGACTAGAGGGACAAGTGGTGTACTGTACATGGCGATATTCCACTGGCTGTCTGAAAAGCGCTTTAGTTTATTGTTAGAACCTTCGTAGGAGCATAGTTCAATTCTATTCATTGCAGCCAATGACAGTGCAGGCAACTGCCGATTGACTGATATACAAAAAACCTTGCATCATAAATAAGCAGTCATTTTAATTTTGTAGATCAGTAATTTATTCACAATTTAGCTATTGTGAAAAAGGGTTGCCATCATTGTTGACCAATACTCCAAGTGGGTACAGTGCCTTGCAAAGTTATTCATCCCCCATGGCATTTTTCCTATTTTGTTGCATTACAACCTGTAATTTAAATTTTAATTTGTATTTCATGTAATGGACATACACAAAATAGTTTAAATTGGTGAAGTGAAATGAAAAATGTTTTTTTTTTTTTTAATTAAAAAAAATAAAAAACAAAATTGGTGCGTGCAGAAATATTCACCCCTTTGCTATGAAGCCCCTAAACAAGATTTGGTGCAACAAATTACCTTCAGAAGTCACATAATTAGTTAAATAAAGTCCACTTGTCTGCAATCTAAGTGTCAAATGATCTGTCACATGATCTCAGGATACATACACCTGTTCTGAAAGGCCCCAGAGACTGCAACACCACTAAGCAAGGGGCACCACTAAGCAAGCGGCACCCTGAAGACCAAGGAGCTCTCCAAACAGGTCAGGGACAAGGTTGTGGGTAGGGTTATAAAAAAATATTGGAAACTTTGAACATCCCACGGAGCACCATTAAGTCCATTATTACATTTTTAAAAGAATATATCACCACAACAAACCTGCCAAGAGAGGGCCGCCCACCAAAACTCACAGACCAGGCAAGGAGGGCATTAATCAGAGAGGCAACAAAGAGGCCGAAGATAACCCTGAAGGAGCTGCAAGCGGAGATTGGAGAATCTGTCCATAGGACCACTTTAAGCTGTACACTCCACAGTCTTAAAAAATTAAATAATTGGCCACCAAGGAAAACACTATTTCTGGCACAAACCCAACACCTCTCATCACCTCGAGAACATCATCCCCACAGTGAAGCATGGTGGTGGCAGCATCATGCTGTGTGGATGTTTTTCCATCGGCAGGGACTGGGAAACTGGTCAGAATTGAAGGAATGATGAATGGCACTAAATACAGGGAAATTCTTGAGGGGAAACCTGTTTCAGTCTTCCAGAGATTTGAGACTGGGACGGAGGTTCACCGCCCAGCAGGACAATGACCCTAAGCATACTGCTAAAGCAAAACTCAAATGGTTTAACGGGAAATATTTAAATGTCTTGGAATGGCCTAGTCAAAGCCCAGACCTCAATCCAAATGAGAATCTGTGGTATGACTTAAAGATTGCTGTACACCAGCGGAACCCATCCAACTTGAAGGAGCTGGAGCAGTGTTGCCCTGAAGAATGGGCAAAAATCCCAGTGGCTTGTTGTGCCAGGTTTATAGAGACATACCCCAAGAGACTGTAATTGCTGCAAAGGGTGGCTCTACAAAGTATTGACTTTGGGGTGTGAATAGTTATGCAAGCCCAAGTTTTTTTTTGGTCTTATTTCTTGTTTGTTTCACAGTAAAAAAATATTTTGCATCTTCAAAGTGTTAGGCATGTTGTGTAAATCAAATGATACAACCCCCCACCCCCCCCCACCCCCAACAAAAATATAATATAATATCAATTTTTATTCCAGGTTGTAAGGCAAAAAAATATGAAAAATGCCAAGGGGGGTGAAACTTTTGCATGCCACTGTATCAGAAAAAATGTTGCGGTCCCGCCCGCCATTGGGGTAAGCAACCTGTGGTTAACTAGGTTACTCCAGTTGCTCAGGGTAAAAACTTTACCTTTTTCAAAAGCAATTGTCTTGTCTCCTTGTTTTAGTCAATTACAAAACTATAAAGATTACTTTTAAACATTGCCTACTCATTAGCGTTCTCACTAGTTAGAAAACCGTAATATTGTAGGGCTTCCCTTCATGCCCCTTTTCATGACCGTGCTAACAGCCACATGAGTGAGTCACTAGCTAACTACTGATCGGAACATTAAGCTAGCCAAGACCAACAACACAAACACACAGATTATACAGCTACAAGTAGTGAATAGTTACAAATGGATCATACTAAACAAGTTAAATGTTTTACCTGTGAATACAGTAGTTTAATCAAATGATAGTGACAGAATTAGATTACTTCTCAACGTATCGTATCGCAGACCAAAGCGCTGTTACAGATCACTTTATATATTCTGATCTGTTTTAAGGTGTGCTTTTTGCAATTTTCTTTAATAAAAAGGTAGGCCTATGGCATACCCTCTCATACCCCCTCAATTCAAGTCTTGGTTTTAACTTAACAGCCCTTCACTGACATGGAGGTAGGCATGGTGGGTGAAGGAATTGACCGACAAATCTATAGATATAGTATTTAGTTTAATTTTGTCTGTCGAACAGGTAGGCCTACCTGTTTTTCCTTAAATATCAAAGTTGCCCTCTGGTCCTCATTCTCATTTTCGTGCTCTCCTTCTCAAACTGAACAGAACATAGGCTAGTCTGCGTGTAAAATATTGATTTTCTGGGGGACTACGCCTAACCAAAAACTGCAGGCACTTCATGTTTTTGATTTAACCGACCTGACCAATTAACTCAGTTGTGAATATGGGCCCTTGCCTGTCAGTATGCTGGCCGGACAGTAATGCCACTCCACCTGAAATGCAACAAAAACATGAAAAATAATTTGCTTAGTCAAGTCAGTAACTTTGCTAACTAGCAAATGAAACTGTCATGTAGCGAACTGTGCACAAGCCCCCCAAATCAGCCAAATTATATGAAAACAACACCGCAGTTCAGTGGGTGTGCAGGGTGTGGCTTGAAGCAATGAGTAACGTATTTAAAGGGCGGGGGGGCTGCCATAATCAACATCCACAGCACACAGGGAACAATGGGTTAATTGCTTTGCTCAGGGGTGGAAAAACAGATGTTTACCTTGTCAGCTTGGGGATTCGATCCAGCAACCTTTCAGTTACTGGCCCAACACTCTAACCACTAGGCTACCTGCATTGTGGATCAATGAAATTGGGAATCAGCCTATTCAGTGACACCCACAGAACACAACTGTGAAGAGTTTACACACATATTAACCTCCTAGCTCTTATTGCAGAACTCACTATTCAGCCTATTGTGAATATTGAACATTCATATTGTAATGTACAGCCTTACCTATGGATCTTGGGTCCATGCAAATGGGGTATCAGCCTTCTCAGTGACCTCCAGAGAACACAACTGTGAAGAGTTTACACATATTAGTGTAATATCTTATTGCAGGACTTTGAGTGTGGGAAATCACCTCCCCAGTAAGTCTATTATGCGTATTGCACATTTATATACACAATGTACAGCCTTACCCCATTTCATGGACTCAAGATCCATAGGTATCAGCCTACTCAGTGACAGCCACAAAACACAACTGTGAAAAGTTCACACAAATATTAGTGTCAAAGCTCTTTTTGCAAGACTTTGACACCCCTGTGAAATGAGCCACATTATTTCACAAGTCAACCTACTATGTGTATTGAACATTCAAATTGCAATGTACAGTCTTACCTAAGGATGTTGGGTCCATGAAATTAGGTATCAGCCTACTCAGTGACACCCATAGAACACAAATGTGAATAGTGTACACAAATATTGGTGTCGTAGCTCTCAGGACTGACTGTGGGAAATCACCTCACTATTCAGCCTATTGACTGGTGAGCTAATGTGGCTCATTTCACAGTGGTATCAAAGTCCTGCAGTAGAAGATGTGACCTTAATATGTCTGTAAACTCTTCACAGTTGTGTTCTGTGGGTGTCACTTAGTAGGCTGATTGATACCTATGGATCAAGCAATGCGCTGTAACATTGATCAACCAATGATTTGATCAATGTCACAGACATTTGACTGACTCACCCTCATTATCATATTGGAGGAAGAAATACATACAGTGGGGAGAACAAGTATTTGATACACTGCCGATTTTGCAGGTTTTCCTACTTACAAAGCATGTTGAGGTCTGTAATTTTTATCATAGGTACACTTCAACTGTGAGAGACGGAATCAAAAATCCAGAAAATCACATTGTATGATTTTTAAGTAATTAATTAGCATTTTATTGCATGACATAAGTATTTGATCACCTACCAACCAGAAAGAATTCCGGCTCTCACAGACCTGTTAGTTGTTCTTTAATTAAGAATCCCTCCTGTTCTCCACTCATTACCTGTATTAACTGCACCTGTTTGAACTCGTTACCTTTATAAAAGACACCTGTCCACACACTCAATCAAACAGACTCCAACCTCTCCACAATGGCCAAGACCAGAGAGCTGTGTAAGGACATCAGGGATAAAATTGTAGACCTGCACAAGGCTGGGATGGGCTACAGGACAATAGGCAAGCAGCTTGGTGAGAAGGCAACAACTGTTGGCACAATTATTAGGAAATGGAAGAAGTTCAAGATGACGGTCAATCATCCTCGGTCTGGGGCTCCATGCAAGATCTCACCTCGTGGGGCATCAATGATCATGAGGAAGGTGAGGGATCAGCCCAGAACTACACGGCGGGACCTGGTCAATGACCTGAAGAGAGCTGGGACCACAGTCTCAAAGAAAACCATTAGTAACACACTACACCGTCATGGATTAAAATCCTGCAGCGCAGGCAAGGTCCCCCTGCTCAAGTCAGCGCATGTCCAGGCCTTTCTGAAGTTTGCCAATGACCATCTGGATGATCCAGAGGAGGAATGGGATAGGGTCATGTGGTCTGATGAGACAAAAATACAGCTTTTTGGTCTAAACTCCACTCGCCTTGTTTGGAGGAAGAAGGATGAGTACAACCCCAAGAACACCATCCCAACCGTGAAGCATGGAGGTGGAAACATCATTCTTTGGGGATGCTTTTCTGCAAAGGGAACATGATGACTGCACCGTATTGAGGGGAGGATGGATGGGGCCATGTATCGCGAGATCTTGGCCAACAACCTCCTTCCCTCAGTAAGAGCATTGAAGATGGGTCGTGGCTGGGTCTTCCAGCGTGACAACGACCCGAAACACACAGCCAGGGCAACTAAGGAGTGGCTCCGTAAGAAGCATATCAAGCTCCTGGCCAGTCTCCAGACCTGAACCCAATAGAAAATCTTTGGAGGGAGCTGAAAGTCCGTATTGCCCAGCGACAGCCCTGAAACCTGAAGGATCTGGAGAAGGTCTGTATGGAGGAGTGGGCCAAAATCACTGCTGCAGTGTGTGCAAGCCTGGTCAAGAACTACAGGAAACGTATGATCTCTGTAATTGCAAACAAATGTTTCTGTACCAAATATTAATTTCTGCTTTTCTGATGTATCAAATACTTATGTCATGCAATAAAATGCCAATGAATTACTTAAAAATCATACAATGTGATTTTCTGGATTTTTGTTTTAGATTCCGTCTCTCACAGTTGAAGTGTACCTATGATAAAAATTACAGACCTCTACATGCTTTGTAAGTAGGAAAACCTGCAAAATCGGCAGTGTATCAAATACTTGTTCTCCCCACTGGAAATAAATAAATGAATAAATATATAAATGAATACAATTAAAGTTTGTATAATTAGATAACACATACAGAAATAATGAAATACATACAGATATGTAGAGAAAATATATACATTTTAGTCAGCATTTTAGTATTTCCTTGCTCATTTATTTAATTATGTGTGGATATATTTATCTATTTATGTCTGCATATATTTATTCATTTCATTCTAATTACGGCAGGTTTGGTCTTCCATACTGGAAGAGTGTTTTCACACTTGGACCCTTTCGGGCTATTTTTGTGAAGTCAGTGCTGTTCACATAATTTTTTCTGCAGTGTGAATGCTCCAATTGAACTCAGACCCCTCAAATGAGCCCTGTGCTGTTTTTGGACATTGATTAGTGATTGTCAGGTATGGAGTTTTGTACCGACACATTGCTCAGATTATTTGTTTGAAATACTGTATGTGATCTATAGGCTACGAGACCTTCATAAGCTGTTTATTCAGATGTGGATTTGAATCAAAAATGTATATAAACCCTTGATTGCCCGATGCTACGTATTTGCCATTGAGAGGCTTTGAAACCGTCGGTCGGCCATATTGGTACTCCCCAGTAGGAGCAGTCCTCCATAGGAATGAATTGAATTCTACAGTATTTCAGTTAAATGTTTCAAGGACATATTACATGTCTTTGAATGCTTTTTGTTAATTAATAATCTCTGAAAAAGATCCTTTAAGGAAAATGTTTTTATATTTGATCATGTTTAGCTTACATAATATAATGTAAAAGTATGCATTAAGGTGTCTGTAATATAATACATTGGTCAAAAACTAATGTAGACATTAATAAATGCATTTCTATAGCCTACAACATATTTTTTACAACAGTGGGGGAATGCCAATATGGCTTCAACACAGCACCCCTATTTGTCATCCAGTGTATATATGAATCATTGGTTTGAATAGTGTGAGAAAACAATATTTGGTGAGAATCACAACATCGGGTACAAAATCAATGCTAGCTCATAAAGGGGCAGAAGCCTACATTGGGTGTACAATTTTCTGATATTTATTAGTTACCAATATCATGTACATGTTAATATTATCTTCTGATTATATGTATTATGTCTCATCTTTCAACTAAATGCAGTCTTTCAGCTTCCAAAATGTAAGTAGGTATATATATCTGACAGAATGGCTTGTCCTGCACTTTGTGAAAACCCAGAGTGCTTTGAGTGGATGTTGGAAAATGCAAAGATGACACAGACCACAAAATAGGTGAAGTGAACTGGCAAAAGGGTACACATTCAAAGGCAAGGGCAGTGTGAATACAAAGAGAACTGAGTTCTATAGCTTTTTTTTTTTTACCCCAGAGTTCACTTTAAAGAGGTGCTATGCTTCGGGGGGCTCTTTGAAGGTGTCTGAGTTTCTTTGGAGTGTTAACACTGCACAAAAAATAACGCGAACCGCACTGAGTTCACAGAAATTGGTGAAAACACCCTTAAAGAGGACTATATGTGAAAACATCTTTAACAATATGAAACCCAAATATTTAGGCTGACGTAATCCAGTGTCCAGAAAACGTATTTGCAGGATATGCAAATATGTTTATATTTAATTCATTGTTGCCTCATTTGCATATTTACATACAATATTTCTGAATATTTTTTATACAAAAAAGTATTATATTTGTGTCTACATTGAACAGGTAAAGGTTGATTGTGATATTATTAAGGGGGGAAAATCCCTTAGGGTTTGATGCCTGGCTGTAGAATTTCATTAATTTCTATGGAGGACTGCTTTTCTGAGTAGTGCCAATATGGCCTGTTATTGGCCAATACATAACATCAGCAATCCAAGGTGGCAAGTAGCCTAACGGCTGCACCTATCCTGTGTATGTGACAATAAAATACCTTATTCTTATATACATCATTGAGGGATACCCATGTTGCTGGAGATCAGAAGTGTCCCGGTTAGAGAAAGACAGGTCGAGGTTGCCAGGGTCAGAGTAGCACACAAGGTGTCTTATTCTGAGGCAGTGAAGAGAGTAGTAGAGGAAGATCGGTCCAGGGCAAGGCATCCTAAGAGGCTCCCCGTGAGTAGGTCAAGGCCAATAGAG
This sequence comes from Oncorhynchus keta, assembly GCF_023373465.1. Lineage (NCBI taxonomy): Eukaryota > Metazoa > Chordata > Actinopteri > Salmoniformes > Salmonidae > Oncorhynchus > Oncorhynchus keta. Next base: position 29,890,442 of record NC_068424.1, on the reverse strand, counting down.
AGCAATAGGAATACCATGTGCTTCATTAAGGTTCGCATTAAGGCTTCTTAACATTCAAAGCCATGGTTATCTACTGTACCGCATAAATGGAACGTAAATCACATAAAATAGATGCTGTGGTGGCAGCTACAGAGAAGTACTTGGGTGTACAAGATGGTTGAAGATGGTTTTGCCGTTCTCTCAAGCTGCCGGGCCTGGTGTAGGATCAGATAGGACCAAGTAGCATAATACTGTTGAGTTGTTGTTGCTTATAGGGCAATATTTCTTCCCTTTTCCCAGTCCTTTTCCCTTCCATTTTTGTGTAGCTATATAGGGATACAGTCAGTGGCCCGTGACCGGACTCACACTCCAGTACAGGAGATGGCGATGTATGCACCTCACAGTTTGACGCAATCCGCTAATTCAATTTAAAGAAGAAGAAGAACGGCGGGGCCTATTCAAGAAGGTGTGCTTATGGCGGTGACGGAGATTGCGGTAAATAGCTTGCTAAATAAGTTAAATATGAACTCCGTTATTGTTTTCTTTGTTTAATAGTTGTGTGTATACATATATTGTGGGAATTATTTGTTTATTCCCATTAACCATGTTTAATTTACAAAACCTGAATTTAGGCATGAGGCCTTTTAGCTAGCTTGCTATCTACTGCGACAATATGCTCCTGGCTAATGCTATTTAGCTACACAAATAAAGCAATCGCTAAATGTGTCGTATTTGTAGCCAACTAATCACAGATCGAACTGCTAGTGTGACAGACTATTGTTGGAATTACAATGCACGAGTCAAGATTGAAAATGGTGAAATGTTATTTAGCCTAACGATGCATCGACCAGTTTAGCTAGACTGCTAGTTAACTGACTATAGCTCGCCTAACGTTAGCCCAACCGACGTTAAATTGAGCTTTACTGAAGTGTATCAAGTTAGTCAACGAATTTAGTTAACTTTAGCTAGCTTTGTACTTGCTTACGAACACTATGCATTATATACTAACTAGCTACATAGTTATCTAGCTAAATTGGTAGGAAATTACCTAGGCAAACACTCGGTGCAAATGGAGGATACCATGTTTACCGCCTTGCAGCTGCTAACATTAGTCTGAAAGCATTTTCTCTCTCTCAGACTTTTTGAATTGTTAAGGCTTCCCCATCACTCTTCCCCTTGGGGTTATCCTGCCTCTGGTGGTCCCAGCGTTTATCAGGTTGTAGGTAAGGAAATCATCTCTACGCACCCATTGTGCGTTCCAATCACTGGTTACTGGTCGGATTTTGTGCTTTTAGGCCTATAACTATTCTAATCGAGATTACTGCTTCCAAATCCAGATTAACTGCTTCTGCTTCTCCAGTACGATATATGCACTGTGATGATTCTCAATTTCTATACCTCAAATCTCTTAAAGATGGTCATAGAAGAACAGACAAGCGGCATACCAAATGTGCAGTGCATGGCAATTTCTCCAATGAATAAGTGTTCCTGTCTCTGAGGATGCTCAGATGTGTATTAATTTCTTTCCTGCTGTGGTTCTTCAGGGAGGGACAGCTCTGATGATGGAGAATGGACAGGGCACAGGTGGGAAGCTTGGCCTGCCGCCTCTCACCCCGGAGCAGCAGGAGGCTCTACAAAGGGTGAGCCTACTACATAAGCATGACTAAATACAGGTGTATACGTAATGACTCAAGATCAGTCAATTTGCCTGCGGTTCCACGATTCTTTCTCACGCTGACGGACTTTTCTCCAGGCAAAGAAATATGCCATGGAGCAGAGCATTAAGAGTGTCTTGGTGAAGCAGACCATTGCCCATCAGCAACAGCAGCTCACCAACTTGCAGGTGAGATGTGCTGAATTCTGTACTCCTGCAACTAAACTCTCCATCCTCTTGACCATATGTTCTTCCCTTAACACCAACCACACTCAATTTTAGCCTTATTTCTAAGAGTAACTTGGAAAATCACATGTACAGTTAAAAGCATCTGCCCGAGTAACTTTGTAGTTACAAACAATACTTGATTGTTCAGTAGCACAAAACAATAGTAACATCCTTCACAACTGCAGTACAGCATATACAAGTGTATTTCTCTGCTTACGGTGATGGGATAGGGATGTTTGTCCTCTTGCTTCTGCCTCTTCTTTTTCAGCTGGAGAAGATCAACATGAAGACTTAGTTAGACATGTTGAATGCTTTGCACTTGGTCCCACATAGGGCTTTTGAATGTCTTGAATGTGGGGTAATATTGTGAAATGCTTTGGGGCAGATTGGAGTGGGTGGGACTGCAGAGGGAAAGTCAAATCACTCCTGAAAGTCTTTTAGGGGATGTGTGTCTAGCTGATGTATATCAAAGCAATGACATTTGAAAAAGCAAAGCTTAAATATATATCTAACCTACTTTTCAGCACCTTTTTCATCTTTACTGTCTTTCAGATGGCAGCAGTGACAATGGGCTTTGGAGATCCTCTCTCACCTTTACAATCGGTCAATAGATTATTAAACTTTTTTTCTCTGTTCGCATTCCTGTTAAAAAGGACAGTTACCCTTCTTTGATTGGCCACTCTGGCCTCAATCATAGCCATAGCAGCTGACCAAAGAACTCATATTTCAAAAGAAGACATGGTTTTTAACATAATAATTATGAGGGACCAGTTCTTACACACACTGTTTAAGCTTAATTCAGTCTGGTTATTGAAGCTGTGTTTGTATGCCCACTGCACCATTCCAGAAGAAATGCCCAGAAGTACTTCCACTAGTGGCAACAGCTGTTGATGTGTTTTTCTGTTTGTTTTTACACTGAAAGTGATTTATATTAGGACGTTATGTATGAATTCATACATTTGAGCACAATACAAACTTCATCGGGCCATTTTAGCAGTATGATGGCTTTTTACACTAGCCTGAAATGGCTATCCAAGGGTGGTTGAGAAAATTAACATGGGGGAAGTCCATGTCTTCTTTGTAAATATGCTTGTACTTTGCATTGATTGAAGCTGAAAAAGCCATCTTTGGTGTGGGGCTAAAGAGGGTTAGCAGTCTCTTTCAATAACCTATGATGAGAGAACTGCTCAAACAGGAATTTTTGGCAATCTCAAATTTGATGCTGTAATAGGGGAAATCACTTTTCTCTTCTGTAATAGATTAGGCTGTTAGTTTTGTCTGTGGGTGATAGTAAAAGCAGCTATGCTCAAGTAAAAAATACTTGAGTAAAGGACCCAGTAAACTCTGCTTTCAGTGGTTAACCATCCCTCACTCCCCTTAGAGACGTAAGTGTAAAATGTTTTCCTTAGGCTTTTAATGGATGTTATTCAACTGATATAGGTGTTTTTATTTAATTTGTTTGCCATGTTGAAATGTCACAATATACACTAACACTATATGCAGCCCTGGACTACAGGTCTGTTTCAGGGGCCAAATATTAGCGAAGGACATCCATGTCACCTTCAGTGCATTCACCCATATTAATGCAGTAATGAGAAACATACATTTTTTTTAAATTACGTAGCTGTTTGGGTGCCAGCATTCACCAAATTGTTCATCTTTGTGTAGATAGTCGCAAAATCGTTGTCCCGGACTCTGTTGCGTATGCCCAGATTGCGTCTGTCCCTGACATTGGCCTGTACGTCTATTGTTGGGAAAAGCAAACACCATACAGAATTAAACAAATAAATTACATTTCCAATATAAAAAAATTATTTGCCCATACACATCTAGATATATTTATTTTAGTGTGTTCTTGCTTTCATAGACCCCCTAAACATCATGGTGTGTTTTTCTCCGGGGTTACCAGGTGGCGGCTCAGCGTCAGCGTGCTCTAGCCATCATGTGCCGGGTGTATGTGGGCTCCATATACTATGAGCTCGGGGAGGATACCATCAGACAGGCCTTTGCCCCTTTTGGCCCCATCAAGAGCATTGACATGTCATGGGACTCCGTTACAATGAAGCACAAGGTCCGTGTATAGAGCACCCTTAAACCACATCACACAGCGTTGCAATGTGATTAGAATCACATCTATACTAAATGATGTGAGGGGAAACTGAAGCACTACAGGGGAATGTGGCATGCACGTGTCTGTAATGCGGTGGACTGTTGTCCCATGGTTGTATCTGTCTGTGCAGGGCTTTGCCTTTGTGGAGTATGAGATCCCGGAGGCGGCACAGCTGGCTTTGGAGCAGATGAACTCAGTCATGCTTGGGGGCAGGAACATCAAGGTGAGTGGCCTGGAGAGTCAGCCTGTCCGGCCCAGTGGAAGTGGACCTCTCAGAACCCCCTCTATACCCCTGGAAAGATGGGTGCTCCTGCTATTACCTTTTTAACCTTCTTTTTGTTTTCTTTTCATTTCTATCGAGAATGCATGGATCCAGTTCGAAATCCTCATTTCGCTCTTTCCGTGTAACTGAACTATTATTTCTGTGTGAATCACTAATTGGTAGCCTCTCTAAATTCTGTATGGAAGTGTTATCTAAAGCCACTCATTTCTTTTGTCTTTCTTTGCTTGTATGTATGTCAATTCATTTACAGGTATGCGTGTGTGTGTTTGGGTGCGTGTGTGTTTTGTGTGTGTGCGCGCATGTCTGTGTGCGCGCGGGTGTTTTTTTGTGAATGTCTGCTGTGTTCTGCTTCCATGATGTCATCACCACATTGTTTTAGTGACCAGTTCCTCTAGGATGCCCGGGCAGCGTACGATGATGTGTTGCTCTGTGTCCGAGATGTGCTGATGATGGGCTGCGCCTGGTTGGTGTCGCTTGGCCGCCCCACCTGCAGCACAGATCATATACTACATAGCCGCTAATAGAGACGCTCCAAACACTAGCCTATAGATGGACAGTTAGAGGAAATACCTCCAACTACTCTAGAAAGTGTAGTGCTAGCCACATGTGTGGTTTTATCTTGTTAATTCTTTAAGCATTTCCACTAGTTGATCCTCAGCCGCAGCTCTGGCTGAGGCATTCTGAACAGGCCTTTCAGTGTTGTTCGAAACTGCCTGAGTGAGTGAAGCAGCTTTTACAGTAGAATTATCTTCATTAGTTCTAGACAGGCTATTTTCTTGATCTCCTTTTCGTTTTTTATTTTTTTTACGTGATCTTCGCTCTAGTTCATTTCCAGGTGACGATTTTAAAGTGACTATCTGAGTTGTTGGTATGTTGTCAGTTTCTAAAATCCAGAAAGAAAAGGGGGGGAGAGTGAGAAAAGTGTCAATAGAAGGTGTTGTCTCTACTCTATAGTGCAGGTTGTCACGTTTCACATCACTCGTATTACCTAAGCCTTTGCAGAAAGCCCTGGTGGAAAGATGCTGTTTAGCAAGGCTAGTGGAAACTTGGCAAAGAATACATTGGGCTGCGATTACATTTTAGTTATTTAGCGGATGCTCTTATCCAGAGAAACTTACAGTAGTGAGTGCGTACATTTTTTTTTTTTTGGTACATTTTCGTACTGGTCCCCGTGGGAATCGAACCCACAACCCTGGTGTTGCAAGCACCATGCTCTACCAGCTGAGCCACACGGGACCAATTGCAAAGAGAAATGGTCTCCTTCGATCTTCGGTTTTGGAGCTCGAGGTGTTGCGTTGCTCGGTCAGTGGGCTGTGACACCCCACTCATTGGCCCTGTGCTGGTATCTGTGCTGTAGGTGGGGCGGCCAGGTAACATTGGTCAGGCGCAACCCATCATCGACCAGCTGGCAGAGGAGGCGCGCGCCTACAACCGGATCTTCGTGGCTTCCGTCCACCCTGACCTCTCAGACGAGGACATCAAGAGCGTCTTTGAGGCCTTCGGGAGGATCAAGTCCTGCACGTTAGCCAGGGACCCCACCACAGGAAGACACAAGAGCTTTGGCTTCATCGGTGAGCAGAGAGGCGTTTGGCAGCCCTCAGGATGTGCTGTTGCTGTGTGTTTGTCCTCCTAACTCCTCTTTTCCCCCCTCTCTACCTGGCAGAGTATGACAAGCCCCAGTCCTCCCTGGATGCAGTGTCCTCCATGAACCTGTTTGACCTGGGGGGCCAGTACTTGCGGGTGGGCAAGGCCGTAACCCCGCCCATGCCCATGCTGACCCCCACCCAGCCTGGTGGCCTGCCGCCCGCTGCAGCCGTGGCTGCTGCAGCAGCCACCGCTAAGATAACGGCCCAGGCAAGTATGATTCCCTTCCAAAGGGATCTATTGGCCTTCCAGGTAAATATACCTCTGATATACAGTGATCTCCAAAAGTGTTGGGACAGCGACACATTTTCTTGTTATTTTGGCTCTGTACTTCAGCACTTCGGATTTGAAATGATACAATGACTGGGGGTAAAGTGCTGACTGTCAACTTTAATGTTAGGGTATTTTCACCCGTATCTGGTGACCCATTTAGAAATTACGGCACTTTTTGTACATGGGGGACCAAACATATTGGGACAAAGTCACTTATGTGTATTAAACTAGTACAAATATTTGTGCTAGCCTCCCGAGTGGCGTAGCGGTTTAAGACACTGCATCGCAATGCTTGAGGCGTCACTACAGGCCCGGGTTCAATCCCAGGCTGTGTTGAAGCCGGCTGGGTGACCCATGAGGCGGCGCACAATTGGTCCAGCATCGTCCGGGTTAGGGGAGGGTTTGGCCGGCCGGGATGTCCATGTCCCATCGCGCTCTAGCGACTCCTGTTGCAGCGATGCGACAAGTCTAACTACAAAAAATATATGTGCCTCTAACTTTCTCACTAATCATTACTCAGGATTAATTCAGGATTATCCACAATCACTGTAGCATCCACATTAATGTTGAAGTGTTTAGAAAGATTCTATTCTTATTTACAATAAGTGACTCTATTATTTACCATTCATTTCTATTGGGCACAAAATAATCTGAAACGCAACCAAAACAAACAATAAATACATCCAAAAAATGTGTAGAGTCACAAGCTTGATGTAGTCATTGCGTGCTATGAATATAGGACCAAATACTAAACATTTTAATGTATAATACAGAAGTGAATTTGTCCCAATACTTTTGGTCTCCTAAAAATGGGGGGGAAACTATGTACAAATAGTGCTGTAAGTTCTAAACGGTTCACCCGATATCAAAATACCCTCAAATTAAAGCTGAAAATCTGCACTTTAACCTCAGTTACTGTATCGTTTCAAATCCAAAGTGCTGGAGTATAGAGCCAAAACAACAAAATATTTGTCACTGTCCCACTACTTTTGGAGCTCACTGTAGGTAGCTAGGTGTGACCTTTTGTTAAAATGTGATAAGTATAAGAAATATAATGTATGTGTATATAAATCTGAATCTTCTATTTTCTGTGCACATGAACATATATTTTGATGTGCCCTGCTGTAGAATTTAATACAGTATTTGATGAATTGATAATGCAGAACCCGTGCAGGGCAATATAAAGTCTTCTATGCTCACTGCTCTGTGTTTGCTAACAACATTTGCTGTGCCATGTCTGCTTGTTGTGATGTGAGCTCAACCCACTGTTGCAAAAGTTTATCCCCTGTGAAATGAGGGCTGGCCCTCTTCCCTTGTAATTCTAAGTACTATAATACTAAGAAGCAATTCTACTGTGGTCTGACATTAGAGGCAGCTTGTTGTAGAGAAATTAACATTCAATTCTCTGGCAACAGCTCTGGTGGATATTCCTGCAGCCAGCATGCCAAACTGAATGCTCCCTCAACTTGAAACATCTGTGGTGTTGTGTCAACTGCAAAACAATTATTTTCCCCAGCACAAGGTGCACTTGTGTAATGATCATACGTTTTTAATCATCTTCTTGATAGGCCACACCTGTCAGGTGGATGAATTATCTTGGCAAAGGAGAAATGCTAACTAACATGGATGTAAACAAATTTGTTAACGATTTGAGAAATAAGCTTTTTGTGCATATGGAACATTTATGGGATTTATTTTTTCAGCCTATGTAACATGGGACCAACACTTGTGTTTTATATTTTTTGTTCAGTGCTTTTGGGTGTGGAAGCTAATTACTCCCTGGAGTCTCACTGCTTAAGCAAGCACACACCCTCACTGCTATATCTGGCACTGTTAACAGTAGTCATAGTTCTGTTTAGTAATAAATAGTATTGTTGAGTTCAGTGGAAGTTTATATTGGCAATTTGTAGTTGTAGAATATTGTATATTGGCTTGGCACTACTAATCTGACAATTGTAGTGAGGGCCACGGCAAGTTGCCTATTCCTTAGGTTATGCGGGCTGTAGCAGTTTCAATAAATGTTAAACCATTTACACAATGAAAGAACAATGTAGACGGAGCTAAGATTTTCAACAAAGCAGCACAAAATGTCCTGTCAGAATGATTTATATATACAGTTGAAGTCGGAAGTTTACATACACTTAGGTTGGAGTCATTAAAACCTGTTTTTCAACCACTCCACAAATTTGTTGATAACAAACTATAGTTTTGGCAAGTCGGTTAGGACATCTACTTTGAGCCTGACAAGTCATTTTTCCAACAATTGTTTACAGACAGACTATTTCACTTATAACTCACTATCACAATTTTAGTGGGTCAGAAGTTTACATACACTAAGTTGACTGGCCAGCCAATAGCCACTAATGTTACTAGACAACTAGTTGTGGATGACCTATGATTTGATTCATTTGTGTGAACTTGCTCATATCAAGCAACAGATGGCTTGCGGAAAGGTAAAAAAATAACAATTAGTGGACTCGTTTTATGAAGGATCAGACAGTAAAATGGATTGGTTAGCTAGCTGGTAAGGCTTTAATATATTTCTTAATTAAGCTGAAGCTGGGTTTCCCAAGTTGTTCAGTGCTTAGTGCTCATGGTGGTGAACAAGAAACACTTGTGACGTCACTCACCCAAGAAGACTCAACCAGTCACCTGAATATGAATGACTTTCCCTCTGACTGTCCTGCGAGCTTGCGCTAGTGGTCCTTTTTTACCAGTCTTTTTAAAAATTGTATTTTTGTTACGTCTTTTGGGTGGTTGGCCAGTAGGGGTCAGTATCATTGAATATCGCAATGTTTTATGGGTACTTAATCACGATAGGACAAAGGTGGACATCCCCCAACCCTAATGCAGAGTAGAGCACTATACATGCTGTATCAAGTCTGACTGTGCAACCTCACTGTGTTTTCCTGCTAATGCGTCCCGCCCCTCTCTCAAGGAGGCTGTGACCGGGGCGTCCATCTTGGGGGCGATGGCCGGGGCGAACCAGATGGGCCAAATGAGTCAGATGGGACAAATGGGTCCGATGGGCTCTATGGGCATCCCTCAGGCAGTCATGGCTGCCCAGGCCCCCGGAATGATCACAGGTGTGTATCGAGACATGTGTGAGTACAGAGTATTGCCCACTGACCTGTGCACTGTTTTGAATCTTTTTAGAGGGTTAGATTATTATCGTTTTAAATTATTTCAAGTGTGTATCTTATCTACTCAATGCTACTGTGTTGAGCAGGATTATCTGGTCAGCCAGTTTATGTAGTTTTTCCATCTGATCCTGCTTATTTGAGTGTGTTAAAAAAAGCTTGACTACAGTTGGTTCACATGCGACCAATTAGAGAAACAATGAAATTGCAACAGGTTTTGACTCCTATGAATGGCCATGTTCTCTCGGAGAAACCATATCAATGAAGATGTATTTATGTATGGCTGATGTGTGTGAATGTCCCTGTAGGTGTGACACCAGTGCGTCCTAACCTGCCAGTGCTGCCCCAGGTGGGCCTGGTCAACCCTGTGCTGGCCTCACCACCTGTGATCACCAACCCGGCCCAAATCAACCCCTCTCTACAAGAGCTTCAGAAGAAGAAGCAGGAGGAGAAAGAGATGCTGCAGGATGGGACAGGCCAGGAGATGTTGAGCGACCAAGAACACATGAGCATTTCCGGAAGCAGCGCCAGGCACATGGTCATGCAGAAACTGCTGAGGAAATCAGAGGTAAGATCAAACATGAAGATTGTGTGTATATAGTGCTTTCGGAAAGTATTCAGAACCCTACACTTTTCCCACATGGTTACGTTACAACCTCATTCTAAAATAGGTTAAATTGTTTCTTCCCCCCCCCCCCCACCTACCCCATAAAGACAAAGCAAAAACAGTTTTTTACAAATGTTTGTACATTTTATAATTATTCAGACTCTTTACTCAGTACTTTGTTGAAGCACCTTTTGGCAGCGATTACAGCCTCAATTCTTCTATGGTATGTATCTTGGCAAGCTTGGCACACCTGTATTTGGGGAATTCCTCCATTCTTCTCTGCAGATTCTCTCAAGCTCTGTCAGGTTGGATGTGGATCATCGCTGCACAGCTATTTTCAGGTGTCTCCAGAGATGTTAGATCGGTTTCAAGTCCGGGCTCTGGCTTGCCTACTCAAGGACATTCAGAGACTTGTCCTGAAGCCACTCCTGCATTGTCTTGGCTGTGTGCTTAAGGTCGTTGTCCTGTTGGAAGGTGAACCTTCGCCCCAGTCTGAGGTCCTGAGTGCTCTGCAGCAGGTTTTACCTGCGTTACTAACCCTGTGCATATCGGACTGTTTTTCTCCACTACAACACCGGATTCCTGCCGTAAGCCCTGAACCATTACTCCTGATCATCACAGCAAGCAAGCTGCCACCGAGTGGCCCAGCCCAAAGCTGTCCTTGAGCTAGGCCCATCTCCCGGGCCTGCTCAGTGGACCCTATGATCACTCGGCTACACCGCTGATGCCTCCCGGACTCTTAACTAACAAGACTAGAATCCACTACACCACCGGATTCTTGCCGTAAGCTCTGGATCTTTGCATCGGATCATCGCTGCTACCGAGTGGCTATAGTGGCTAACTCCCTTGTCCTGACGCAAGCACTAGTTAGCTGCCAGCCAGGCGCATCTCCTGGCTAGCAAACAAAATTACTCCAGCTACAATACCTCTTTTGCCAACTGGCCTGGACCCTTTGTCGACACGGAGGCCCGCCGTTCAATCACGACTGGTCTGCCGACGTAATTCCATCCGTTGTGCCCTCAACCGGCCTTTGCCGGACGTCGGCGCAGACGCTTCTACTAGCCCTGGCCTGCTAACTTTTTTTTTTGAACGCAGTGTCTCCCGCTTGCTAGCGTAGTAACGACTACCTAGCGGCTTCCCTGTTTCATCTGTTGCTGTTCATTGGACCCTATGATAACTTGGCTACATACAGTGGGGAGAATAAGTATTTGATACACTGCCAATTTTGCAGGTTTTCCTACTTACAAAGCATGTTGAGGTCTGTAATTTTTATCATAGGTACACTTCAACTGTGAGAGACGGAATCTAAAACATCACATTGTATGATTTTTAAGTAATTAATTTGCATTTTATTGCATAACATAAGTATTTGATACATCAGAATCCTCTTCCCAAAGTTTTAATATATATATATATTTTTAAATTCACTTCTTTAGCACACTCTGCCAACCCTAATGTCCATGCCGTGTCTGAATCCTGGCTTAGGAAGGCCACCAAAAATTCTGAAATTTCCATCCCCAACTACAACATTTTCTGTGAAGATGGAACTGCCAAAGGGGGAGTAGTTGAAATCCACTGCAGAGAGAGCCTGCAAAGTTCAGTCATACTATCCAAGTCTGTGCCCAAACAATTATAGCCCCTACTTTTAAAAATCCACCTTTCCAGAAACAAGTCTCTCACCGTTGCCGCTAGTTATAGACCCCCCTCTGCCCTCAGTTGTGCCCTGGACACCATATGTGAATTTATCGCCCCCCATCTATCTTCAGAGTTCATACTGTTCGGTGACCTGAACTGGGACATCCTTAACACCCCGGCCATCCTACAATCTAAGCTAAATGCCCTCAATCTCACACAAATTATCAAGGAACCCACCAGGTACAACCCTAAATCCGTAAACATGGGCACCCTCATAGATATTATCCTGACCAACTTGCCTTCCAAATCCACCTCTGCTGTTTTCAATCAGGATCTCAGCAATCACTGCCTCATTGCCTGCATCCACTATGGGTCCGCGGTCAAACGACCACCCCTCATCACTGTCAAACGCTCCCTAAAACACTTCAGCGAGCAGGCCTTTCTAATCAACCTGGCTCGGGTATCCTGGAAGGATGTTGACCTCATCCCATCAGTAGAGGATGCCTAGCTGTTCTTTTAAAGTCACATGACTGTAAGTCGCTTTGGATAAAAGCGTCTGCTAAATGGCATTTATTATTATTATTATTATTATTATTTTCTCACCATCTTAAATAAGCATTCCCCTTTCAAAAAATGAAGAACTAAGAATAGATATAGCCCTTGGTTCACTCCAGACTAGACTGCCCTTGACCAGCACAAAAACATCCTGTGGCGGACTGCACTTGCATCGTATAGTCCCCGCAATATGCAACTTTTCAGGGAAGTCAGGAACCAATACACGACTGTGTATAGTTAGAAAAGCAAAGGCTAGCTTTTTCAAAAATAAATGTGCATCCTGTAGCTCTAAATCCAATAAGTTCAAACTCTCTTTCATATCGTCTGAGATTCCTAAAGATTGGAAAGCTGCTGCGGTCATCCCCCTCTTCAAAGGGGGCGACACTCCTAAATCCAAACTGGTACAGACCTATATCCATCCTGCCCTGCCTTTCTAAAGTCTTAGAAGGCCAAGTTATCATTTTGACTCCCACTGTACCTTCTCCGCTGTGCAGTCCTGTTTCTGAGCTGGTCACGGGTGCACCTCAGCCACGCTCAAGGTACTAAACGATATCATAACCGCCATTGATAAAAGACCGTACTGTGTAGCAGTCTTCATCGACCTGGCCAAGGCTTTCGACTCTGTCAATCATCGTATTCTTATTGGCAGACTCAACAGCCTTGGTTTCTCAAATGACTGCCTCGCCTGGTTCACCAACTACTTCTCAGATAGAGTTCAGTGTGTCAAATCGGAGGGCCTGTTGTCCGGACCTCTGGCAGTCTCTATGGGCGGTACCACAGGGTTCAATTCTCGGGCCGACTCTTTTCTCTGTATATATCAATGTCTCTTGCTGCTGGTGATTCCATGATCCACCTCAAAGCAGACGACACCATTCTGTATACATCTGGCCCTTCTTTGGACACTGTTAACAAACCTCCAAACGAGCGTCAATGCCATACAACACTCCTTCCATGGCCTCGAACTGCTTTTAAACGCTAGTAAAACTAAATGCATGCTTTTCAACCGATCATTCCCTCCCGTCCGACTAGCATCACTACTCTGGATCGTTCTGACTTAGAATATATGGACAACTACAAATACCTAGGTGTCAGGCTAGACTGTAAACTCTCCTTCCAGACTCATATTAAACATCTCCAATCCAAAATTTAATCTAGAATCGGCTTCCTATTTCGCAACAAAGCATCCTTCATTGATGCTGCCAAACAGCCTCGTAAAATTGACTATCCAACCGACCCTCGACTTCGGCAATGTAATTTACAAAATAGCCTCCAACACTACTCAGCAAACTGGATGCAGTCTATCACAGTGCCATCCGTTTTGTCACCAAAGCCCCAAATTCCACCCACCACTGTGACCTGTATGCTCTCGTCGGCTGGCCCTCGCTACATATTCCTCGTCAGACCCACTTTTCTAGGTAAATCTCTGCCTTTTCCCAGCTCACTGGTCACCGTAGCAGCACCCACCCGTAGCACGCGCTCCAGCAGGTATATCTCACTGGTCACCCCCAAAGCCAACACTTCCTTTGGACACCTTTCCTTACAGTTCTCTGCTGCCAATGACTGGACCGAATTGCAAAAATAGCTGAAGTTGGAGACTTATCTCCTTCACTAACTTTAAGCATCAGCAGTCTGAGCAGGTTACCGATCGGTGCAGCTGTATACAGCCTATCTGTAAAAAGCCCATCCAACTACCTACCTCATCCCCATATTGTTTTTATTTACTTTTTTTGCTCTTTTGCACACCAGTATTTTTATTTGCACATCATCTGCACATCTATCACTCCAGTGTTAATTTGCTGAATTGTAAGTTCTTCGCTACTATGGCCTATTTATTGCCTTACCACCTCATGCCATTTGCACTCACTGTACCTTTTCTATTGTTTTATTGACTGTACGTTTGTTTATCCCACTGCTTTGCTTTATCTTGGCCAGGTCGCAGTTGTAAATGAGAACTTGTTCTCAACTGGCCTACCTGGTTAAATAAAGATGAAAGAAAAATAAGTTTGTTAATATGGACACCAAGGAAGTTGAAGCTCTCAACCTGTTCCACTACAGCCCTGTTGAAGAGAATTGGCGTTTGCTTGGTCCTCCTTTTCCATTAGTCCACAATCATCTCCTTTGTCTTGATCACGTTGGGGGAGAGGTTGTTGTCCTGGCACCACACATCTGCAGAAAATCAAATCAAAATCAAATTTATTTATATAGCCCTTCGTACATCAGTTGATATCTCAAAGTGCTGTACAGAAACCCAGCCTAAAACCACAAACAGCAAGCAATGCAGGTGTAGAAGCACGGTGGCTAGGAAAAACTCCCTAGAAAGGCCAAAACCTAGGAAGAAACCTAGAGAGGAACCAGGCTATGTGGGGTGGCCAGTCCTCTTCTGGCTGTACCAGGTGGAGATTATAACAGAACATGGCCAAGATGTTCAAATGTTCATAAATGACCAGCATGGTCGAATAATAATAAGGCAGAACAGTTGAAACTGGAGCAGCAGCACGGCCAGGTGGACTGGGGACAGCAAGGAGTCATCATGTCAGGTAGTCCTGGGGCATGGTCCTCCGAGAGAGAGAAAGAAAGAGAGAGCATACTTAAATTCACACAGGACACCGAATAGGACAGGAGAAGTACTCCAGAAATAACAAACTGACCCTAGCCCCCCGACACATAAACTACTGCAGCATAAATACTGGAGGCTGAGACAGGAGTGGTCAGGAGACACTGTGGCCCCATCCGAGGACACCCCCGGACAGGGCCAAACAGGAAGGATATAACCCCACCCACTTTGACAAAACACAGCCCCCACACCACTAGAGAGATATCTTCAACCACCAACTTACCATCCTGAGACGAGGCTGAGTATAGCCCACAAAGATCTCCCCGCCACGGCACAACCCAAAGGGGGGCAACCCAGACAGGATGACCACATCAGTGAATCAACCCACTCAGGTGACACCCCTTCCAGGGACGGCATGAGAGAGCCCCAGTAAGCCAGTGACTCAGCCCCTGTAATAGGGTTAGAGGCAGAGAATCCCAGTGGAAAGAGGGGAACCGGCCAGGCAGAGACAGCAAGGGCGGTTCGTTGCTCCAGAGCCTTTCCGTTCACCTTCCCGCTCCTGGGCCAGACTACACTCAATCATATGACCCACTGAAGAGATGAGTCTTCAGTAAAGACTTGAAGCTTGAGACCGAGTTTGCGTCTCTGACATGGGTAGGCAGACCGTTCCATAAAAATGGAGCTCTATAGGAGAAAGCCCTGCCTCCAGCTGTTTGCTTAGAAATTCTAGGGACAATTAGGAGGCCTGCGTCTTGTGACCGTAGCGTACGTGTAGGTATGTACGGCAGGACCAAATCAGAGAGATAGGTAGGAGCAAGCCCATGTAATGCTTTGTAGGTTAGCAGTAAAACCTTGAAATCAGCCCTTGCTTTGGACAGGAAGCCAGTGTAGAGAGGCTAGCACTGGAGTAATATGATCAAATATTTTGGTTCTAGTCAGGATTCCAGCAGCCGTATTTAGCACTAACTGAAGTTTATTTAGTGCTTTATCCGGGTAGCCGGAAAGTAGAGCATTGCAGTAGTCTAACCTAGAAGTGACAAAAGCATGGATTAATTTTTCTGCATCATTTTTGGACAAAGTTTCTGATTTTTGCAATGTTACGTAGATGGAAAAAAGCTGTCCTTGAAATGGTCTTGATATGTTCTTCAAAAGAGAGATCAGGGTCCAGAGTAACGCCGAGGTCCTTCACAGTTTTATTTGAGACGACTGTACAACCATTAAGATTAATTGTCAGATTCAACAGAAGATCTCTTTGTTTCTTGGGACCTAGAACAAGCATCTCTGTTTTGTCCGGGTTTAAAAGTAGAAAGTTTGCAGCCATCCACTTCCTTATGTCTGAAACACATGCTTCTAGCAAGGGCAATTTTGGGGCTTCACCATGTTTCATTGAAATGTACAGCTGTGTGTCATCCGCATAGTAGTGAAAGTTAACATTATGTTTTCGAATAACATCCCCAAGAGGTAAAATATATAGTGAAAACAATAGTGGTCCTAAAACAGAACCTTGAGGAACACCGAAATGTACAGTTGATTTGTCAGAGGACAAACCATTCACAGAGACAAACTGATATCTTTCCGACAGATAAGATCTAAACCAGGCCAGAACTTGTCCGTGTAGACCAATTTGGGTTTCCAATCTCTCAAAAAGAATGTGGTGATCGATGGTATCAAAAGCAGCACTAAGTTCTAGGAGCACGAGGACAGATGCAGAGCCTCGGTCCGATGCCATTAAAATGTAATTTACCACCTTCACAAGTGCCGTCTCAGCGCTATGATGGGGTCTAAAACCAGACTGAAGCATTTCGTATACATTGTTTGTCTTCAGGAAGGCAGTGAGTTGCTGCGCAACAGCCTTCTCTAAAATGTTTGAGAGGAATGGAAGATTCGATATAGGCCGATAGCTTTTTATATTTTCTGGGTCAAGGTTTGGCTTTTTCAAGAGATTATTATTACTGCCACTTTTAGGGAGTTTGGTACACATCCAGTGGATAGAGAGCCGTTTATTGTGTTCAACATAGGAGGGCCAAGCACAGGAAGCAGCTCTTTCAGTAGTTTAGTTGGAATAGGGTCCAGTATGCAGCTTGAAGGTTTCGAGGCCGTGATTATTTTCGTCATTGTGTCAAGAGATATAGTACTAAAACACTTGAGCGTCTCTCTTGATCCTAGGTCCTGGCAGAGTTGTGCAGACTCAGGACAACTGAGCTTTGAAGGAATACGCAGATTTAAAGAGGAGTCCGTAATTTGCTTTCTAATAATCATAATCTTTTCCTCAAAGAAGTTCATGAATTTATCACAGCTAAAGTGAAAGTCATCCTCTCTTGGGGAATGCTGCTTTTTAGTTAGCTTTGCGACAGTATCAAAAAGGAATTTCGGATTGTTCTTATTTTCCTCAATTAAGTTAGAAAAATAGGATGATCGAGCAGCAGTAAGGGCTCTTCGGTACTGTCTTTCCAAGCTAGTCGGAAGACTTCCAGTTTGGTGTGGCGCCATTTCCGTTTTCTGGAAGCTTGCTTCAGAGCTCGGATATTTTCTGTGTACCAGGGAGCTAGTTTCTTATGAGAAATGTTTTTAGTTTTTAGGGGTGCAACTGCATCTAGGGTATTGCACAAGGTTAAATTGAGTTCCTCAGTTAGGTGGTTAACTGATTTTTGTCCTCTGACGTCCTTGGGTAGACAGAGGGAATCTGGAAAGACATCAAGGAATCTTTGTTGTCTGTGAATTTATTCCACCACTTTTGATGTTCCTTGGTTGAGGTCTGAGCAGATTATTTGTTGCAATTGCAAACGTAATAAAATGGTGGTCCGATAGTCCAGGATTATGAGGAAAAACATTAAGATCGACAACATTTATTCCATGGAACAAAACAGAGAAGAATGGGATAAACTCTCCAAATACAGGTGTGCCGGGTTTGTCGTGTCATACCCAAGAAGTCTAGGCTTTAATCACTGCCAAAGGTGCTTCAAGAAAGTACTGAGTAAAGGGTCTGAATACTTATGTAAATGCAATTTCTTTTTTTTGCTTTGTCATTATGTAGTATTGTGTATAGATGGAGGATTTTTATTTGATCCATTTTAGAATAAGGCTGGAAGAATTTGGAAAAAGTCAATGTCTCAATACTTTCCGAATGCACTGTATTTGCCTTGTTTAATTGCAAAATATGTACAAAAGTTGCAATACTTTCACTGAAAAGTAGATTTATTTTAGATTTATTTTGAATGTAAATGCGATTTGGGTAGGAATACATATTGACTTGTCTTCCCCTCCCCAGTCTACGGTGATGGTGTTACGGAACATGGTGGGGCCAGAGGACATCGATGATGACCTGGAGGGCGAGGTGACAGAGGAGTGCGGCAAGTTTGGTGCCGTAAACCGGGTCATCATCTACCAGGAGAAGCAGGGGGAGGAGGAGGATGCAGAGATCATCGTCAAGATCTTTGTGGAGTTCTCCATGGTTTCGGAGATGAACAAGGCCATCCAGGCACTCAACGACCGCTGGTTTGGGGGTCGCAAGGTCATCGCGGAGGTCTACGACCAAGAGCGCTTTAACAGTAGTGACCTCTCCGCATAAACTGTCTGAAATGGTCGCCCAACACCCATCCCATACCCGTTGCTCAAACTCACTTCAGCCACTATCACTGCTGCTAGAGATTTGGGCCTCTTTTTAAATTGTAATTTTTTTTATTGATGTTGATATTAATATTATTAATGGTCTCTTTTGAGGGATTGGTTAAGAAAATAATATTTGCACCTCATGGATTTTGTTTTGTCACCTACTGTGAAGACTTGATTTATTTTGTATTATTTGCAGTTTTTTTTTTGTTATCAAATTGAGAAGTCATTAATTAGGTTACCCCCATTTTTCAGTTGTCAGGACTCTTTAAAAATCGTTTAGAGCTATTGGTTCCCATTTACCCACAAATAAATTCTTCAACTATGTGAATGTCTGTTGTGAATTTCTTACGTGTTTTGGGAAGGAAAAATCCCATTTCAAATAATATTCCTCATTTCTTGACATTTCAATAGAACGTAGTCATTTCAGTTAACTAAAATGATT
Source organism: Oncorhynchus keta (assembly GCF_023373465.1). NCBI lineage: Eukaryota > Metazoa > Chordata > Actinopteri > Salmoniformes > Salmonidae > Oncorhynchus > Oncorhynchus keta. Next base: position 29,871,726 of record NC_068424.1, on the reverse strand, counting down.
AAATATACTGTAGCTATTTCAAAACGGTCTGACAGCAATTATTGACCTTTGCTGTGAAGACCATGTTTTTTTGTTTTTTTTTGTCAACATCACTGGGGTTTGGGACAATATTTTTCCCCCACATTTTTATAAATTGAGCTTCAATCAATTAGATGCATTGAAAATGGATACTGAACACATTTGAGATCTGTTATTTTGTTAAAATGTTTCTGATTGTGGAATTCCCAGTTTCATAAAGCTTATTTTATATTAAACTTTAGATTCTGGAAGCTTTTTTTACAAGGTTGAATAATTGACTGGTTGTAGTCTATAATAGGCTTAATTATACTGTGTCTTTGCAAGTGTTGCATGAAAATATGTTGGTCATTGTAAAAATGTTGATTCTGAAAACTTACCTATGTTTGCCCTGTACAACCGCTGGTTGCTGAAATTCATACTTTCAATCAAAACAATGATCGAAAACTGACTTTCCTAATTTGTGTTGCTCAACTCAGCACAAGTGTGCTTCTGCCAATTGAATCTCAGTTTGTAATTATGTCAAGGCCGCTACTTCTCCAGATGAGCAACACAAATTAGGAAAAAGTTGGTTGTACTCTATACTGAACACAAATATAAATGCATCATGTAACAATTTCAATTATTTTATTCAGTTACAGTTCATATAAGGAAATCAGTCAATTTAAACAAATTCATTAGGCCCGAATCTATGGCTTTCACATGACTGGGCAGGGGTGCAGCCATGGGTGGGCCTTGGGAGGGCATAGGCCCACCCACTGGGGAACCGGGCCCAGCCAATCAGAATGAGTTTTTCCCCACAAAAGGACTTTATTACAGACAGAAAAACTTCTGTTTCATCGGCTGTCCCGGTCGCTGGTCTCAGAAGATCCCGCAGGTGAAGAAGCTGGATGTGGAGGTCCTGCAAATTCTAGAGTGGCCTTTGTCACCAAGCACAAGGTACACCTGTGTAATGATCATGCTGTTTTATCAGCTTTTTAATATGCCACACCTGTCAGGGTTATATTGGCAAAGGAGAAATGGCCACTAACAGGAATGTAAACAAATTTGTGCACAAAATTTGAGAGAAATACGTTTTTTATGCATATGGAACATTTCTGTGATCTTTTATTTCACCTTGTAAAGCATGGGACCAACACTTTACATATTGTATTTATATATATTTTTTTCAGTATATAAAAGTATGAATTGTATCACCCTGCTGAAGGACCGTAGTTGTTCAAGAAAAACATGAGTACAGGTAAGCATTTTCAGAATTGACATTTTTACAAGTATCGACTGATGGGGTTTCAATGTTACTTAGCAAATCGTGCGAACAGTTATCAATACTCAACTCCGCCTCCATTTAAGATAACTGAGTTGAGTGTTCCTCAGCAAGCATGAATGAGGTTACATGTCTACCTGTCAGCGGGCGCACTCTTGACAATCTACGATAGGCCTACGCATTTGCTGAATTCGGCTGAGTTTAAGTCTACTTTGCTTTCATTACCGCTAGATGGGGGAATTTGATAAGCAAACAAAGCAAAGCGGTTTCGCCACGAACGTAAAGGCAACCATCTTCTAAAAGGCACATTCAATACCTCCTAGCCCCTTGGGGTCGCTATTACCTATGTGCAGTTTTGGGTGCTTGCTGAGAGAGGGAGAAGGAATGAATGGATGCACTTGATTTTTATTTTCCTGTATATGTGTGTTCGCACTGGCCGGCGTATGCAGTCATACCCGTGTGGAGGGCGGTAGTTGTCCTACAAAAACCAATAATCTACTATTATAAAAAATAGTGCAATATTATCAGTAGTTGGATGTCTATTACTATGAAGTAAATGTTGAGTATGCACTTGGTAGACATGTGTGCGCCATGAGATGAGCGGCGTAGAAAGTGCGTCTTTGCACCTTTGGGAGGTGTCAGTTGAAGGGGGGTGTAAATCGTGCACACCCAGCCACAACAACAATAAGGAGGAGCCACTGGGCGGAGCTGGAAGGTCGTGGTTAGCACTCCCCACCACATTTTTACAACAGCACCACACACCCGGCCGGAGAGTGAGGAAACTCCCCAGCGGAGTTTTTAACTACAGAGGTTTTCTTCAGACCGGTATTTGGTCAAATAGCTTATGTTTGTTCGCTAAATGAAGACCGAGACAAAAGCCCGAAGACCCACACAGGTTGCCCGCATCCCCCCAGACTCCTGCGTGGCCCTCCAGACGAGCGCAGGTTGCCACAAAGCGGCGGTACCTCCGGTTTAGTGAACATAATCCTGTTGCTGATATTGTGGTTTCAACATTTTGTTGGTTTAAACGCTTCATATGACTTCTGGTTGTAATTTTCAGTGCAACTAGTTAGTGAAAGACTGCCAATTGTCGGTTTTGAATTCCTAAGGTCGTTTATATTGCAGTTTGTTTCCGTAGCCTAAAGAGGCACGAGAGATCACAAAGGTGGCTAATGTTAGCGACTAGCTCGCGACACAAACGAGTTCCATCTCCGTACGTACCTTCGAGAGGTCGTTCGGTGTGCTTACACGGGACTACTCGCATTAAGCAGCAGAACACACATTCGTAACGGGGAACCAATTACTATTTGCCTAGTTAGTTGGCGATCTTGCTGGACAGGCCAGCTTCCTTGTATCAAATAACAAATGGGCTAGTGTTAGCTAACGCTGACTGGGCTGCTTTAATATTGTCGCACAAGTAAGGAAATTAAAACGTTCATTTAATTTAGTAGTTTGTATTTTTAGATTATCAATATGATGGCATTTTAATGAAAATGGACTAAGTTAACAATCAAGGAAGATAACTTTAGCTATTATTTGTATGTATCAATAACATTTTAGTTTGATTTGAGTCGCTGAGAGCCAACGAAAAGGACTGGAGTTGGGATATCAATTGACGATCGGAATTAATTCTGTCCCTGGTTTTAACCGGATTTTTGGCCTCTGGATCGACGTGGGAGCAGCGGAATTTCGACGTCCACTCTTATCTGTCACTGTCGATATTTTTTCCTCTCCCTCCTCCCCCACAACCGTTCCCCGTTTCTCTCTCCGATGCGGATTGTTGAGTAGCACCGGCAACCAAATCAATACGGCAGCCGGACATGCTGAAGTGTATCCCTTTGTGGCGCTGTAACCGCCACGTCGAGTCGGTGGACAAGCGACATTGCAATTTGCAAAATGTCCCTGACGAGATATTCCGTTACAGCCGCAGTCTGGAAGAGCTTCTCCTCGACGCCAACCAACTCAGAGATTTACCCAAGGTAAGCAACCAGTGGTTATAATTAAGCACACATTGTGGCCTATATTGGCCGCCACAAATCATTATCATGCGCGGTCAAATCAAGGCATGCAACCATGAGAAACTCCCAAGGGACAGGTGGCTGATGTTTTGATTGTCTGCCTGTCACGCATCTGTGAACATGTGTCAACTTCATCAGTATTTAATCAATTGAGCATAGTAACTAACTAATGCAGGAAGAACATTGTTTATTTGGAAAGTGGTTTAAAATGTCATTCATTCATATTCCAAACACTGTCATTGGTGAATGTTGTAGATACTTCAATATTCTGGGGGGTTACGACTGTGTACACAAAGGTATGATGTTACCTGTATGTCCTATTCTTGCATTGGATAACCATTGACAATAGGAATCAAAGCAACTGGGATAGGAGGCTGCCTGGTCAGATTAACATTGATGACAGCAGAGGGTAGGAATCAGAGGTGAAACGGGCCTCTTTCTGCCTTTGGATGCTTGCTGTTGGAGTCACAGGCAGAGGAGGCTCATGCTGCAGTGGAGTGGGCGTGCTGCATGATATCAAATGTGTAGACGGACTCAGCAGATGAAAGGAGCTTGCTGGCACCTCACTATGTTGCCTGCAATAACTGCATGGTCCAGTGGGATTGGAAACGGTCAGTGCTATCCGGAATCCTTGGGATGTCCTTCCCATAGCCCTAACCATTTTACATTTCAACTTCAATGGGGTAGGGACGTCCTAAGGAATCCGGTTAGCATGGACCGATTGGTAACAGGGAGGAGGTGTTTGTGGAATGAGTCTCCCTCCTCCACCCACACTCCTCCTACATGAAAAAGCACCAAGGCTTTGCTTGCATGTCCCTTGTTTATTTTAGGGGAGCTGGATGGTTATCTGGCCATGCAACATACTCATTTACACCAGAGCACTGGGGCGGAACAAATTGCCTGACTTGCGTCTCAATTTGCAGCTGTGTTCATTGTCCTGCTCCAGTATAGGGGAATGGCTGTGGGAGATGATGGCGCTCTAGACTAAATAATAATTCATACTAATTATAATACATTTAAGTTGTAAAGCGCATTTATCAGACCCAAGTCACACCAAAAAAATAAATACAATCCAGAACACTAGACGACAATCAAAGCTATATACAGATGTCGCCAGATCCAGAGGACATGAGAACAGAGTGACCTTTTCTGAACAGCATGGTCTTGAGCTGGAGGACAGACTCTGCAGCCCTAATAGTGTCTGGAACACAGGAGGTTGGTGGCACCTTAATTGGGGAGGACAGGCATGTGGTAATGGCTGGAGTGGAATAGGTGGAAATGTATCAACATCAAACACATGGCTCCCATGTGTTTGATGCTATTCCGTTTACTCTGTTCCAGCCATTATTATGAGACCCCCCCAGCAGCCTCCACTGGTCTGGAAGTGCGTTCTGGAGCCCTGCAACTGAAAGCCCTGTCACCCATAGTTTTTAGTGTGCTGTGGGGCTGGTGAAGTGAGACAGACCTGGACGAGGGTGTGAGATGTGCTGCTGCCATGGGGATAACAACTGCCCCCTCTCATTGAAACTACAGACATTCAAGGCCAACTGTGGTACTGCGGCAGGGTAGCCTGGTGGTTAGAGCGTTGGACTACTAGAATCTGTCGTTCTGCCCCTGAACAGGCAGTTAACCCACTGTTCCTAGGCCGTCATTGAAAATAAGAATTTGCTTTACTTGCCTAGTAAAATATAAAGGTAAAATAAAATAAATAAATAAATAAACTGCAGGCATTGTTTGTAGAAAGCACAATCCCCCATTATAGTGAATGGGGAAATGTCAATCTTTGCTTCTAATACACCAGATGCATTGTCCTTGAACCAATTTATTTTAAAATCGCACACAGAAGATGTTCTAAGGATAATTTAGTTGCTAATAGCAGCTTGCAGGACCCCGGTCGGCCTTCAACTTGAGTTACTCAATGAGAGGGGGTTCACTGAGAGCTTGCAATGTCACTCGCTGGAGTAGCTCAAACTTCACATGTTATGTCTCCATGAGACGCCATATTAATCGACTTAATTTTGCTTCAATGCACTATTGAGTCTTCACAGGAATGAATGGTATCTTGTGATCGACAGCTTTGACCATTCTTTTTAGTCATTGGCTTCTGCTCAGAAGTTCTGAGCCAGTTTCTCAGACATGGCTAATGTTGTAGTAGTGGTGGTGGTGAGGAGAGTAGCAAGTTGCACAGGCACCAGTAGTGTCTGTCCACAATCCCAGGTGATAAGGAGCTACAGTTAGACAACAGAAGTATGCAAAATCCCTAGCAAGAGTTTGAACAGCATTAAGTAGTTACTTGTAAACAGTCAGTTCTAGGGCTAAGTTGTAGACCATTCTGTTGAGCCCACTTGAGTCGTGCTGAGTCCCAGGCCATTCTGTTCAGCTATGATTTTACCGGATTGTGCTTACAATCTGGTTTGTCACTCTAGACCTCAGTCTTCGTGTCTCTCACGCTTTGTCTTTTAGTTTGTACCCAGATGTAACGTTGACGAGAGGGTGTGTGTTTGGTTGTTTGTGCCGACTTCACCAAGGGACGACTGTTACTAAACATGCGGTTATGTTCATTGGAGGAGGGACTAAGACGGATAAGGAGGGAGTGGTTTAGGGGAGCAGCTCAGTACAGCTCTAAGACTCTCAAAAGCGCACACACAGACATCCAGTTGTTTAATATTTAATCTGGCTGCTAGTTAGGCTAGATTCAGACTGGGGTTTCCTGACACAGATCGAAGCTGCTGTACCCAAGGGTGCATTGCCTGGCCTGCTTGACTCAGCCCAGCCGCCGTGAGCCTGGTGGTGCAGGGGGCCGTGAGGCTGGCAGAAGGCATACAATCCGGGCTGCTAACGCACACCGATAGACCCCTGTTCACAGCGCTGGCTTAAGCCGAGAGACAAATATGGTGTGACAGTGCAGCTCTAGCGCATGTCTGTGGCTGTGTTGCGTGCAGACACAAAGCATATGTTCCCTTTGCCTGCAGTCCTAGGAGGGCTTCGGAGAGAGGGGGCCATCAAAGGTCCATGCAAGGTCATGAATGTGGCGAAAACCCAGCAATAAAAGAACTCTCTAATATAAAATGATCGCCTGTTCTCCTTTGGGCTTTCCTTGTCCTGCGACAACAGCTGTTTATGGCATTTCTAGCTCTACGACAGCAATTTTTTTTGTTGTCAACAAATGGACAGTAGGACTGGCCCTTCTGGGGCATATTTCGCCCATGGTGCCTGGCGTGCTTGTTATTCAGAAGTCCAAAAAATAACAATCGGGGCATATCCACATCAAGTAACTTATTTTAGGCTTAATCAGGAAACGTCCCCTCTGGTTTATTCCCTTCCAAAAAGGTCTGTATTAATTGGTCCATTTCCTGGTGAACAAGCAAACCATTAGGCAACAGCAGTTCTAATGGTTTCCATGTTATGGTTTCTAATGGTGAAAGTCCCGAACACACGATATGGTGTTTTGCAATGTTAATGGTGTTGGGTTCAATGGTAACTACATATAGAGATGTTTTCTAATCGTTTTATGGAAAAACTCAACTGCCGTGTGGCTTGTCACATTTGATTCACTAGCCCAATTCTCCATCTCAGTTTTGGGCTTGTAGGAATAATCTTAATTTGAGAATTACACCATATGGATAGCCCTCACAGTTGTCATTTGTTTGACTATTCAGTGTGAGTTGGGCTAAAGCGGTAGGTTGCTAAGAGGGCAAACTGAATTGCATTCATTATTTTTAGTCATGAGTAGAAGTAATTTGTTTTCTACCCAAAGATAATGTTGTGTTCCATTTTATAAAAGGTTGTGGAAGTAGCAATACTATAGATATAGAGAACTGATACTGTATGCTGGTTGTATATTGTGTACTGCAGCGGGATTTATTTTTTTAACCTTTTCTTGGATTCCTCTTGCCTTTACTCAACGGTCGGAATACGTTTTGTTCAAATGATCGGATGTAGGGTGCTATATTTATTTAATATTATGTCAAGCCTATAAATTAAAGGGCCCATTTGGATCAGATTATTTTATATAGCCCTTCTTACGTCAGCTGATATCTCAAAGTGGGGCGGCAGGGTAGCCTAGTGGTTAGAGCGTTGGACTAGTAACCGAAAGGTTGCAAGTTCGAATCCCTGAGCTGACAAGGTACAAATATGTCATTCTGCCCCACTAGGCAGTTAACCCACTGTTCCTAGACCGTCACTGAAAATAAGAATTTGTTCTTAACTGACTTGCCTAGTAAAATAAAGGTAAAATTAAAAAGTGCTGTACAGAAACCCAGCCTAAAATGGATGCAGTCAATTGGCTTAATTTTTCAGATCAAATTCAATTTCAGACATAATTTTATAGAAACGGATAAGATTAGCATTCCTAACTACAGAAATGATTTCGGAACAATCTGAGATGGTGGGTGTCATGGCTTGCTGAAATGGGGCTCCCGAGTGGCACAGCGGTCTAAGGCACTGCATCTCAGTGCTAGAGGCGTCACTACAGACTCTGGTTCGATTCCAGGCTGTATCTCAACCGACCGTGACTGGGAGTTCCGTAGGGCGGCGTGCACAATATGCCCAGCGCTGTCTGGGTTAGGCAGTCATTGTAAATAAGAATTTGTTCTTAACGTACTTGCCTATTTAGGGGTTTAATAACGACTTGGGCCGACTCTCTTCTCCGTCTAATGCGCCACCACGTGTGCCAGATGTCATTTGCAATAATAGTGTCTCACCACCTTCACAAGGTTTCACTGTGGAGAGCAGTGGGCTGCAGGGTGGCCTAAGGCCATCACCACTACACGGGCCCAATATCTGTACTGAAGTGTGCTTGAGCAATGCTCAATTAAAAGGCCAATTTGGATCACATTTATTTATATAGCCCTTCTTACATCAGCTGATATCTCAAAGTGCTGTACAGAAACCCAGCCTAAAATGGATGCAGTCAATTAGCTTAATTTTTCAGATCAAATTCATACATACAGTCAAGAAGGTAAATTTGATGTATGCGATGAAGGCAAATACTATAATGGGGGTTGGGCTGGGGGGGATGTAGAGGGGATAGATTTGTTTTATAGGGTTTGGGGAGGGGGGATTTAAGTGTGAACAGATGGAGTGTCAGATGCTCTGACAGGGTCTTAGGTTCACTGCGGGTTACTTGAGCTCCACCTGGCGACCCTGGCTTGTGTGCTGTATTGCCTTTTATCCGGTTAGTCTTGCATGGTAAAAAAAGTACATACAAATGTTTTATTGTCCCATATATCAGATGGGTGCTGTGAAATGTGTTGGTTTACATGGTCAGCAATAGTAGCACTGCGCACCTGGAGCAAATAAGGGGTAAGGACTTTGGTCAAGGGTACGTCGACAGATTTGTCACTGTGTCTGCTTGGTTATTCAACTTTTCTGTTGTGGGCTGTGGGACTCATTTTGTCGACTGGCTCTGGTCCAGGGTGTTTTTCCTTATAAGTTTGTTTCCTTTAGAAATATTACTGAGCGTTGTATTGCACTAGAAGAACGAAATTGCATGCTTGGGACAAGTTGTGCAACCCTATCAGCTAAAACAGAACCGGCTGGCCAAAAAAATAAGCTTTCCTCCATTGAACCCTATTTTGTGTACTTCTATACAGAACCCAAAAGGACCCTTGGAGAGAGCAAGCGGGCAGGAATTTCCCCTCACGCCCATATGTTCTGAGCTCTTAACATCAAGCTCTGTTTTCTCATAACGCAATGCCTAATCCTCGCTATTCCTTAATGCGTCTTTTGTGTTGCTGCTAAGTAGGTTTCCTCTGGTTTTCACAAATGCCACTGCCTCGTAATGCCAGTGAAAAAAACACGGAAGAGTGCCAGAACGGACTAATTTCAATCACCATCAAGTGTCTCTGAGAAGCAGAGGGCTACATCATTGTCTCCTAGATCTGTAAATGACTAGAGATGGATCGCTCATGGATCAAGCTCCTTGTTGGGAAAAGCTTTATCTGCGGTTCCCTCTTGTGCCAGCGAGGCATTTCGTCACTGCGCCGGCCCAGGCACTTGTGAGGAAATGGATGTGGGTGATCCCCAGCCCGCTCTGGAGGATCAAGTTGAGAAGACCGGTGGAAGTATCTTTAACATTCTTGAAGTCTTGTGACAGGTTACATAGTAGCCCATTCAGGCTCTCCTGACACCCTCTACCTAGCCACTCATATCCAATATCACAGCCTTTTGTCCCAGCGCTCTATGTTCTGTCCTGCCCTTGGCTTGGCATTTACACTCAAAACACACCAGTCAGAAACAGATTTGCACAAATCGAAGGTTGGCCGCAGAACAGGGCATGCCTTCAGTAAAGCACACAAGGACATAGTGTTTTTTTTGGTCTTTTTTATGAAGAAAGGCAAGGTCACTGTCAAAAGCATCTCCCAATAACCTTGATAAACTTGTCAGTAACTTGGCCCAGTGGCCCCTGTCAGAATTTACAGCTACACTTGCAGCTGCACTTTCTAAGTTCCCTGCGTTTCTGCTTTGAAACAAAAATGCATTTATCAGAATGCAATCGGCGCAGCAGGCTTGCTGGTGCCACATTGCGGCTAGAATATATCTGCTTAGTTTTCCATTGGTCTCCCATTGTCCTGTATGTAATGACTGGTTAAAATGCTTTGTGGGTGTGGTGGATGGTGTCTGCAGAACAGGTTTGAACGTCTCTCCCTGTGTTATTACTGTTTTTGGATCAGTTACGCTTGGTACCCTGCTAGTAAACAAACGCGTAAAAACCAACTGCAGGTAGAGATCGAATGAGGTGGCTACAGTGTAAGCTAAATCTGCGTTATCAACAAAAGTGTCACTCGCATCTAGGCCTGGCACACTTACTGTGTAACCATGTAACCGACGGTTATGGATGGAACACTCATGGCCATGAAAATAAAAGAACCGCCATAAGCGTTTAAAAACAGTATTTTACATTTTTTTTTTTATAAACGAACAGTTTGTTTGAAGACGGAATGGCCGTGCATTCTGTGCGGTTGAGTGCTTTTCTGCGGTTAACATGGGTTCCTAACAATGGGATGGCAACCATTTTTCAATGATTTTACTGCGTTACAGTTCATAAGGAAAGCAGGATTTTGGAAATAATTCATTCGGCCCCAATCTATGGATTTCGCATGACTGGGCAGGAGTGCTGCTGTGTGTGGGCATGGGAAGGCATAGGCCCGCCCACTTGGGAGCCAGGTACACCGCCTTGGGAGCCAGGTACACCGCCTTGGGAGCCAGGTACACCGCCTTGGGAGCCAGGTACACCGCCTTGGGAGCCAGGTACACCGCCTTGGGAGCCAGGTACACCGCCTTGGGAGCCAGGTACACCGCCTTGGGAGCCAGGTACACCGCCTTGGGAGCCAGGTACACCGCCTTGGGAGCCAGGTACACCGCCTTGGGAGCCATGCCCAGGCAATCAAAAGGGATTTATTACAGACAGAAATAGTCCTCAGCACCCCCTACCCTCCCCCTCAGGCTATCCTGCAGGTGAAGAAGCCTGGATGTGGACGTCCTGGGCTGGCGTGGTTACGCGTGGTCTTCTGTAGGGGACCATCCCTGCTCTCATTCTCAGTGTGGTTTCATGTCTCTAGGATAAATCTAAACTGTGGGTTGTTTTGAGGACATTTTGCAGGTGTGTGTGGAAATGCTGAGCTAAGAATCATGTTTTGACACATTTATCCTGCTTAAAGGGGATTAGTGCAGAACCGTAACCAGTTGGCCTACATTTATTAGGGAGGGAGCTAAGTAGGCAACTTTAGCAAGGTGATACATCATGGTGTAATGTAGGCTGTTGCCTGACCTTAAGCTGTCCATCAACTAGACCAAATCTAAAGATTTGAAGACCAAAGTATTTGATTTGAACAGTCTAGAGCAGGTTTTGCCAAACTAGGGTACGCACAATACCGTCGGGGGTACGCCAAATAAAAATCTGAATTCACATTTTCAAACAGTCCATTTATATTTTCCAACGGTGCTATACATTTGGGTGAGTTAAAAAAAAAGATCTCTCCTGAGTATCCTTGTTTCACTGCCAATTGTGAATCTGATGCAGCCGAAGAGTTACTGCCCCCTTACCCGGGAAAGCACTGAACAACAGAGGGACTTTGGACCATCGAAGAGGCGCAAATATGATGAACTACATTGATTTGAGGTTCACTTATATTGGGGTAGTGCCTTTCCTCAGCCACAGTGTGTATGTGCAGAACCTCAACTCAATGAAACCTTCACTCGAGTGCAGGTATTTAGAAACAAAACATGCCAATTTGAAAAATAAGCTGCAGTAGATTTTAAAAGGGAGAATTAAGACTACTTTCGGGTATTAAGACATGTAATTAAAGCAACAGATGCCATTAAGAAGTTGTGGTTAGAAGCGTCTTATATGGTGAGCCCCATACTATTGTGGAGGACTGAATTCTTCCAGCTGCCAAGGATATGGCTGGGACAATGCTGGGGGGGGGAAAGGCCAAAATAAACATACAGACAATGCCGTCACCAAACAACTCTGTTTCACGACGCATGTCACTGATGCGTCGTAGACTCTGGGTGCAGACACTGGAGATGTTTTGAAACAATTACTGATTCGCATACAAGCCAGTGAATTCTGTGTTACAGCTGGATGAGTCAACAGACGTGGCGGGCCTGGCTCCTGGTATATGTCCGTTACGTTTATGTGGGGTCAATTTAAGGATGACATCCTCTTCTGCAAACCAGGACAACCAGGAGAGCATCTTTTTAAAGTACTGGACAGCATTGTGACGTCAAATGGACTTTGATGGTCAAGATGTGTTGGTATCTGTACTGATAGCGCAAAAGCCATGGCAAGGAGACATAGTGGAGTGGTAACGCGCATGCAAACAGTTGCTCCCGACGCCACTTGGGTACACTGCAGCATCCACCGAGAGGCTCTTGCCTCCAAGGGAATGCCTGACAGCTTGAAATACATTTTGGGCGCTACCGGGAAAATTGTTACATTTGTTAAAGAAATACCCCTGAACTCTTGTGTTTTTTTTATGCACTATGAAATGTTATGGGCAGTGACCATGTAACGCTTTTACAACATACAGAAGTGGTTATCAAGTGGCGAAGGATTGACATGTTTTTTTAAATTGAGAGATGAGCTTAGTTTTCTTTACTGACCATATTTTTCACTTGTCTGACTGATTGCATGACGAGTTTCTCACACAACTGGCCTAATTAATTGGGTGATGTTTTTTCACGCCTGAATGATCTGAATCTAGGATTACAGGGACTCCAACTATATTCAATGTGCGGGACAAAATTGAGGCTACGATTAAGAAGTTAGAGCTCTTCTGTCTGCATTAACAAGGACAACACACAGTTCTTTCCATTGTATTTTTTGTGTGTGTGCTAATGAACTCAAGCTTACATTTGACAATGTCAAATGTGATATAGCGAAGCACCTCAGTGAGCTGGGTGCGCAATTACGCAGGTACTTTCCCAAAACGGACGACACAAACAACTGTATTAGTTATCCCTTTCATGCCCTGCCTCCAGTCCACTTACCAATATCTGAACAAGAGATCCTCATTGAAATTGCAGCAAGCGGTTCTGTGAAAATTGAATTTAATCAGAAGCCACTACAACATTTTCTGGATAGGGCTGCGCTCAGAGTTTCTTGCCTTGGCAAATCTCGCTGTTAAGACACTGATGCCCTTTGCATCCACGTACCTATGTGAGAGTGGATTCTCGGCCCTCACTAGCATGAATCTAAATACAGGCACAGACTGCGTGGGGAAAATGATTTTAAGACTGAGACTTTCTCCAGTACAACCCAACATTGCAGAGTTATGTGCATCCTGCCAAGCACACCCTTCTCATTAATCTGTGGGGAAGTTATTCACAATTTAATGAACTAATCACGTTTTATATGTAGCTGGCTAAAATCAAAAGCAAAATAATTGATGATTATATTATTTGTGCTAAGTTCTTCACCCAGCCGTGAAAACGTCCCCCCAACTCTCTGCCCTCTCGTGCACAAGCCAACCAGGCCAATACGCCTGAGTGGGTTTCCTCTGGGACCTCCTCTTTAATTCTGTTCACTCTTTTTGAGCACAAATGGACAGATGATATTGGAGTGTTTATTTTTCTCTCCCGAGTCTCTTGTGTATGTTTGTTCAGCCTTAGGTCATAATTGTAGTCCAAAGGAAATGGCAATTTGGGACCGTGTTGCTAATACTGAATGCCCTGTAACCACTTCCATTTTTTGTATTTATTGATATGAATCATTTGTTTTAAGTTCTCTCTTTTACAAGTCAGCATTGTTTTTTTTTGAGATATGAGATCAAAATAACACATTCACCCCCTGTCCCACTCTTTAACCTAATGCAGGGATTTTTCTTTCATTGTAATCCTTGGTCGGGCTGCCTAAAGTTATTTATTTATCCCCCCCCCCCCTGTTTAAGTCCACAAATATAATAAATAAAACCTTTCTTTTTCTCCCCCATCCACAATTTTTTAAAAGTGTAAACTTAATCCATCCACCTGTGGATGGTGTGGCATATCAAGAAGCTGATTAAACTGCATGGACATTACACAGGTGCACCTTCTGCTGGGGAAAATGAAAGGTCACTCTAAAATGTGACGTTATGTCATAACACAATGCCACATGTCAACCTTTGAGGGCGCGTGCAATTGGCATGCTGACTGCAGGAACGTCCACCAGAGCTGTTACTAGACGTTTTGAATATTACTTTCTCTACCATAAGCCACCAAGTAATTTTAGAGAATTTGGCAGTACGTCCAACTGTCCTCACAACCACAGACTACGTGTATCTACGCCAGCTCAGGACCTCCATCCGGCTTCTTCACCTGCGGGATCGTCTAAGAACAGCCACCCGGACAGCTGATGGAACTAAGGAGCATTTCTGTCTTTAAAACCCTTTTTGTGGGGGAAACTCAATCTGATTGGCTGGGTCTGGCCACCCATGGCTGCACCCCCTTCCAGTCATGTGAAATCCATAGATTAGGGCCTAATGTATTTATTTAAATTGACTGATTTGCTTATATGAACTGTAACTCTGTAAAATGTGTTAATTGTTGCATTTTTATATTTTTGTTCAGTATAGATATAAAGTACACTTCTTGCTTTCCTCCATTGGGTACAATCGCCAAAAATAAGTTAGACCGGGCGACTTGAAAATTCAAAAATCAATTGATTTAGCAGTATTCATTTTGTTGGCGCAAAAAAAATAAAAAATACATAATCCATGGCAAAATGCGTAGAATTGCAGGAAACTAGCTTTAAAACAGCAACATTTTCTCTCAGCTCCATGGCAGAATATGTAGAATCGTAGGAAATTAGCTTAAATGCAAAGTGTAGCCTAATGTCAGGCCAGGTAAAGGAAGTTGTTCACAGCCAGAATCTAGGACATACACACGGTACGGACCCTGTTTCTGTAAAGTGCTGTACTGCTTTGTATACAGTCTTCCTCTATTCCAGCCATCTCTCTGGGAGGGTAGGGGCCTCCCCTGCGACTCTGCTGGCTGAACTAGGCCAGGACAGGTGATAAATCACACCTGCCACCTGCCTCTGAAAAACCACATTAGTTCCCCCTGCTCTACCTTGTCACGCCACTGTTCTCTGTTTCTCTTGTTCTCTCTCGGCAGGAAGCTGTGGTTCAGTAGCATGGGAAACTACACAAAAGGACACTTCCTCTAGTCTGCATCTCTGATGTAATTTTGTTTTATGGCTCTGTCTGTCTGTCATCAGTGTATGTGCTCAGTCCCACTTTTGAGAAGAGCGTGTTCGGTGAGAGGTAACCAGAAGTGAAGAGCGAGTGGAGAATATTGTTTCGAGGTCTCTGTTAATGCAGAAGCACTATTCATCAGGTTCCTTTGTCGGAGCTGATGACCAGCTGGTCTCACATCCTACTCCCCCTTCCATCCCCCATAGGAGATGGATTAACAGGAGCCCCCCCCGAGAGGAGGAAGTGATCCTGGGTGCCTCAGAAGTGAGCATGGTAGGTAGGTGCACTCAGCCCTACTGATCCCCAGTCCTTAGGGAGGGAAGAGCGCTTCATCTCTGACCACAGAGCAGCCAGGCAGGCTGAGCGAGGGTGTCCGGTGGAAAACCATAGAATTATGTTTCTAGGTGGGGAAAAACAGCCAGCCGGGGAGACTGTCGTAGAGCTAAGAGCCTTGCAAGCCCTAGGTACTGCTGCTGGATCAGCAGCCATTCTGTGTGACACACACACGTAAGACCACAGAGAAGGTCATGCCTTGCTTTCTGGTAAACACAGATGACGCCTGATGGTGATGGTCATTGCTCCTATCAGGGTAGTGTCAACCATAAACAGGCTCTTTTGTGTTTCTGAGGTGAGTCTCGCAGCTCTCCCCCTTGCACTCTGCACGCAGCCACCAGCCTCAAAGGTAAACATTGAGCAGAGGCAGCAGAATAATTGAAGCTGCAGTGGTGGGAGGTGGCTCAGAGTGTCTGTGTGCAAGGCTGGTGTGCTGCGATAGGACTGATGTGCCACACGGCCAATAATTAAGAGGCAGGGACCGGGTGACATGGAGTCATGGCGGCCTCGTAAATGTCACACCATTCTCTCAAGCTCTCTTTCTCTTGTGTTTTGGTATTTAAAGTCGGTCTGGAGCCTCACTGGTCAAGTGCGCTGACCTGCCGATCTTAGGAGGCTGAGAGTCATGTCTTGACAGGATGCTTTCTGACAAAATGCCTCCATCTGCCTGCCTGCCTGCCTGCCCTTTAGGCTTGCAATGTTATAGATTCAATACCAGTCACCGGCATGGTTTTGCTCCACGAATAGACAAACCAAGACATTTAACATACAGTATACGTATGTGCATTTTATTTATTTATTATTTGTTGTAAAAACACGAACACCTGAATATTTTCATATTCAATATTTTATCCCAACCTAAGAGGTGGTAGAACTCTCTTTGGTGTCACCCATCTGATCCTATTTAAAGCCTCAAAAGCAATTCACCTGCTGCTCGTGAGCCTCTGAGGTGGAGGTGTTCAAATACTGCCCTGACATTTCTTTGGCTGTTTTGGGACCTTTGATCTCCACCGGCGCTCTGGTTCTGCTGCTGCGTTGCCACGTGATAGTTCCTTAGAGGGCCCTCCATCAGACTACTGATCACCCCCAACCCGCCAGGCAGCGTATTGACCAGGATGGCACCACTGGTACTGACTACAAACAAATGCAAATGCTGGCCTTAAAGACTGCCTGCTTCATACAGTCATCCAAAGTCTCTGTCTCGCGGAAACCCAACACCACCTCTCCTCTTGTTAGGTGGTGTTCTGTGGCGCTGGATTCTCTGGGTTCCATTTGACTGTACTACCAGCATTCGTGTTCTCGATCTGCACTCTCCTACTTAGTATTTTCAAAACTTTATAGAACTGATGCATCCTCTCCATATACAGTGACCTCAGTGTGCTGTAAACTCCTTCTCTCTGTCAGTCTATGGACTGTTCTCATCACCAGTTTATTATCCTGGGTAGTTATCCTCCAGTGGCCAACAGTAGAACACTGTCTCTACAGTGTAGTTAGCCCAGCGGATACTGAACTCTTTTGCCCAGACTCAGTCCCAGTGTCTTGAGTCCACACAAAGCGCTGGTTTGTTTCCCCTGGGGGGCTTTGTCTGTTGGTCAGTTAGTGTGGAGGTTCTGGGCCCGGGCCGCTGATATGTTGACGTCTGTGTTTTTCTTGTTGATTCCTTTTTGTTGGGAGTGCCTCGGCGAGCAGGAAGTGTGAATGAATAATCGAGTGAGCAGTGGAATGCGTTGTTTTTGTTTTGGGGGAGGCGCTAGCTGCTGTGGGTACATCACGCATTCAGGCTGTAGACACACTGGGCCTTGTTGTGAGCAGAGGGACACACAGGCTCAGAACCCAGCATAGTATGACACTACTCTTTTTTTTTCTTGGTATCACTCAATCGCGTTTACCTATGTGCTTTCACTCACTCACTGTGACTCGTAGGGCTTCTGATAAGTCTGGGTGGGCCTTGGTGGAGAAAACTTAACGTTTTAAGTTGGTGGTGATGGCAGTGTTTAGTATGTAGAGGACTCTGTTTACACTACTCAAGTACTCTTTACTCTACTTGCTGTGCCTCCCAGTTATCTCATCGTCTTAAATATTTTATTTTTTGCAGTTCAGATTGTCAGATAGGCACTTGCATAATCCCAGTCTCTCTTCTGTAGAGGCTGTTGTCTGAATTTAAAGGGATGTAGGCCTAGATTAAATAGCGGTCCCTGCCAACATTAAAGCAGTAATAGGGTATGTTTGAGTGACAACTACAACGCACAATGGCAAACTGAGCTGGTAACAACGTGTGTATGTGTCCTATAGATTACATGCCGCCATGAATAACAAGTGTCAACTAATGAGATGGGCACACTGGAGCGCACCCATACTTCTAGTGTGTTTGGCTACAGGATTGACAAAAGGAGCCATTGAGCCCCACCAGCGTCTCTTCCCCCGCTCCCAAGCACATCTTTTCATCCTTCAACATAGCAAGAACACTCCAATTGTCTGCTCAATTTTGCACCAAAAGTGTGTTGCTCGGCGCAGTTAACCCTGTGTATATGGTCTGTGTCCCACCATGACACTGTAGCTCCCTCTGGTTCTTAGAAAGTTGTTCGGATAGGGTAGCCAAAGTTATTCTTTAAGTGTTGACAGCTAAGGGCCTATGGCATTGTTTTTTTTTAGTGTAATGCTGCAGTTATTTGTATGCTTAATGTTATCTAGCATAACACAAAAAGCAACACTTTGTTTAGAAAGGAAAGGGGGATACCTGGTCAGTTGTACAACTGAATGTGTTCAACTGAACTGTCTTCCGCATTTAGCCCAACCTCTCTGAATGAGGTGTGGGGTGCTGCCTTAATCGACATCCATGTCTTTGGCGCCCGGGGAACAGTGGGTTAACTGCCTTGCTCAGGGGCAGACAAATCTTTACCTTGTCAGCTTGGGGAGTCAATGCAGCTACTTTTCGGTAACTGGCCCAACGCTCTAACCACTAGGTTAAGGTAGGGCTTGGAATTTGCCATATCGATACAATATGCCGATACGATATGTATTGCAATTTGATACTGTGCTTTTATTGCGACTCAATGATCCAAACACATTGCTCACCATATACAGTTGAGGTCATTAGTTTACACTTAGGTTGGAGTCATTAAAACTTGTTTTTCAACCACTCCATAAATTTCTTAAGAAGCTAGTTTTGGCAAGTCTGTTAGGATATCTACTTTGTGCATGACACAGGTAATTCTTCCAGCAATTGGTTACAGACACATTTCACTCTCAATTCCAGTGGGTCAGAAGTTTACATGCATTAAGTTGACTGCCTTTTAAACAGCTTGAAAAATTCTAGAAAATGACGGCATGGCTTTAGAAGCTTCTGATAGGCTAATTGACATAATTTGAGTCAATTTGCGGTGTACCTGTGGATGTATTTCAAGGCCTACCTTCAAACTCAGTGCCTCTGCTTGACGACATGGCGAAATCAGCCAAGACCTCAGGGGGAAAAAATTGTAGACCTCCACAAGTCTGGTTCATCCTTGGGAGCAATTTCCAAATGTCTGAAGGTACCACATTCATCTGTACAAACAATAGTACGCAAGTATAAAGACTGGGGATCACGCAACTGTCATACTGCTCAGGAAGGAGATGCGTTCTGTCTCCTAGAGATGAATGTTCTTTGGTGCGAAAAGTGCAAATCAATCCCAGAACAGCAGCAAAGGACCAGCAGCAGAGGAAACCGCAGAGGAAACCG
Organism: Oncorhynchus keta; assembly: GCF_023373465.1. Taxonomy (NCBI): domain Eukaryota; kingdom Metazoa; phylum Chordata; class Actinopteri; order Salmoniformes; family Salmonidae; genus Oncorhynchus; species Oncorhynchus keta. Next base: position 29,852,700 of record NC_068424.1, on the reverse strand, counting down.
GTACAAATGTATCTATATCCACAGTAAAATGAGTCCTATATCAACAACCTGAAAGGCCTCTCAGCAAGGAAGAAGCCACTGCTCCAAAACCGCCATATAAAAGCCAGACTACGGTTAGCAACTGCACATGGGGACAAAGATCATACTTTTTGGAGAAATATCCTCTGGTCTGATGAAACTAAAATAGAACTGTTTGGCCATAATGACCATTCTTATGTTTGGAGGAAAAAGGGGGAGGCTTACAAGCCAAAGATCACCATCCCAACCGTGAAGCACGGGGGTGGCAGCATCATGCTGTGGGGTTGCTTTGCTGCAGGAGGGACTGGTGCACTTCACAACAGATTGCATCATGAGGAAGTAAAATTGCGGACATATTCAGGCAACCTGTCAAGACCTCAGTCAGGAAGTTAAAGCTTGGTTGCAAATAGGTCTTCCAAATGGACAATGATCCCAAGCATACTTCCAAAGTTGTGGCACAATGTCTTAAGGACAACGAAGTCAAGGTATTGGAATGGCCATCAACGCCTTGACATCAATCCAATAGAATATTTGTGGGAAGAACTGAAAAAGCGTGTGCGAGCAAGGAGGCCTACAAACATGACTCAGTTACACCAGCTCTGTCAGGGTAATGGGCCAAAATTCACCCAACTTATTTTGAGAAGCTTGTGGAAGGCTATCCAAAACGTTTGCCCCAAGTAAAACAATTTAAAGGCAATGCTACCAAATACTAATTGAGTGTGTAAACTTATGACCCACTGGGAATGTGATGAAAGAAATAAAAGCTGAAATTAATCACTCTATTATTCTGACATTTCGCATTCTTAAAATAAAGTGGTGATCCTAACTGACCTAAAACAGGGAATTTTTACTAGGATTAAATGTCAGGAATTGTGAAACTGGGTTTAATTGTATTTGGCTAAGGTGTATGTAAACTTCCTACTTCAACTGTATCTGCAGAGGGACAAGAGCGCCATGAGAACCGGTTTTGATCAAGATAGGCTTGGGCGGTACACCGTATTTGGAAATAGCCACGGGATGGTTTTTCAATATACCATCAATACCGTTTATATAGTTTGTTTTTAAATTTTTAAATGTGAATATTAGTAACTACTTTAAGTAAATACCTGCAGTGAACTTGTGCAATACGTTAAGAGATAAAGATTGTATTCTTAATTTCACCTGTCACAATTTTACATCATGAACCTTGTTTGTTTGCAAGCACACACTGTTGTGCAGCCAGGTGATCTAGTTACAGTATGAAATTCATAATAAAATGTTTGCCAGCTCGATATCTTATAACTTAGTTAACTGTGTAAAATGTGCTTAATTCACTGCAGTTGTGCATTTGGTTTGATACTTTAGTAGCTAGTTGACTGTGGTTAGCACCTTCCAAAATAATGTTTTTCTTGCTAACAGCAGAGATTCCCTCCTGAATCAAGACCCTTGCTGTTGAATTTGTTTTGTGTCCAGCAAATTGAGTAACATTTTTGTTACTTGTACAACTTTATGAGCTGGGATGTCTGTCCTGCCAATACTTTATAGGTCAGACTATAAATTGTTCCCGCCGCGCTCGTTAGCATTTAGTTAGCATTCTCTATGGGATTTTAGATGTACCTGTTAGCATTGCTAACCTACAGATTGCAATGACGCCCCTTGTGTTCAGTGCAGCTATTACTGAATATCCTGGTATGGCACAAGGTCGATATGAAGGTATGACAATCTGGATACCGCCCAAGCCTAGTCATGGAAATAAAAGTGCTGAAAACAAATTAAAAATTAAGATGGAGAACAAGCTATGAAGGAAAGTTTTTGTTCAGGTACAACCAACTAGAGCAAGAATAATATAGCGTCATGGCAAAACGATACGCTATATCGTCAAGAATAATATCCCGACGTGTAACTGACATCACTAGTGTATACATTTTCAGTTAAGAGAACAGTTAACTATTGTTTTCTCCCTCTTCTCTGTTTGGGAGGTAGCTTATGCCAGACTTGTAAGTGACCAATTTGAATGTATTATCTTTCTGAATGTGTGTACTGTGAATAATTAACTCACCGTGGGCCTCTGAGTGCCCTAGCACGTGATGCAAGCGAAGGGAAAGGAAGGCATGACTGGCGCCTCGGCCATCCCCCAACCACACTGATCCTCGCTAGTTGAAATTCCTGGCTGAAGAGGCCACACACAGAGACGCTACATGCACACACAAACTTAGTAGTTAAACTGCTACTAAGACACGCACCACACACACATGTTTACATAGATGCAATGACACATGGACAAACACAGAAAAGGCACACAATCTCACACATGTTCTGAAAATGTTAATCCGAGGCACATTGTACTTCAACTAATCAAACTTGACTTTAATGTCGGCAGTATTAAAATGAACGTGCTCCAATTCTCTTATTTCTTTAAGCCGTCCTCTATACCCCGGCGGGTTTCACACAACCTGAGCCTGGGTAAGGAGCTGGAAGAATGTAGGAGACATTTAGACAGAGCAGTTCAAAGAGCTGCATGGTTTAAAAAGCCCTGTTTAGGTAATGAGATGGTTTTACAGAGAACCCCGGTCTTATTCAAGTAATCCTGTCCAACATGAAAGACTGCTCAGCCTACACATTATGCTTTTGAAAGGATGCAGTAAAAGGCTGTCAATACTCCAGATATACAGCATGGTGTTTGAATAACATGGACGTTGTTTTACCTGAAATGCATTTTTTGTAGATTTTGCTAGTTTATTGTAACGAGGATATTTTCTCATTTCAGAGAAGCACTCGTACATTTGAGATCTTGTTGCAGGTGTGTGGGAATAATGCGACTATCTGTTTTTAGATTAAATGTTTTCACCACCTAATCTGTGTTTAGAAACCGGTGTATTGTTTGTCCAGAGTGCTTCTCTTTCCCTCCAATCTTCCTTGTGAACTCCAGCTGTCAGCCACTGCCCCGGTCCCACCCTGTCACTCCTGGACAGGACAGCTGCTGGAAGCCCCTGACATGGAGCTCTGGCAGCCACTGCAGTAAAGTGCATTAGTTAACCTACCCTACTGAGGCAACACTCACCCTTCTCGCTGTCACCACCTCCCGGCAACACTCACCCTTGCAATGCTTGGTTGACAATGATGATAAAGTATGTGCACCCCTGGGGTGTTTTCAGGCACGCAGACTTTGACGCTCTCTTGTTCCTCATTCTTCTCTCCACTTCCTGCTACAGGTTGAAGTTTCTCCTAGGTACAGATCTAGGATCAGCTTCCCATCCCTCAGTCTTTAACCATTGGGGGGAGGGAATGCAAAATTTAACCAAGATCAGCTCCTAGGGGCAACTTCCCCCTATTTCCCATTTCTCTATCAGAGGCAGTACCTGTTTTGCATGCTATTTTGTCATTAGTGTCACAAAAAATACCTATCCTTGAGTTGAAGTTGTATATCCTCATTACAATAAACACTGTAAAGTCCATGGAGAATAAGAGCACCTCCTCCCAGCTGCCCACTGCACTGAGGCTAGGAAACACTGTCGCCACCGATAAATCCACGATAATCGAGAATTTTAATAAGCATTTCTCTACGGCTGGTCATGCTTTCCTCCTGGCTACCCCGGCCAACAGCTCCGCACCCCCCGCAGCTACTTGCCCAAGCCTCCCCAGCTTCTCCTTCACCCAATCCAGATAGCAAATGTTCTGAAAGAGCTGCAAGACCTGGACAAATCAGCTGGGCTAGATCATCTGGACCCACCATTGTTGCAACCCCTATTACCAATCTGTTCAACCTCTCTTTCGTATCGTCTGAGATTCCTAAAGATTGGAAAGCTGCTACAGTCATTCCCCTCTTCAAAGGGGGTGACGCTCTAGACGCAAACTGTTACAGACCTATATCCATCCTGCCCTGTCTTCGAAAGCCAAGTTAACAAACAGACCATTTCGAATCCTTTCATACCTTCTCCGCTGTGCAATCCAGTTTCTGAACTGGTCACGGGTGCACCTCAGCCACGCTCAAGGTACTAAACGATATCATAACCGCCATTAATAAAAGACAGTACTGTGCTGCCGTCTTCATCGACCTGGCCAAGGCTTTCGACTCTGTCAATCATCGTATTCTTATTGGCAAACTCAACATTCCTTGGTTTCTCAAATGACTGCCTAGCCTGGTTCACCAACTACTTCTCAGATAGCGTCCAGTGTGTCAAATCAGAGGGCCTGTTATCTGGATCTCTGGCAGTTTCGATGGGGTACAATTCTCGGGCTGACTCTTCTGTATATATCAATGATGTCCCTCTTGCTGCGGGTGATTCCTTGATCCACCTCTACGCCGACTACACCATTCTGTATACATCTGGCCCTTCTTTGGACACTGTTAACAAACCTCCAAATGTGCTTCAATGCCATACAACACTCCTTCCGTGACCTCCAATTGCTCTTAAACGCTAGTAAATCTAAATGCATGCTCTTCAACCGATCGCTGCCCGGCCGACTAGCATCACTACTCTGGACGGTTCTGACGTAGAACGGTAAGCTGTTGAGATAGCTGATGCTTAAAGATCACTGCAGCTGTACACAGCCCATCTATAAAAAGCCCATCCAACTACCTACCTCATCCCCATATATTTTTTTTATTGACATTTTTTGCTCTCTTGCACACAGTATTTCTACTTGCACATCTCACTCCCGTGTTAATTTGTTCAATTGTAATTACTTTGCTACTATTTGCCTATTTATTGCCTTACCCCCTTTCTCCATTTGCACACACTGTATATAGATTTTTCCTATTGTGACTGTACGTTAGTCTATACCATGTGTAACTCTGTTTTTTTTTTTGTCACGCTGCTTTGCTTTATCTTGGCCAGGTCGCAGTTGTAAATGAGAACTTGTTCTCAACTGGCCTACCTGGTTAAATATATATTTTTAATCTGCATACAAGCATTTTGCTACACACTCCAAAGACGCGTATGTGACAAATCAAATTTGATTTATTCTCCTGAAGGCAGTTCCATAAAGCAGGTGTTTCAGCCTCGCTCAGTGCTTTCTGTGGTGGAGGGGCAACCAGGGAATATACAGAACAATCTTCTCTAGTTGCGCTGTGATTGGCTCAGTGTTCTGTTTCATGGGGACACTACGTCACCGCAGAATCTACATGGTGAGCTAGGCAATTCAAGGCCCATTGGGTGCTGCCATAAGTGCCTGTCCAAAAGGCTCAAGGTCATTGGCCACAAATGTTGATCAGTCCAATCAAAGCTAAGGTAGATACGTGATTTGATGTCATGTCAACATCATACTTTCACAATCTTAGCTAACAAGCTAGCTAGACATCAGTCATCATGAATCACCTTCACAATCTACTGGCAAATCCTTTTCAGGCCTTGTCATATGAAGAGAAATGATAGGTTAAATATATCGGTGGTCATTGGACATAAGCATTACAAGTCGGAAATTGCAAATTCAGCAATGAGTGGTTTGGAAAGTATCAGTGGCCACAAAGCATTCACTGTTTTGCTTGCTATTCGGTGGAGATTGAGGGTTTGTGTGTGTGGTCTGGGTTTAAGGATTTAAAACATCTGCCTGAAAGGGTCTCTTTTCCAAGCTTAAAATTATAAACCTACACATGCAACACCATGGGCCAGAAAAGGTTGAATAAATTGGCCATACTGTCAATCCAGCATGACTTCTGCTGCGTTCACAAGTGAAAACTGGGAAATCTGACTTCAGTGCGGTCAAGACAAGTGGGAATTCTTAAATGAGCTGAGGACTGGGAAAATACATTTTGAATGGTCATGCAACTGGGAATTCCAAGTCGGGAACTCTGGCCTCTTTCTAGAACGCCAACCTGAAGATCAACCATTCGGCCCCGCGCCTTTTCTTTCTTTCGTTCCTAATTGGCTGGAAAGCACCATAAATCCAGAGAATGCCCGACTTTGATGGCAAGGTTTGCCCACAAGGAGCATCGTGCCATGTTCAAGTGAGCACAACAACGATCTTGTATACTGCTGCATAAATGTGATATGTATACTGTAGCTAAGAAAGTAATACTACGTGTATGTTGTGTAGTAAGTTGTTAGTAGCCCATGTGTCTCACCCTAAGAATTTGGTCCCTCAGAACTTAGCACCACCAAGTCAGAACAGTGGACTAATGTAGCCTATTGCTTGTTTTAGAGATGTTATCATTGAATATTGTAAGAGCTTTCATTGTCTGCTTATATACCCTTGTTATCTATCCTGAGGTTCTGACTTGGTGTACAGGGAGAATACTCTAAGAATGAACCATGTTCTGAATTCTGTCACTGTCAGTTTCAAAAGTGCTGAGCAAATAGTTATATTGACTACTCGCTCATTAATGTCTTAATCAAAATTACGGCTTGCATCTTGGACCGCTTATGCAATAGTTTGTACATCTCAATTGTTATTTCTTTATATAGGTCTGTCTCGTTAGTAGCTTATTCCTCATTTTAAGCAATGTTGGAATGATTTCATTGTTTTGCTTACGTTGTCTATCATAATTAGCTTGTGCTTTTCTTCACGAGGAGGGGATACTATATGTTGGATCTGTAACCATGTTTTCCAATGACTGTCTAACCCATTCAAATATTTTAAAGTAATAGACCCAAGTAATTCCAGTTATTGTGAAGGTTGTTTTTGTTTGCGCAATGCGCTCTGTGTCGTTATATCGTCTATAAAAGTTGATACCAGTGATGGTATTTTCCTTCCCTTTTAAACCTCGTAGGCATAATATAATGTTGTGTAGTGGCTTTGCTGGCATGCATTAAAAATCTGGTTGCGTTTACCCCACCAAGATTTACATGCTAAAATCACCACTGGGCAGTATCAGAGGTATTCTGCAGGAGCCATGCAGACAGGGTGGCGTGGCAGATGGTGAGGCGGGCACGGTGGCGTGGCAGATGGTGAGGCGGGCACGGTGGCGTGGCAGATGGAGAGGCGGGCACGGTGGCGTGGCAGACGGAGAGGCGGGCACGGTGGCGTGGCAGACGGAGAGGCGGGCACGGTGGCGTGGCAGACGGAGAGGCGGGCACGGTGGCGTGGCAGAGTAGTGTGTCACAGCTGAATTACTGGGGCGTTGGAACTTGAGAGGTCAAGGACGTGTGTCTGCATCGCTACCTGGAGGCTACGGCATGACTTCATTAGACTAAACACACACCAGGGTTAGTCTCAATTGAATTGAGAGCCTCATTCCAATTCATTTCTTGAATTTAAATTATAGTAAATAGGATACAGAATTGTAATTACAGGAAATACAATTGAATTCAATGACATTCAAATGTCTCTTCTATTCTATAATCAAATTTTAAAAATATGTAAACGCGACATGCAAAGTGTTGGTCCCATGAGCAGAAATAAAAGATCACAGAAATTGTCCAAACACACAAAGCTTATTTTTCTCAAATGTTGTGCACAAATTTGTTTTCTCCGACTGGGGGGAAAACATTTTAGAACGGTCATCTGACCTGAAGATCACTGACGCCATGATTTGACCTCGTATTTTTCAGAGTTCCCAGTTGTCCTGAAATCACCACAACATGCAGCTGCTGCTCTTGCGCTGTCTGGCAGATTGCTGAGTGTGATAAATAAGCTGCATAACAAATGTACAGTACACCCGCCAATTTAATTCTACAAAATTATGCAAATTAACCTATGGAACGGTAAGTATGAACAGTTAAATGTATTTCCAGCGACTGCTATTTCTATCAATGAATAGGCAAAAACAGGTTTGTAGAATTGATTAAGAACTTAAATACACATTTACATAAGTATTCAGACCCTTTACCCGGTACACTGAAGCACCTTTGGCAGCAATTACAGCCTTGAGTCTTCTTGGGTATGAAGCTACAATCTTGGCACACCTGTATTTGGGGAGTTTCTCCCATTTGTCTCTGCAGATCCTCTCAAGCTCTGTCAGGTTGGATGTGGAGTTGCTAAACAGCTATTTTCAGGTTTCTTCAGGTTTCTTCAGAGATGTTAGATCGGGTTCAAGTCCGGCCTCTGCCTGGGCCACTCCAGGACATTCAGAGACTTGTCCCGAAGCCACAACTGCGTTGTCTTCTTGGCTGTGTGCTTAGGGTCGTTGTCTGGTTGGAAGGTGAACCTTCGCCCCAGTCTGAGGTCCTGAGCACTCTGGAGCAGGTTTCTTCAAGGATCTCTCTGTACTTTGCTCTGTTCATCTTTCCCTCTCCTGACTATTCTCCCAGTCCCTTCTGCTGAAAACCATCCCCACAGTATGACGCTGCCACCACCATGCTTCACCGTAGGGATGGTGCCAGGTTTCCTCCAGAAGTGACGCTTAGCTTTTAGGCCAAATAGTTCAATCTTGCTTTCTTCAGACCAGAGAATCTTGTTTCCCATGATTTGAGTCTTTTGGTGCCTTTTGGCAAACCAAGCGGGCTGTCATATGCCTTTTCCTGAGGAGTGCCTTCCATCTGGTCACTCTACTAGGAAGGCCTGATTGGTGGAATGCTGCAGAAATGTTTGTCCTTCTGGAAGGTTCTCCCATCTCCACAGAGGAGCTCTGTCAGATTGACCGCATGATTGCGGATTTCTGCCCCGATTGCTCAGTTTGGCCGGGTGGCCAGCTCTAGGAAGAGTCTTGGTGGTTCCAAACTTCTTTCACTTAAGAATGGAGGCCACTGTGTTCTTGGGGACCTTCAATGGTGCAGACATTTTTCGGTGTCATTCCTCTACGCAATCCTGTTTAGAAGTTCTACAGACATATTCCTTTGACCTCATGGCTTGGTTTTTGCTCTGACGCACTGTCAACTGCCGGACCTGATAGAGACAGGTGTGTTTGCCTTTCCAAATCATGTCCAATCAATTAAATTTACCACAAGTGGACTCTAATCATCCTTGATGTTTCTACAAATTCATCACTGGAGACAGGATGCACCTGAGCTCAATTTCGAATCTTGTAGCAAAGGGTCTGAATACTTATGTAAATAGTTTGTTTTATTTTTTTATTAACATTTTCTCAACTTGTTTTTACCTGTCATTGTGTGTAGCTTAACAATGATTTTTATTTAATCCGATTTTAGAAACGGGCTATAACGTGACAATGTGGGGAAAGGGAAAGGGTCTGAATACTTTCTGAATGCTCTGTATAATTGTGTATTCTAAGCACTAAGGTTAAGAGTATATGAACATTTTTTCCCAGAGGAAAGTGATGCAGCTTGATGTTTGACCTGTCAGATTCAATGAAACTTGTGAGTTTGAATGTCTTTTGAATTCTACTTCCGGTCACTCAAATTCTACATCCTCTTGGGGTTTGTTCAACTCAAATTTCAACTCATGAGTTGAATGGAAGTCCATTTCAAAATTGAGCCAAACCCTGACCCACACACAGACACACTGGAGTGGGATGACGTAAGCCTTTCCTGGCAGTGATCTGCTCCTGAGGGGTGTGGAGCCACTACTCCTGTAATTATATCGTCTTCATAATAGCAATTAATGGGATTTCACTTCATCCTCAGTTGAACCACCACTGTGCTGTCAGTGTTACTACCTTTACTCAATGGTGTTACATTGTTTCATAGACCTGTTTTTGCTCTGGCCTCACCCATCTACGAAGGGGTCAATTCACAATCACATACAGTGCATTTGGAAAGTAGACGGCCTTAGTCTAAAAGTGATTGAATTGTTTTTTTTGTTTCCATCAATCTACACACTACCCTATAATGACAAAGCAAAAACAGGTTTTAAGAAAAAAAAAACAATCAATTGAATTTGCCACAGGTGGACTCCAATCAATTTGTAGAAACATCTGAAGGATGATCAATGGAAACAATGCTCCTGACCTAAATGTCGAGTCTCATAGCAAAAGATCTGAATACTTATGAAAAAATGTTTTTTTAATCCCAAAAAATGTCTAGGCCCATTTACTTTTTCATTTAGGTATTGTGTGTAGATATAGGAATTGTATATATTTTTCAATACATTTTAGAGTAAGGCTGTAAAGTAACAATGCGGAAAAAGTTGAGGGGTCTGAATACTTTCCGAATGCACTGTAAGTATGCAAATAAGGGTCATTGCGGTCAAAGCTTTACCGCCAGATCATAGCATATGTGCATAGACTATCTAGTAATGGGTTCCACTTTCATACAGGCAGCTGCATGTTATCTTATGCCCTAGATAAGCTTGGTCATACTGGAGGAAAGAGTCATCCATCCATACTCAGTCATACCCTCAGTTTAAGATATAGTCCATCAGACCCCCAGTTTAAGCCGTAGTCTGTCAGATCTCAGTCCAATCATGGATGTTGCTGGCTGCATCTCTTCCTTCACTCCAATCCAAACGCTGGTCTCCAGGGAGATGTTACATTAATGGGGACCTTCCTGGGGATTCAGTGAGCTGGGAGTTCTGTTTACCCAGTATATCTAGAAATCGCCAACCCTTCCCACAGTGCTGTACACTCTCAGCCAGCCATGCAGTGTTGCTGTGTGCGCCGTGGTTTCCTAGTATCAACATTTAAGTCTGGCACTGAATCATAGAGCTGGATAGAGAAGAAATTGACTACTTTAAAATGGAGATGACCCTCAATGGCACACTGCCCATGCGGTCACACAAGAGGCCTTTGTCTAGATCAATGGGCTCTAGTCTTTCTATGATCTGAACACACCATTCACCCAGGCCTTACCTGCCCCCATCCCATAAGGTTCCCCAACTGGTGGCCTGTCACGGGGGAGGTTATTTGGACTACACCCCCTATGTTTTCTGATGGAAAACACTAGAAGATCCACTCTGTGATTTTATTTTGGGAAATCTGTTCCCAAGTGTTTCCTCGCATAATAGCCATGTGATCATATACAAATGTAAGCAATAAAAGTACAAAAAATAAAAGATCCCAGATATGTTCCATAATCGCTAAACTTATTTCGCTCACATTTTGTGCACTAATTTGTTTACATCCCAGTTAGTGAGCATTTTATACTTTAATGTAATCCATCCACCTGACAAGTTTGGCATTTCAAGAAACTGATTCAACAGCATGATCATTACACAGGTGCACCTTGTGCTGGGGACAAGGCCCTTTTGTCATGCAACACAATGCCACAGATGCCTCAAGTTTTGACATGCTGACTGAAGGAATGTCCACCAGAGCGGTTTTCAGAGTACGTCCGCCCGGCAACCTCATACCATGTGTAACCACGCCAGCCCAGGACCACCTCATGCAGTTTTTCACCAGCGGGATCATCTGAGACCAGCCACCCAGACAGCTTATGAAATAGAAGTATTTCGGTCTTTCATAAAGCCCTTTTGTGGGGGAAACTCATTTTGATTGTCTGAAAGAATCTGTCAATTGGGAAAATGTATTAGGCCCTAATCTACACATTTCACATGACTGGGAAGGTTCACAGCGAAGGATGTCATTCCCAGTCATGTGAAATGTGTAGATTAGGGCCTAATGAATTTTTACAATTGACAGATTTCCTTTATATGAACTAAATCAACAAAATCTTTGAAGTTGTTGTGTTTTATATTTTTAAGTATAGTTGATCCCTGCCATAGGAGCTCCTATGGGATGAGATGCAAGCCCGAGTTTGTACTTGTGCTCAAAGGTGTCTAAATCTGGAGCAGGTTTTTTATGGGGACATGGCAGTGTTTCTGATATCTGTGGACTAGCCTCCATGGCTTATGGGCAGTAGTGGATTTAGTTATGGGTGACATGGGCAGCCCCCCAGAGTGGCATCTTGCCGGGGGCAGCACGGGGCGCCCGCACTAAAAATTGAAATGGTGACATTTGCGCAACTGGTTTTCTAGCGCTTATTTGCAGGTCAATGATATCATGTCAACATGTTGGCCTGTGAGTCAATGAACCTTGTCGGAGTGGGCGCCCTGATTCTAGTTTGTAAGCCAGTTAGGCTACTGCCTTTGAAGGTCTCCCACTCAGAAGTACGAGATGGGGCGGGGTTCGGTTGACCTCAGGTCTCCTCACTGAATGCCTGAGGTAGGGGGAGCGGGGGAATCTATCAAATAATGCACCTCTAACTTTGTACAGTACTAATGCAATTAGTAAAATCAGTCAATATGAAATGCTACCAAATAATTCACAATTCATTCATAAAACTGTGTGAAACTATATATTCAGACATATTGTTGCATTTTTTTATTTCTAGTTTGTGCGAAATGGTTTAATTCTAATATAAAACCAGTCTGCACACCACCAAGGTGAATTGGTTGATTCTTGGTTGAGTGTTGGGGGATGGGTAATGTATTGATGCTCGAGTGCCAAATCAACACAAACAGATAAAAGGTCTAAGCCATCAATTTAGAGGAAAGAAGAGGAACACTCAAAAGATAAAGGTATGCAGCTACTTCAAGATGTCTATATTATGCTGATATTTTGTATCTTTTGTGATAAATTTAGTGTTTGTGGTGTCTTATGTTTAGTGCGGCAGGTAGCCTAGTGGTCAGAGCGTTGAGCCAGTAACCGAAAGGTTGCTGGATTCGAATCCCTGAGCTGACAAGGTAATAAATTAATAGTGTAATTTTAATCTCTTTTGTATTTATATACTATTTGTTTCGATTTGTCTTTGTTACTGATTTTTAATATGTTTTTTAAAAATAAATATTCAAGTCATTATTTTTGTATATAGTTTTAAATGTTATTATTGGTTTGTGTGTTTCCAAAAGGCTGAAGGGGAGTTTCACCCAGGGAGCCATACAAGCTACAACCGCCACTGCTTATGGGGATGACTTACAAACGCTCCTGCTTTTTTTTTTTTTTGTTCTACCTCAATGGTGGATTTTGTTTCCCTCTTGATCTGAATGTGTGCCTTCCTTGTGTGCATTTTAATTTTTAGGGCAATGCATGCCAACATGTGTTACGCCATGGTAGTAAAGAAAAGCTGCATCCCTTATGTGGGTGAAATGAATTTCAAAAATAAAAGGTGAAGGCTTTTCAGCCCCGGGGTTTGACCCTCCCATGACTCATCAGTCTGTTGCTACGGTGAGAGATAAAACCCAACCCACAGCAGTTTAATCCAGCTTTGGAGGCACAACTGACAGATGTTAGTAAGCTCTGGTCTGTGCAAAGCAGACCTGTCGATTTTTCAATTCAGCAGCCCCCCCCCCAATGCCAATTCCCAGGCAGTGTTACGACAAATTTGGGAATTTCTAGCTGCGGGTGGCATGCTTTGTTGAGGGCCCTGCTGCTTGTCTGTTCCTGTGTTTAAACCAGTTACTGAAAGGAGGAAGGTTTCGTTTGGAATTCCTAGGAAGCGGGTGTGAACATTTTAAACTTTTAAACTAAGTTGGATCCTTAACATTAAGAAAAATCCATAAACAGAAAACAGCCCCCACATAATTAGAATTACAGTGCAGTTAACACATTTGTTTTCTGTGTAGGCTATAATGGCCTGGGGAAAGTTGTGTAATTTAAATAAAACCAAAGAAGAAGAGGCCAACTTCAGGCTACTGGTGAATTTTCCAGGCATACAAGACATTGCCCAATGCAGATTACCAAGATTTCTGAGCACGGTTCTGCATGCCCCTCTTCCTCACACAGGCCTACCTCCACTTTTTCTTTGCTAATGATTCAAGTGTGGTTTCAGTCTTCAGGTGTGTGTGTGTAGAATATCCTAGCCTATTCATGGCACAGACGTTTGCGCGACACAGTTATTTTCGGGTCTGTCTTGTGAGCGCACTGGGTACTCTTTGTTGCTGAGTGGGTTGGTGTTTTTGTCTCACAATATGAAATTACAGAAGGCCACCGGTAGCTTGTATCGATTACCCGTTTCAGATGTAATGGAATGTGGCCCCTTGAATGCCCCTCTGCTGCGGCATGTTTGTCCGTTAGGCTACGCTACTGCTTTTTAAGTGCTGACACTCTACCTCTGGAGATATGAACAGGCATTTTACTTGTCTGTAAAGGAATGCTGCTTCTGAAGCGGGACTCTTGTCCAAAAAAAAAAAAAAGGTACTTTAAAGTTAATTAAATTCTGCGACTTACCAAGATATCTAGGAAAAGAGAACCCATCTAGCTACCATACCAGGAAAAAAAAACTGTTTAAAAAAGAAACACACACAAAAAAAAACACGGAGGCACATCAATCAGCAACATTTTCAGGGAAACAATACAGAACATTCTATGCCGGAGCAGAGTTCTGCTGTCTGAAAAGGTACAGACTCTTCTGGTCCGGCACTCATTTTAATTTCCTGAAAAGTTATCAATTGTCGCCATTGACATTTTACTGTAGCTGCGTTCTGTCTGTGAAGGGTCACGGTACATATAACTTAATTCCCCGGCCCTAGAGGTCATCCATAGTGCTTTTAGAAAGTATTCACACCCCTAGACTTAATCCACATTTTGTTTGCACATTCAGTTGAGATTGTCACTGGCCTACACACAATACCCCATAATGTAAAATTGTAATTATGTTTTTAGAAATTAACAAATTAATAAAAAAATAAAGCTGAATTATTTTTTAAACTTTTGTTTTGTTTTTGTCTTGAGTCAAGTATTCAACCACTTAGTTATGGCAAGCCTAAATAAGTTAAGTGAACATGTGGGAAACGTAACACTTTTTCAACTTCATATAAATCTCCAGCACCACCCCAACATCAACATATGTGAATATGGTGCATTGCTATGTTTTGTAGTAAAAACTATGGCGGAAGATACGCATTTCCAATGATGACATCAGTGTGCATGGGAGGTTTTTCCGGTGCTTCGCTAAGGACACCTATTTGTAGATGGGTAAAAATAAGACACAAATATCCCTTTGAGCGTGGTGATGGTATTAATTACACTTTGGATGGTGTCAATATACCCAGTCACTACAAAGATACATGCATCCTTCCTAACGCAGTTGCCGGAGAGGAAGGAAATTGCTCAGGGATAATGCACTAAAGCAAAACTGGAAAAAAATGTGGCAAAGAAATGAAGTTGTTTTGAATACACAATGTTAGGGGCAAATTCAACAACCCATTACTGAGTACCACTCTTCATATTTTCAAGCATGGTGGTGGCTGCATCATGTTATGGGTATGCTTGTCATCAAGGACAGGAGTTTTTTTTATTTTTTAGGATGGAAACTGCACAGACAATTCTAAACCTATTTCAGACTGTTTTCCAACAGACACTGGGATATAAATTCACCTTTCAGCAGGACTTGTAACTTAAAACACAAGGCCAGATATACACTGGAGTTTACCAAGATGACATTGAATGATCCTGAGTGGCCTAGTTAGTTTTGACTTAAATCGGCATGAAAATCTATGGCGGGGATCATCAACTAGATTCATCCCCAAGCCGATTTATTAAAAATGTACATTGTTTTTTAAAATTGATTTGCTTAAACTTGGGGTGCCAAGTGCGGCAGGTAGCCTAGTGGTTAGAGCATTGGACTAGTAACTGGAAGGTTGCAAGATCGAATCCCCGAGCTGACAAGGTAAAAATCTGTCGTTCTGCCCCCGAACAAGGCAGTTAACACACTGTTCCTAGGCAGTCATTGAAAATAAGAATTTGTTCTAAACTGACTTGCCTACTTTAAAAATAATAATAATAATAAAAACACCTGTGGGCCACCAGTTGAGGAACCCTGATCTATGGCAAGACTTAAATGCCTGTCTAGCAATGATCAACAGCCAATTTAAAATGGCGTTAAAAAATAATGTGCAAATATTATACAATCCAGGTGTGCAGAACTTACCCAGAAAGACTCACAGCTGGAATCATTGCCGAAGGGGATTCTAACGTGTATTGACTCAGGGGTGTGAATACTTATGTAAATGAGATTTCGTTAAAAAGAATCTCTGTTTTCACTTCGTCATTATGGGGTTGTGAATGGGTGAGGGGAAGAAATCTATTTAATCCATTTTGAATTTAGGCTCTAACTGTGGAATAAGTCAAGGGGTGTGTATGCTTTCTTTAGGCATGTAATAGGACCATTCTGCATTGTAAAATTGACAAACAAATGTAAATATTTTTTTATCGTTTTAATAGAACCCCCCAAAAGCTTTAATTTTTTAAATATATTTTTACATTAAGCAAGTTTCTCCATTTGCCACATGCCAACACAAGGACAGTATCTGTAAAGTATTGTCATGGATACAATGAAAGTAGGCCTACTCTTTGATGGTATGTACTGTTACATTTCAGCTTCCATTTGATGAAAAATCCAGCTCGCGATATAGGTCAAGTATGTTTCTCCGGGGTAGCCAGAAGTGCCATGGCCCTGTTTGAAACAGTCCTGCCTCTGGCTCATCTACTGCTCTGTTCTGCTTTTAACACCACACTGAAATGCCTGCACCTGCTCAGCCATCTGAGCCATTTTGACAGGGAATGATGCATCTTTCTCACCGTCAGAACAAAGATATGGAATTTGGACAGCCTCACCAGTGACGTCAGTGTCCTAATGCTCCCCGGTTGTGATCGTCTTGTGCTTTTCAGGCATGATAATATGGTAATTTGCAGATTCTTTGCTTTGTCCTCCCACTACAACTTTATGTGCGTGTCAGCAGCGTGGTATCAGTGGGGTTAGGATCGGTGACTCCCCGGTGTAGTCGGGGCGCATTCCTCAATGTATGTCTGGGCTGGTGTGTAACCTGCTGAGTGAGGCTATCTCAGCAGGCTGTGTATCTGGGAGAAGGGAGGCAGGCAAGGAGCCTGGGAATGCAGAGTCTGCCATGAAGCCACTGACGCTCAGGCACATGAGCCTGTGAGGGGGCCGCTGCAACCTGGATAAACAATGAGGCTTTGTGCCCACACACATTTTAGATGCAGATAGATTTGGTCATACCTATCTCGCGCTCACACATCACACACATTACACGCAGAGACTTTTTATTGATTCTTTATCTCTGAACATGAGCACTGGGAAATCGTCTGTCTCCAAGGCCAGTGAGAATGTGACAAAAGCAGGTGTGTGCTTATTGGTTAGTCATGAGTCGTCACCCCCTCCCCCACCTATCGTTGACCTAGTTCTGCTGGATTCTGGGTTGTGTCGATAGTGAGCAGTAGTTTGGGGGAGACTGGTTTGGGGTGAGACATCTTAAAGTGCAATGGTTCAATCTTGGTTTCATCAGACCAGAGAATCTTGTCTGATCTTATCATGACCTGAGAGTCTTTAGGTGCCTTTTGGCAAACTCCAAGCGGGCAGTCCATGTCCCGTTTACAAAGGAGTGGCTTCCGTTTGACCACTATAGCCATAAAGGCCTGATTAGTGGAATGCTGCAGAGATGGTTGTCCTTCTGGAAGGTTCTCCACAGAGGAGCTCTGTCAGTGACCATCGGGTTCTTGGTCACCTCCCTGACCAATGCACTTCTCCCCCGTTTGGCAGGGCCGACAGCTCTAGTAAGAGTTTTGGTGGTTCCAAACTTCTTCCCTTTATGAATGATTGATTGATTGAGGACACTGTTCTTGGGGACCTTCAACGCTGCAGAAATTTATTTTGGTACCCTAACCAAGATCTGTGCCTCGACATCAAATCAAAGTTTAATTGTCACCTGCGCCAAATACAACAGGTGTAAACCTTACAATGAAATGCTTACTTACAGGCTCTAACCAATGGTGCGGGGGAAAAAAGTTTGTGTAAAGAAATAAAACAACAGTAAAAATACATTTGAAAAAAGACTAGCAAGGCTATATACAGACACCTGTTAGTCAGGCTCTACATAATCCTGTCTCGGAGCTCTACGGACAATTCCTTCAACCTCATGCCTTGGTTTTTGCTCTGATGTGAACTGGGACATTTTATATAGACTGGTGTGTGTGTGCCTTTCCAAGTCATGTCCAATCAATTCAATTTACCACAGGTGGACTCCAAGTTGTAAATACATCTCATGTTCAATGGAAACCGGATGCATCTGAGCTCAATTTTAAGTGTCATAGCAAAACGTCTGAATGCTTACGTAAATAAAACATTTCTAAAAACCTCTTTTCGCTTTGTCATTATGGGGTATTGTGTGTAGAGTAGAATCAGGCTGTAACAAAATGTGGAAAAGGTTAAGGGGTCTGATACTTTCCGAAGGTCCTGTATATGTTCTCTTCATATAGCTGCCTGTCAGATTCCTCTGGGATGATAAGATACAAAATTACTCCATATATATATATATATATATATATATATATGTATGTATGTGTGTCCCTATGTCAATTTCGCAATGTCAATTAAAATGTGATTAATTGTGGAGACTTACACACCCTCACTAGTGATGCGTGGGGCAGCTGTTTGTTCGCCCACAATTGCTCATAACCCGACGATACAGTATGTGAAAATCTTGTTCTGCACCTGACCCTAATTCTTAAATATAGAAAATGCGCTTTACAGTCAGATGCCGGAACTGAGTTTCTGACGGGGGTGCAGCATTTTTATTTAGATGGGCCCATGTCTCTGCTTGTAATTTCCAACATTTTGGTAGGCTATTTGTTAGTCAACTTGTCTAATTACACTGAACAGAAATTACCGCAACATGCAGCAATGTCAAGGATTTTACTGCGTTACTGTTCATATAAGGAAATCAGTCAATTTGAAATGAATGTATTTGACCCTAATCTATGGATTTCACATGACTGCAAATACAGATATGCATCTGGTCACAGATACCTTAAATTAAAAGTAGTGGTGTGAAAGTCGGTCCGTATCTGGTGTGACCACCATTTGTCTCATGCAGCGCGACCCCATCTGCGTCGCATAGTTGATCAGGATGTTTATTGTGACCTGTGGAATGTTGTCTCACCCCCCCTTCAAAGGCTGTGTGACGTTTCTGGGTAATGGTGGAAACTGGAACATGCTGTTGTACACGTCGATCCAGAGCACCTCAAAGGGTGACGTGTCTGGTGGGTATGCAGGCCAATTGTGTACAGATTCTTGCGACATGGGGCTGTTATGCTGAAACATGAATGGCCAGACAATGGGCTTCAGGACCTTGTCAACATATCCCTGCATTCAAATTGCAATCAATAAAATGCAATTGTGTTCGTTGTCCATAGCTTATTCCTGCCCATGCCGTAGCCTTGGGGCACTCCGTTCATAACGTTGATATCAGCAAACCGCTCTCCCACACACCATACAAGCGGTCTGCCATCTGCAGATGAAACGGGGATTCATCCGTGAAGAGCACACTTCTCCAGCGTGCCAGTGGCCATGAAAGATGAGCATTTGCACACTGAATATCGGTTACGATGCCGAACTGTAGTCAGGTCAAGACCCTGGTGAGGACGACGAGCACGCACGGTGAGCTTCCCTGAGACGGTTGTTACACGCTTTGGTTTTTCCATTTTATGTTTTGAGGTTGGACTTCAGCACGTAGGGCGCACCGTTTGGTGTCACACCTGTGCTGGTTGCCATCTCATTAGTGGGAAGGAATTTCACCTGCTTTGGCCCAGTGCTCCAGTTGTCTTGATAGATATAGAGATACAACTAAAGATATCTCCATATTTCATTTGTAGAAAAATGGTCCTTTCTGATTCCCCTGTTTTTGTTTGCTTCCTGGCTCATTTTATTTAACCAGGCAAGTCAGTTAAGAACAAATTCTTATTTTCAATGACTGCCTTGGAACAGTGGGTTAGCTGACTTGTTCAGGGGCAGAACGACAGATTTTTACCTTGTCAGCTCGGGATTTGATCTTGTAACCTTTTGATCTTGTAACCTTTTGATCTTGTAACCTTTTGATCTTGTAACCTTTTGATCTTGTAACCTTTCTGTTCTTGTAACCTTTCGATCTTGTAACCTTTCTGTTCCAACGCTCTAACAACTAG
Organism: Oncorhynchus keta; assembly: GCF_023373465.1. Lineage (NCBI taxonomy): Eukaryota > Metazoa > Chordata > Actinopteri > Salmoniformes > Salmonidae > Oncorhynchus > Oncorhynchus keta. The sequence continues at coordinate 29,833,013 of NC_068424.1, read as the reverse complement.
GCTACCTTCCGGCCCAACATTTGTGGGTTTTTCTTTTGTTTGTTCTTAGGGGGCAAATTTAGTGGGCACTCATGGTGGGTGTCTTTTATGTCCTAGTTGTTGCTGCTATGCAACTTTCATGAGTGTCTTTTAGAACCCCTCCTAAAACTCCACCTGTTTCGTTTTGGTTGTCAGTGACTCTTTGTTTGTTCCCCCTTTGGTTTGAGTGACATTTTGGTTTTCTTGCTGGGAGAATGTAACACGGTTTCTGACTGTTTGTGCAGAAATTCTTTGGTTGTGCAAACCCACAGTTTCATCAGTTGCCCGGGTGGCTGGTCTCAGATGATCCCGCAGGTGAAAACGGTGGATGTGGAGGTCCTTGGCTGGTGTGGTTACAGGTGCTCTGTATTTGTGAGGCCGGCTGGACGTACTGCCAAATTCTCTAAAACAACATTGGAGGTGGGTTATGGTAGAGAAATTAACAGTCAATTCTCTAGTAACAGCTCTGGTGGACATTCCTGCAGTCAGCATGCCAGTTGCACACTCCCTCAACTTGAGACATGTGTGGCATTGTGTTGTGTGACAAACTGCACATTTTAGTGGCCTTTTATTGTCCCCCAGCACAAGGTGCACCTGTGTAATGAGCATGCTGTGTAATCAGCTTCTTGATATGCCACACCTGTCAGGTGGATGGATTATCCTGGCAACGGAGAAATGCCCACTAACGTATGTAAACACATTTGTGCACAACATTTTTAGAGAAATAAGTGTTTTGTGCGTATGGAACAGTTTGGGTCTTCTATTTCAGCTCATGAAACATGCGACCAACACCTTTTTTTATATTTAGAGTTTTAGATCTTTCAGTGTAGATACATGCAGCTTCTCTTCGGTCATTACTTGTTGCCCTAGAAGACAAAATAAAATAGCCTGTGTCATACATCGATAGAATGAATGCTTCAATCTAGTTGACATACGTAAAGTTTCTTTGATCTCACCTTCTCTCGCACAGCAAAGATGTTTAGGGACCGGGGAAAAAATGCAATAACTAAACAGAATTTTCAATATTTCCTGTGCAAAATTTTACAGCAAAGGTGCAAAATGCAGAAATTGCTCTGCGATCGTTGAAATAGTTAGGCTAATTTCAGTTTGACAAAACAAGCAATGTACTGCATAATTTACAGAATCATTGTACTATCTCGCTGTGAAATATATTTTCAATAACCAAAGACCTTGCACACCAGCTTCAAAAACAGCTGAAAATACAACAAAGTAAAAGACGCAAGATCGAAACTTAAGAACGAAAAGCATAGAAATAGAGCACGTACAACAGAGCTACCTCTTAGACTTTCAATGAGTGACAGATCTATGACTACGTTTCTATATGAATTTGGTTGGGTCACCCAAAAAGTTACATATTGAAGCTTTAAGATAATTAGAAGTTACGAGTTCAGTTTTGCTTGAACGTATATTTTGTTTGAAATACCATCTTTTGCGATGCTGATAAAGATGGCACCTTTACAGACGGTCCCTAATTGCGCATTCATTCTCTGAAGATGCTAAAAGAAATTATATTTCCCAACTGCTATTCCCGAGTAAAACTTGGTGTATCATTTTACTGCAAGAACTGCTTAATCCTGCAGGAGTTAATAATGTATTGGGCTATGTGAGGTTATATACCTGCGGTCAGTGTCCAGGTTTCAGTTACTGTTCTATTTAACCCGTCTGAACAGTACCGTTCCTTTGAGTGCCATATTTAAAACCCCCTTCTTGTGACTGTAGAATGTGCCTCAATCATCACCCATGAAATCTTCTCCAAACATTAGGCTACTGTTCTGGCCCTCTCTATTTTCATCTCTATTTTGCAGCTTTTCTCTTGAATTAAACTCTGACATTGTCCAGTTTGCCTCAGGGAATCAACGTAAACTTTTTCTGCCCAAGTTCCCAAAAGCATTTGGCATGTATTTGTCACGTGTACAGTTACTGCGTAGGCCTTAGCTTTAGGGCCTAATGCCAGATGATAAAAATGGAGAAGAAAAAACCTCTATAGCTCTTGTGTTCTGTCCACTCACTCACTGACCTCCCTCGTTCATTCTTCGGGTCAGTGTGGAATTGGTTGTTTTGGTAATAAGAAGTTATCATATTGGGTGGTCCGACGCAGGCTAGATCTATAGGTGGGGCTAATCTGCAACAACAGCAATGTGCTACAGTGTCATTAATAAACAAGTAAAAGGGATCCCTTTTATTGCTCATGTATTATCATGTCTAGCCACCGGTTCTCAAATACGAGCTCATGTCATGTGTATTTGCATATACAGCCAGTGTTGGTGTTTTTGCCACACCCTCTTCTATTTATGGCAACCAGATTTGGTCAACGGTACAGGAAATCCTTGAGGTGGCAGTTCTCCTCCATGCAGGTTTGAGTGCTCACTCTGTGTCATTTCCCTTTCCAAGACAATGCAGTGCTCAAATATACATTGGTAGTGGATGATTGTATCCCTGAAACAGAGAAAGATTAAATAAATATGCATTGGAAGTCAAAAGACATCCACCTTGCTGCTGCTCATTTTGAATTTGGCTAAAATGCAAATCTCTGTCCTAGGACTCATGTTACACAGGTGAAGTCCATCCATTGCGTGTGTGATCATAAAAATATATAATGAATTTGTGTGTGTGTGTGTGTGTGTGCGCGCGTCAGGGTTTCCGTTAGTCGGTAACCCATGACATTTTCTCCAAACATTAGACTACTGTTCTGGCCCTCCCTTCTCTTTATTTTCATTTCTCCATTTCGCAGCTTTTCTCTTATTGAATAAAATAAAAAATGGAAAACCGATAAATGAGATTGGTACTGGCCAATTGTCCAGGAGAAAGAAAAGAAAATCCCATTGCTTTTTAGACTATTCGTTGACGGAAATGCGTTTGACAGGTCATGCTCATCGGTCTTTGGGTATATTTGCATAATTTAGTGGAATTCAATTGGTGCGTGTGTATATTCCATAATGTATCTTATTTATCACAAGCACAAAGCATACAGGTTGAGCCTTCTAGCGGAAAACCTGTCAGACAGCGCTTTTATAAGCCCAATCATTACGCAACAATTCCAAATGCAATTGTGTGTTAAAAAAAAAATTTGGGATCACGATTTGAAAAGAGCTTCTATTTGTATTTCTCAACAGGTTAGTGAAGCCAGCTTCCCATTCGCCATTCAAATACATAGGCAACGGAAGGCAGGCTTTTATCAGCGTGTCACACACCTTGCTGGAGGCGGTATGCATTTTTGTGAAACGTGTAGCTACTTAATTCTTTGAAACCTGAAAGTTTTAACTAAAATATTATGAGGCCCGTTTTACCTTGCTTCGAAGTAGCCAGAGGCAAAATCCGACCATATCCGCGAAGGCAATTATATTATAAAGACTTCCATATGCCATTGGATCCAATATCCCATTTCTCTCATGTGCTATTGGTTTTTTACTTTCTTTCATTGACTGGTAGCCAAATGCACATTAGCGAGTAGCTTACTGCCTTGTGCGCATTGCTACGCTAATCATTTTAGTAAATGCTAGTTATCAACAGGTAAACGTTCTTATCTGTTGCATCAGATTCTTTGCTTTTTAATGTTTTTTTTTTTGTGTGGCCTAGGCGTACTGGTTGTATGAATTTGGGATCTATCTTCCCATAAATGTTTGGGCTATATTATACATTTGCAAACATTTCTAAACTCTCTTTTTACTTTGTCATTATGGGGTATTGTGTGTTTGAGGGAAAACATTTAAAAATAAATTTTTAGAAATAATGCCGTAACAAAATGTGGAGAAAGTGTAGGTGTGAATGCTTTCCGACGGCACTGTAATGCTTTATTATAAAAGGTGCATTTTTATGGTAAATTATCTTTCCTAAACTTGAAACTCACTGTTTGCCAGTTAGGCTCTACACCAGTTGCAAAGCGGATTAATGTGCTTCATTTTTTAGAAGTTATTTGGCCACTTTCGTGCTGATACCAACCTTATCAAAACATATAGGCCTATGGGCTAGGCGAGGTACTATGTACGATTTAGAAGCTGAGCACAAGCTCATCAATCACAAGTGATGGGCTAATGTTGTCAACCATCAGATTTTTCTTGATTTGATCTGGTCTATACACATACTAGATAATATACAGTACCAGTCAACAGTTTGGACACTTACTCATTCCAGGGTTTTTCTTTATTTTGACTATTTTCTGCATTCTTGAATAATAGTGAAGTCATCAGAACTATTAAATAACACATGGAATCGGGTGATTGTGGAGGCCAGATTTTCGATTTGCATTCCTGTCAGAGTGATTTATAGGGACAACGGAGTGCTGTGTGCCAGGCAGTTAGCAAGTTTGGTAGGCTACTAATGACCATCGGAGCTTGGAGAAGCCTCGTTACCGTGACTTAAACGGTCACGTGGAATTTGACTGCGGTCATGACTTTTGACTGCTGGTGTGGTGGTAAAACGGTCACCGTAACAACCCCAAGCACCACATAGAATTGAGGAGCAACAGAAAATAAGATTTTTGCCTCTGAAGACTGAGCTGCCACATTAAACTGATTTGAAAACGACACAGGACACAGTTTCAATGTATTGGTATTTAGCCATGTATCATCTATTGTTGGTCTGTGTCGCGACTGAACGATGGTAGTTGGCACAGCGCTGCCTCTCACCCCAAGCGTTGCCTGCGTTGCCTCAGTGAATGGTTCTTGCTATCCGGGATCCTTGGACTGTTGTACCCCATTTGAAGTTTGAAACTTTACCCTAACCATTTTAAATGTACGGCTTAGGTTTAGTGTAGGGATGTCCCGAGGGTCCCGGATAGCACTAACCCCCAGTGAACAGCGTCAGGTACTCACACAGCTAGCTAGTTGGCTCTTGTCATGGAAATGGGGATCTACTCAGCACTCACCGTAAAAGCAGGAATAGTTAGTTCACAGTAATTCACTCTTCTCTAGACTGACTGGCGTGGTTACTTTTGGGGATAGTGTCCAGTCTCGCTGTAGCTCCGAGTCAAGACGGGCTGATAGCCATGTAAAGAGCACCCTCTTCAGGACAAATAATGAAATATGGCATTGTATGAAGCTAACATACGGAATTGTTTTAATATGGTCATACCGAGGATCATTTAGCTATGATGTACAATTCTATTGGTATTCGCTCTTAGAAAATCGGTGAATAGATTGAACAGATTCATACATGGAAAAGTCCAATTGTGTCTTGAAAATGTCTGTCCTATATCTGAGAGCGATAATAAAAGATCAGGAAATAAAAAAATGTTTTGACATATTTAACAAACTTTTTGCCACTAAACTACTTCCATAAATGTTTAACTGATACTGGGCTGCCTTCATACTGGTCTTCTGAGTTTAAAAAAAAGCAACATGTACGTGTTTTGTGAGAATCTCCCCTTTCCACAGAGGGGTGATTTTAGTGTGTAGCCCAAACTGTTCGGACACTGTTGACAGATTGGCGGTACCGACTTCAGACGAGCCTCGAGATGCTTGTGGGGGTCGTAGAGCGAAACGGAGTACTCACAAACACGATGGTGATCTTTCTATATAGTGGTCATATTAGTTTGTAGGCCAAACTGTTTGGACGCTACAGACAATGTCCGCATCCCCTTGGAAATCTAATTGACATAAATTCCCCATCAAAATCCATCTGTTTTCAGCTCGATGCATCTCTTTTGCATGGGCGGCTACATAATCCACCTCAGATGCGGAAGGCCGCCATTGGTGGATGTGGTGCGTTGAGACGCAGCCTATGGGGGGAAAAAACATCTCTAGCTTAAACGGATCAATATCAAATTTATTTATAAAGCCCTTCTTACATCAGCTGATATCTCAATGTGTTGTACAGAAATCCAGCCTAAAACACCAAACAGCAAGCAATGCAGGTGTAGAAGCACGGTGGCTAGGAACAACTCCCTAGAAAGGCCAGAACCTAGAGAGGAACCAGGCTATGAGGTGTGGCCAGTCCTCTACTGGCTGTGCCAGCAGATGGATTTTGATGGGGCGTAACTCTAGGGGTTAAACGCTGATCCGTAAATGGCTATCAGGCTGTAGTCCAGTCCTCCCTCCCTACTTTGAATGGTCTCCTTTCTCCTCCTGCACTGGGACGGTTTTACTAACCAAAGCACTGATTTAGTCTCGGAGTTCCAAATAGCACCTCTTTCTCCTTTTATAGTGCACTTCCTGAGTCCTATAGGCTCTGTTTAAAAGTGGTGCACTAAATAGGGAATAGGGTGCCATTTGTGATGCAACCTCTGGAGGAGTATCAGGCTGGATTACTTGGTTATTTTTAACCATCTGAAAAGCGCTTTAGAGCTCTGAGCACTGTCTCTGCCAGAGATGCTTTGGTGTACAAATCCACCGTTTGTTTTCTGAGTCAGGCTTTAGTCAAGGCTTCATTTTTTTAAAATCTAGAATTTGTCAAATTATTTTGCAGCGTTTTAAACTTCATCACACATCTAAACTGTGTGACTGAGTTAGGCCTGTAAACAATACCAAACCTTAGCTCAGTGGTTCCCAAACTTTTTCGGGTTCTGTATCACCAACTGAATTTGGCTCTGCCCGGAGTACCCCTGAAGTACCCTCTCATGCATTTTACCAGTTGGCCTATGGCCTCATGGGTCTTCTCATGTACCCACTGTGGATAGGCCAAGTTCAAGTTTTCATAACAATCGGAAATCAGTATTTTAGGCCACCGTTACTATTATTATATATTTTTTACACCTTTTATTTAATCTTTATTTAACTAGGCAAGTCAGTTAACACATTCTTATTTTTAATGACGGCCTAGGAACGGTGGGTTAACTGCCTCATTCGGTGGCAGAACGACAGATTTTTACCTTGTCAGCTCGGGGGATTCAATCTTGCAACCTTAGTTAACTAGTCCAACGCTCTAACCACCTGATTACATTGCACTCCACGAGGAGCCTGCCTGTTACGCGAATGCAGTAAGCCAAGGTAAGTTGCTAGCTAGCATTAAACGTATCTTATAAAAATCAATCAATCATAATCACTAGTTAACTAAACATGGTTGATAACATTACTAGTTTATCTAGCGTGTCCTGCGTTGCTTATAATCGATGTGGTGCGTATTGTTGCTCCAATGTGTACCTAACCATAAACATCAATGCCTTTCTTAAAATCAATACACAGAAGTATATATTTTTAAACCAGCATATTTGGCTAGCAGGTTAGCAGGTAATATTAACCAGGTGAAATGGTCACTTCTCTTGCGTTCATTGCACGCAGAGTCAGTGTATATGCAACAGTGTGGGCCGCCTAATTTGTCTGAATTTTACGTAGTTATGACATTGAAGGTTGTACAATGTAACAGGAATATTTAGACTTATGGATGTCACCCGTTAGATAAAATACAGAACGGTTCCGTATTTCACTGAAAGAATAAACGTCTTGTTTTCAAGATATTTTCCCGATTCGACCATATTAATGACCAAAGGCTCGTATTTCTGTGTGTTATTATGTTATAACTAAGTCTATGATTTGTTAGAGCAGTCTGAGTGGTGGTAGGCCGCAGCAGGCTCGTAAGCATTCATCCAAATAGCACTTTCGTGCGTTTTGCCAGCAGCTCTAAGCTGTGCTTCAAGCATTGCGCTATTTATGACTTCAAGCCTATCAACTCCCGAGATTAGGCTGGTGTAACCGATGTGAAATGGCTAGCTAGTTAGTGGGGTGCGCACTAATAGCGGTTCAAGCGTCACTCGCTCTGAGACTTGGAGTGGTTGTTCCCCTTGCTCTGCTTCGAGGGTGGCTGTTGTCGGTGTTCCTGGTTCGAGCCCAGGTAGGAGCGAGGAGAGTGACTGAAGCTATACTGTTACACTGGCAATAGTAAAGTGCCTATAAGAACATCCAATAGTCAAAGGTTAATGAAATACAAATGGTATAGAGAGAAATAGTCCTATAATTGCTATAACTACAACCTAAAACTTCTTACCTGGGAATATTGAAGACTCATGTTAAAAGAAACCACCGGCTTTCATATGTTCTCATGTTCTGAGCAAGGAACTTAAACGTTAGCTTTCTTACATGGCACATATTGCACTTTTACGTTCTTCTCCAACACTTTGTTTCTGCGTTATTTAAATCAAAATGTTTCATTATTTAAGTGAGGTTAAATGGATTTTATTGATGTATTATATTAAGTTAAAATAAGTATTTATTCAGTATTGATGTAATTGTCATAATTACAAATAAATTGAAAAATCGTCCGATTTGAATAGGTATCGGCTTTTTTTGGTCCTCCAATAATCGGTATCAGCCTTGAAAAATCATAATCGGTCGACCTCTACTACAGGCTAGTCCTGACTCTGTCCTTTTACTTTCTTCTCCATGACATCACAGGCAGGCCTCCCAGGCTTTGTGACGACTTCATCGGCTTTAGTCTTGATCACATGACGGGTCAAAGGGGCCCAGAGGATATATAAACTCGGGCCGACATGTCAGGCACGCTGCTCAGTTTCCATCACAGCGGAAGGTCTCCCTCTTTCTCTACCGCATATAGTGCTGAGCAAGAGGCTGGAATGGGACAGGATACTAAACATGTTTGTTCTATACCGCGGTAATAATCTGCATGCATTTACAGCGTCAAATACCTACCTTAATGTGAACTTCTCATGGTTAGCAATTCTACGTACACTGCAAGTTCACTCTCTCCTGTTCTGTGATATGCTTGTGCCTCCCATTTAGCAAATTGGGAGTTGTTTTTAAAGACCTTGTGGTATTTTATCTGTCTAAACGCTGTGTGATAAGACTTGAGGAAACCTCCAGCCACTGCTGTAGTGTACTGTGAGGTTGACTGGTTTTAGATGTAGTTAGAAGTTGTTTGTGGAAGGAGACGTGTGGTTGCTGTGACGTCAGTGTGTGATAAGGGCCTACATGGCACCCAATTTTTTTTTTTAAATATAAAAAAATACCCCCCCCCCCCTTTAGTGCACTACTGCTGACTAGGGTCCATAGAGCTCTGGTCAAAAGTGGGGCAGGGAATTGCCATTGTTTTTGTACATTCTTATCAATGTGTCAAGTAATTATCCTTTTGTTTTCTCATGATTTGGTTGAGTCTAATTGTGTTGCCGTCTCGGGGCTCTGTTTGTGTTTGTGAACAGAGCCCCAGGACCAGCTTGCTTAGGGGACTCTTCTCCAGGTTCATCTCTCTAGGTTTTATTATGGAAGGTTTGAGAATTGCTTCCTTGTTGAATTTAACAGCCCTTTCTGGATTTTGATAATTAGCGGTTATCTGCCTAATTCTGCTCTGCATGCATTATTTGGTGTTTTGTGTTGTACACTGAGGATATTTTTGCAGAATTCTACATGCAGAGTCTCAATTTGGTGTTTGTCCCATTTAGTGTATTCTTGGTTGGTGAGCAGACCACAGACTTCACAACCATAAAGGGCAATGGGTTCTGTAACTGATTCAAATATTTTTAGCCAGATCCTAATTAGTATGTCAAATTTTACAGCTTTCACAGCTTTGAAGTTACCTGTGGCGCTGATCTTTTGGCCGGGGTATGTATAGTTTGTGTGCTCTAGGGCAGTGGTGACTGGACTGTTTTTGGAACACCATTATTTTTGTCTTACTGAGATTTACTGTCAGGGTCCAGGTCTGGCTGAATCTGCAGAAGGTCTAGGTGCTGCTGTAGGCCCTTCTTGGTTGGTGACGGAAGCACCAGATCATCAGCAAACATTAGGCATTTGACTTGAGATTCTAGTAGGGTGAGGCCGGGTGCTGCGGACTGTTCTCTTGCCCTCGCCAGTATGTTGAGATGTATGCATGTTGGAGAGGGTGGGGCTTAAGCTGCATCCTTGTCTCATCCCACGGCCCTATGGAAAGAAATGTGTTTTTTTGCCACATACCGCCTGCTCCATCTGTTTGCTCGCTCCCGTCCCACCAGCACCTCCACAGCTGCAGCAATAGAACGCCAACCTCTCCCTTGTGCAGCAGTTCTCCGTTTCAAAAAAATACTTTGTATTTTGAATATCTGGATATCCGACAAAAATTCATGGTAGTATTTCAATAGTGAAATTACTTCAAGCCCCTACCTGTAGTCCAAAATAATATTGCGATATTTAACAGAAGTGCACTATATAGTGCAGGATTATTCCGCTCTTACCCTAAAAGGTCTGGAGCCTACTGGTTTTCTGTTCTAGCTGATATTTAATTGCACCCACCTGGTGCCCCTGGGTCTAAATCAGTCCCTGATTAGAAGGGAATAATGAAAAAACATAGTGGAACTGCCTGCGAGGTCCAGAGTTGAGTTTGAGGGGGCCTAGGTGATAGGGTGCCAACTGGGACTCAAAGGTAATAAAGGCAGAGTGAGTACACTCAGGCCTCAGCGATGTGGCGTAATGGAGCGACTCACTGGGTTTGGCCGTGGAGGGGAGGGGGTTCTGTGACTGGGATGCAGCACCCCATGTTTTCTCCACCCGTTCCCGCTCAGCCTGGTTGATTGACCATAAGCATTTTTAACCATACTTGTCGTTTACTTAGTAGCTGGCAGTTACTACTATACCACTACCACTATAGGGCAGGCTACGTGAATTATTGTAGCAATTGGTTCCTTAACTGCCTTAGACATCCTGGGTTGACCTACACAGACATTTTAAACAAGATTGCATATGAAAAGGGGAGTTTTAGACATTTGGTTTACATTATTCAGTAATATTCACAGACTAGCTGCTAGCAAAGGGGGGAAGAGTTGCTCTTAGGCTTTATGATGCGCGGCTAACCTGATTTAGGTTTGGTTCACAAAACTGTCATATACTCGTCTTTGAGTCTCTAGACCAGGCAGTATACTATTACTGTACTCTGAGGGTAATGTGAAGCATTTCCTCTCTGTGCTGTACTCTTAAGGCTGCGTCCTATTCCCTATATAGTGCACAACTTTTGATCAGAGCGTTATTGGGCCCTGTTCAAAAGTAGTGCACTAGTAGGAAATGGGGTGCCATTACAGACGCAGCCTGAGTGTTGTTCCTCCAGTCTGAACCTGGTTCCTGAATAGCAGTGCGCTCTTCCTGAGGAGCCCGAGACCAGAGCGTCTTGTTTCCTCGCACAGCCACTCCTAACATCCGTGCGTGTCAGACAAACGGGACCTGGAGGCAGCTCCACCGCATAGGCCTGCCTTGCGCTCCTCCACTCCTGACTCATCACTAAAGGGGGAAAGATGGACGGCACGTTAGTGCGGCAATCTCCAGAGTGTGTGTTGGGAGCCTGTTAAGTGTGTGTGCTTACACAGGATATGTATTTATTTATGTACAAAGCATAGTGTGTGTGTGTGTGTGTCCGCGGTAGTGTATAAACTATTGTCAGTGGAATGTGGCTGTGTGAGTGCCTGCGCTTATCGGTCTTTTGTATAAATAGCATTTTGTGTGTGTAACCTGATCCTCTGGGTAGAGAGGGGAACACAGTGAGACATGGGGTTCTGTCAGCTGGGGTCTGTTGGCAGCAGTACAGGATAGGACACTGCCCTGCAAAGCCTGGTTGTTTTATTAAAGATCAACACACATGCGTACGGAGAGGGACAAAACATGCCGTTCCATTCTGAGGGCCTGTGGCCTGCATGAGGCCTTGCAGGGGAAACCTAGGAGGCGTCCCATATGGTACACTATTCCCTATATAGTGCACTACTTTTGACCAGAGCCCTGTGGACCCTGCTCCAAAATAGTGCACTGAATAGTGTGCCGCTTGGGAAACACGTTAGGCAACAGCAGCCAGGATTGGCTGGTCCGAGCCCTGAGCTGATCACCATAGCATCTCCGGCTCAGCGAGCGAGTAACACAATAGGCTCACCCCTTTTGAAAACAACACCATCTGACCAGCGGTGATGACCCCCGACCAAAAATCAAGGCCCATCTCATTGCTTTAGATCATTGTGTCCTAATCAATCACTAATATACCGTGTCCCAAATGGTGCGTGATGCCATAGTCAAATGTAGTGCTCTTAAAAAGGAGCTATTGCCATTTGGGGATGCCACAAAGGCTAGTTCATGTAGTCTTTTTATGCTGTATCAGGAGAGGACAGAGACCAGGTTCCTTTTCACTAGGAACAGACGAACAAAAACCGAAGTGGACAACCTGAACGTGTCCAATAAGAAACGCTTGTTTTCGTTTAGGTTGCTAAACTTTTTGCTACGGTGTGTGTTAATGAATAGGGCTCAGCACCTATCCAGTGTGATGACTTCCTAGAATAGCACAGCACAGTGAGCATTACAGTCAGGTTTGCTCTGTCAGCTCTGCCCAGGTCAGTCCAATGACCTTAACACTGCCCACCCTCAGCCTAGATATCCACTGTAGTTTGGGCTGAAATATGCTTCAGTTTAGCTGACCTGTCATGTTCGGTCTTAAACCATGCATCTAAACAGAACATCTATACAGAACAATCTCAAGTTTACCGGCACGGATTGAAACAGGGGTGTTCCCCTTTTCTCTGCTATCTGTAGTGTCTGTCCCCTGCACTCACAAAGTGCTGCTGACTGCTGTACTCTTCTCTGGGTTGTGTTGATTTGTGACTGGGTGACTTAGCAAGGTGCCTTACGGGACAGGTGCTAGCCAGAGGGCAGTCACAGCCTGTCGGGCCACCCTAACCACACCCAAGCAGGCAGCTCTGTGTGGCCCAGGTAGTTAACCACTGCAGGTGAACTGGAAGTGTTTAGGAGGAGTTGTGTGTGGACCACTGACTACTTTACATATGCTGTACTGAAAGCCACACACAGTGACCGTACACACCAACACAAACTGTACACACAATTGTGTGACATGGCTAATGTGATTATATATGTTCTTTTTAAAGTAGATGCATAGAACCAGTTTGTTTATGGACCCATGTGCACAGTAGATTGTGTGTGAGATATAGAGATGTTTCCACCTGCACTCTTTAGTGACACACGGGGGTGTGTGGGAGATTGGGGTTTGAGGAAGTGGAACGGTTAGGTTAATAGAGGTGAGGTCACTAGCATGCCAGACTGAACCACTCAACACTGTCAACAGGCGAGGGCTTTCGCCCCGGGCTGAACCGTTAAGCACAGACTAAGAGGGGTAAGCACCTCCACGGAGCACAGGCGTGTCACTGGGGCACGCGTCCATAAAGCATCTCGGGATGTGTTGTGGTCAGTCACGAAAGGCATCTCAACGTGCATGTCACATTAATAACTTGAAACTTGTAAAACGACTCTCCTGTGGGAACGCCATTGTTTATCTTCTCTTCCTCATTAATAATCTACCATTTCTCTTTCTCTCCCACTTCCCCCCCTTCCTTCTCCTGTCTATCCCTCTCATTTTGAGTCATCCCTGTTTTTTGTCTTCATTGCTGTCTTTCAAGTCCCCTCCATTTCCAGACCATTCTTTCCCCCCTCTCTGAATGGCGGAAACCCCCATCTTAGCCAGTGGGAGGGGAGACGAGTCGGCCGACCTGTGACGGACAGCTTTGTATGGGGCTGGCCGCTCGGCCGCTCACCCTTTGTTCCCATGCCAAGTAAAATGGAGGGAAAGGAGAGCGAGGTGGAGGGGTGGTGGGATGGGTAGGGGCTTCATTCATGTGTTGAGCTGGGGCTTTTGGTTTTCAGTCCCTGTGGTGCGAGAGGGGAGGGGCACATGACGACCCTGTTGTAACAGCACAACAGTGGAACTATTTAACTCACCGGTACTCCACCGGCATGCTACAGGCAGGGCTTGGAAATAACTATTTTATTATACACGGCAGGGAGATGGGGGTGGGGGCCACAGAAAAAAACTGAACTCATGAGGGCCTGCAGTGGCTTGTTGGTCTGCGTACCCACATACATCTTAGCGGCCTCCCTGATGAGGGCGAAATAGGTTTTAAAGTTAATTTCATGCAATTCTACACATTTTGCCATAGGGTGGAGGCAAATGTTTGCAGTTTTTAATATATTAACTGATGATCTATGGGCCCCACCCCGGTTGGTAATTCAACCATGCTTTACTAACTTACCAATCTAAAAAAATGTAGCTGACATGGGCTAATTGAGTAACTGCACAACCAAATTTTGAAATTGTACCTGGTGTATTCTATTATTCTAACTCAACCGTAAGTTGAGGCCCCAACTGAGTTCCAAAAATAAGTTGTGAAATTGGTCCGTGGGCCTAAAAAAGGGAGGCCTATGCCCATCCCTGATATAGGGTGTCCAATCAAAATGCTTCTTTTGACCAATGGGTAAAAAGTCAATTGTGTAGCTGGTCCCAACCTCCTATCTCTATCATAATCTGCTCAAAAGTCTTCACCCGTGTAGGATGGCCAAAATTATGGTGACAGTCCAATGGAGGCCAAAGGTGGTCAAAGATGAGGACAATAGTTTTGTCAGCTAGGTTGGATGCTGTGCAAGAATTAAGGCTAACTGACAGGCTCACCGGTTAACTCCTCTTTCTTCTTGAGTCTGATTTTGAGACTTCATATTTTTTACATTTAATTTAGCTCGTGTCATGCTAATTTAGCTTTTTATGACCCGAGGAAACCACGTTGCAGATGACCACCGACATGAAATCCTCAAGTCGCTGTGAGAAAGCAGCACCGCTCCGTCAAGAGTTTGGTGCTTATTATCGGATGTATTAGGTTACAAAATCCTACTTTTTGGATATAATGCTAATGAATGTGTTGGAGGAAGAAGCCACTGAACGATTCAGAACATGAAGAATAATATTTGTCTTGGTAAAATGTAATTTTATAACCAAATGAAGTTCAATTTCCTCACAAGTGTGCGTGTTCACCCACTCTGGGCAGAGTTGGGTAGACATTAGGGGTGTTAACTGTACACGAACGGGGACCTCTGTTTTGGTCCGCACTGTGAACCCGAATGAATCCATAAAAAAGTAAAAACACTAGGCCTATCCTGAGTTGTATGCCATTGACTCATGTAAATCTGAGCTGAAAAACATTGTAGGCTATTCCGTTAAAACTACTAGCGCCTAGGTGCACGTTGTAAACAAAATTCTAATCATAACTGGGGCATTTCAAACTGTCCTTTTGTGGGGTGCAGCCTGGAACTAGTACTGTACGACGACGAGTGGTGGGGTTGATAAACCAGAATTGGAGGATCCTCCATTTAAATCTCCAGTTTGGCAACAATTTGGGTTCACAGTGGATTAGGCTCTAGGACAGTAGGGTTGTGGATAAAAACGTAAACAATAACGTCGCCACTGCTCAACGAGAGTAGCCTATGAAGAGTGGCACGTGTAGCTTGTTGTTGTCGGCCAGTCACAAGTCATCAACGCGGCACTACAGTCATAGAGCCTACGTGTGTGGCAAAGCAAGATGATCTAATTAATGGGAGATGGAATTAAAATATTGGAATTAAAAGTTCAATGAAAAGGATATGTTACAACGACCAAGAGCCAACAGCTACTTAATAATCTGAATGGAGGTGGTGTAACTGTAGGATAAGAAAGGGCATGCCGCCGCCTCAATTAGCCTAGTTACCTTAGCTTAGCTAGCTAACTAGCTTCTCTTCGGTTTGATGCCGTCAAGACGGGTACTATATAATCACATTAAATAACCTAGCTAGGATGAACTAGAAGTTAGTATACTAGCGCGAGTTGGCTTGGTATGGTTTGTTGCTGTCTCTCCCTGCTCCCTGTGTGACTCGCTCACAGTACACACAACGCATGGCCCCTCCTACGCCTGCTAGAGCGTCTCTCGCTTTATCAGCTCTGGTTAATAAAGTAGCTTACAAATGAACTTTTCTGCTGCTTCCCTCACAAATATTTGGACGTGTGAAGACCTCTACAACACAACCATCCCTGTCACAATAGACAACGCCAAGAACGTTGTGAATGCTGTCATAGAAGCTGGACTTAGGCCACTGATAGGGTGCTTTTTAAAAGTTTTTTAGCATCTTTTGCCAAAAACTGTTGACATTTTTTCCCCCCTCAAAACCGCAACGCGTATCGAACCGTAGGTTTGGTGAACCTTTACACCCCTACTGGACACCCTATATTATGGATTACATTAATCTACTTCATTGAAGTCAAACGCATGATTGAGAGATTGGACAGGAGAGCTGGGACACAAGATCTGCGTTCCAAATGGTATCCTTTTCCCTTTGAAGTGCAACACTTTTTAAACGTAGTTCACTATGTAGGGATTTGGATATGCCATTTGGGATGCACACATGCTTTCACATGCCAGTATCAGAAGGAACCTCAACCGGTTTGTTTCTCTACTCTGTCTCTTTCCCCAGTTATCACCATTCTAGTAGTACTGGAAGGAAACCAGCAGTACAGTAGTGTTTATACTGCAACAGACTGCACTGGTGCTATGTATAGAATAATATGAGTGTTGTCATGACATGAGGCCTCCTATTCAAGTGACTGGCCAAGTTACTCCCTCAACCAAATCCTTCCAGAGCTGCTCTTCTCTTCTCTCCAGCCGGGGTCCTGAAAGAAGAGGCCATCACAAAAGCATTTGTTCCCCATGACTCTCTCTCTCTCTCCCTCTCTCTCCCTCCAGTCCCCTTCCCCCCTTTTCAGCCCCTCACCCCCAGCTGTGTGTGTAGAGCTAGGATGTGATTAGTAAGAGTGGTGGAGTAGTGTTTGGCACTGGATTAACTAGGAGACGGAGGAGAATGACTACAATAGACCACACCGCCCAGTGTGGCTTCCACTCTTATCAAATTGTATTTGTCACATGCGCCGAATACAACAGGTTTTACAGTGAAATACTTACTTACAAGCCCTTAACAAACATTGCAGTTCAATAAATGGTTCACATTTACTAAATGAACTAAAGTTGTAAAAAAATATTTCAAAAAATATAATAGTAACACAAGAAAATTACATAACGAGGCTATATACAGGGGATACCACAGCCGGGGCAATGTGTGGGGGTACAGGTTAGCCGGTAATTTGTAACGTGACTATGCATAGATGATAAACAGTGTGCAGCAGCAGTGTGAAAGCAAAGGGGGTGATCAATGTAGATATTCTGGTTGGCAATTTGATTAATTGTTCAGCAGTCTTATGGCTTGGGGGTAGACGTTGTTAAGGAGCCTTTTGGTCCTGGTCTTGGTGCTCCGGTACCGTAGCAGAGAGAACAGTCTATGACTTGGGTGACTAGAGTCTAGGACAATTGTTTTGGAACTTCCTCTGACACCGCCTAGTATATAGGTCCTGGATGTTAGGTATCTTGGTCCCAGTGATGTACTGGGCTGTATGCACCACCCTCTGTAGTGCCTTACGGTCAGATGCCGAGCAGTTGCCATACCAGGCAGTGATGCAACCAGGCAGGATGCTCTCGATGGTGCAGCTGTATTACTTTTTGAGAATCTGATGACCCATGCCAAATCTTTTCAGTCTCCTGAGGGGGAAAATGTGTTGTCGTGCGCTCTTCACAACTGTCTTGGTGTGTTTGGATCATGATAGTTTAGTGATGTGGACACCAAGGCACTTGAAATTCTCGACCTGCTCCACTTCAGCCCCGTCGACATTAAATGGCGCCTGTTCGGTCCTCCTTTTCCTGTAGACCATGATCAGTTCCTTTGTCTTGATCACGTTGAGGGAGAGGTTGTTGTCCTGGCACCACACTGCCTGTTCTCTGACCACCTCCCTGTAAGCTGTCTCGTCTTTGTCGGTGATCAGGCCTACCACCGTTGTCGTCGGCAAACTTAATGATGGTGTTGGAGTCGTACTTGGCCACACAGTCATGGGTGAACAGGAAGTACAGGAGGGACTAAGCACGCACCTCTGAGGGGCCCCGGTATTGAGGATCAGCGTGGCAGATGTGTTGAGGCCTACCCGTACCACTCCCTGATGAAAAAAGAAGAGGTTGAGAAACGGATGGGAGAATTAAGAGGGGGGATTGAGAGGGATAATATCAATGCTATGTAATTCCACTTCCTCCCCGTAGCCTGCTTGGAATTGTGTGTACAGTAGTCCCATTGATCCGATGGTTGAGCGCTTAGTTAATTCAGGCCAGAAAGGCTATCTCAGCCCATGTTGAAGAAACTCTGCTTGAACTGTGCCCCACTGATTTGGTCAGTGTTTCTGCCAAAGAGATTAACCTATCAATCTCTCTGTTTTTTCCACTCAAAATTATGTTGATTGCTTGTCTGGGCTCAACAGTGACTTAGGGTTTCTCCAGATTCATAACTTTAGGGCAACAACAGGATACTACAGAACAGCAGCCCTGTCTGGGTTTTTCATTAGCCTTTTGCACATTGTGTGTGTGTGTGATAGTTTGATTGGAGAGCAGCTTGAGGCTAAATGAAGTCACTTGACTAGGACACTGAAGCCTCTGTCTGTCCCATGGAGCTTCAGCTCAGCAACGCACCTTTACTCAACACACATATCCCTCTTACTGTATGTCCCTGTCCCCCTCTCTTCCCTCTGTTAGTTGTGGTTCACTTTCGGTCAGGGCTGTGTAAGGCAAAGTCTGGGGTATACCCCTTGTGTCTGGGGTGTATTCACTAGGAAGCAAACGGACCACAACGGGGAGGGTCGACCTGAATTTGTCCAATAAGAAACTCCTGTTTCAAAACATTTCTACGGTGAGCACTAATGAATACATTCCATGTGGGGGCTTTCTTCCTGTGGGGGCTTTCTTCTTATGGGCTCCCAAGTAACCTCACTGTTAGCTTGTGCTTGGAAATGACCGTGATCATCAACACACTGCCATTATATATATGTGTGTGTGTGTACACGCACGTCCGCTGCACTGTAGGTTATGGGCCTTGCGGTCTCAGGACACACACAAACACACGCGCGCTCATTTCTCCCCGTGGATTTACTGCTCTATACCAGCACACACAAACGCCACTAAAACCAACCATGAACCGACGCTCGTACACACAAACACCACTAAAACCAACCATGAACCGACGCTCGTACACACAAACACCACTAAAACCAACCATGAACCGGCGCTCGTACACACAAACACGCAAATATGCACATGAACCGTTCTCCTTCCTCACCTACAGTAGCGACTATCTAACCTAACCGCCCTTAATAAGCCTCTAAACCGTACAAGCTGTGTGTATACTGGCAGGTGAATAATTGCTCACGCAGCTCGGAAAGTTATGTCAATCTACAGTAGGAAAGCCCTGGCGAAGTACGCTCCACAAGTTCAAATGAAATCTGCTGTTTTATGGCTGCCTTCAAGGAATAACACCATCTGAGAGAAAGGAGACTCTCTCTCACTCTCACACCTTAACCCTGAGAGGGGTGTAGATAAGCCAAGACAGGCTGCAGCTGTGTTTTTGGGGAGTTGCAGATGGGACCCTCCCAGAGCCCAGTGCTACCTGTCACTACTCACACACACACACACTGCTCCTGTGGGGTGCTCTCGTATACATCATCCAAGCAATTCTCTGTCATCGGCCTCATGGGTGGCCAGGTCTCACTGACTGACTCCACAATGTGTTGAAGTCAGGCTACAACCTGCAGTAATCTAGTAACATGGTTGGCATGGTACAGTAAGTGGCATTTCAACATGTCTCATCATTCACCCAATGTTTGAGAGCTTTTTCATTGGACTAACGTTGAGACTAATCTAGGCCTACCTAGGGCTGTTGTGGGGACCGTATTACCGCCACACCGGCGGTCACTAGTTATGAAGGTACTCAAATTCCACATGACTATTTGTTTACGCTAATTAGGCTGCTCTGATACTGCTGATGGTCATTAGTATCCTACCAAACTTGCTAACTGCCTTTTATTGTCCCTCTAATCACTCTGACATTAATGCAAATTTGATTGAAAATCTAATCAAACACTTCATGAGAGCCCATGAGCTCATGTTGTGCAACATTTCTATAGGCTATGCAATTGCGTGAGAAAACCGAGGGATGGCCTTTACTAAAAAGAGGATCCCATCAGCTTTCTATAGGCTAGGCCTATTTATATTTAATTTATTTCTCAACTTTATTAATATTAAGCACATTGCTTATATTTACCACAGGCGTATAGCCTACCTGGCTGACATGACAATAAACCACGGGGAAAAGCGTCCTCCATTCGCTATTGAAGTGCATAGATGACATGTATTTTATCACTTGTGAATGATGGCCAGCATAAGAAACGATGCCTTTTTTTGGGAACTTGTTCGAATCAGTCGCACACCTCATGTAGCCTAGCCTGTAGGCCTATATGTTTTAATAAGGTTTGTATCACACCTCATGTAGCCTAGCCTGTAGGCCTATATGTTTTAATAAGGTTTGTATCACACCTCATGTAGCCTAGCCTGTAGGCCTATATGTTTTAATAAGGTTTGTATCACACCTCATGTAGCCTAGCCTGTAGGCCTATATGTTTTAATAAGGTTTGTATCACACCTCATGTAGCCTAGCCTGTAGGCCTACATGTTTTAATAAGGTTTGTATCACACCTCATGTAGCCTAGCCTGTAGGCCTATATGTTTTAATAAGGTTTGTATCACACCTCATGTAGCCTAGCCTGCAGGCCTATATGTTTTAATAAGATTTGTATCACACCTCATGTAGCCTAGCCTGCAGGCCTATATGTTTTAATAAGATTTGTATCACACCTCATGTAGCCTAGCCTGTAGGCCTATATGTTTTAATAAGGTTTGTATCACAACTAAAGTGGCCAAATAACTTCTACAAATGAGCACATTTTAATCCGCTTTTCAAGAGTTGTAGGAGCCTACAAGTTAAGGCAGACATCGGGAACGCAACTGTGCGCGTCCTTATCCAGTTCCTGAGGTGCATATTGAAGATCTTGGCAGAACAGTCCACATTCTGTCAGCCAAAAAGATGATTAGGCCTAACAAACAGCAAAAGCACTAGCCTATATCAATATACTGATGTTTGTCTTTACTTGTAGCCTGTGAGAAAGTTTCCAATCATGTGACTGAGCCATGCGAGACACTTCGAATTGCGCAGCACACCCAGGGTGAAGGGCACAATGCAGCAATCCAGGCCGCAAAAGGCATGGATTTTTATTTTTAGGGTGCATTACTGCCACAAAGAGAATGCCGGCGAGAAATTCAAGGCATTATCAAGTGCTTGTCAAATTGTGAATGAGAGACTGATGAACTCTTTACAGGCTGCGCAAAGAAACTAAGCAGAGCTCATGCCTTTCCAAGCAACTTTTTTTCAAATCATCATTAGTCTCATCATGCAGCCTTGTATTAAAAATTGAAACATATAGCCCAACGTTTGTACAACCACTGAAGTTACATTAATAACTCTAGCAGTACCTATTTATTAGTTAACCGCTCAACACAGAATAGCTGCGTATGCACACTCCCTCAAGTTGTTGTTTTGGAGAAAAAATATATTTTTCATTCTCTGACTTGACTCGGGACTGGGTGTTTTATGTAGAAGTGCCAGAGAGGAGACTGTATGCCCGTGATGCGGCTGTGTTGGCTGGCCACTCTGCAGCGGGCTGAATGGCCGCCTTTGTCAGTGGGGCATAATCGTCCGTTCTCTGAACTGATTGCATTACGGCAGGCCAGCCTGCCCCTCACTGACTGGGTTCTGGAGAGACTTTTTGTGTCCCAAATAGCACCTTAGTTCCTTTTTGTAGTGCACTACTTTTGACCAAGGCCCATAGGAATAGGGTCCATTTGGACCGTAGACTCTTGAGAGGGGAAGGGGAGGGAGGTATGGAACGTATCAAGAAGCTTTAATCTACATCGGTATGGTCTTGCATGGAGGGGTCTTTCCCCTCAACTGTTTTGGTGTCTCCTGTTTTCCTGACTTATGTGGTTGATATGGGAACCGATGAACAAATGTGTCTGTCTCTGTGTCCATGAACTGAGTTGACTCCTGTTGAATGTCTGTCTGTTGGTTGGCAGAATACGAAGGGGGGGGCTGCGTGCTCTCCCATGGCTCTAGAGTAAACTGTTATGCTAGGGGCGGGTGACTGCTCTCTCTGGGCCTGTCTTCCATCTGGACCCGAGCTGCAGTTCACATGGTCCCCCAGCTCTTATTTCCTCTTCCGGTCACCTGATGCCTTTCACCTGCCAGAGCCACTGTACGCCGCCCACAACGGCTCTCCCTGCCAGCTGCCAGACCTGGCCCTGCCACACGCATGCACACACGCATGCTCACTCTTACTCACTCTCTCGTGCGCGGCACACACACTCCATCACGTGCACACACTCCTTGGTGAGAGAGTGCAGCTCACCACCCGGTATCAACCAAATACAATATTTTAATTTTACCTTTATTTTACTAGGCAGTTAAGAACAAATTCTTATTTTCAATGACTGCCTAGGAACAGTGGGTTAACTGCCTGTTCAGGGGCAAAACGACAGATTTTGTACCTTGTCAGCTCGGGGATTTGAACTTACAACCTTTCGGTTACTAGTCCAATGCTCTAACCACTAGGCTACCCTGCCGCCCCATATATTCTAACTAAGAGAACAAGAAGTATTCTTCCCTCTGGCAGTTTAATTGTAGAGCTGTTTTCTAGCATGTCATATTGTTTGCATCCCAAATGGCACCCTATTCCCTACATAGTGGACTACTTTCGACCAGAGCCCTATGAAGTAGTCCAATATGTAGGGAATAGCATGCCATTTGAGATGCAGATATTGTGTGTCTACTCCATTGTTGCCTGTCAGCCAGAAACTCAACAACACGAAGCACAAAGGGAGCCCTCGATTCACTCAATCGATATGCCTAAGAACGTTTATGCAACTTCCCCTAGAAACAGGAGTTTTGCAGTGGAATTGTGAAACACCTTTATTGGTGGGAACCAGTTAGCAATTTCCAAGATTTTCACGTTAATCATGTCAAACACACAAACCGATGCCTTTCACTCAAGGAAATGCAATATGTCACATTAAGTTGAGTGTATCAAAGTCGATTTTTGGTTCAGGCTCCATGTCTCCTGATGACTTGGAATGGTATTCTGATTCAGAATCATGGATGTCTGAGTTCCTTCACATTGTTTGATTGCTATGATGCCCTCATTGCCCTGGCAGACACTGGCCCTCTGTGGCTGCAGACTCACGGGGATGATTGAGTATTTAATGGCTGCATAGTTTGGGACCTGTTCCCTATGTCTGCCTGCCAGGCCGTGTAGCAGAGGACACACCGCCTGCCCGCCCAGCCACCCGGTTCTGCCTGCCTGCTGGAGGAATGTTCTGAATGCCGTCCCCTACCCTTTCAACAACCAGCCTCTTGTAAAAATACTTGGCAACGCAGCCCGGGCCTGAGCAGAGCTCTCCTATCCAAAGCCACTGTTATTTGTCCGCCATTTGCCATAGTGACGCGAGGAGGGGTTTTTAGGGACATGCCGATGGAATCGGTTCAAAGAAAGCTGTAGGCTAGGCCCGTTCTGGTAAAAATACAAGGACTTGTGTCGTGGTATGTTTCTGATCATGTGTTTGCAACCTGCGGTTTGACAGTCTACAGAGTGTGGTTTGAGGGGTTGATGGAGTGGAGAGAATTGAGCTGGGAGAAATGCTGATAAATTGTGCACTGCATCAAAAGTTCCACAATCGAACTTCTGGTGAACAGCACGATATACAGTCGATTGAGCTCAACCCTCTGCATTTAGGTGCCCCTGCCAACTCTTTGATCGCATTGACAAATGTTGAGTTGACTGTTTGGGTTTAGCATACCTGCTGCAGTTTTTCAGAGTGTCTTTAACCCAGTGGGAGTTTTAGATATGTTAGCGACTTGAAGGCTTCGACGGAAAGGGGTCATCGTCTGACCCGGGTCCTTTTCCAAAAAGGAAACGTTGATGGCATTTTTCAATGTGTCGGTGCTCTTATTTAACAAAAGCTGACGTGTTTCAAAACACTATCTTTTTGTCCAAGCTTTTTGTTGTCCTAACCCAGTAATTCCCTGTGTCTGTTCAGCCTTTCTTTAGACTTCTGAACCTGAGGAAGCTGGGCCTGAGTGACAATGAGATCCAGAGGCTCCCTCCTGAGGTGGCCAACTTCATGCAGCTGGTGGAGCTCGACATCTCCAGAAACGGTTAGGACACACACACACACACACACTTTGTCGGTGGCCCCCTCTGCTGGGGTCAAAACCAGGTTCAATACCAGCATATTGCAACCATGCATGCAAATTACCACAATGAACAGACAATTATTTTAACGACCAACTAATAAATAACAAATGCTGCTTTGGCAAGCATGCTGCAAACACCACTTTCAGAGAACCAGCAAGAAAGTAAGACCTCGAGCTAAAACCTGTATTCATGGGCAGACAAGCTTCACAAAATACGAGCAAGCAGGCAATCGCCTTATAGACCAATAGAAATGTATTCTGTGGCAGACAGTACAGTACCAACAAGCTGAAAACAACACATTCAACTCACCCATGGCCCAACTCACTCCTGGCCTTGCCAGGCCTGGTAGTCAAACACGGACACAGAAGGGCATGTAAGGAAAAGTGATCTGGGATCTAAACCCTACATATATCCCCTAGAAACCAATGCCAGGCGCTCAAGTCAATCCCGCCCTCGATCGTACATGTCAAACCGATCTCAAATGTTTCCTGCTTTATTTAGTCCTAGTAGTCGCTGCCCTCTGTGTCCTTGCTGTAAATATCACATAGTGGGGAGTGTTTATATGAGACATCTGTCCTGCTGCCACAGACCGACTGCATCAGGGGCTGCCAGCCGAGCCAAGAGCTGTGGGAGATGTGGCCTAACAACTTAGTCCATCTGTGCTCAGCTACTGCTGCCTTGGTTCTATTGCCCAGGAGAGTAACACACTAAACAGTCTCCATGTGTCGGACCAGGCTCCTAAACCTAGCATGGATTTCATATATTGTGTAGGTTAGGGCCAAGTTCTGGCAGTATACATACATCTAAGGTTCAGATACAGACCAACCTTAATGTAGTCCCCCAAAGAGAGAGAGAGAGAGAGTGTGTGTGTGTGTGTGCGCACGTCAAGCGATTTTAAATGGTACCGATCAGGCTGATGACATTGACACTGACTGTTACTTGAATGTCTCACGTACAGTAAGAACAATATGTTAATTATCATAGTCTTGTCAATGAGAACAGGTGAAGGGGTTTCCCTTTTCTCTTCATCCTCTTTTCTGCCCCATCCATCCCTGTTCTTTGTCCCCCTCTCCCCTCATCACCAGCCCATCTGCTAGTGATTACAAGGGAGGGGAACCTGAAATGGTGGTCTAAGTAGAATGTGACCCCGCTGTCTGTCTATGGTGCTGAGTGTGCCCCCCCACCCACTCGCTCTCTCCGCAGACATTCCTGAGATCCCCGAGAGCATTAAGTTCTGCAAGGCGTTGGAGATTGCAGACTTCAGTGGAAACCCCCTCTCCAGGTTAGTGGATCAGTCCAGGGCCACCTCTCTCTCTCTCTCTCTCTCTCTCGCTTTCCTGTTTCCTTTGAGGACATGTCTGGGCCATACTAAGTTATCATTTGAGATATGTGGGGGGGTGCACTTCACTAGTTCATTGTCATACTTGTGCCATATTGTGATTATTTCCGTAATGGCCTTGAAGATAAACAACTCCAAACAATGAAATGGACAAAGAAATATTTTAACAAGTTGCTATATATTTATATCTCAAGTTGTCGCCCAGATGTGTCAAAGGCTCAGAGAAGGCCCTTTCTCAGTACTAGATTATGTACATGAGCAAAACGCCTGGAGGAGAACGAGGCTTTGTGGCAACAGTACGCTGTTCGCTGACCCAGAAACTAGCATGGTATTATAGAAGTGGAATGCTCAACAAGGCAAACCCTCTCTCTGCTGCAGCTTCCTCCTATAGAATAGGAAAAGAACTGTTGGCAGCAGTGGTGATGGTGAGTGCTTTGTCAGATGGATCTGGCCACATAATGTGTGGCCGTCCCAAATGGCACCCTATTCCCTATATAGTGCACTATAGGCCCTGGTCAAAAATAGTGCGCAGTAAAGGGAATAATGTGCCATTTGGGACACACACATAGGCAGGGGAGGAAGCTATTCCAACTGCTTCAAGGGCTGATGTTGAAGGGCCGATGTTGAAGGGCCATTGAGAAACTACCTACTTTCTCTCGTGTCCTCGTCTCACTCCCTCCCTCCCTACCCCCGCTCGCTCGACCCCCTCCCTACCCCCGCACGCTCGCTCGACCCCTCCCTACCCCCGCACGCTCGCTCGACCCCCTCCCTACCCCCGACGCCCCCCCCTCCCTACCCCCGCACGCTCGCTCGACCCCCTCCCTACCCCCGCACGCCCCCCTCCCTACCCCCGCACGCTCGCTCGACACCCTCCCTACCCCCGCTCGCTCGACCCCCTCCCTACCCCCGCACGCTCGCTCGACCCCCTCCCTACCCCCGCACGCTCGCTCGACCCCCTCCCTACCCCCGCACGCTCGCTCGCTCGACCCCCTCCCTACCCCCGCACGCGCTCGCTCGACCCCCTCCCTACCCCCGCTCGCTCGCTCGACCCCCTCCCTACCCCCGCACGCTCGCTCGACCCCCTCCCTACCCCCGCACGCTCGCTCGCTCGACCCCCTCCCTACCCCCGCACGCTCGCTCGCTCGACCCCCTCCCCTACCCCCCACGCTCGCTCGCTCGACCCCCTCCCTCCCCCGCACGCTCGCTCGCTCGACCCCCTCCCTCCCCCCGCTCGCTCGCTCGACCCCCTCTCCCCCCCTCGCTCGCTCGACCCCTCCCTCCCCACTCGCTCGCTCGACCCCCTCTCTCCCCCTCCCCCCCCCTCGCTCGCTCGACCCCTCGCTCGCTCGACCCCCTCGCTCGCTCGACCCTTCGCACGCTCGCTCGCTCGACCCTTCGCACGCTCGCTCGCTCGACCCTTCGCACGCTCGCTCGACCCCTCGCACGCTCGCTCGACCCCTCGCACGCTCGCTCGCTCGCTCGACCCCTCGCACGCTCGCTCGACCGCTCGCTCGACCCCCTCCCTCCCCCCGCACGCACGCTCGCTCGATCCCTGCCTCTCGCGCTCACTCCTTCTCCCTTTCCATCTGTTTTCCTGTCTTCTGTCCTCTCATCACTAGGTTGCCTGATGGTTTCACTCAGCTGCGAGGGCTCGCCCACCTGGCCCTAAACGACGTGTCACTGCAGACACTGCCCAATGACATAGGAAAGTAAGTACACACACCAACGAAATATGCAGACCCAACCACCTTGCATGAATGGGTATTTGAACTCCGACACGGGTTTCCTTCTTGCTCTAAACATTTGAACTCCTCGCTCTGTAAAATGACAGACATTGGTACAGGCCTAATTACATGACACAGTGGGCTCTCAGACAGACGGACTGACTGCTCTGAGTGACCAGATGGATGAGGCCCATCGCCATGCCAAGTTAACCAGGACCAGCAGACACCCCATCTGACTAACCTCTCCTCCTCCCTCTCTCCTGCAGCCTGGCCAACCTGGTGACGCTGGAGCTCAGGGAGAACCTGCTCAAGTCCCTGCCCACGTAAGTGCCCTCTTTAGCCTGGCATAGTTCCCAGCCTCACTTCATGCTAGCAAAGGTGGTTGTTTCCTAAAAAGGAGTCCTTGATGATATGACTAGTGATTTGAAGCACAATGGAGTCCTCAATCATCACTAGTGTAGCTGTTCACTAGTTAACCGCAGTAGTAGCTCCCTTCTCTTTCGATGCAGTTGTTGTCATAGGGACAGACTGGCTGAATGACAAGCTTGTCGTGACTGTGAGAGATTGGGGCGTGGCGGTTAGCGATTTAGCCAATCTGGTTCTGACTGTAACAGTCCAGACGTCGTCGTCTTGATGTGTTTCTGTATAGATTATAAATCTGTTCTAAAACTGAGTGTGTTTCAACAAGACTGTGTCTATGCAGTAGTCCCCATTTACTTCAGGGTTTCTATGATCGATTGTTCCTCTTATCCAGGTCGCTCTCTTTTCTGGTGAAACTGGAACAGCTGGACCTGGGCAGCAATGAACTGGAAGTGTTGGTAAGAACAAGCTCCAAATGACACCCTATTCCCTATATATATATATCTGCTCTGGTAAAAGTAGTAGTACTATATATATCGCGCTATGGGCCCTCATGCACTATGAAGAGAATAGGGTGCCATTTGGGACACATCCGTAGTTGTACCCTTGAGTCCTGTTTGTTTGAGCATGGGAACGCCTGCCTGGCTAGCCTTTTCATTGGGACAGGGTAAACAGGGCCTGTTGAGCTGACAAGGGCGTAGGCTGAGCAAACAACCTGACGTCATGCTACCCGCCTGACAACCCTGCCTGTCATACTGTACACTGCTCAGCCTTGACAGGGATGCTAAGTCATTTAATGTAATGTATCACTCAAATACAGTCTGGGGGTCATTTCTACAGGTTTTGTGTTCTCTGGGATTGATTCCCAATGCCTTTTTTTGGAGTTCAAAGTGAATTGCCCTGCAGGGATATAGAATGATTTTTTTTTCTCAAATTGAAGTTTAACAGGACCCATCTTGTTTTGGATAGCAACATGCTTTGATCTGTTTGGTGTATGGGCATAGCCAACAGGAACAGTGTGTGGGTGTGCATATATAGTTAGTTTTTTCAGTTGAATCTTGCCCCCTTCCGCAGCCATTTGGGGACCCCAGAGTGGAATGGGAGTATTTTGGGCCATATGATGTGTGGTTATGTAGCCACCCCCACCTCTTCTCTTCCCAAATGATGCATATTTAAGTGGATCCTCGTGTTTGTTCCCACTCACTTTAGCATGCATTGGCTCAGAACACCTGATCGCCTGGCCTCGTGTCACAAAGCAGAGCAACGATGACATGCGTCATGCCCTCTGTTTACCTTCTCTCTCTCTTTCCCCTCTCTCTTTCCCCTCTCTCTATCTCTAACAGCCAGACACACTTGGTGCTCTCCCTAAGCTACGGGAGCTGTGGTTGGACCGTAACCAGCTCTCCTCATTGCCACCAGTGAGTATGGTCCTGGCTCATCTATGCCCATCTTATTCGCTTAGAACGTTGCTCAGTATGAAACCCATCGCGTACATTTGAGTGGGTGTTCACACTAAAAACTAAATTTGTGTGTGTGTGTCTGTGTAGGAGCTGGGGAACCTGCGGAGACTGGTGTGTCTAGACATGTCAGAGAACCGCCTGGAGGAGTTGCCCTCGGAGCTGAGCGGCTTGCTGGCCCTCACTGACCTGCTGCTCACACAAAACCTCCTGGAGGTGGTCCCTGACAGCATTGGTGAGAGGGATGCAAGGAGGGAGGGAGAAAAGATGTTCCTTTTGTACAGTGCCTTATTCACCTCAACTGGTTTACACAGTAGCTTCATTGTCAAATATATATATTTTTTTAAGTACTTTGCCAAGGTGTCTGCTTTTTTACCAATAAGTAGACCCATGGATGTTATCGTTGCCTGAATGCAATTGAAGGTAAATGCACTTGACTCGTGAAGAACCACACTGCCCCCTATTGGGGAAATAGTACTAGTTAACTGACATGAAAGCTTCATGTTCATTATGAACCAGACAGACAATAACTGACTTCAAAGGGGTCCTGAACTTGTCCAATAAACACGTTTTCATTTTCCGTTACAAAACGTTTTGCTGCGATGAATACGACCCGGCTGACTCTGTTTCTCCAGGCTCTCTGAAGCAGCTGTCCATCTTGAAAGTGGACCAGAACCGACTGACCCACCTGAGCGACTCCATAGGGGAGTGTGAGAACCTGACGGAACTTGTGCTGACCGAGAATCTCTTACAGGTACAGAACCACTGCGTTTATAACCAAGTTTCTTTTGCTTCAGAACAAATGTACAGTTAATTGCCTTTTAACAACCCCCTTGAGATGCGTTCTTTTTAATATTCATGAAATGTGTAAATGTTTAATTCTGTAGACTCTGCCTCGCTCGCTGGGCAAGCTGAAGAAGCTGACCAATCTGAATGCGGACCGCAACCGGCTGGGCGGCGTACCCGATGAGCTGGGCGGCTGCGCCAGTCTCAACGTGCTCTCCCTCAGGGACAACCGTGTGGCCAAGCTGCCTGCCCAGCTGGCCGACGCCACCGAGCTCCACGTGCTAGACGTGGCAGGGAACAGGTAACCCCGCTACTCAGCGGCGTTGGTGCTAGCATCGGCGCTCCTTCGCTTGACCTTTTTTCTCATCAAGCCTTACAGCTGAATAGTAATGTAAAATATGCCGTTTAGCAGGCGCCGTTTCCAAAGCGAGTTACAGCAGGGCGTGCGTACATTTTCATACGAGTGTCCCCAGCAGGAACTGAACCCACGGTCCTGCCGTTGCCAGCGCAATATTCTACCACCTGAGCCACACCGGATGTATTCTTAGAAATCAGAACAGTACTTTCCATATGTTGTTGTGTGGGTGTGCCCAGGTTACAGAACCTCCCGTTTGCCCTGGCCAACCTCAACCTGAAGGCCATGTGGCTGGCAGAGAACCAGTCCCAGCCCATGCTCAAGTTCCAGACGGAGGATGAGGAGAGCACCGGGGAGAAGGTGCTCACCTGCTACCTGCTACCCCAGCAGCCTTCCTCTAGCCTGGGTGAGTTAGCCTTACACCACCGTCATCTTCATCATGACCTTCTTTCCTCCTCTCTCACTTGCCTCTGTTCTCAGCTTTGTCCCCCTGATTTTCACTATTTACAGACTTTCTTTACCTCTTTCTTCACTCTCTCTCTGCATATCCTCTTTCCTTCACTCCCTCTCACATAAGGGCTGCACGGTAGGCGTTTCACCTGCTACGCTGGAAGCGTGTGCAGAGCGCAAAAGCCACTTGATCAATTGTTCTCGGGTGTGAGCCGTGCGTCGAGATCTTGAAAATAAAAACCCAGTCCGGGACCCGTGCCGCTTACGCCAAGGTCTTATTGAGGTGAATAGGAGCGTCTGGTGCTTGGTCACAGTTACAGCCAGTAACGCCCGTTAACTCCATAACGATGACCGTTTGTGTCAAGTGACGATGCTCATCTATCCTGCTGTCATCTATTGGAAGCGTAGCCTGTGTTTATAACCCAGAGTCCTCCTCGCTCTCCTGTCGCGCTCAACCCAGATTTAGTTACCATCACTTCTCCTAACATCCATTCATCCCATGTACCATCAAACCGTTTTTTTTTTTTTTTTATCTTGTTCGTTGTTGGAAGGCCCGACTTGATTTGTAACCCAGTCCCTCTCTTTGATCCGGTCTCTCCCTACAGAGAACCTGCTCCAGAACAGTGTGGATGACAGCTGGACAGACAGCAACCTGAACCGCGTGTCTGTCATCCAGTTCCAGGAGGAGACCACCAAGCAGGAGGCGGAGGATGACGAGGCGGCCGCGGAGCGCAGGGTAAGATAAGTCAAAATACAGCTGTCTTTGTCACATGCTTACCTATTGGGCCCTTCCCAACAATGCAGAGAGACAAATTATGACACTAGTAGTACATGATGCACAATGAGTAACGAGAGAATTAATACACTGTTTCTAAATCTATTTTGTCGGTCATTTTGGCACTTTATTTGGATAGTTATGAAATGAGAGGGGGATACAGGCAGGTGGGAGAAACCGTGGGGGATGGTATACGTGTGGATTGAACCCCGGTCGCTGATAACGGGCTTTGTTCACGTGATTCCTGCACTGCGCGAGCCAACACGTTCTACAGTGAAGCACTCGATGGCTGGCTCTCAACTTCGCTTCCTTGTCCATTCCTTTCCCACTGTGACCTCTGATCTGACAGGGCATCAGGTGAAAGTAACATGACGGAGAGGGCGTCCAGTCAGACAATCGGTCGTTGATTCGGCAGCGCCACAAGTCCTTGGGCCTTGATTTACTGTTTGTCTGAGGAGGACTGTCTGTAATTGATGGTCTGTCGACGGACTGTCAGTCTGGGGATTTTACTGGTAGTTGTGTGCAGGGTCTCCAGCGGCGGGCGACACCACACCACAGTGAGCTGAAGGTGATGAAGAAAGGGATTGAGGAGAGGAGGAACGAGGCCTACACTTCCAGAGCGGATGGAGAGACGGAGTCCCCTGGTGCTGAGGTACAACACGTCACAGACACCCCACAGGACATCCTACATGGCACCGTACTTGAGGTCCACGAGCACAAATATAAATAAAAGGCTGCGTCCTAAATGTCACCCTATTGACCATTTTATAGTGCACTTCTTTTGACCAGGGTCCATTTGGGACACGCAGGTACACAAAGAAAGTAAAGCATGTCCCAAGTAATAAGTGGGTTCTTTCTGGGTCATTGTGTAACTTTCTGACAGCATCGGAGTGTTACCTGTTGGTCACCAATCCAGGATTCTGTTTTTCCCATTCCGCCCGTGTGATTGGTGGTTGCAGGAGAAGCGGCTGAGCGATCTGTCCAATCAGAGCCACGACTCTGCGGCGTCCAACAGCACGGCCTCGGCCAACTCCCACGAAGAGAGGCGGGGCCTGATGACCACAGACCTGGTGGGTGGGCGTGGGCCCCAGGAGGTGGAGGTGCTAGATGAGATGGAGGTGGAGTACGTAGAGGTGAGTTTCACTACTATGACAGCCAGGAAAAACTATGTACCCTGGTTTATACACTTTCTCCTGGTCAGGTCAATTAATGAATCATGCATAACAGTAACTTGAGAGATGTCCTCGTCTTGAATACAATCCCTTCCCTCCTGCTCTTTCTTTCTCCCTTCACTCACCCCATCCCCTCTCCCACCAGCCCACGGTGCACTTTGCAGAGGAGCCCATGTACCGGGGTGGGGACGAGAATGGTGACGACGATGAGGAGGGCGAGGATGTGGTCCCACACAGCTACGAAGAGGAACAACAGAGGCCCCAGTTCCCTACGGAGAAGCAGCGTCTGATCAGGAAGGACACGCCGCACTACAAGAAGCACTTCAAGATCACCAAGCTGCCAAAACCCGAGGCGGTGGCCGCGTTACTGCAGGGCTTCAGCCCCGATGCTCACCTGGCCCAACACCCAGCCTCGCACCACACTGCCCCCGAGGAGGAGGAGGAGGAAGAAGAAGAGGAGGAGGAAGAGGAGGAAGGGGAGGAGTGTATGGTAACTCCACAGCGCCACAACAGGATAGAAGAGCCAGAGCTGGAGGATAGGAGTCTGCTTCATGCCAACTCCTCCCTGCAGCCGGTCAAGGTAACCCGGGCTCGTGGTGGGCTGGGGTGGGGGGTAGAGAACACATGTTTACAATATGAACATAGTCTATAAAGCCTAGTTGTACAAAACTGAAATGTACATACTATCATATCATGCAGCTATCGTGTTCAGGGCTTCATGTTTTTTTTCTGATAACTTGACTAGAGTAACAGGGGTCAGCTGGTCACGCGACACTCCACGCCCTAACCATGTATCCCAATTTCAAATTAGCCAGGACAACCACGGGACTAGTTTTTCCTTTTGCGTTTTGCCCCGTGAAGCTGACAGTTGAATGAAGCTCTTGCACACCTTCTCTCTTCACGCTGACGTGTTCCTGGCCTGCAGCTCGCCTCTATGCACCCCCCTAGACACGCAAGTGCATAGAAGCTCCCCGTCGATCTGTCACCATGCAACCTGCATTCGGTCTGGACTGCTGGCACTGGATCGGATATAGGACATGCCATTGCATGCCGTGTTGCTGGGCATAGGAAAAACAAACCAATGGATACGGGGATGTTTGCCGGGAGCTGTCTTATGGCTTTTGCACTAGTGCTTTTACGTTGCTCTCTCTGTCCCACACAAGCAGGTTCTGTCCTTACGTTCACAGACGGCGGCAGCTGCTATTCGGTAACTTGGTAAAAGAGATAACTAACGAGTGGACTTTCTCATTAACAGCATTTGATAAACGTTTGTAAATGTCGTCAGACACACCGGCGTTTTTTTACGAACGGACAACCAGCTCGCACCAAATCAGGTGGCAGTTGTTTAAACGCTTCGGACTTTAGTCAAAGGCTACCAAATGTCTCCTTAATCCCTGGTCAAAAGTAGTACACTATACTATATAGGGAATAGGGTGCCATTTTGGACAAACACATATTATTTTATCCACACACTACCCAGACTGCTCAGAGTGGAGCTCCCTCTTGTGGCTCCTCTGAGCATCTCAAGGACTACTTATCAATAATACCCATCAAATCTGCTTAGTAAAAAGTGAAGATGATGAATCCCCAACCCTGTCAGCTGTGCACTGGCCTCCTGCTGGCCTCCTGCTGGCCTCCTTCACCATGCCTCTGTCTGCCCACCTCAGTACTATGCTTCTCTCTATCATTTGCTGTCTGCTGTTGTTTTTAATTGGTTAATGAACTTTCCCTTACCTGCTTTCCTACATTTGTGTGTTAGTGTGAGTGTGTGGATGTGGCCCTCGAAGTGTATGACTCGGGGAAGACAATTATTGTATTCAAATGGATTATTAATCGTAATCACCACTAGCGCTGCTAACTAATGTGCATTGAATG
This sequence comes from Oncorhynchus keta, assembly GCF_023373465.1. Classification (NCBI taxonomy): domain Eukaryota; kingdom Metazoa; phylum Chordata; class Actinopteri; order Salmoniformes; family Salmonidae; genus Oncorhynchus; species Oncorhynchus keta. Next base: position 29,798,765 of record NC_068424.1, on the reverse strand, counting down.
ATGGAGGTGTGTATGTCTGTGTGTGGTGCCTGATTGCCTAGCGACCATCCAGAATTTCTCTTGGCCGAGGTGGAAATGTTGAGACCCAGACAAACCACTTTTTGCTAAATGTACACCTACAGCATGGGTCAATCTCTCACCATTTTGCTGCAGATTTGACATTGAAGGGAACCACACCAATGGCTTTTCACAATTTATTTTGTGCGAGGCGGTCACCTTTTTTTTAGCTCTGCGAACACAATCTCTTGGAGTACAAAGCCTCTTCTTTGACGTGTTTTGGATGTAATGATCTGATTCCTGTTTTTGTTTTTTAATAGTACTTGTCAATCATGTTTGTAATCAATCTGAAAAACGACTGCTGCACAGTAGAAGTGTATGCATGAAATGACTTTAAAGGGGAACAGGGTTTCCTGTGGTGTCTGTCTATAGGCTGGAGGGAACTTTGAGCTGGGAGCCACTGCTTTCTTTCCCCCGCTTCTCTTTCTGAACACAAGCTGCCCTCCCCGTGTGGCCTGTAACTCACCTCATCCTGGGTCTCGAGTTTCCACCCCTGCCTGCTTCCGCTTCTGGTGGCTGGGGAGTGAGTGATGTGTGTGACCGATGTTGCCACTGTTCAAATGACCTCAACTGGCGATGAAATTGGCCATATCAAATGTAGTCCCTAGTTCAACCGCTACACGATAGTGGATATGACCTTTTTTGGGTTTATCCCTGTGGCTGAGTGTGTGTTTGTGTGTGTTACTGTTCTTTGACGTGTGTGTGCGTTGTTCTGTTTTTGATTTATCCGATTTTGTTTTGGTTGGAGTATGCTTGTGTGCATATTTAGTTATTTTGGCCTCACTAATCCGCATGCCTCTCGCTGGTTCCTGTCCTAACAGGGGGTGTCATTTGATCAAGTCAATAATCTGCTGATTGAGCCTGCTCGAATTGAGGAGGAAGAGGTCTGTACTTACTCTCTCTCACTCCATCCATCCACTCCTCCCACCCTCTCTCTCTCGTTCCCCCACTCACTCACCCATTCACCCACCCGCTGGCTCTCAGAGGGGAACTGAAAAACAGCCCACAAAAATCCATGATTAATCCAAGCCAATCGCCAGGGAAATGCTCACCACAACTCTCCTTTGGACCACCAGCGTGATAGAACTCGAAGCGGACTAACAGAACTTGAAGGGGACCAAAATGGACAGAGGGTTTTAGGATTCAAATGTTATCTGTAACTATAAGGTTCTACGAATGTGGGTAGATTCTATCTGGGGCAAATCTGTGGTTACCATTCAATGACGTCCTTACCCCATTGTCGGGTTCTACCACGCTGTGGCTCGTCTCCCTCTTCTTCTTCTCCTCTTCTTCATCCCCCTGTTCAGGCTGAGAGGCCCTGGAGTGAATGGGCTGCTTGTGCTGCTGTCTGTGATGGAGGAGGTCCGTCTTCTTTCAGGTTTTAGTTTCTCACCAGGCACGAGCAGGGATCTGGCCCACACAGATGGAACTTCTAACCAGGACAAGTGTGTCTTCTAATAGATATCTAAAATAGTTGCCTACCTTTTTGTGAGTACATGTGCATCCATGAAATAACAGTTGAATGGTATGCCAAAACCATCCGTTTCCACGGGTACCACACCGTCCACCTATCAACGTATGACAAAGAAACACTCCGGGGCTACGTCTCAAATGGCACCCTATTCCCTACATCGTGCACTACTGTTGACGTCAAAAGTAGCACACTATGTAGGGAATGGGATGCCATTTGGGACTCCGCCTGGCTCTGTACGGTGATTTCAGTCCAGAGTGTAAGCACTTTGCTCAATGATCTGCTCTGATGAATAGCTCAAGAACCACCGAGCAGCTTATCAGTTCTGTTCAGAGCTTAACATTCAATAGAGACACCAAGGATATGTGAAACACTTGACACAGTAAATACGATGGTATTTGGTTAAATGTCCGTTGTTTGGGATGGATATTTTTATTTCTGTATTAATTATGTTAATCTTCATTTTGAAATGATAGGATGTTGCCATTTGAGTGGTAGCATTACAGGTAACTGCCAAAATGAAGGAAACATCGACATCCTGGGTGCATTTCCATTCAGGATTAAACCCAGTGTTTTACCCAAAAGGCTCAGACTTTTCTATTTCCGTCTATGCGGGCTGGCACCCGTGTGTGTCTCTGGGCCATGACTCCAGCAGACCTGCCCTCACTTGGGGTCAAAGCCCAACTAGTTATTTTCAGCTGATATTTACGGAACAATGGCTGAATGTGAACTTTAACACCTTCTCACAAAGCAACGGTCTTGATTATGCCGAGGTTCTTGATTCTGCTATTCACAAGTCCTCGCTGTCAGCCCTAGCTATGGAAACAACTGTTTCCCCAGTATAACGGAAGTGTAACATTGATAGTCAAAGTGTCTCAGTAGGGCGTTGGGCCAGCACGAGCCAGAACAGCTTCAATGCACCTTGGCATAGATTCTGGAACTCTATTGGAGGGATGCGACACCATTTCTTCCACGAGAAATTCCATCATTTTGGTGATTTTGTTGATGGTGGTATGTACCTCCGTAATGGCATAAAAGTATTTTTGATCAGTCACTTGGTTAAAATGACCTTCAAAGATGTAACAGTGTTCATAATGGAGTGATTGTGTGGCTCTGATTTATGGAGGAATCCTTGGTGAGTGACTGCACTTCTGGTGAGGATGCCTGTGGATTGGTTGGCATGTGCGTCATGTGCCCGTGTTTGCATTTTGCGACGGCGACAATGAGTTTGTGAGCGAACGGAGCCTTGACGACGCAACGGAATCACCCTCCGCTACCCCCACCCCCCACCAACGCAGCACTTTCACTCAACTCTTTCTTTCCTCTCTCGCTCCCACTTATCTTTCACCCCCCCACTCTGCATGGCTTGCGCAGACAGCATTCACACACCCAGTTCAGACCCATACATGTTATGATTCGTAGTGTCTCGTGTGTACCCCCCCCCCCCTCTCCCCGTTGTGACTGTTCCATGACATAGTATTGTGTTACATACAGCCCCCTCCTCAAATACACACCTCCGTGCTAGTGTCTGAAACCGTTTTTATGTCCAGAGGAATATGTTTGTCCAGTTGTTTCACTGTGTGTCTTTGGGCTAATGTCAATGCATTGTGATATGATGGGTAATTAGTTTTGTACTACTTGTTTTAATGATACTGCTTTCTGCCTGTTTCAACGGCAAAATGGAAGCCTTTTGATAAGTCAATGTAGCAACTCTGCAATGTGAGATGCAAGGCAACACGCGCTCTTGTCTATTCCCCCTCATTCAACATACACTTGAGTTGAGTTTAGCCCCGAGACCAGAGTAGCCCCTGTCTCGTCTTGTCTGTGTCAATGCCGCAGTCCTCCCTCTTGTCCCAGCCTATCTATCTGACGATAGGGCTGTTGTATGGGGGCGTCTCCACTCATTGCGCTGACCCCCTCTCCTCCATTTCCAGCACAACCTGACCATTCTACGGCAAACTGGGGGTCTGGGCATCAGCATAGCCGGAGGAAAGGGATCCACACCCTACAAGGGGGATGATGAGGTGAGGGCCGAGGACAGCTGTGGACACTCCTAAATGTACAGATGGGCTGCGTTCCATATTCCCCATTTACTGCTCTACAGGGCCCGGTTCAAAAGTAGTGCACTTACATGGGGAACAGGGTACTATTTGGGAAGCTTTCCTATTCTGCGGACCTATTGGGCCTTGTGACTGTGTACGAGAGTCTGTCTGTCTGTCCCTCCAGGGCATTTTCATCTCCAGGGTGTCTGAGGACGGACCTGCAGCTCGGGCTGGGGTCAAAGTGGGAGACAAACTTCTCGAGGTAAAGTCTGCACGCACGATAAGATGTTGCATTCATGGTCTACATGAACAGGCCTTTTGACTGTAGAGAGAGAGCCATGTGGACCATGGTCTCCGCTCCCTCCCTCTCAGGTGAACGGCGTGGCCCTCCAGGGTGCTGAGCACCACACGGCGGTGGAAGCCCTGCGCAGCTCGGGTACCGCCGTCTCCATGAGCGTCATCCGGGAGCACATGGTGGAGCCGGAGAACGCCATCACCACCACGCCGCTGAGGCCCGAGGACGACTACTTTCCCCGGGAGAGACGGGCCAGCGGGCTGCCCTTCTGCATGGAGGCCAGCTCCCCCGCAGGCCCCCGACACAGGCGGTCTACCTGCCTGGTCCGCAACGACAAGGGCCTGGGCTTCAGCATCGCCGGGGGCAAGGGTTCCACAGCCTACCGCACGGGGGACTTGGTGAGAGAGACACGCGTCCTTAGTGTACAGCAGACACAGAGTCACACACGTACCTGCTGAATGTACAGCAGACACAGTGAGACATGCCGTAGAGTTTCCATACCTAGGTCGTGTGGTGGAGGAATATTGGGCGTCGTTTCATCCCTGATGAATATTTAATCCCTTCGTGGTGAAACACGGTGTGTGGTGTGTGTGTGGTGTCAGGTTGTCCCACATCACAAGCTAACGGCACCCTCTAACTGCAGTAGCTACAGCATTAGAAGGAGAAGTCTAGTCAGGAGTGGTAGGTTTCCTACCTATTTCTGTTTAATGCCCCGTCATAGCCTTCAACCCCTCCAAGGTTTCCATCATTCTGACAGCCACTTTTCCACTCCAGACGTTTTACAGCCATCGCCAAGGAGACAGATATGAATAGCGAGCCTTGACACCTGATAGGTCCTGTGTAACTGGGATGTGGTTATTTTATTTGGGGGCCACCGCATTGGCCACATTCAAGGCTACATGTCCTGTGTGTTACGGCTCCGACCCCCACAGCCCAGGGAGACGCCACGGACAGGAACTGAGACTCACGTTCACCGCTGGAGTCTGTAAGTTATGTTGTGCCTTTTCTGGAAGGGATCAAGATGGTCTCTGTTGAGGCGGGCGAGGAGTAGGCCTGCTCTTTGTCTGCACGTGTACATGTTTATTATCTAATCATAGTCACTTCACCCCCACCTACTTGTACAAATGACCTCAACTAGCCTGTACCCCCGCACACTGACTCAGTGCCCCCTGTATAAAGCCTCGTTATTCTTATTGTGTTACTTTTTTATTATGACTTTAGTCTACTTGGTAAATATTTTGTCTTAACTCTTCTTGAACTGCGCTGTTTGGTTAAGGGCTTGTAAAGTAAGCATTTGGCGGTTAACTCTACCCTTGTTGTGTTCGGCGCATGTGACAAAGTTTGATTTGCTCGTTTGTAAGTCCAACGAGGAGTTTGGTCATCCTTGCTGCTCGTGGAACTCTCTTCTTCAGGCAAAGGGACTGGAGGTCTCCGTGTCACCGCGAGGCGGCGACTCTGTTGTCCATGAGGTGTTACTGGTCTGTAGCCTTAGCCACCTCTGAACTTTGTTTTACTGCAGTAGGATAGAATTATTACCCTTTTTGTTGAGTGCGACCTCTCAATGTTTTGTATACCTTTTCAGCTAAATATTGGATTTGTTTGCGTAGTTGTTGGTAGTGGAGTGTAATAAGAAAGGCATGATGGTGTTCTTGTGCTCACAACCACCACAGAAATACTTCTGAACAAGCCCAAGCCAACTATTGAGAGCAGCATTAGACTAGTGACCGTGAATATAGGCGCGCAAGGCTATATTTTGTCCTGGCTGTGTGAAGTAGTCGTTACGGGACGTCCCCTGCTGACCCTGTGGTAACCGCCATCCCAGAATAGACTGACTGGCAGTGATGGAGCTAGCAGGGCATTGTTGTGCCAGTCTCACCCCCTACCCTCCCTGGGTGACCAGGTACACAGCTAGCAGACACGTCACTGTAGGTTAAAACCGGAGGGCGTCGCATTATGATCTGTCTCCTGTCCGTCTCTTCAGGGGATCTACATCTCCCGAATCGCAGAGGGAGGGGCGGCCCACCGAGACAGCACGCTCCGCGTCGGGGACAGGGTCATCACTGTGAGTACTGCTTCACTCCTGTTTTTAGCCCCAAATGGAATCCTATTCCCTGTGTCGTGCACTATTTCTGACCAGGGAATAGAGCCATTTGGGACCTCACCAATGCTTTTCTCTCTCCTCTCTCTCTCGCCCCCATCCTCCGGTCTTCATTTAAATTATTTGTTTTTTCATGCCAATGTTTCAGTTGAACTGTTAACATACACATTTTAGTCATTTAGCAAGCACTGTTTTCGAGAGTGACTTACTGCATAGTGAGTCCATTCAACTATGTTGAAATGAAGGCTGCCTGTTCTTTTTGAAACTGTGACCGATGGTTTTGATCAGCTACTGCCGTAGTGAAAGACAACTCTTTCCCACCCCTATTATTCCATTTAGTTCACTTTTAGTGAAGGTATCATGCAACACTTACTGCAGCAAAGTATTCCGCTTTACACTGTTATGATCCCCAAGTCTAGTCCTGTCTTAAGATGAATTGGACTAACTTGGGTTCGGTCCGTGTCAACTTCCTGCAAAACACCACCAAGCAAGCACACACACGTTCGACAACCAAGCGCGCGCTCACCGGTTGCTCCTTCCAAAACAAACACCACTACAATGACAACTAACACTCATCCCACTTGAGAGAATTGGTTCTCTGCTTGTCCTGTGCCGCTGCTGCCAGCCCATCTAGGCTGTGTCCCAAATAGTGCTCTATTCCCTGTGGGCTCTGGTCAAAAGCAGTGAGCTATATAGGGAACCATTTGGGATGCAGCGGCTGGACTAACGTGACCTTAGCTGATATGTATGTGATTGACAGCTGAAGCCAAGGTTCCTGCTGCATGCTGCTTCACTGTGTGCCTCTTTGGCATCGTAGTGGTGTTCTCATTCTGTAGCACGGTCTTGCCAGAGTTGCATGTACCCTCATGCCCATACCTATGACCGTGATCCATTGGCTACAAAGATGGGGCCTTGATATGATTTTGTGCAGGCTCCTCCAGGTTTTCTATAGTTTTTTTTCCCTGAACCAATCTCGATTCATTCAATCTGAACATTTGTTAACCTCAGTCACGTTTGTGTGCGGTGTGGTGGCCTCGTCTCCTATCTGTCTACTCCTGTCTCGTTCTCTGAATCATAACCGTTCCTCTTTCTCTCTCCCAAATCCTCTTCTCCCTCCTCCTATTTGAGGGGAGGATCATAAAATGGCTCTGAATGATTCTGTTTCTACCTACTCTCTGCTTCTTGTACTCTTTCTTTCTCACCCCCCTCTATTTCTCGTGCTCTCGCCACCTCGCTCGCTCTTTCTCCACCTCTCTCTCTCTCCCTCTCTCTCTCTGCATGGCCACTAATGCACAATGCGTCTCCTTGCCTGTTGGGTGTGGTGGTGAGGGGGGACACTGGGACAGGGTAACCGCATGTATTGCCATAGCGGCAGCCACAGTAAGCATATCAGCCAATGGTAAGAGCCGGTACTGTATGGTCAGCGCTGGCTTCTGTTTGTCACTTGGACCAATCAGCCACTTTTTCTTCAGTCACTCAGGACCTTGTTTATGTAAGTTTACAGACTGCAATCCATCCTCAAATTCCCCCTGCAAAGTAATAGGATAGTTGACCATTTCTGCAGCTTAAGACCAAGTTTAGGAGCAGTACTGAGATGGAGCTGTATCACTCGGCCCTGTAGAGAACTATTAACGACGCTGCGTGCCGTTGCTGACTCAATCAGCCCATTTGGCAGTTATCATATGATGTTGCCCTATGTGTTTTTCAGTGAGCAAGGCAACTGGATAGAATGGACATAAGTCTGGTTGGCCAAAGACTTAAATATAGTATATTGCGTTGACAGGACTTTTAGGAATACTTTTTTAGACTTTTTGAGATTTGGAATATTGGCGAAAGGGTTTCTCCTACTGTAGCTCCCAGGAGAAGCTCCTCTCTGCTAGCTTTCCCTCTGCTCCTCCCTCTCTCCTCTGCTCCTCCCTCTCTCTCCTCTGCTCCTCCCTCTCTCTCTTCTGCTCCTCCCTCTCTCTCTTCTGCTCCTCCCTCTCTCTCTTCTGCTCCTCCCTCTCTCTCTTCTGCTCCTCCCTCTCTCTCTTCTGCTCCTCCCTCTCTCTCTTCTGCTCCTCCCTCTCTCTCTTCTGCTCCTCCCTCTCTCTCTTCTGCTCCTCCCTCTCTCTCTTCTGCTCCTCCCTCTCTCTCTTCTGCTCCTCCCTCTCTGTCCTCTGCTCCTCCCTCTCTGTCCTCTGCTCCTCCCTCTCTGTCCTCTGCTCCTCCCTCTCTCCCTTCCGCTGTATGGGTGTTGGCTCCTGGTGTCTTCCGTTCTCACACACACACATGCCCTCAAACACTCAGGCTTTCTTTGGTACGGAACATCTCAATGTACTATATTGAGTGATGATTTGCAGCTTTTTGGCAATGTGATGTTCGTCTACTCTGTAATGACATGAGTCTGAACACATGGCTGTCCGCCCTCACCGAGCCTCCAGTCCTGAGTGTCTCACACTGTGGTTGGTCAGTCAGCCTACTGATTCCCGCCCTCATTGGTTGTGCCGTTGGATTCAGATCAATGGTGTAGACATGACAGAGGCCAGGCATGACCAGGCAGTAGCGCTGCTTACCGGCACCTCCCCCACCATCGCCCTCCTGGTGGAGCGCGACCAGGCCGAGCCGGGCACCGCAGGGGGCTCCCCGGGCCTGTCCCGCGCCCGCGCCCACTCCCCCCCGCCCCCAGAGCCCTCCGACTCGCCCGATCAGGAGGAGGGCAACGACGACTCGCCCCACGGGACCCACCTGAGCCGGCCGCTGCAGGACGAGTACCCCATCGAGGTGAGACTGGGGGAGAGAGGGAAGATGGTACAGTGTGGTGAGGGTGGCGGTTAGTTACCACGAAGGACCTTCAGATTTATTCCAGTTTTAATGCCTTCTCATTTGGCCTTTATCTCAACTGCTCTCCAGCACCAGAGACGATGGCGCACGGTACGAAGACTTAGTCCTAACCTAAGTTAAATACAGTATGCTAGGATGTTTTAGTGGGGCCCAGTGAAATGCTGTATTATTCACTGAGTGAATAATACCAAGAAGTGGAGTCTGTTCCATTGACTAAGAGCTTAGGCCTGTGTCTTGTCTCATTTACAAGTAGATATGGTAGTTCCATAGATGGTTTGTGGTCTTGTCAAATAGGGGGGTCTCTGTGTAAGGTTTTGAATTGAAATGTGTATTTGGTATTTGTCTGCTCTGATGTTTTGCTCCAGATGCTGTATTTCTGGTGCCTCTGTCAAAGTCCCTGAAATAAAAGTTTATGGACAACACTGTTTACGTTAGTCGCTTCACTTCGTCTCCTGACAGGAAGTGATGTTGGTGAAGGCGGGCGGCCCTCTGGGACTGAGCATCGTGGGTGGCAGCGACCATGCCAGTCACCCGTTCGGCGTCAGCGAGCCTGGTGTCTTCATCTCGAAGGTGGCTCGCTCGCTCTTCTCTCATATATTTTCCCTGCTCCCATGTTTCCTGGTTTGTGTAGCTCACCCTCTGTCTGCCTGTGCTAGGTGATCCCACATGGCTTGGCGTGTCAGAGTGGGCTGCGGGTCGGGGACAGGATACTGGAGGTGAACACCATCGACCTGCGCCACGCCACCCACCAGGAGGCTGTTAAAGCCCTGCTCTCTAACAAACAGGAGATCCGCATGCTGGTGCGCAGGGACCCCTCACCGCCGGGGATGCAGGTGACGTCTCGTAAACACACATGTACACGGAAATAGGCCTACACACACACACACACACACACACACACACACACACACACACACACACACACACACACCTTCTGTCCCCTTCACACACACACACAGTCCCATATCCTGATCTATGTGTCCCTATACAGGAGATAGTGATCCAGAAGCAGACTGGAGAGAAGCTGGGCATCAGCATACGTGGCGGTGCCAAAGGCCACGCTGGCAACCCTTTCGACGCCACCGATGAGGGCATCTTCATATCCAAGGTACCTTTAGGCATTACGTCTTGTCTTTCTCACCGGGTCAACCACTACCCCAATATAGATGGTTTTCCCATTAGTGGTATTGCCTTATTCCCCCCCACCCCTGCATTGCCCGCTGTAGGTGAGCTCCAGTGGTGCAGCGGCCAGAGACGGCCGTCTGCTGGTGGGCATGCGGATCCTGGAGGTGAGCAACCACAGCCTGCTGGGCATGACCCACACGGAGGCCGTGCGCGTGCTCCGCGCCGTGGGAGACACCCTGTTCATGCTGGTGTGTGACGGCTTCGACCCAGGCAACGCTGCCGCCATAGAGGTAAGGGAAACTGACCTCCATTCCAGGTTGTTAATGACCCTTAGTTGCAGAGTCGGATTCAAAATGGACGCTGTGTTTATTGTGCGTCTTCACAGGCGTCGCCGGGCATCATTGCCAACCCGTTTGCGGCGGGCATCGTGCGTAAGAACAGCATGGAGAGCATCTCCTCTATAGACCGAGACCTGAGTCCCGAGGAGATGGACATCCTACAGAAGGTGAGAATAATATGACGCAGAAAGCAGGTGTGAGGTTCTGCTCTCAGGCTACAATGGATGGTGGTCGGTGCACAAGCCATGACCAGGTAAAACTAAGGAGGCAGAGATGCAAAAATATACTACATTTAAATCCACGCTCCAGAGAATAACACAAGGTGCTAGTGCAAAGTGATTAACAAAATAGGGAGCGTATGTTTCCTCAAACGCATAACAGATTGGATGCCCGTTAATATGAAACAGTTTGACCTAAAAATGTATTTCCTAGGAGGTGGAGATGGCGCGAGAGACGTCCCAGTGGGAGAGAGAAGAGGTGGTGAGTGAGACTACGTAGCCAAGTCCCCCCTCGCATGCTTTTTCTGCTACTGTGGCAAATAAACGGAGCACTTTTCTAATGTGTGTGGGTTCTATCCTTTCTCTCATTTTATCTTCTTTCTTACCCCCACTCCCTTTCTCCTTACCCCCACAATGTGTCTGGGTCGTCCGTACACCATCTCCACTCATCCCACCTTCACTCATTTCACCCTCATTCTCTATAATTACGTGTGTGTGTGTGGCTGGGTGTCCTCCTCCTCTACACCTCCCCCTTTTCTCGATGAAGGAGCGTATGCGCTTGGAGCGTGAGGAGGCTACTCGCCTGCTAGAAGAGGAGACCGAGGTGAGACCGATATCCCCTGGGCCTCCGAGTCCTCAGCTCAACCAACCATCTCCCTACCAGAGAGGGGACATCTCCAGTCCGGAAGAATTTACTATAATATTTGGATTGGAATGTTCTGGAAACTTTTGCTTCAATACATATTTATGTAATGACGAAGTAGCTTTGGTCAGTTACTGAGTGACACATGAGAGTAGTGTGACAGGAAGTGTTGGTCGTCCGTCCGCCCCCCTAGTAGGCCTGACACTCAACCTTCTGTTCCCTCAGAACCTGGGCACTGGACCTCTGAATCTGGACTACCGGACGCTGGCTGCACTGCCCACCACCGCTCTGCAGAAGGTCAACAGGGTAAGTTGAAGTTAACAATTTAAGGATTTTACTTGGTGGGTAAACGCAACCCCCATTTTGTTAATTACGGGGAAATGATGAGGTAACTCTTATATAGCCTGTGATTCCTGACTAAGGCTGTGAAATGCCTGGGTTGAAATGCCTGGACTTGTTTGCTGACTATCTTGGAAATGGCCCCATTGCGACCAGAATAGACCTCCCTGTGGAATCTGCCCTGTTTATCTTCCCAGGAAACTCTGTGACCAGAGGCCAAGCAGGTGCCTCTGGAGGCCAGGGGGAGAATGTTGAAACTGCCCCCCCCTCCATGTTCACAACTTTGACTCCTGCGTTTCTCGCCAACGTCTTGGGCGTCCTGTCTAGCGTACGCCAGGCCCAAAGAATCGACAGCGTCTACAATGCAACCTAACCATTCCGTTCAATTCTGTGACGTGATGATGAGGAACTGCATCCCAAAACGGGATCCATTTGTATTGTTAATGGAGACTGTTGCACTGCAGGTTGTGCTAATGGTGCGTCCACCTTGGCATAAAGACATCGCCTAAAGAAGAAGAAAAAGCCAGAGGCGAATGGAAGAGTGAGTACACAAAGAAAAACTAAAGGCTGCACAGGAATGTACATCATCTGCTGGGATGGAGGGAAATTATGCTGCCAAAATGGTTGGTAGCTGGTACAGTAAAAAGCACTGGAGTCTCTGGGTTAATTTGGGGGAGGGGGACAGCTGCCCCCAACACCACCCAGACTCTGCTCGGGGTTATTTTAAACCTGGCTGAGATTGGAGTCGGAGGGGTGCGGACAAAAGAGGGAGGGAGAGTGTCCCAACGTGGGTTCTCGGTCATTCAGTCAGTGTCCCTGGAAGAGTTTGGTCTGAGTGAAGCTACGACACCCCTGGTCCCTCCAGCCCACAGTGAGTATAGGGACAGTGCCAGACAGACTGCGGGTCGACTGTGCTCTACTTTGTGTCTTTCTCTCTTTGTCATCCTCTCTTTCTCATTTCTTGTGCGTTTCCTTCCTTGGTCTATTCCTTCGTACATTGAGATGCTCTCTGGACCGTCTTTCTGTCAGTTCTGTGTTCCAGCTCCATGTGTGAACGGCAGCCATTTTGCTAACGATGTGAATGACTTAAGGATTTATGAGCTGACAAGGTGCTGACTTTGGCCGTCTCAGGCCGGTCACTGTTTTAGAGTCTGCATAGATAAATGAATAGGCAAGGCTATAGTTTGACGAAATTGCTCTTTTTTTCCCCCCTTGCTTAGTTTATTGTAGGGATGTGGTTATTGTATTTCGAGCTATTTGAGTTAGATATTTATTTTCTCTTTATGCCATATTTTACTAAGCCATGGGGCTTTTCTGCGAACGCTAAATATATATACATATGTGTGTGTTCTGCAGCTGTTCTTCAGAAGATTAGTGCTTCTTGGCATTAAAATGATGCGGTAAACAGGATTGTCTCGTAATTAACCTTACTTGGCTCCAGCCTTTCCCAGGGCGGCTGGGTAACGTTAGTTGGCATGTTGGTCCCCCCCCAGCTGTCTTCTGAGCCTGTGCCAAAAGGGTACGTGTTCACATTCCACCCCAGCGGGGTGACCCCACTGACCTCCAATACTATAGGCGGCATTTTTACCGGCATGTCCGCCAAGACAATGTGTCAATTCAAGACTGCATGTATTCTTAGTGACGCCATTTGGATTGTCACGACATGTCAAGGCCATTGTCGTGGAATGCACGTGACTATCTCGTTCTGAAGTAACTAAGCCTCGTCCGACTTTAAGCCATTTGGCATATTTTGCACATTACATTTTGAGTTGATCGAAACCTGTGTTGGCTGTGGAGCACACTCTGTGACGCCACGTTCTGGTTAAAGAAGATTTGTTTAATCCAAGGACCTTAATCCACAGTTGTGTGCGGTTTTGTATCTAGTTACGCATGAAACCCGGCATCGTGGTCTGCTTCTGTAATGAGCTCTGTTGTCCTGTATGTGGAGTGTATTGAGGCCTGATTCGTAATGTAAGGAGTAAACTGGAGCCTATGTGTATTCTGTCCAACTGTACTGGTGGCGTTTTGGTTTATTGAAGACGGTGGCAGGGAAGGCTGCTCCAGTGTTAATGTGAGCGTAACAAGAAGGCTAGATAACCCTTTATCTTCTGGTATAACGGGAATCAAGAAACTCCTCTCCTTCTCCCCAGATGAAATTAACTGTCACATGGGCTGTGCGCCTCCCTTATACACTGAAAGCCCTTCTGCATTAGAGATGTTTTGCGCACGACCTGGACGGTAGGCATTTGAGATGTGTGTAAGGCTGAACATTATTCCAGATATTCCGTTTGGAAAATTCCCAAAATCAGAAGGGAATAAGCAGGAAATCCGGGTTTTCCGGAATACCTGGGGACTTTTGGCAAAGTTACTGAAATTTTGCAGCTGTATTTTGGACGCTGACTAGGCTGTGGATGTGTCGTAAGGCCTGTTTTCTGAGGATGGCGGTAGCACTATGTGCTGGTCACACATGGGTTTTGTGTTTGATGGCTCTGATATCTGGCCTGCCAGAGTGTCAAGTGGGTCGAACTCTGAGATTGGCTGCGTGTCTATTTTAGCATTTTACACAACACTGCTCCCCATATCTGTTATCCCATCTGTCTCCACCAGTCTCCATCTCTTATCTAGCTTGGACTTTACCTTCTGTTCTGTATTTCCACCTTCTCTGTATTTCCCTCACTTCTTTATTTATCGGTCTCTTTCTCTTCCTCAGTTCCCTCTTTCCCTCCCCCTTTCTGTGTTTTATCTGTATCCTTCTCTGTTCTGATTTCTATTTTCCTGTGCCTTTATCCCTCTCGCTCTCTCTCTCTCTCTCTCTCTCGCTCTCTCTCTCTCTCTCTCTCTCTCTCTCTCTCGCGCTCTCTCTCTCTCCCTGGCTCCTCCTCAGTTCGCTCCCTCTGTCTGTGTGACTGCCTTCATGGAGGCCCCCCTACAGACCCAATGTTCTGCCCCCTTAGAGCCCCTGGGCTTTGGCCTGGGGCAGCCCTCCACCTCCCTCTACCACGTGGACCCCCATGCTCTGCCTCAGTCCTGCCCCACTATGATCACAGAGGCCGAGCACCTCTACATGTCCCAGCACTCTCCCAGTCCTGCCATCACCTCCTTCAATCAAGAAGCAGCTAGACAGGAAGCCCCGCCTACCGGTGAAGATGAAGAGGAGGAGATTCTGGTGGACTCCCAGCCAATTAACTTCAGCGAGAACCCCTTCCTGGTGGCCAATCGCAAGGGAAAGGGCCGCCCCCCCTCGGAGTGTATCCTATCAGGGCCTCCCATGGGCTACGGGAGCGGCGGCAAGTTGCAGCCCTGGTTGTTCAGCAAGGCAAGCGGCCGGCCTGCCTGCGTGTGTGGGTTCTAGCCAGCATGGTGTGTGGCACAGTGTAGGAGTAGCTCTTCCCTTTGTCTCTGCGCACCAATAGAAATGTTTCAGATAAGAGTTTATGAGATGTGTTTTTGAGTTTTCCATTGTAACTTAACCATTAGGGTAATAAACTGATCCGACTTATTTTCGTGGCGTTTCTCCCTGTAGTCAAGGATACACGCGTGCTATTGTATGACCTCCTTGCTAATCACCAACCAGCCAAGATGACTTGAATGACCGAGATGTGTAAAGTCACCTGTTTTGATGGATGTCTCCTTCACTAACCCATTGAAAATAACCATGAGCAATTGAGCATGTGACTGTTGGAATTGAGATGGAGAAATGTCCTGCTATGAATGAGTGTGGGAGTGCAGAGAGCAGCAGGGACTCTGCAGTGACAACGTTCCCGCTGGAAGTCCTGGACTGGTAGGAATGTCCACTCAACAGCTGCGAGGAGGAACTCGAGCCTCAATCCTAAACATCTCAAGTATGAGTTTGAAAGGAACGGTAACCATGGTACAGTAGAGACACATGCTAAAGTGCATGGTGCCCAGCGGTAGCTGCTTGTTGACTGATATGAGAAGTGTCTGCTAGTATTTACTGCACCAATAGGGTTGCAACAATCTGGTGGCTTTCCCAGAAGTCCCACTGTTGTCCAGAAATCCTGGTCTTAAGTGTTCCACAACAAGCAGGAAAGTAAAATAGGTAAAAGCTGGGACAGCTGCTAAATCTCTCTCTGTCTCTCGCTGTGTGGTGTCTAGGCACCCTCCACTGAGCACCCCAGGACAGACAGTCCCATTAGAGATGCCCCCTACTCGCCTAGCACACAACCGGTAAGTCCACCCCACCCTCAACAAATCCTCTCATTGACACCTCCGCTTTCATAGCACCTATTTATGTTTTCCCATAAGTCACTTCAGAGAACAGGGTAGATAGCATTGTGGTACCCTACCTGCTGGTTCACCCTCTTCCTCCCTCCTTCCCTCCCTAGCCCAGTGCTCATTCCTCCACCAGTTCCCTGTGTGCAGGCAGGGAGACCCGCTTCGTAAGTGGTCTGCTCTGGCCTGGCTTTGTCCGCTCCGCTTCCATAGACTACCACTAGTAGAGTCTGATCCTTTTGCCATTGTGTCAGCTGTTTTTAATGAGCTGTACTACAGCAGAGCTATACTACACGTGTGACTGCTGAGCTTGCCATAGCCACGTATTACTGATGCTTTCTCTGCTTCATGCAGTATTCGACTGGTTGAAACCCCAAATGGTGCCCTATTGGCTTTTTTTATAGTGCACTGCTTTTTACTAGGGCCCATAGGGAATAGGGTGCAGTTTGGGATGCGCGCTCTGTTTTTGGAGACTCAGATTCTCTCCCTGTTCAGGACCCTACCCGAAACCTGTGCCTTTTTTTAATTCTAGCTTGGCTGGAATGTGTAAGGAACCCTGAGCTTTGCAGTGAAAACAATGTTGAAATATGTTTACCAAGTATTGGCATGTGTTCTGAGCTACTGCAGGTTGTTCAGTTTCAGAACAGATGTGTTCCAGAATTCAGAGCGAGAGTTAATTTTCCATCGTCAGGGTAGTAGTGGCGAAAGCGTTTCCATTCTGCATGTATGTTTGTGTGAGAACCATGTTCTTCGCCATGCCTGCATCTTGAAAGCGCCAGGGTGAAATATCCTCTAGGTAAAGATCTAGGATCAGCTTCCCCTTCCCCAATCCTAACCCGAACCATTAGTGGACAAAATGGCAAACGATTAAACGACCACGATCAGCATCTAAGGGCAACTTCACCCTATGTTGAAATGCTAGCATCGGGGTGTGTGACTTGTCATGTAAGCCATCGTGTCAGCTCCATGCATTCTGCTATGTTTTCTTTCAGGCAAGCATTCATTTCCCCCCCACTGCACTGCCTGCCAAGAATAACTCGCCATTGAGTCCCTATGAGGTATTGACCTTCAAACTAGCACGTATAGGGGGGGGCAAGATCTGTGCTCTCATTGACTTTCATTGACATTAAGCATTTCTAGTCCTTTCGCACTGTTGAGACTATATTGAAGATGTTAACATTTTTGTTGTGGTTTTCCCTTCCAGACGAGGCCGGGTTCCATCCAGCCACTCTCTCGTGGTGGCGGGCGACCAAGCACCTCGCCAGGCACTCCGGACGGGCACAGCAGAGACGGGCACAGCAGTCCC
This sequence comes from Oncorhynchus keta, assembly GCF_023373465.1. Lineage (NCBI taxonomy): Eukaryota > Metazoa > Chordata > Actinopteri > Salmoniformes > Salmonidae > Oncorhynchus > Oncorhynchus keta. The sequence goes on along the minus strand of NC_068424.1, from coordinate 29,781,777 downwards.
AACCCCTTCCAGCATGGCCCCTCTCCCATCAACTCCCAGACCTCTGTAAGACCCCTCACCACCACGTAGGGTGAGGGTGAGACCCCCCCAACCCCTTACCAAGTTCTGCCGTCTCATAAACCGGTGCCTCACTGACTCACAGCAGTGTCACGAATGCTATTTGACCAAAAAACATGTCAACATGATTTCATACTATTTCGGAAGCTACTTACCAAAGAGTTTGAATTGGGTCCCTGTCCCTGCATTCATTCGCACACAGGAACTCAAAGTAATAGCACTGTTGTTGAAGACAAGCTCTGTGAAAGTGGACCTGCATTCTCAGCCTAACTCGCTGCGACTGTAGCCAGAGACAACCAATTGCACACAGGGGAGTTCTGGAATGTTTGTTTCAATCCATCTGGTGATTGGGCTAAACCCCACGGCATCAACCCTCAGCTTTTAGTAAGCTATGGGTTGAATCTCAACCATCTCCCAGTTTCCTGTATATAAGGTTATTATCGCTGCCGAGTTGTGCATATTACCTGAGTGCCATAGCTTCAACAAGGCAGGCACATCCTCATCCGCCCAGCCCTACTGTCTCTCGAAACATCCCCCTCATGTCATGGTCTGTCTCCCACCTACCTGTTCTTCCACTTTCTTCTTCAGCTTGGCTGTTTTATCTCATAGTCCCTCTCCTTGTCTTGTTCTGTCTCCTCCTCCTTCCCTATGGCTCCTCCCACTTCATGGACCTCCCTCTCTTGCCTCCTGAACCCCCCCCCCCAGCTGCAGCCTCGTGCCCCCTCCCCTGACACAATCGATGAGTTCTCCCTGAACCCCAAGCAGGCATACAAGGCGTTTGCCGCCGTGCCTCACTCGCTGGCCATGCTGGAACCGCCGCTGCAGGTAGGCAGGTTGCCCCGCCCATGCACCCCCTGGGTCCCAACAAGCATGCTGTGGTGATCGTCTTCACCGTTTGGTTGTGTGTCCCCCCACCCCCAGTTTGGGCCTGTAACTGTGGTCCGTACTGTGTTGAAATGTACACAGCGGCAGCTCTGTCGTCCCGGTGCTGCTGTTCACAATTCACCCTCTGAAAACAACCTTTCCGTCATCAGCCGCCTGTAGCTCCTGTGCTGAGAAGTCCCATCCATTTTGAATCCCATCTCAACCATCCTCATCACCTTGTCTGCTTTGTGTCCATAGAAATAGAATCTATGATTGTATTTCTACGTTTGTGCCTCTTCACTGTGTGATGACTGGGCCGTTCCAATGGCTGCTTCCCTCTTACACACTCTCTTCTGCGTCCACCAACAGGACCTGTATGGCCAGAGGAACAACATCCACTCCAACCTGCCTTCTCCTTCTCTAGAGGTGAGCCTTGGTACCAAATTACAATACATGTTGTAGGTACAGCGTTAATGACCAGTGTGTTTTTGTGTTGTCTGTGTGATGTCGAATGAGTTCGAATGGCAACACAGGTCGGAATGTGTTCCAAGAAGTGCAGATAAAAACCTGTATTAAAGTGACATTGGCGGTTAGTCATGTCCCGTTGGGCTGACAGTCCGGTCACGTGACGACTTCTGTGGCTCTTTCAGCCTGAGCTGAACAATGAGGTGTTTGAGGATGAGGTAGAGGGGGACGGAGGACTAGGTGGAGGTCTGGCAGCCCACGTCTCTCCCCGACCCTCCCTCTCCTCTGACCGTCGGGACTATATGAGTCTGGCAGCAGTGCCACGCCTCTCCAGAGCCTCAATGGACATGGTCGTAAAGGTACCCCCCCCCGCCGTGCGTACCCGTAATCGGGCTCAGATCAAGCTGCGGTCCCCTTCGCTTTGGTGGTGATGGCAGTGTCTATATCACTGTTACTTACATAGAGATGGGGTGCCGGTGCTACATTTAATGCCAGAGGTAGGATCCTGTCAATCAATCATCCTTCTCAGAATGAATCGTAGCTAGTGGTGTTGGGTTGTGATTCAACTGCCTAATTGATCTTTTTCCCACCTACTGCTTGACAATCAATGAATACTGTGCTGAATGTACTGTAAAAACTTCATCTTCAAAACTGATTATTCTCAGTTCAAAATGGTGGTGTATCTCAAATCTGCATGTTTGGAAATAATTGCTGTGGGAATAATTGCTGTGGGATCTTGCATGTGTTCACATTTAGCACTTGGTTCTGCACGTCAAACCCTAAATGATGTCGTCTTTGGTCCCCGTGGCCACTCCAGAGGGCGGTGTGGGTGATGTTTGAGGACTGTTGCTCTGCCTCCATCCTAACCCTCCTATCCCCTACAGACTCCATCTCCTGGGGGCAGAGACAGCCCAGAGCAGCGCTCCTTCAGGGACAGACAGAAGTACTTTGAGATCGACATGAAGCAGCAGACGCCCGACAGCAAGCCCAAAGGCCGCGTGTCCCTGGTGGGAGCAGATGACCTGAAGAAGATGAGGGAGGAGGAAGGTTTGTCAGCCAGCCAAATAATACCCTTCACCCACTTCTAGGGGCGGCAGGTAGCCTAGTGGGTAGAGCATTGGGGCAGTAACCGGAAGGTTGCTAGATCGAATCCCCGAGCTGACAAGGTAAAAATCTGTCGCTCTGCCCCTGAACAAGGCAGTTGTCCTAAGCCGCCATTGTAAATAAGAATTTGTTCTTAACTGACTTGCCTAGTAAAATAAAGGTTAAATTGACAATTTAAAAAATATATAATAATTATAGGGTTTATAGGGTATACGTGTCCAGAAATCCTGTATTGGAGGATACTTAATTAGTTGCTTATTTCTTCATGATTCTGGGAATTTTAGATTTTTTTGAGGCGGGGGGGTTTGGAAAACCTGGGAATTTGGGGAAAGTTGATCTAACTCATTTTGGTCAGATGGACCAGTGTTTCCCCAACACCAGTCCTTGACTACCCGCAACATCACACATTTATGTTGCCCCTGATAAATCCACCTGTTTCAACTCCAGGGCTTGTTGATAAGTTGAATCAGGTGTGCTTGTTCATGGCTACAGCAAACAATGTGTACTTGTTGGGGGAAACACTGAGACTTTGATGAATCTCATCCTAATGGAACTCATTCTGCACCACCACCAAACCAGAGAGGAGATTCGAGCAGCGGGCGCGGGAGTACCTGATGGATGACGATGATGAGGAGGACGACGACCTGGTGACGCAGATGGGAGTGTTGAAGGCCACGGGCAAGGTGTTGCTGGACGGGGTGGAGTACAAGGTGGAGCCTGTGGCCATGCCCCCCAGGCACTACAACACGCCCCCCAGCTACAGCGCCACGCCCCCCAGCTACAGCGCCACGCCCCTAGCTACTGTGGCAGCTCAGGGTACAGCCTATTCTCTTGTTAGGAAATTAACTTTAAATCAAGATGAATTGATTGCTCATTATAATTTTCAGATGTTTGTTTGGATTAATGGGAGATTATATTGTGGAGTTTTATTTTAAATTCAGCATATTAATCTTCCCTTATTTATGGTTGTGCCAATAGGCCTTCGTCAGTTGATGGTAAAGGAGACTCCCAGAGGAATTCCTTAGAGGAGAGCTTCAGGTTGGATCAGCAGCGGCCCAACTCCATGACTGGGTAAAGACAACCTAACACTTCCTGGATTTTAAGCCATATCCTTGCGTGTGTTGATTATCGGCATCATAGTCTCTGTAGTGGGACGCATCTTCCGAACTTGTGTGACACTACCGAGTCTCCTGAAGTGTGTGTGTGTGTGTGTGTGTGTGAGAGCAGTGTGTTTTGACATTGTGTGTTCCACCCCCTCCTCCAGTCTGATCCCAGTGTACCCTGGAGAGTCGGGGGCTCCCATCCGGACGGCCAAGGCAGAGCGGAGGCAACAGGAGCGGCTGAGGATGCAGAGTCCAGAGCTGGTCCCGTCCGGAGACAAGGACCTGTCCCCCGCCGAGAAACGGGCTCTGGAGGCTGAGAAGAGAGCCATGTGGAGGGCAGCAAGGTACACACACACACACACACACACACACACACACACACACGCTTACACAATCACACACTCACAAAAGGACATTTTGAATATGTGTGAACAAAAAAGGACATAGAATATATTGATTTAAGTACTGAGCCAAGTAGAAAACAGTAGGGGCCAATATTGCTATTTTCCTTCCCAAGCTCTTTTTCTGTGTTTCTACTGTCTTTGCTTTTGTCAGATGTTTCTTCTCATCTTTTCCTCATGGAATTGTCAGAGATTCTATCTACTTCTGATCTCCTCCCTCTCACTGTTTTCATCTCTGCTAGACTGGTCTCATTGGTTTTCCCCTGACACACTCTCTCCTATTCGTTTCAATGTTTTATCTCCCATCTCTGCTTTTTTTCTTCTCTCTGTGTCCCCTATCCGCCCGTCCCTCTGTGCGTATTCCTGTCCTCCTCCCCCTCTCCCCCCCACCTCGTTGCGGGAGCAGGCCCTATGGCCTAGAGGAGGATGTTAGGCAGTATGAGCAGGACCTGGCTAAGAGGCTCTACCAGTCGCGAGTGAGGGCGTCTCAGGGCACCGTGCCGCCCCCTCAGCCCCAAAACGCTGCCGCTTCCTCCGCTGCCTCCCAGCTCAGGTCTGCTCACCTCACCCACTGGCCCAGGCCCACACACCCATGTGGGGGTTGTGCTGCTGTGGGGTGCCATGGTTTGGGGGGGGGGTTGTTGAGTTTTAGGGGTCCAAGCAAGTGTACTCAATACGACTGTGCCTCTAACTGCTTTTCACCGACTGCTTTTGACGTCACTGCTTCTGCACGTCCTGGCTGGCTGCGTCCATTCGCTCAGTCGCTAGCTTTGTCTCTTACTTTGTTAAGTTCTACGTCTCAATCTCTCTCTCTTTCTCTCGGTCTCTCTCGCTCGTCTCTTGGTTTTACTCCATCTTTTGTCGTACTAACAGTGTGGCTGCAGCAGTCTGTGAGCTGGGGGCCTGTCTAGGTAGTCCTTCTCCTGGATGCTGTCTGCCATGCTAGTCTTGATACTGTAGTCTTAATAACAAGCGTTTCTGTGTTGAGTGAGCCACAGCAGGCCAGGACAAGGAGCACCCAACAGCTGGTGTTGTCTGATTGTCCTCGCCACTCCATTAGAGCACCGTGCCTTAGTATCCTCTCGCTCTCCCTCACTCTCCCTCTCTCCTGTCCCTCTCTCTATCTGATGGTGTCCTCTCTCTCTCTCCAACAGGATGAAGTCTCTGGAGCAGGATGCTCTGAAGGCTCAGATGGTCATCGCTAAGTCTCGGGAGGGAAAGAAGCGTGGCACGCTAGACCAGCTGGCCGAGTCACCCTCGCCCGCCCCCACGCCATCCCCTACCCCTCTGGAAGGTACGTCAGTGGCTGTCTCATGTATTGTCACACAGCTCAGCCCCTACATTAATTCACTCTCACTCAATGTCTGTATCTCAAATGGCACCCTGCTTTTGACAAGAGTCTTATGGTGCGCTATATAGGGGATAGGGTGCCGTTTGGGACACAGACTCTCACTCGATACCGCAGCGCTTCAATCATTGACTGGATTCAGACTAATAGTGTCCTAACCCACCTCGTTTTTCTGTCTTGTACAGATTTCAGTCCCAGAGGAGTGACGTCACCAGGCAGACTGGTAAGGATTGAGTCTTCTGCTTTTTGTGTTCGTAGAGATGTCTCTACTGACCTATTTCAATCTAGGGTCTTGTTGCTTGGACAGCCAGAGCTCATTTTAACTGAGAATAACAGTCTAACTTTTGCCTTCCTTATCTTTTTAAGTAGCTGTTCCGGTGAGAGGTGTTCCACCATCAAGTGTGTTTATTTGTAGACAGAAAAGTTATTGTTAATGGGCTTTAAGGCACATTGACATTTTTCTCCACCATTCTACACAATCATCACTACAGCCAATCAAATGCCAGGATCATCACCACAGCCAATCACATCCCTCTCCCTCCATAAGCCACACTGGACTGTAGTATGAGTCATCCATCCACCACCTGCTGCCTCCTCTCTCTCCTTCACTTTCCCTGTCCCTCCTTCACTCTCTCCCTCTTTCCTGACCTCTTCCTCATTCCTTTCTGCTGTCCTTCTAGTCCCTGTCGGAAAAGAAGTTTGACTACCGACAGTTTGCTGCCATTCCTTCTTCCAAACCCGTATACGACATCCAGGTATTGCCTGCATGCTGAGCTCCCAGGCCCCAGCCCTCCCTTTGGCTTTCCCTGCTGCCTCTGCCCCAGGACCCCCCTTTTCTCCCCTCTAGTCCTCCAGTAATCAGACCTTATACAGCGGCCGCCATTTTGGCTCTCCACCTGATTTGATTTTTTCCCCTGCTCCATTTGAGGCATATGGCTTGCTAGTTGTTACCTCTGATTTAGTTGATGAATAGATCCTGGAAAAAACATGCTAATACACTAACACACCAGTAAGCTACTGACCACGTAATTAAATCAGGCCCCGGGTTTCCTATCAGGATGACCTCTCACCTCCACTTAAAGCTTTCCCTCATCCCTGTTCTCCCACTCACCATCCAACACTCACCAACCAATCCCTTTGTTTATTTTCAACCCAACTAACCAACCAGCTTTCACCCAGCAACATCAACATTCACCAACCAGTGATTTTAGCCCCACTACACAGCCAGCAATTAGAAACAGATACTGCATCTCTCCCTCCTTCTCAGCCACTCTCGCTCTCCCTCCCTCTGTCCATGGCTGAGGCTGAGCTCTGTCTGTCCTGGTTCCTAATTCCGTCTCCCAGTACCAGGCAGACCTAACGACACAGCATCCTCCATTTGGTATCTTCCGTCATGCTCTTGACTCCTGGTGCATACAATTTTCCAGTCTATCACTTAACCTAACCAGCATATTGGCGATGGGAACATCCTGGGCCAAACAGAATGTCTCCCTAAGCTTGGATCTCAGCCTGCATGGGGAGGAGTCTACAGGGGAAACAGGGGGTTCCATTGGGGCCAGGGAGACTTGTTTCTCAGTTGTTGTGGTGGGTTCTGGTCCAGTATTTTGTAGTTGTCTGTACTGCTATCAGTCTTCTGAGTTGGGGGGTTTATGGCTTCTTCTGTAATGTTATTTTGTATGGTGTCTGTCGATTTAAATGTTTTTTCAGTCAGTCTTCCACACTGAAAGGCCACCAAATATTCCTCCACTGCACCCGTTGTAATTTGGCCTTAGCGTTCTATATTTAACATGCTGTTCATAACTAATGAAGACCAAATTAAATGTGTCACCCGCTTCGTAAACAACAGGTGTAGACTAACAGTGAAATGCTGACTTACGGGTCCTTTTCCAACAATGCAGAGACGAGAGAAAAAAATCTTAAATAGAAATAATGACACGAGGGATAACTAGTAAATAATAACATGGCTCTGTACTCGAATAGTTCCACCATTTAATCATTTGATGTTCTTGAAGCCAGCTTTCCTAGACTTCATGTGCCTCGTGACCGAAATCCAGTGGAACTAAAGAGGCCAGTAGTCTGCACTGATTTGCTGCCCACTAACTCAGGGGGACACTGGAATGTGCAGAACCTCTCTAGAATACAGTCACTGAGCTGCTATTTGGTGGGCTTTAACAATGTGTGTTGACCTCGGTGTACGTGTGTTGACCTCGGTGTACGTGTGCACCCTGTATGGTTGCGTTCTGATTCTCCACCCTTGTCTCAGAGTGCACCTTCACATTCCCTATGATGGAATTAAAGGTTTAAATCAGGGAGTGTGGAAGTGCTGAAGTGTTGAGACTCGGGACGCATGTATGAGTGTTGAATTCGCACCAAGATGGGCTACTGTGTGTGCTTAGTCCAGATACCTGTGTAGTGGGCTGTGACTTTCTCTGCTGCATCGGTGACTGTGGTTCTGCTCAGCGTCTTGTAATGGTTCCTTGCCTGTGAACAGCTGCTCTCTGTGCTGTACCTGGGTGATGGAACAACCCCCGGAACTGATGGACTAACACAACCGTACCTTTTTAACTTCCCGATTCCTAACATCAGCCTGACCAGACTGCGGTGGCTGTGGGCAGGTGGAACCTACCTACCTTCTCCCCCCACTTGCTGCCAAAGTGACTGCCTGGGTCAAGACCCACCCACTGCCAGTCCCCTAACCCAACTTGGTGAAGGTGTTCCTGGGATAAAAGGTGGCCACATTCCCTGGTCTTCATCCACTCACACTCTCTCTGTGTCCTTTTCTTGCAGTCCCCTGACACGGTCGACGACTTTCAGTTCATTGACGACGGCTCCAGTAACCCTGGTGAGTGTCAGTTGGTCCGGGTCTACAAAACCTCTTGACAACCACAGCATGTGAGGTCCAGCATCTCTGTTGGTAAATAGGGTACTTTAATTAGGATTAAGCACAAGGGCTGCAAAATTCTGTTAGCTTTCCCTAAATGGCCAGGTTTACCAAAAATCCTGGTTGGAGGATTCCCAGATGTCCTGCCTATTCCCTCCTGATTCCTGAAATGGTCCAACCGGGACCTGGCAATTTTGGGGAAATGACCAGAATTTTACAGCCCTAGCCCATATAATGTACAATATGTTATCCTGATCACTCTTATCCCTTTGATTCAGGTGACTTCCAGGGATAAGCAACTCCTATTGGTAGGATTCACACACTGCGTGTTTCTGAGTGTGTGTGTGTGTGAGCACTTTGGCCTGAGTGTGTGAACTGCTGTGCGTTAATGTGTCGTGTCGTAGGACCATTCGCTCTCTTGCGCTCTCGCTTGTGTGTGGAAGGGAATGGTTTTGTCCTGATATTGCTGTAGCCTTTGTAACAGTGTCGGTCGTTGTGGAGGCTACAACCGCATCAGGGCATGGGATGTTTTCCAACGTTGGGAGGGGGTTTGCTTTACCATTGATGGCTTCTCCAGCTTGCCCATTCCTCAGGTATCAACCAGCTACTGTAGCTAGGTCCTTCAAACATGCTACAGTACTGTACATATTGTTTGGTGTGTTTAAACTCACAATACTGCTGATCCAGATCCTGCATGAACTCAAATTTACTAAACCAAAGACTTAAAGGTGAAGTCGAGGATTTTGCAGCTTCACTTTAGATGGTTCCTCACCTTGAAAGTAGTCTATGGGCCAAGATAAACTAATCGATGGTTCTGTGTTCTTTAAAAAGCCCACTACAAATTTAAGCAGACTTTAGCCACTGCTAGCTACTTTCAGGGTGAGGAACTGTCTAACATTAAGTTGGTAAAATACTACACTTCCCCTTCAAGACATTGAGAGCGTCCAATTATTTCGAATACATTTTCCTTCATTCAACTTTTTTGCTATTTCTACTTCCAAATGGGACAGTTTGGTTTGCAGCTGCTGGTGTTGTTGGGATAAGGTTACTGCATCTGTTCAGAACCAAGCCTCTCCTTTCCCCCACTCAGCCCCCTGCCTATTAGGAACTGTATCGCTGGTGTTGCCGGGCAGACTAGCCACGCTTTCTCTCCCTCTCCTCTCTCTCAAAGCAGAGCTTGCTCTTACTGGCCATAGCTCTGGCATTGGGGGAAACTGTTGTCTGTATGATTCACTGAAAGGTGAACCTAGATTTAGTCTCCAGTGTGTTATGTTGATATTGGTGTCTCTGTGCCCGCCAGTGCCCGCTGAGGTCCCCACTGCCACCTCAACGCTGGAGGAGATGGCCCTCTACAGAAACAAGCGCAAGCTGAGGCAGGGCCGCCGCAGCCTGGAGACCGCCGTGCCCACATAACACCTCACACACCTACCGTAGGAGACTCGGGAGTGACACACACACCACACACACACACACACACACACACACACACACACACACACACACACACACACACAGGTGGCGCTGAATCACTATACACTACACACACTCACAAGTTTGGGAGATGCGTCCCATGTAACCACTGCAGAGACTATGATGCTGATAATCAACAAACACATACCATGTCATGTCCTGCGTGCCAGTCTTGCCTTGACAGTCTGAGGATGAGTTGGCATCAACACAAGGCCCAATGTTCCCGATTACCAGGGAGGAGGAGGGCCTGTGAGGCTAGCATTTCGTTTCAACGTTTTCCTTTTAATTTGGGTTATTTTTCTTCAGTTTGCGTTTTAGAAGCTGAATTATATTAACAGGCGACTTATGTTTTTATTTTTGCGCCTCTGATTTTTTTGCCGTTTTAAAAGAAAAATGTGTTCTGGAAGAGCAATGGAGAAAAAAAATGAAATGTGTAGCTGTAATACTAACTTTTCAGATGCTATTTTGGAGGTTTTCAGTGAATAGATTGTGAAATGTCAGGGTTTTTAGTGGGCTTTGGGGAGGGGGAGTGTATATATTGTAGGAGGTGGGAACATACTGCTACCTTCACTGCCACGTGTGCAATGCATTTTAAACACTACGTACATATCTCGATTGCACTGCTTAGAAAACATTTTCATCTTTTTAAATAATTTATTTTGCTTGCGTTTTATTACTCTAATCTGAAGCCTCCCCTCTAATACATTGTTGTTAATCCCTGTACAACCAAACAATGGCGCGGTGCATAGCATTTTATTTATCCTAATGACATCAAAGCATATGGTATCATATTCATAATGATCTTATGAGGCAACCGCCTTTTTTTAATCATCCTCAACCCGCTTCTTTTTTTGGGGGGGCCAATGAATACATTTGTTTTCACTTTGTAAACCAGGTTCTGACTGATGAAACGTCCCTAATGTAGCATGGTACATGTACGGGCTGTCACATACTCTTGTAGGGAAACTGATCTCAGTACAGTTTGTGATATCAGTGGACCAGTGTAAAGGAGCTGTCCTAGACCAGGTTTATGAGTCTGTCAGAATCCCATTCTCGAGAATGTAACGACACTGGAGAGACCAGCAGACATGCATATATTGACAGAAATCTGATGAGCCTCTAGTCCTAATTCAAAATGCCTGTCAATTTGTGAACATAAACTCAGTATCAGCTTCATCTCCATTGACATTATATACGGTACTTTCCCAGCCCTTTTTGGGAACATAATTTGTCAATGTGAATCTCACTCATATCTTTCATATCTGGATAGTATTCTAGATTTGGCAGGTGAAGGTAGCAGGTGTTTGCTTATTTTTGTATCTGTCTTTGGTTAATTTAAATCTGACGCCACTGAAAATCCTTTATCATTGTGTGAATAATGTACAAAATACTAAAAGGAAAGCAAAACTTAATGGTCGGAACTGAGCCAGTCTACGAAGCCACGACCAAGCAAGTGTCTGGACTGGGGAGCTCTCACTCTTGCTCTCTCGCCTTTGCTCTTTTTTTCTCTCGCTCTCTCTGCATGTATATTGGCTTTACTGTGAGAACCTGTAGAGGCAGAAAACGTTTTGCTAATCCCTCTCGATCTCATTCGACCATCATTCTCAATCTCTTTCCTCTGCTTTACCTGCTGCTGTCAGTGGATGTTATCTGATTGCAGCATTGTTGGAGAAGCGCGTTTTAATCATAGCTTTCTGTGTTGCTCTCCCTGACTGAAATTCAGTTAGGTTGATAACATTTGCAAATGGCTGATTTTCTTAGTAGGTTAAACTTTACAGACAATGGGTCCTCCATTTAAGGCAGAACTGTTTGGTTATCTCTTCTTGAATTCTCTTGGGGCTGTTGTTTTTCCAAATGGGTCGGAGAAGGGCAGAAGTGCTGGGGTCAAGGGTTAGAGCTCATCCAAGACTGTAACTAGTGAATTTGTACAACCAAAGAAGTCTATTTTGTCGTTCAGGAACAATAAAATTTACTTTTCATTTAACAAGCTGATTCATTGCATTGTGTCCTTGTATTCTAGAATCTAGATTCATCTATTTGTAATCTGTCCAAACTGATGAGGAATCTGACAACCTGCAGTGAACCTATTTCTCACGCAGTCAAGGAGCTCGTTTAAATCCATTGCGATTGACATTTAAAGGCAATGTTACCGGAGTTTGCATTCACGGTAAACGCTACATATGGTCGGGTCAATTGGAAATGACCTTTTCAGCCTGTGGTGCCTGGCTTTAACACATTTTTGGTATGTCGATTTAATATTAGCGTTTTCCAAAAGTTTACATACGTAAACTTGATAAATGCATGTTTTATTTTGTTTTCATACTACAGTCAATTATTTTTTTATCACTTAAATTGACGGACATGCATCAATAATTGCAAATCTCACTACATTGAATCACGCAGAATTGAGAACGTCAACCTTTACGCAGTAACTTATGGCTTTATGTAAAGACAATTTCCTATTGGGCTGACATTGCAGCGTTTACCGTGAAGGAACTCTGCTAACATGGGAACATTTACCTTAAATTCAATGACGTTGAATCTCCGCCAATTCGTGACTGCATAGAGCCCTTACTTTGAAGAGATGGTCATTTGGGTATAAATAGTGTTTGGTAGTCTAAATTCAGTGTAGCCTACTTGTCTTTAACTGCCATTTCCTGAAAGTCCCTCTTCCCACACACCAACTTATTTTTCTCAGCGTCAGAAGCATCTTCATTCATCAAATTTGGTGTGGTTATCCTTATATTCTCCAGATACAAAGGGAATTGTCCACATGTCCTAACCCTAACCCCCCCCCCCCCAAAAAAAAAGCTTTCATGCACTCACTGCTCTGTCCTGGAGCATCTTAATAAAAAATCCCTTAATTTCCAGGTGTTAAACCTGGGTTATGATGCTGCAGGTTGCTAGTTTGATTACCCAAGTTTTCTAACAACTGTTTTCAAGTTGAATAAACTATCAGCAGGAGAGCCTAAACAGGAGAAGGCTGGCAGGTCCTCTAATGGCACAGGGTGTAATGAGGGTAGCCATGCAGCAATACCTTGGTTTGAATCCTGGTGTGTAGTTTTAAAATTACTGCCATAGAAGTAATCAATCACTTGTAGATCAAATTAAAAAACAATGTTAGGTCGCCAGTGTGTCTTTATTCAGGACAAATCCAAGGCAATAATTATTGGTGAAATGGATCGAATCAAGCAGTTCTCCTTCAGATGACAGAGAGAATGGCAGGCAGTTTGGTTCTCCCAGAGCCCCTTGGTGTAGTCTTCTGGACTGGTGTCTGAGACATGGCCTTGCTGTAGTTCCTCTGCACAGATAGGAGAGACCAGAAGGCAAACAGAACACATACATTTACTCTCTGGATGCTTCCCAAATAGTACCATAGTTCCTTTATAGTGCACCGCTTTTGACCACGGCCTGTAGGGCTCAGAGCAAAAGGAGTGCAGGCAATAAGGGTGCCATTTGGGATGAAGTCTCTGTTTGTGGGTGGGGTAATTAACAGGCTTCTAGTGTGTGAGTGACAACTGCCATAGTAGTATTGTATAGCCATACTGCTGTTTTGGTCTGTGTGTGAACAAGTGACACTGTTACTCATTCATTACCCACAATGAGGGTGTGTTTGTTTGCGCGAGACTGACCCTCTGTACAGTCCTGTTCTGAGCATTGTAGAAGGAGATGGCACTGGGACTGTCTGCTAGCAGCTCATAGCGCAGACGCTCAAAGTGCTCCTGCTCATCCTCCTCCTGTGGACAAAACACCATAAGATATTAAGATTGACATTGGAACCATGCAATATAAATGACTTCTCTCCTGTTAAAACCACAGTTGTAACCATGAAAAATGAATGACTTGTCTCCTGTTAAAACCACAGTTATGTCCCAAATGGCACCCTATTCCCTATATAGTGCAATACTTTTGACCAGACCCCTATGGGCTGGTCAGACTCACCAGTGCCAATGCCTTGTACGCAGGCACCAGTCCAGGCCTGATGGGTCCTCCAGATCTCAGCAAGGCTTGCACCTCCTCAGGAAGCAGGAAGGACTCATTATACCAGCTCTCAAACTCTGACACACACAAGGGACAGGCTGTCAATGTGGGACCATCACCCTGTGGCTTTCTGAGAGGTACAGCCAGTCCCAAATCACTGCCTACCTCTTCCCTTTGGCCCCTTTTTTCCCCCTGCAGATCCGTAAGGTGGAAGCAATATATGGTGGAAACTCCACCACTGCACTGCTTAAACCTATCCAGCCCCTACAGATATGCAAACATCTAGGGGCCACGGGGGAGGGGTAGGGAGCATATTGGGACTGGCTGGTAGAGTCCTCCTGGTTCATGCTAACTTTCTCGGTCTATTCAGAATCAGTCATGGAACAACTGTCTTCTCCCATGATACGTCATGACAGTTGGTGTGAAGAACGGAAGTAGTGGGTGTGATGCCAGAGTTTGAATGCTCACCGGTCAGTAGGCGTGTCCTGCACTGGTCCACTAGGTGCTGGCAGTAGCTGACCTCTGCCTTGGTGCCGCGCAGCTCCTCGTACTGCTGTCGGTACTGAGTCTTCAACTCCCTCAGACGCAGGGTCAGAGACAGCTCTGCCTCATCCAGCACTGGGACCCCCTCCGCACTTACAAACTGACCTACGGGAAGACACACAAGATACTAATATAGCTACAGCAATCAAATGAATGGACCTTTTGTCTGATTGGCATGCATTTCCACTTTAATGTGAATGTAAAATACCCTACATTTTCTTGCCCTCTGTTTTAATTATAGGCTCATGTTGTACCGGCTTACTTTTCACCCTGTTTGTATTTGAGTATTTCCAAAAGTACATGCCTGTACTTTCCAAGTGTATTTCCAAATACATTCAAGCACTTGTGTTTAAAAAACATTTTTATACACACACACACACACACACACACACACACACACACACACGTGTGTATAAATATAAACACGGCAAAAAAAGAAACATCCTCTCACTGTCAACTGCGTTTATTTTCAGCAAACTTAACATGTGTAAATATTTGTATGAACATAAGATTCAACAACTGAGACAAACTGAACAACTTCCACAAATTGAATCATATGTCCCTGACCAAAGGAGGGTCAAAATCAAAAGTAACAGTCAGTATCTGGTGTGGCCACCAGCTGCAGTGCACCAGATTTGCCAGTTCTTGCTGTGAGATGTTACCCCACTCTTCCACCAAGGCACCTGCAAGTTCCCGGATATTTCTGGGGGGGGAATGGCCCTAGCCCTCACCCTCCGATCCAACAGGTCCCAGACATGCTCAATGGGATTGAGATCCGGGCTCATCGCTGGCCATGGCAGAACACTGACAGTCCTGTCTTGCAGGAGATCACGCACAGAACAAGCAGTATGGCTGGTGGCATTGTCATGCTGGAGGGTCATATAAGGATGAGCCTGCAGGAAGGGTACCACATGAGGGAGGAGGATGTCTTCCCTGTAGCGCACAGTGTTTAGAAATTGCTCCCAAGGATGAACCAGACTTGTGGAGGTCCACAATTTTTTTCTGAGGTCTTGGCTGATTTCTTTTGATTTTCCAATGATGTCAAGCAAAGAGGCACTGAGTTTGCAGGTAGGTCTTGAAATACATCCACAGGTACACCTCTAATTGACTCAAATAATGTCATTTAGCCTATCAGAAGCTTCTAAAGCCTGACATAATTTTCTGGAATTTTCCAAGCTGTTTAAAGGCACAGTCAACTTAGTGTATGTAAACTTCTGACCCACTGGAATTGTGATACAATGAGTTATAAGTGAAACAATCTGTAAACAATTGTTGGAAAAATGACTTGTGTCATGCACAAAGTAGATGTCCTAAACTTTGTGGACTGGTTGAACAATGAGTTTTAATGACTCCAACCTAAGTGTACGTAAACTTCCGACTTCAACTGTATAGTACCAGTCAAAAAACATCATCTCTGCAGCACTCCATCAATCAGGCCTTTATGGTAGAGTGGCCAGACACCACTCCTCAGTAAAAGGCACATGACTGCCCACTTGGAGGTTACCTAAAGGACTCTCAGACCATGAGAAACAAGATTCTCTCGTCTGTTGAAACCAAGATTGAACTCTTTGGCCTTAATGCTAAGCGTCACGTCTGGAGGAAACCTGGCACCATCCCTACGGTGAAGCATGGTGGTGACAGCATCATGCTGTGGGGATGTTTTCCAGCGGCAGGGACTGGGAGACGAATCAGGATCGAGGGAAAGATAAACGGAGCAAAGTGCCAGAGATCCTTGATGAAAACCTGCTCCAGAGCGCTCAGGACCTCAGACTGGGGCGAAGGTTCAGCTTCCAACAGGACAATGACCCTAAGCACACAGCCAAGGCAACGCAGGAGTGGCTTCAGGACAAGTCTCTGAATGTCCTTGTGTGGCCCAACCAGAGCCTGGACTTGAACCTTATCAAACAGCTCTGGAGAGACCTGAAAATAACTGTGCAGCAACACTCCCCATCCAACCTGACAGAGCTTGAGAGGATCTGCAGACAAGAATGAGAGAAACTCCCCAAATATAGGTGTGCCAAGCTTGTAGCGTCATACCCAAGAAGACTCGAGGCTGTAATCGCTGCCAAAGGTGCTTCAACAAAGTACTGAGTAAACGGTCTGAATACTTATGTACTGTTTTCTCATTATGGGGTAGGGTGTGTAGATTGACAAGGGGGGGGGGGACTATTTAATTCATTTTAGAATAATGCTGTAACGTAAAGAAAATGTGGCAAAAGTCAAGGTGTCTGAATATTTTCCGAAGGCACTGTGTACACACAGGCGTGTAGGTGACCCAGGCTTCACAGGTGGAAAGTAGTGTGCTAATGCAGACGGCTTGATACATGGCGACGTTGGTGTGGAGGAGGAGATCCCTGTTTTGGAAGTCCCTGCATCGGAGTTTCCCCGAAGGCAGCTGAGGCTAGCTTGATCCAGTTTTGAATTTCATAGTCGATGCTGCAGTCCTCCAAGAGGATGTTGCCCAGGTATTTGAATGGCGGGACTAGTGCCAGTGATGCGTGTTCCATGGTGAAGACATGGTGGGTAGAGGGCTGGATCTCCATTGGCCGACCACCTCTGTCTTGGTGGTGTTGAGACAGTCCCATCCTTCTTGACTCTGACAGCCGTTACAAGGACGGACTGGAGGTCTTCCGGAGTGTGGGCCACGAGCAAAGTCATCAGCTCAAGACCCTGCTCCATCGAAACCTTGGTGGTTGCTTGGAGCCTTCTGATGTTGAATGGGTTTCTATCCAGCCTGAAGTCCACCGCAACCCCACTGCTGTCTTCAAGCTCCTTGTGGACAAGCTGGGTGACACAGAGTAGGAAGATGTTAAAGAGTACAGGTGTCAGCGCCCACCCCTGCCTCACACCAATGCGTACTCCAAAGGGCACTGACTCCTACCCTCCTATGGCCACCCGAGTCATCATCCCATCATGGAACTGGCAAAGGATGTTGACAAATTTGAGTAGAATCCCCCATAATAGTTCCCTGCTTAGTGTCAAGTCTTGGAGTGGTCGACAAAGGCTATGAAAGGCCTTCTCCTGGAGTTGCTGTGCTCCTGTTCTTTCTGAAGCCCCATTGTGACTCTGCTAGCAGGTCTTCTGTGATGTTATTCACCAGCCTATGTTGCATCACCTTGGCCAGGACCTTTTCAGCAACAGCTATGTTTATTTTACCTTTATTTAACTAGGCAAGTCAGTTAAGAACAAATTCTTATTTTCAATGATGGCCGAGGAACAGTGGGTTAACTGCCTTGTTCAGGGGCAGAACGACAAGAAGGGATGTCCCCCGGCTGTTGCCAACAGATGGACTTGTCACCCTTGTTCTTATAGATGGTTACAATATTTGCATCCCGTCACTGTTGGGGGATGATCTCCCGGTCCCAAACCTCTGCGCCCAGAACATCTCACTATGACGAAGTCGATCAGGTGCCAGTGCTTGGAGTGTGGATGCATCCATTATGTTTTGTATTTGTTCTTCTGCTGGAACAAGGTGTTAGTGATGATGAGATCATGCTTGGCAGTCTCATGCCATTTTCATTTTCATTGACCTGGCCAACACCATGCCTACCCAGGTGGTAGAAGCAGTCCTTTGCCTCATTTTCAGATGGTAACGATGTGTATGCACTGAGAAGAGTGGCATAGTGAATCTTGCCTAGAGGGATACGGAGAGACATGAGTCTTTCACTTATGCCGACAGGTGTTTCGGTGAAGAGGCTGTTCTTACTTGCCAGTCCCACACCGTGCTGATGTTGTTCACCCAGAGGATAACTTTTCCAGAAGGTGTAGCCTTCTCCCTCCTCTTTCAGGGACCCTTCATCCAGGAACCTGGTCTCAGTCAGGGCAGCGATGTCAATGTTGTAGCACCTTAATTCTGCGGCAATCAAGAGCTGTTCTCCCATGGGGTCTATCGTTATTGTTGTCAGCGTCCAAAAGAGTTCTGATGTGCCATGTTGCCAGTTTCAGGGGAATTATTTTCTTGTGCATTTTTCGACCGCTGAGTGGAACTCCCGATAGGTGCAGTAGCCTATCCAGGAAGGAGTGAGTGGGCAATTTTTAGGCCACCTTTTCTAGGCCTCTTCCCAGCTGGGGTGAGCAGTGTGGCTCCTAAATAGGCTGCTCAGTCACACAGGGCTCTGCCGAGAGCAGCTGCCACTCAAGTCCCAACTGCTGGCGATCATAATAGCTCTGTCCCGCTGACATGAAGGGGTCTGATTAAAGGCTCTCTGTGCATTCACTCCTGCCACCAGGCTTTAGTAATTGAAGTATCCTAGATAGTATTTGAACCGACAGAACCAGTCAAAAGTTTGGACCCACCTACTCATTCAAGGGTTTTTCTTTATTTTTACTATTTTCTACATCGTAGAATAATAGTGAAGACATGAAAACTCCCGAGTTTCGCGGCAGTCTAAGGCACTGCATCTCAGTGCTAGAGGAGCCACTACAGACAGTTTGAATCCAGCCTGTATCACAACCGGCCATGATTGGGAGTCCCACAAGGCAGCGCACAATTGGCCCAGCGTCGTCTGGGTTTTTGTCGGTGTAGGCCATCACTGTAAATAAGAATCTGTTCTTAACCGACTTGCCGAGCAATTAAAAAAAAAAAAAAAATTAAAACTATGAAATGACACATATGGAATCATGTAGTAATCAAGAAAGTATTAAACAAATCAAAGTATATTTTATATTATTTAAGGTAGCCCACCTTTGCCTTGATTACAGCTTTGCACACTCTTTGCATTCTCTCAACCAGCTTCGTGAGGAATATTCTGAGCACTTGTTGGCTGCTTTTCCTTCACTCTGAGATGTATCTGTTATTTATTTGGGATGCAATCTGAGGTGCAGTTAACTCTAATGAACTTATCCTCTGCAGCAGAGGTAATTTTTGGTCTTCCTTTCCTGTGGCAGTCCTCATGAGAGCCAGTTTCATCATTGCGCTTGATGGTTTTTGCAACTGCACTAGAAGAAACTTTAAAAGTTCTTGACATTTTCCGGATTGACTGACCTTCATGGTGGACTGTCATTTCTCTTTTCTTATTTGAGCTGCCATCAATGCAAAGGGTGGACTTGGAAAAATCTCCAATATAAAATATATTTTAATTTTTCACACTTTTTTGGTTACCACATGATTCCATAAGTGTTATTTCATAGTTTCGATGTCTTCACTATTATTCTACAATGTGGAAAATAATACAAATTGGTACTGTAGGTCTGACACACAACGACTGGTACTGTAGGTCTGACACACAACCACACACACACACACACAGTTTTGAGCTCCCATACCCTGGCTCTGTCTCTTGTCTCTCCACTGGTGCAGGGCTGTGCTTGTGCTGTCAATCTCTCTCTTGGCCGCGTTCACGCACTCTGTCAGCTCCCGGAGGCGGGCGCGGCGCTCCAGCAGCACCACCTTGTTCTCCTTCAAGATGCGGTTGATCTCGCTGCCCCGCTCTGCCTTGAAGTCCTCAAATGCCTCTGCCTTAGGGGGAGGGGAGCTGGAGGGGAGAAACACTAGATCAGACATGTTGTCCCTGTGCATAGAATAACACAAAGGGACATAGGTGTGTGTATACTCAGTCCTAAGGGGTTCCTGTGGTCCTTGAGGCTCCTGGCTCTGGGGGTCATGCTCGCGACCCTCACGGTCTCTCTGGACCGGGTTCACAGATTCCACTTGCTTCCCTGGACCAGGACTCCTTCCTTCCACAGCCTCCTTTCTCCCCTGGCTGGACAGTCACAGTTGGGGGGGTTACATTAAAAGATGGTCTTGACATTGGCTTTCAATGAGAAGGGAAGGATTTGACAGTGATGTTACTCAGGCAGCATGAATGGACCGTACTCAGGAGTCAGCACACTGACCTTGCTAGCTCTTTGGTCTTAATGGCTTTGGTCCTGCCTGGAGACAGGAGCTGAATGTGCCTATCTGATGGAACTGCCAGCCCCACCCCAAACCCATGGCCCTCCACCACTCCCACCGTGCCTTGGGAGCCCTGTGACTATGACACAACAGCATTCGTTTAAAAACTGTACGAACAACTTTTGAGCCTTTTGGCTAAGTCAACGTTACGGAAAATGAGAACTGGTTTGCAATTGACCCTCCTGCTTAAACAATATAAACAAATTCACCACTGACATATGCAAGAGGTTTGAAGCAGCACCATCTTGGTGGCCACCGGTCCAAGCATCAGGCAGAGACTGACCTTGGCTGCAGTGGAGCCAGCTGTACTCTGGGCCTTCTCCACCAAGGTGTAGTTCTGACACAGCTGGGCCTTCACCTTCTGCTCCTGCTGCCTGTTCAACACATATGCCAAACTGACCTCAACACCAATAACATAAACTGATCCTATCCTTGGTTGCCTGGTGAGCGATACTCACGCAGCAGGTAGAACTTTTCCTGTAGGCAAAGACCTAGTATTAGCTTAAATCTCCCCAATCCTGACCTTAACCATGAGTGGGAAATGTCAAATTGTCCTTAGATCAGCATCTAGGGACTCAGTTACTCACTGCACGGCCTGCTTGAACTGGGCAAACACTTCCTGGATCTGCCTGATGCTCACAATCTGTGGAGAGAAGTCAGACATGGAGGAGATAAAACAGTATGAAAATCAGCCATGCTAGAAGAAGTTAGCTCCATTAGCGTCAGATTCTAAATATATTAATATGTAGAAATAATGGTTTATTTGAAGGATACAGTTTTAGTCATAACCAGAGGGATACCATTTTAGTTATTACACTGTGCCTTATAACCATATGTGGCTGCAATGTATTTTTCGTTATGTGTTGGACCCCAGTAAGACTAGCTGTCGCTAATGGGGATCCTAATAAATCATATCAAAAATCCATCTCTCTACTGGGAGAGAATGTTTGTATCAGGGTGTTCTCACATTGATCTCGTCCAGGCTGCCCTCCAGATACCTGCGCACCTGACTCTGGATCTCTGCAACCTGGGTCTCTGACAGCGTGTCGTAGGACATGCCCATGCGGTTCGCCTGCGCACCAGCACATAATCACATATCCCTGGTCTTATTCTCTAATATAACCATAGCCTGGGTCTAAGACCTGTTTGTGTTGTCTCACCAAACACATCTGGGACTCAGGCTAAACCAAGCAATACTTAAACATTGAACTCTTCTCTTCTTCCTTGAGGTTACTCACCAGTGTGTTGTGAATGCTGAGCTCCTGTTTCAGCAGCTGGATCTCCTTCTCCAGCTTCCTGACCTGGAGCTACACAAAACAACACACACATCCAATCAGATACCATTCAACCCTGGCTAATCACTGCACATGTCTTGCCCCCATAACAATACAGTTATCAATGCAATACCAGTACTTCAGTTTCTACAATGCTGTTCATCTGTAGGCAGTGTTATCGTCAATGTATAACCTTTACAAAAAACAATACTACAGGATTCCTTCCAGGTACAAATGACCTTCGAAACAGGTTTTTTCGAAAGGAATATAATCAATGGACAAACAACAATCAATATGATATAGAGTTATAGTAATTAATCCACTTTCATAATCCAAATGTGTTCTGGTGTGTGAAGTTGAGGTATAATAATCTCACCACAGGGTCGGTGTGTTCATTGACAACAGGGTCCATCTGCACACACTTCATCCTGCTGGCGAAGCGCAGTGTGGACAGCTACGGTAGAGACAGAGCAGGTCACACATCACAGGTCTCTGAACACTAAACTAGGACTACAGGAAGAAGCAGTTCTCACACATCTCCATACTTACTGTCTCTTCTATCTGAGAAGCCTCTCCATAGATGTTGGCCACCAGCACTGTGTTGCAGTTCCCACCTATAGAGAGGAGAGCGGATTATATTGATTTTATGACTACCACTCCCAGACAGCCCTAGAAATTGCTCTTGCTAAGAAGCTGTCTGTTTCTTTTTGACCATTTTGATTGAAAACAAATCACAGTAAGGTACTTAATTGTTACCCAGAAATGATATGATATTAAGATACAAACAGCTACACTGGGCCTTTAAATCACTTGGACTACAAATGGATAACTTGACCATTGCTCTCATCTCTGTACTGATTTGGCTTTGGTGGATGTAGTACCAATGTCCTCAGGCAACACTCAAAAACTATTGAACCCTTTGACAGAGACAGCATTTCCTTCTGGTACTGATCTCCTAACCCCCCCCAGTCTCTGTGGGTTTGGCTCACCTAATGAGTCCTTAAGGGCGTGGGTGAGTTTGGTCTGTCTGAAGGGGACGTGGTCCCTGCGTCGGTCTGCCAGGGCCAGGATGGCCTGCTCCAGGAACGACAGGGACTTGTTGATGTACATGGCCTCCTTCAGCACCTGGCCCTCAGACTGGTCACAGAGAGGAGAACACAGTTGGACATGGGGGTTAGCGCTAAGAACTGGCAGGAACTGGGGTCTTTAGTCATGAAAACTTGAAATCCGCTCATTGCAATAAATACATAAACTGACAAAATAACACTAGGAGAAAAAGTCAGGTATGATGTCACTTTGAAACTCACTCCGGTTTTGCCCAGCCTTTCTGACCCGGCTAAGTCCACTAGATTCAGTTTGGAAGTGACATACTTTGCATCGGACAGAGTGCGGGAGCGAGACTGTAAAACACAAATTGATAACATGAATTGACACATTACAGAACTATAGAATGGCTGCCACACTGTACACACTGCAATATACAAGACAACATTATACAATACATTCAGAAGGCTGGAGAAAATGCAGTGAAGCAGTGAGTTGTGTCTAAGCCATCCTTACCTCAATGTGGACAGTGAGAATGCAGTGAGATCTGGAGGAGTTCTTGTTCAGGGCATGAGCTCCGATGATGCGATTCATCTCTCCCTGAATGTAGAGCAAAGAAGACCCGTCGTCACACAAATATCCATCACCTGTCCAGATGTACAACACTTCATACAGGTATATATATATATATATATATATTTTTTTTTAACCCAGTTTTCTCCCCAATTTTGTTGTATCCAATTGGTAGTTACAGTCTTGTCTCATCGCTACAACTCCCGTACGGACTTGGGAGAGGCGAAGGTCGAGAGCTGTGCGACGTCCGAAACACAACCCAACCAAGCCGCACTGATTCTTGACACAATGCCCACTTAACCCAGAAGCCAACCTCACCAATGTGTCAGAGGAAACATTGTGCACCTGGCGACCGTGTCAGCGTACACTGTGCCTGGCCCGCCACATGAGTCGCTAGTGCGCTATGGGACAAGGACATCCCTGCCCCATGGGTCTCCCGGTCATGGCCGGCTGCGATAACCCAGAATCTCTAGTGGCACAGCTAGCACTGCGATGCAGTGCCTGAGACCACTGTGCCACTCGGGAGGCTTACATACAGGTATTTAGCACTCACCTCAAAGAGCAGGTTAAGGGCCTCCTCCTCGCTGTGAACGGGGTGCAGGGACAGCCCCCTGACTGATACCCCTCCCCCTGCCTCCTCCACCACCGCCATGCCCCCTGGCCCTACCCCTGGGCAACCCCGTACAGACGCCAGCAGATCCACAAGAGTCTCATTGTAGATCTCCAGGAAGGACAAGTGGACACTGAAGGCATGGTCCGAACGCTGCTCCACCTCATGGAACACCTGATCAGAGAGACCAGGGTGAGAAGAACAGAAAATGTGTGGGGACTGAAAAGCCATTCACTTTGTCCATTAGACTTGGGCAGGGAAAACAACTGGTAGCCAATGTAATCCAGGGTTGAATGACTTCAAGTGCGCCACATGGCGTAAATTGTCAGTAAGTATCGGTTGACAAGTTGTCCTGGTCTACCTCCTGTAGGGCCCGAGGAATGATCCCTCTCTGTTTGTAATTCTCTGTGGCTCCAGTCATGGTGTACGTCTTTCCTGCCCCCGTCTGCCCAAAACACATCACAGTGCCTAAGAGTAAAACAAGCAAGATTTGGGGGGGGGGTATCACCTCAGTTTTTCTAGCTGCATGGCAGAACTAACTACCTAGCCTGTGTACCCACCTGACTGTTTCTGCATTCAACATTTGCTACATTCTTGCATTGCCATTGGCTTTGAGCAGAATCAGACTGGTATAACAATCAAATTATGACCATGGTAGTGTAAAACATGGGGACAGAGTTAGCCTACCGTTGTACCCCTCCAGGGCTCCCAGCACCACCCCTCGCCCAACGCGGCCATATACCTCCTCCTGGGACACATCATGCAGCACCCCGTCCAGCCGGAACGACCAGGAGCTCAGCTGGTTGTTCACCACTCCCTTCCTGGAGTCCTTCCTCTGGTGGACACTCACTGTCTGAGAGATCATCACACAGATAGCCATGTTGAAGCAATTATAAGAATCTGCTCATCAACTCCTTCAACAAACTAACCTGTTTAGGATTAATAATGTGGTTTGAGATCAATATGATGTGTCTCATTTATGCATATTACGGCTGTGTTATTTTAAATGAATGACAAAATCTATAATTTCAACAACCTATAACCTTGCCACATTGTTTAGTAATATTCGTTAAGTTACTCACCACTCTCAAATTCAGAGTTAAAAATGTCACGTTTACATAGTGCAAATGAGATTGGAGGGGAAACTGCAACATTACACTGTAAAACATACCTGTCCGTCTGGTAGGTATTCAATGAGCTCTTGAGCAAAATTAGCAGTCGGTCGGCTTCGAACTAACACCCTCACTTCATTGCCGGGGTGAGCAATCATCATGGCACTTCTAGAACGACAACAGGTCCGAAGCAAAAGTCATGGTCATGTTGTGGGCCACCTAGCTAAGTTAGCTATCTACTGTTAGATACCAACTTAAGAACTTAGGCAAAAACACATCTACTTACCCGTATTTGTTGATAATTTGTAAACATCAAACGTGTTTTTCTAGCTAGTAAATAAATCAGCTGTTTAGTGGCTTGTGTAGACGAAATCAAAATGTTCCCATATGTTGACATCGATTGTCATGGAAACAGTGGGCGTGTATGTGGGATCCTGCATGGGAGACACAGAAATGGAATGAGTAGAAAAGTCCGGGCCTGGACGTTAAAATATTAAACGCATCAATTCAAGTTTTACAAATCTAGATTTCATTCCAAGGATGTTTTTTCTTGAATTCCAATTCAGACAGTCGAAATTCCAATTCCATTCCATAAAGTATGGTTTTTCCAATTAAATTCTAATTCCATTCCAAGGTTGGTTCTTTTTCAATTCCAATTCAATTCCAAGTAAATTCTCCACTTCATCCTTACATTCCAGAATTTAATTGGAATTTCAAATTAATTTGGAATTGACCCCAACCCTGGAATCCTGTCTATCTCTGCCATTGCATGTGCAGTGGCAATAAAGCGCATGTGAAACATTTGGAATTACCTGGGTTTCTGCATAAATTGTACATCAAATTTGATCTGATCTTCATCTAAGTCACAACAAAAGACAAACTCAATGTGCTTAAATCTGGCAGTGTGATTTAATTAGGACATGTTTTTCTACAATGTGTGTTTATAAGGAGGTGAATATTTAATCATTACTCACTTTACTAAACTCTTGTTAGTCCGCGATATGATGTAGCTGCACAAAGTAAACCGCGTAGTGGGTTAATTTCTGCAACAACCAAGAGTGTTGGTGCGCAAGGCTACATTTCTCCACTGTTTAAGTCCCGTGGCTACCACGTTTTAAGAGTTACTCGAACCCGTGTGCAGATACTGTGTGAGAGTGAAGTCTTGGATCTTGCTCATCGTATTATCTGCGGTGCAGCTTGTGCAACGTCATTTCGTTGACTATACCTTTAAATAATATTGTTGAAGAAAGGTTTCTGATGAAATCTTGCTGCCATATTTGAGGTTTACTGTGCTATTTTGCACGACGGAAATGTTTCCCATCATATATAATATCCCTACATCTTTATTTACTGGCGTTGAAAAGTATTATTGTAAACGCAATAAAACTATATTGAATATATACGGTGGGGTCTGGAATTGACTATGTCAAAATATGGTTCTAGAACTACGATGTTATGGGGCTATTTTGCTTCCACAGCATCATGAACTTTACCCTGTACTTGGACATTTTAGCTCAAAACTGCCAGGAGGCTGAAACTTAAAGACAATAACCCCAAACACACGTCAAAATCCACAAAGAAATTATGAATTGCCCACAAAATCAATATTTTGCAATGGCCATATCAGTCTCCGGATTTAAAACCCAGTGAAAACCTGTGGTTTGAATTGAAGAGGGCAGTTCATAAGTGCAGACGAAGGATATCAAGGATATGTAAGGATTCTGTATGGACGAAAGGTGTAAGATCCCTCCCAATGTGTTCTTCAACTCATACACATTTAAGAAAAGGGCTCAGTGCCGTTATCCTCGCAAGGTGAGGTATTGAAAACAGGTGTCAATCATTTTGACCACTACCTTTGAGAAAAAAAGATTTACTTGTTAAACAAAATCTCTTTCTCTGATTTAATTCGATTAGTATTCCAAATGTTTGAACGTACAATATAGCTCACTATTTGAATTATTAATTTTATACAGTTATATTTGCTCATCTTTATCATGGGTGTCAATCATTTCGTACCCCACTGTACCTGCCCTTACAGGTTTGTGTTTTAAACAGTGTGGCCTCTGTGGCTTGACTGATATGTTGAGGTTTCCTAACTGGGAAATGGCAAGTAGGCTGGGATTTCATGTTTGATGCTGTGCTACATGTACAGCGGGAAGAAAAAGTATATGTGAACCTTTTAAAATTACTGGGATTTCTGCATAAATTGGTCATAAAATTCATAAAAATTGGTCATTAAAAAAAAGTCACAACAATAGACAAACACATTCTGCTTAAACTAATAACACACAAACCATTATAATTTGTCATGTCTTTACTGAACACGTGTAAACATTCACAGTGCAGGTTGGAAAAAGTATGTGAACCCTTGGATTTAATAACAGGTTGACTTTCCTTTGGCAGCAATAACCTCAACCATATGTTTTCTGTAGTTGCGGATCAGACCTGCACAACGGTCAGGAGGAATTTTGGACCATTCCTCTTTACAAAACTGTTTCAGTTCATCAATATTCTTGGGATGTCTGGTGTGAACCGGTCTCTTGAGGTCATGCCACAGTGTCTCATCACCCAAACCATGATACTATCTCCACCATAGTTTACAGTTGTGATGAGGTTTTGATGTTGGTGTGCTGTGCCTTTTTTTCACCACAAACTTAAGTTTAATCTGTCCACAGAATATTTTGGCAGTAGCGCTGCGGAACATCCAGGTGCTCTTTTCAGACATGCAGCAATGTTTTTTTTGGAGAGCAGTGGCTTCCTCCGTGGTGTCCTCCCATGAAAGCCGTTCTTGTTTAGTGTTTTACGTATTGTAGACTCATCAACAGAGATGTTAGCATCTCCCAGAGATTTCTGTAATTATTTATCTGACACTCTAGGATTCTTCTTAAGGGTTAGTGTCAGTCTCTCCCCTGGACTATATAGCTGTGTTGATTGTGAATGTGTGGTGGTTTTGCTCCTTTCCCCCGCCTGTTGTCACTGGGTGCCCTCTTCAACAGGGCAGCCTCGGCTACACAGCCGAGCCGCCGCCAGCCGTGTCTGAACTGACACATGGAGTAGAGGATGGGGTTCAATGTGAAAGTTAATCACCCAGAACACCATGGTGAGCGAGACAAAGAGGTGATCTTGGAAGGCTAGGCTAGGATGACGAAGGTGATGATGAAGATGAGGGCTCCACGTGATGATGAATATAAAATGTGCAGTAAAATCATTTATTACATTTCAAAAGAAGATTGAACTGGCCAACTGCAAACTTAAGACCAATGAAGATAATAAAATCCTGGGTTTTAGGCTTACTTCATTTTGATGTCTGTTTCAACCATCCCCTTTAACAAGGTGGAGAGCATGAGGATGAAGAGCGTGCGGAAGAGCTTGATGACCAGGGGGAAAACCATGGGTTACTCTTTAATGATCTGGGAACAGAGGAAGGTGGAACTATAGAGGCTATACTGAACATATGCCTCTGGGGAAGCTCTTGAGACAAAAAGGGTCCCCTAAATAGACAGAAATAATATTTGACAGAAATTGGACAGAAAGGGGCACACCTCCCAATGCCCATGAGCCAAAGTTTCAATATTGCAAAAATGTTTGTTAGCATAAAACAAAGAATTATGGTTTAACCATACAGCCAATACTCAAACAATTAACTTGAGTAGTGTATCCTTAACTATACCTTATCTATAGTTCTGTTTAAAGCTGGTATGTTCTTATAGATTTCTAAATGGTTTATAATTTATAACATAAAAATGTCCTTTTGACAAATATGACCTAACACATAATGCAAATGAATAAAAACGTGTCCTTTGTCCGCATTTATAAAGCCCTTTCAATTTTGTTTTGTTTCTGGTGTCACTAGAAACATTTAGTAAAAGACTGTCCTGATATAACCTTTGGCGTCTTGGGTTTCTCTTTGCTCAGTTGAATCGTTTTCCATTACCTGTGGAGCTGTAGCTTTTTAATGTTTAAGTCCTCTGTAATAAGGCTTCCATTTTTATATTTACAGATAATGTAAAGCCCTGAACAAACAAGGCCGTTAAACATACAGTGTTCACACTGGGGTTCCATGCCTCTGGAATCAATAGGACACACACTTGTTCCACACACACAATCTACATGGCACTAAAACTGTAATTGAGTCCATCAATGGTATGTCCCATGACACTTTAGGCAGAAGGCAAATTGCATTGTTGATGATGATGATGATGATGATGATGATGATGATGATGATGATGATGATGATGATGATGATGATACTGTTCCCATTTAAAAGCACAATAAAGACAAAAAAAAGTATATATAAAAAAAGAAAAGATGTGGTTTGATCATCACCTGACATGAATGAACATTAGTGAACAATGATTACAGCATGTTTTTTTTATCAGTGTACATAAATCAAAACACCAAACCAATTTGACCATTTTTGTTGTTGTTGTTGTTATTTATGCCACATAAGTACATCATTTAGTCAACAAAAATCAATCTGGCAATGCAGCAAAGTTTTTTTGAGTGGTGTCAAACAACAGCCTAGCCATCCTACCTCCAGTATTTTGCTCTAGCTGAGCATGAGTCTAGAGATGAAAAACAGAGGCCAATCTGGTCTGGCCAAACCAGACTACAGATATGCACCTCTTTTTGTGGGACTGGAATAAAAGCAACAAGTGGATGATGTGAATTTCCTCACTAATCATGCATACAGTTTAAAGATTTTCGACCTAGTGAAACGTGTCAAGACAATTCATTTTCATTGTTATGGAATAGGTTATGAAGTGTAGGTAGTAGGAACACAATTAGACACTACCATTTCCACACTCCATCCCCAGGTGGCAGCAGCAACTGGGTCAGATGCTCTGCCAGGAAGCCTTGTTAAGGGTTGGTTGTGCACAAGGGTGGAGTCAATCAGCGTGGCAGCTAACCTTAGCTCGGAAAGCTCTCGCCAGAAGGTTGCAACCCCCGAGCTGACAAGGTACTAATCTGTCGTTCTGCCCCTGAACAGGCAGTTAACCCACTGTTCCTAGGCCGTCATTGAAAATAAGAATTTGTTCATAACTGACTTGCCTGGTTAAATAAAGGTAAAATTAAAATTGTACAACACGATTCAACCAGAGCATACCGGACCTATTTTTTTCTCTCCATATCCCCAGATTCCTATCACAAGCTCTGAACCTTCTCACCTTCCGACCTTTGCAGCTTACGTCCCCTGAATGCTAGCTGTCTAGAGCACAACGGACTGTTGGCTTACGAGGCCCATGGAATACATTCCGAAGCCACGAGCTAGCAGTCAGCTATCCTTTGCTAGCGGTCATCAGCTTCCTTTATCCCGGACAACTCTCGCCAGTCTGTACAGCGTGACTCAAACCAGAGCTAGTCGGACGTATTCTTCTCGATATCTCCGGATTCCTACCGCAAGCTCTGAACCTATTTAAAAAATAAATTAAACATGTTAAACATTTTTCTTATGATATTTTTGATACCTTTTTCCCACCTGGAATTATAGCAGCTAACGACTCCTGAACGTACAGCCGCTAATCTGCGGCCTGCTAGCTATCTTAAGCACATTGGACTGCTGACTTAAGAGGCACTTCGGACATATTTCTTCGGCCACTATACATATTTTGCCAATTGGCCTGGTTTACCACACGGAGCACTGCTGATCCGTCCACTGATGTAACTGCACGAGGGGGGCACAACAGACTTCCTCCGTCGCATCATCCCTCTAAGGCCTTTCTGTTAGCCTGCTAGCCCCGTGCCGCTAGCTGCTTGAAGCCACGCACTGGACTTGTATGATCACCCGGCTACACATGCCTTTCCCTAATGTCACCATGCCGTGTCGATTGCTGTTCTGGTTTGTAAGTATTGTTTTATTTCACTGTAGAGCCTCCAGCACTGCTCAACACGCCTCGGCTAACAATTTAGTTCCACCCCCCACACACGCAGTGACATCACCTGGTTTAAATGCTATTTCTAGAGACAATATCTCTTTCATTATCACTATATGCACAGGTTTACCCCCACTGTATTCACATCCTACTATACCTTTGCCTGTACATTATGCCTTGAATATATTCTACCGTGCCCAGATATCTGCTCCTTTTACTCTCTGTTCTGAACGTACTAGGTGTCCAGTTCTGTTAGCCTTTAGCCGTACCCTTATCCTACTCCTCCTCTGTTCCTCTGGTGATGTAGAGGTTAATCCAGGCCCTGCAGTGTCTACCTCCACTCCCATCCCCCAGGCTCTCTCATTTGTTGACTTCTGCAACCGTAAAAGCCTTGGTTTCATGCATGTTAACATTAGAAGCCTCTTCCCTAAGTTTGTTTTATTCACTGCCCTGGCACACTTCACCAATCCGGATGTCTTAGCCGTGTCTGAATCCTGGCTTAGGAAGACCACCAAAAACCTGGAAATTTCCATTCCCAACTATAACATTTTCCGACAAGATAGAACTGCCAAAGGGGGCGGTGTTGCAATTTACTGCAAAGATAACATGCAGAGTTCTGTCTTTACTATCCAGGTCTGTACCCAAACAATTTGAGCTTCTACTTCTGAAAATGAACCTTTCCAAAAACAAGTCTCTCACTGTTGCCGCTTGCTATAGACCACCCTCTGACCCCAGTTATGCCCTCGACACCATATGTGATTTGATGCCCCCCATCCAACTTCTGAGCTTGTGCTGCTAGGTGACCTAAACTGGGACATGCTTAACACCCCGGCCATCCTACAATCTAAGCTTGATGCCCTCAATCTCACACAATTTATCAATGAACCTACCAGATATAACCCCAAATCCGTAAACACGGTCACCCTCATAGATATCATCCTAACTAACTCACCCTCCAAATACACCTCTGCTGTTTTCAACCAAGATCTCAGCGATTACTGCCTCATTGCCTGCATCCGTAATGGGTCTGCGAGCAAACGACCACCCCTCATCCCTGTCAAACGCTCCCTAAAACACTTCTGCGAGCAGGCCTTTCTAATCGACCTGGCCGGGGTATCCTGGAACGACATTGACCTCATCCTGACCGTTGAGGATGCCTGGTTATTCTTTAAAAGCGCCTTCCTCACCATCTTAAATAGGCATGCCCCATTCAAAAAATGTAGAACCAGGAATAGATATAGCCCTTGGTTCACTCCAGACCTCTCTGCCCTTGACCAGCACAAAAACATCCTGTGGCGTTCTGCATTAATATCGAATAGCCCCCGTGATATGCAACTTTTCAGGGGAGTTAGGAACCAATATACACAGGCAGTTAGGAAAGCTAAGGCTAGCTTTTTTAATTAAACAGAAATTTGCATCCTGCAGTACAAACTCAAAAAAGTTCTGGGACACTGTAAAGTCCATGGAGAATAAGAGCACCTTATCCCAGCTACCCACTGCTCTGAGGCTAGGAAAACACTGTTACAACGAGCTGGTCATGGGTGCACCTCAGCCACGCTCAAGGTCCTTAACGATATCATAAGAGACATTACTGTGCAGCTGTATTCATCGACCTGGCCAAGGCTTTTGACTCTGTCAATAACCACATTCTTATTGGCAGACTCAACAGCCTTGGTTTCTCAAATGATTGCCTTGCCTGGTTCACCAACTACTTCTCTGATAGAGTTCAGTGTGTCAAATCGGAGGGCCTGTTGTCCAGACCTCTGGCAGGCTCTATGGGGGTGCCACAGGGTTCAATTCTCGGGCCGACTCTCTTCTCTGTATACATCAATGATGTCGCTCTTGCTGCTGGTGATTCTCTGATCCACCTCTAGGCAGATGACACCATTCTGTATACTTCTGGCCCTTCTTTGGACGCTGTTAACTAACCTCCAGACGAGCTTCAATGCCATACAACTCTCCTTCCGTGGCCTCCAACTGCTCTTAAACGCAAATAAAACTAAATGCATGCTATTCAACCGATCATTGCCCACACCTGCTCGCCCATCCAGCATCACTACTCTGGACGGCTCTGACTTAGAATACGTGGATAACTACAAATACCTAGGTGTCTGGCTAGACTGTAAACTCTCCTTCCACACTCACATTAAGCATCTCCAATCCAAAATTAAATCTAGAATCGGCTTCCTATTTCGCAACAAAGCTTCCTTCACTCATGCTGCCAAACATCCCCTCGTAAAACTGACCATCCTACCTATCCTTGACTTCGGCGATGTCATCTATAAAATAGTCTCCAACACTCTACTCAGCAAACTGGATGTAGTCTATCACAGTGCCATCCGTTTTGTCACCAAAGCCCCATACACTACCCACCACTGCGACCTGCACGCTCTCGTTGGCTGGCCCTCGCTTCATACTCGTCACCAAACTCACTGGCTACAGGTTATCTACAAGTCTCTGCTAGGTAAATCTCTGCCTTATCTCAGCTCGCTGGTCACCATAGCAGCACCCACTCGTAGCACATGCTCCAGCAGGTATATCTCACTGGTCACCCCCAAAGCCAACTCCTCCTTTGGTTGCCTTTCCTTCCAGTTCTCTGCTGCCACTGATTGGAAAGAACTGCAAAAATCACTGAAGCTGGAGATTCCCATCTCCCTCACTAGCTTTAAGAACCAGCTGTCAGATCAGCTCACAGATCACTGCACCTGTTCATAGCCCATCTGTATACAGCCCATCTATCTACCTACCTCATTCCCATACTGTATTTATTTATTTTGCTCCTTTTGCACCACAGTATCTCTACTTGCACATCCATCTTTTGCACATCTACCATTCCAGTGTTTAATTGCCATATTGTAATTACTTCGCCACCATGGCCTATTTATTGCCTTAACTCCCTTATTTGACCTTATTTGCACTCACTCTCTTATAGACTTTTTGTTGTTTTATCTACTGTATTATTGACTGTATGTTTTGTTAATTCCATGTGTAACTCTGTGTTGTTGTATGTGTCGAACTGCTATGCTTTATCTTGGCCAGGTCGCAGTTGCAAATGAGAACTTGTTCTCAACTAACTTACCTGGTTAAATAAAGCTTTAATAAAAATAAAACTTTTTTTTTTTTAACAATACCCCATCATGACGAAGCAAAGAGAGGTTTTTAGACATTTTTGCAAATGTATAAAAACATTTTTATGGAAATATCACAGTTACATAAGTATTTGGACTCTTTACTCAGCACTTTGTTGAATCACCTTTGGCAGCGATTACAGCATCGAGTCTTCTTGGGTATGACGCTACAAGCTTGACCCACCTGTATTTGGCGAGTTTCTCCAATTGTTCTCTTATCAAGCTCTGTCAGGTTGTATAGGGAGTGTCTTTGCACATTTTCAGATCTCTCCAGAGATGTTCGATCGGGTTCAAGTCCGGGCTCTGGCTGGGCCACTCAAGGACATTCAGAAACTTATCCCGAAGCCACTCCTGCGTTGTCTTGGCTGTGTGCTTAGAGTCATTGTCCTGTTGGAAGGTGAACCTTCAGTATGAGGTCGTGAGCGCTCTGGAGCAGGTTTTCATCAAGGATCTCTCTGTACTTTGCTCCATTCATCTTTCATTCGCTCCTGACTAGGTCTCCCAGTCCCTGCCACTGAAAAACATCCCCACAGCATGGTGCTGCTACCACCATGCTTCACCGTAGGGATGGTGCCAGGTTTCTTCCAGAAGTTACGCTTGGCATTCAGGCCAAAGAGTTCAATCTTGGTTTCATCAGACCAGAGAATCTTGTTTCTCATGGTCTGATAGTCCTTTGGGTGACTTTTGACAAACTCCAAGTGGGCTGTCATGTGCCTTTCACTGAGGAGTGGCTTCCATCTTGCAAATCTACCAATAAGGCCTGATTGATGGAGTGCTGCAGAAATGGTTGTCCTTCTCGAATGTTCTCCCATCTCCACAGAGGACCTCTGGAGCACTGTCAGAGTGACCACCAGATTCTTGGTCACCTCCCTGACCAAGGCCCATCTCCCCAGATTGCCCAGGCAGCCATATCTAGGAAGAGTCTTGGTGGTTCCAAGCATCTGCCATTTAAGAATGGTGTAGGCCAGTGGTTCTCAAACTTTTTATAGTCCCGTACCCCTTCAAACATTCAACCTCCAGCTGCGTACCCCCTCTAGCACCAGAGTCAGCACACTCTCAAATGTTGTTTTTTGCTGTCATTGTAAGCCTGCCACACACTATACAATACATTTATTATACATAAGAATGAGTGTGAGTTTTTGTCACAACCCTGCTCATGGGAAGTGACAAAGAGCTCTTATAGGACGAGGGCACAAATAATAATATAATAATAATCTATAATTTAGCCATCTTACATATGAAACTTTATTTGTTCATCAAAAATGGTGAATAACTCACCATGTGTTAATGAGGCAGGTGTGCTTGACAGGATGCACATTACTCTGCAATGTTGGGTTGTACTGGAGAGTCTCAGTCTTAAATAATTTACCACACGCAGTCTGTGCCTGTATTTAGTTGTCATGCTAGTGAGGGCCGAGAATCCACTCTCACATAAGTACGTGGATGCAAAGGGCATCAGTGTCTTAACAGTGTGATTTGCCAAGGCAAGAAACTCTGAGCTCAGCCCTATCCAGAAATCTGGCAGAGGCTTCTGATTAAATTAAATTTTCAGAACCGCTTGTTGCAATTTCAATGAGGATCTCTTGTTCAGATATCAGTAAGTGGACTGGAAGCAGGGCATGAAAGGGATAAAAAATCCATTTGTTTGTCTTGTCCATTTCTGGAAAGTACCTGTGTAATTGCGCACCCAGCTCACTCAGGTGTTTCGCTATATCACATTTGACATTGTCCGTAAGCTTGAGTTCATTTGCACACAAAACATCATACAATGATGGAAAGACCTGTGTGTCGTCCTTGTTAATGCAGACAGAGAATCATTGCCTCAATTTTGTCCAGCACATTGAATATAGTTGCAGAGAGGCCCTGTAATCCTAGATTCAGATCATTCAGGTGAGAAAAAACATCAACCAGATAGGCCAGTCATGTGAGAAACTCGTCATCATACAAGCGGTCAGACAAGTGAAAATTACGGTCAGTAAAGTCTCTCAATTTTATATATTTTTGTACATTTTTGTTTTTAAAAGTGTTAATACTTTGCCCCTTGATAACCAGTACCCTTTTTTAAAAATACCCTTTTCTCCCCAATTCTGTGGTATCCAATTGTCAGTTACAGTTTTGTCCCATCGCTGTAACTCCCGTACAGACTGGGAAGCGAAGATTGAGAGCCAAGCGTCCTCCGAAACAACCCAACCAAGCCGCCCTGCTTCTTGACACAATGCACGCTTAACCCGGAAGCCAGCCGCACCAATGTGTCGGAGGAAACACCGTACACCCGACAACCGTGTCAGCGTGCACTGCTCCCGAACCGCCACAGGAGTCGCTAGTGTGCGATGGGACAAAGACATCCCTGCTGGCCAAACCCTCCTAACCAGGACGACGCTGGGCCAATTGTGCGCCGCCCCATGGGTCTCAGAGCCTGGACTCAAACTCAGAATCTCTAGTGTCACAGCTAGCACTGCGATGCAGTGTTGTAAAAGCGTTACATGGTCGCTGCCCATATTATTGCATCACTGTACTGTCCAAAACGTCTTTCAAGCTGTCAGGCATTCCCTTGGCAGTAAGAGCATCTTGGTAGATTCTGCAGTGTACCCAAGTGGTGTCGGAAGCAACTGCTTGCTCGCACGTTACCACTCCAACATGTCTCCCTGTCATGGCTTTTGCGCCATCAGTACAGATACCAACACAACTTGGCTACCAAAGTCCATTTGATGTCACAATGCTGTCCAGTACTGAAACAAATATCCTCTCATGTTGTCCTGGTTTCCAGAAGAGGATATC
Source organism: Oncorhynchus keta (assembly GCF_023373465.1). NCBI lineage: Eukaryota > Metazoa > Chordata > Actinopteri > Salmoniformes > Salmonidae > Oncorhynchus > Oncorhynchus keta. Next base: position 29,745,275 of record NC_068424.1, on the reverse strand, counting down.
TTCCTTAATTGACCACCCATAAAAGTAATGGACATATACCAGTAGCTGTGTCAGGCCTGCCACGTCTGTTGACTCATCCAGCTGTAACACATTCACTGGCTTGTATGCGACTCAGTAATTGTTTCAAAACATCTCCTGCCATGTCACTAATGCGTCATGAAACAGTGTTGTTTGATGAAGGTATTGCCTGTATATTTGTTTTGGCCTTTCCCCCCAGCATTGTCCCAGCCATATCTGCAGCAGCAGGAAGAATAAATTCCTCCACAATAGTATGGGGCTTGCCTGTCCTAGCCACTCGGTAGCTCACCATATAAGACTCTTATAGACCCTTCTTATTGATGGTATCTGTTGCCTGTTGCTTTTATACATGTCTGACTACTCAAAACTTGTCTTAATTCTCGCTCAAAAAACTACTGTGGCTTATTTTTCAAATTGTCATGTTTCTTTTCTAAATGTCTGCGCAAGAGTGAAGGTTTTCCGCGAGAAACGGTTATGTGATTGGATGTTAATTATTTGACTAGGCTACCTGTGTTTGACATTGTGTTGTTATTTCGCCGAACACTATATGGTTTCATTTGAACCTCACACAAATGCATAAATGTACCGTTTGAAAATGTTTAATGTTTAATTGTATTTTTTTATGTTATTTGCCGTACCCACGACGGCATTGCGTGTGTACCGCAGATTGATAATACCTGTTCTACACCAACAAAATAAACATAAAACTCGACATCCCAATTATGATCTGGCTAAAAGTTCTTAAATCAGTTATAGAACCCATTGCCCTCTATGGTTGTGAGGTCTGTGGTCCACTTACCAACCAAGAATTCACAAAATGGGACAAAAAATAATAATTCTACAACCACCTAAAAAAGGAAGCCTTTCCACCACAAAGCCCTCACCAACAGAGAGATTAACCTAGAGAAGAGTCCCCTCAGCTGGTTCTGGGGCTCTGTTCACAAACACAAACAGACCCCACAGAGCAACACAATTAGACCCAACCAAATGATGAGAAAGCGAAAACTGTTTGACACACTGGAAGGAAGCAACTACCTGAGCAAATTTGAATGCAATCTGGCCCTAAACACAGAGTACACAGTGGCAGAATACCTGACCACGTGACTGTCACAAAATTAAGAAAATCCTTGACTATACAGACTCAGTGAGCATAGCCTTGCTATTGAGAGGCCGCCATAGCCTGTCTTCTGAGAGCCAGGTCTGCCTATGTGCACACTGCCCACAAAATGAGGTGGAAACTGAGCTGCACTTCCTAACCTCCTGCCAAATGTATTAGAGATACATATTTCCCACAGATCACACAGACCTACAAAGAATTGGAAAACGAATCAAACATTGATTAACACTCATATCTGCCTTGGTAAGCCTACACGAAAAACAGCCCTTATTTTAAGTGTTTCTAAAATCCCCTATGGGAAAATGAATGGTGTAAAATGAATGGAACCATTTCCCTGTTTGACCTCTAGTGTTATGGGTATTATGACTCATACAGTGGTAATCTATTGCCAGATAAGAGGTGAGAGGAACCGTAGAACATAAAATGCAGGACAACAGGGAGGTGAAATTCAGTCAGGTTGCGTAGACAGATCAGGTCTTAAACCGGTTTATTTTTCTCCACGTCTCTGGCCTGTTTAAAAAAAAAAACTGTTAAACAGCCATCACTAGCACAGTGAGACTGCTGCCTACATAGACTTGAAATGGATCACTAGTCACTTTAGTAATGTAATTTTAATAATGTTTACATATCTTGCATTTCTCATCTCATATGTGTATACTGTATTTTATACCATCTATTGCATCTTGCCTATACTGCTCGATCATTGCTCATCCATATATTTATGCATTCTTATTCCTTTACTTAGATTTGTATATATTAGGTAGTCGTTGTGGAATTGTTAGAAATTGCTGCACTGTTGGAACTAGAAGCACAAGCATTTCGCTACACTTGCAATAACACCTGCTAACCATGTGTAGGTGACCAATAAAATGTGTTTTGATTTGATTGAACTTATTTAAAATGTATATGAAAACATGATATTGGAATGTGTATGGTAGAGGAAACTGTTGAGCATTGTTTACGCTATGATTTAGATCGGGGCTTTATTTGATTAGAAATACAGGAGTTAATGGGTAACATACAGTAAGTGGGGGTAGGTTGGCTGGGACCGGCCTCACACTCCAGTACAGTAAGTGGCAGTGTATGCACCTTTCAGTTGGTTGCGATCCGCAATACAAATGTAAAGAAGAAGTAGCACCTAATTTCCTGTTCCTTAAACACGGATCCGTAGTGACAGCAAAATAACAATACATTCTCTCAACTATCCCTTTCCTCCCTAAAATGTCTAAACTACAGCAGATCAATGTATTTCTCAACGAAAAATTAACAGCAGTTCCTTTGGAGATATCCGTGTTAGTAAAAAAAACGATCGCAGAGCACCAGGAAGAAATCTCCCGTTTGAAACGGGCGAATGCACGTCTACGAAGACTGCTGGATTTGGTTTTCAAACCAGAGATAAAGTTGCATAGATTAGCAGGTTTGTGACTACGTCTCTCTATTTGACATTCATTTGACATTGTAGCCTAATTATAGTCATTTAAATTTGAGGGGCTTTGAGTAATACATAATTTCGCCTAGTCATACACATTTGCGGACAAATTACAATTCCGTCCGGCAGACGGCGCTATTATTCCTATTACGTAGATTAGCCTGCTACATTTACATTCCAATTGGATGCAGATGACAGACTCGTGTCCCTCGGCGCCGGCTCGTACATAAACATCCCCCATTTAAGCTGCAAGGTGTCGATTTCCTGCTTAAATAGCAACAAATGATTGGAACCCCATGAGCTAGTACTTGGTTACATAGCTTTTGGCCAAAATAACGAGAAGCATTCCGTTTTTAGATTATGCATGTTACAGCCTTCTGGTCTGCGAACATCAAAACGCATGCGTCTCATATGGAACGTGTGAGCGCCACCTGCAGATGTTTGTTGGTCGCATGAGTCCGTGGCTCTGTTCAAGGGTGTCAAGTGTGCCAAAGACTGGATATACTGATAAGATATCTCTCCGCCCAAACAATGGAAGTCGTTGTCCACAAACGGCACGGCGGGCTCTCTCATTAATGTATTCCTTTTTTGAATATTCGAGGAGGGTTGTTAACGTCAACCGCCTATAGTCAATCAAGAGAAACGCTATGCTACTAAGCTCATGCTATCAATATGCATAACCATCTGCTGGATGGAAAGAGATTTCCCATAGAGTTGGGCGTCTCGCCTCATCTCTGGTCGTTACGTTAACCATTGTTACTTGTGAAGCTAGCTCGAGCAAAGATTTGTATAACTAAACCAAGAGACCACAGCCTGTCGTTTCCAATGGGAACAAATGAGACATAGTGGACAAGCGAGGAGGGGGCAGAGCTAAGCACGAACTAGCAAGAGCCTATTGGCGCGTTCTAGCACCATCTGCATATTTCCGTTAGGAAACGCCGACTCTGAAGTGCGCCTGTCAAATAACTCAATTCGTCTTTGTTCTTCTTCTAAACAAAATATTTTTAAAGACTTTGGCAAAGGATAAAGTCTACAAACTTTAGTCTGTACTCTGTTCAGATTTTAGTTTTAGAAACAGAAAACTATTGAGATCAAATGTTTCATCGATGAGAAAATTTGCAGAATCTAGGCCAAAATCCATTTCGTTCCATCTTCTCCCACTGCCCACAAGTGGGCTTCCTCACCATATTTGGTGGTGAGTGGAACCGCCAAATATGTGTATCATTGTTATATCTGTGGCTAGAGTACACACAGAATGATAGAGGCCAAAAGGCCATATTAGCATGGGCAGCGCCATGGAGGACTACCACCATTTTAATGTAGTCGACTGGGTGGGACTTTCAACTTCATTGGCTGATCCCTCCTGGTGACCCTGTTGGAGTCATGTCTAACCAGGTCATCGGGATGGATCAGCCAATCATGAAGAAAATGTACTACTTCAATAGCACTGCCCATGCTGTCAGACATTATAAATGGTACATACTGTAAAACTTAGATTAAACGCTGTCTCACGCCTGTCCCTTTTAATATGGCACACATTTCAACAAATGAACAGCTGTTTCAAATAAACACCAAGTCTAAATGAATTGTTTTGAGGTTTAAATGTTCGATTTGTTACATTGAGTAATTAAGAAATGACTGGAAAAATGGCTATCGTTCCGTTTTTATTAGCCCTTGGCTGCAAACAGCTGAGAACTGCTAGACAACTGGCAAGCACAAAAACAGTCAGCAACTTCTGGAGTACGTCTGATCACCTTCTAGTGGTGAAACTAAAAACTGCCAAAAATGCTCAGTCAAAGGAGAATAATTATTCTGTCAAGGAATTTGTTTGTTTTGAAATAGAGGCATACTAAGACAAAACAAACGTAACACTGTGTAAAGGATAACACATCAGTGCAGCAAATTAAGAAATGGATTAAAATGCTGGAAGTGACCTTTGCCTCTCCCGAGTCCATAGGGGAGTTGCAGTGATGGGACAAGATTAACTACCAATTGGATTTCACGAAATTGGAGAGAAAAAGGGGTAAATGTACAACAAAAAGTGAATGCTGGAATTTTAAAAATTAACTTTGCAAATGAGCAAACGCTGTGTGCATTAAGGAAATATAGACACCTGGCTCAAATAGAAGCCGGTCTCTAATAAGCACCTGTTGTTAAGTGGTTTAAGCAAATAATGGGCTATTAATTTACATTTGATGGTATACGAAGATGAGTCCTCTGTCTCTATGGCTAGTACACACTAGCTAGCTAGAGCATACGCTAGCTAGCTAGTACACACTAGCTGTAGTACACACTGGCTAGCTGGTATACACTAGCTGTAGTACACACTAGCTGTAGTACACACCCTTGCTGTTGGTGGCGTGAACACAGAGTTTCTCATCCCAGAGGCGCAACATCTCGAGACTTCTGGGAACACTTGCGAAGCAGACTAGGCTGGCGTTTAGGTTTGGAGAAGTCAATGAGCGAAGTAAAAAAATACTTGTTTAGTTGGTTCTCTCAATCTAAAGGCACAACATTAATTTGAGACAATGTCATAAGTTGAATATGTTATTATTACAACCTTGTGAAAGTGGCAAACTGACAACTTTATATCCAAGGAGTGCCTTTGATTTGATGGCCTGCACATGCGAGACGATTGTTAGACTCGATTACGTGTTTCTGTGCATGAGCTTAGCTAGCCAACATCGCCATGACATTGCCTACAAGCGTGATCGGGGATTTCTATTGTAGAAGCAGTTTCTGCCTATGTTCATACTGTACTGTCTTTGGCGGTAACACACCATCCTCTCTGGCACCATTCGACCTGTCTGAGCTCGTATGCCTCAGAGCGTCTGTGTCCTGAGAAGTTATCTGCTGTAGCCAGACCCTATTGAAGACAACTTGCAGACAAAGGCTTCTCAAAACCATCAATGAGCTTGCTGCACCTTTCTAATAGCAATCTGTCCCAGTCTTCAAAAGCAAACTGCTCTAATTCTTTCATGTTTGAGGGGTGCCCTCCAACTGCTTTTGTGAAAATTAGGGGAATTATCTAAGAAAAGTGCAACGGTGCCAATATACAGTGTACAAAACATTAGGAACACCTGCTCTTTCCATGAGCTTTCCACCAGGTGAAAGCTATGATCCCCTAGTGATCTCACTTAAATCCACTTCAATCAGTGTAGATGAAGGGGAGTAGATATGCTAAAAAAAAAAATGTAAGCCTTGACAATTGAGACATGGATTGTGCTATTTAGAGGGTGAATGGGCAAGACAAAAGATTGAAGAGCCTTTGAACGGGTATGGTAGTAGGTGGCAGGTGCACTGGTTTGAGTGAATCAAGAACTGCAACCATGCTGGGGTTTTCACGCTCAACAGTTTCCGGTGTATATCAAGAATGGTCCACCACCCAAAGCCAACTTGACAACTGTGGGAAGCATTGAAGTCAACATCGGCCAGCATCCTTGTCCATGCCCTGATGAATTGAGGCTGTCTTGAGGGCAAATGGGGGTGCTATTCAATATTAGGAAGGTGTTCCTAATGTTTTGTATATTTGGGTGCAACTGTCGTTACTGACTAAAAGAAAATGTGAGATGTTAGCTCTGCTAGCTAGCCAATTATTATCTGCTCAATAATACTGCAATTACAATATATCATTTTGGCAGAAATATTGTCAGGAAATGTGGTTTTAGGGTCGTTCCATTTTATTTCCATCACTATTTGATTTGAACAAAACTTTCCATATATATTTGCCCATGGTGTCTTTTATCCAACATATCATACTGAAACAGGAGTGGTCAGAAAATGACTATGGACCTGAATGACAAAACATTTAGGAGATAGAGGTGCTCTAAGTTGACCTGGTCAAAAAGTGATCAAAATCAAAGTGATTGTCAATCGTTTTCTATATTTTAGGCCATTTTGTCTTAAATTTGAATGAGTATTTTACTGTTGCAGCACACATTTTGATTGCATATTGTATACTGTGTGCAGAGTTACAGTTTCAAGATATACCATTGTACATGCATTCAAGTTAATTCACGCTGAAATGACTATTATGCATGTTTTTAACCAGCCTGGTCTCAGAGCATTTCATATGATTCTTTACGTTAATCAGAGACACTTCAATTCGTATGATATCTTACGTTTTTTTATGGTATGTTTTAAGTTGTATGATATGTTACAAATTTGCAAAACGCATGACATGTTACGAATTCCATTTTTTTTTTGTGGTAAATGTTAGCTATGTGACTAAGCTAATGTTAATAACTAGGCTATGTGTTAAGGGTTGGAGTTAGCTAACCCTAACAGTTTAAACTAACATGCTAAGTAGCTAAAAAGTAGTAAGTAGTTGAAAAGTTGGTAATTAGCTAAAATTGTCTGTGATGAGATTTGACACTTTGGGTTGCTAGACGATTCCTTTATTGTTTTTTTGTTGTTGCCTCAAGTAGCCTTCTGTCTTATGTAACCATACCAAACCTCCCGGATTTAGGTTTACTATGTTACGTCTTTTCATCATATTTCATCCTTTCTCCTTACCCCCAGACCTCCAGCTGCTCACTCTCACTGAAGAGGATGTTAACCCTGAGCAGCAGCACTGTGAGCAGGAATGGAGTGCCAATCTGGGGCTGCAGGAGTCTGATGCTGAAGAGTCTATGTGGAACTCTATCAATATAACTGTAGAGAACCGGACAAAATCTGATGGCGAGAGCTACAGCGAGTCCGAATCAACCAGTGACTATGAGCCCCCCTCTGACGGTGACAACAGTGAATGTGATCATGTAAATATGGACAATAGAATACGATTGTCAGGGTTAAAGCCTCTTAAATTAAAGCGAGGAAGAGGACGGCCAAGGAAAGAAACTGGGGCGTTGCCTGATTTAAAATGTGATGTGTGCATAAAATGTTTTGCGACAGCAAGTGGTCTGAGAAGGCATCTGCGAAATTGGCACAGTGAAGAGAGACCAATAGGACTGCCAAGGAAAGAAATCAGTGAGTTGTCGGATCTGAAATGTAACGTTTGCGGAAAATGCTTGGCGACGGCACGTAGTCTGAAAAGGCATCTGCAACTCAGGCACAGCGAAGAGAGACCATACATGTGCGACACATGTGGACAATGTTTCGCCTTGAACCGCTATCTGATCCGGCACATGAAGATTCATGCTGATGAGAGACAACATTGCTGCACCAAATGTGGCAAACGTTTCTTTCACAAAGAAAGTCTGAAAAATCATATGGTTAATATTCACGCAGGGCTGGTTTTTAAATGTGATTTGTGTGGAAAATGCTTGTCAACAAAAGGTCGTCTGAAACTGCATCGGCAAAATCACACTGGGGAGAAATCCCATCCTTGCAAAGAATGTGACAAAGCCTTCGACTGCGAGTCTGGCTTGATAAAGCATATGAGGACTCACACTGGGGAGAAACCATTTCAGTGTAAAGAATGTGGCAAATGCTTCGGCGAGAAGGGAAGCCTGACAAAGCATATGATGACTCACACACAGGAGAAACCACATCGCTGCAACGAATGTGGAAGATGCTTCAATCTAAAGGGAAACCTGACTGTGCATATGAGGACACATACGGGGGAGGGAGTTCAATGCCATTTGTGTGGAACTTATTTGAAGTTAGCATCAAGTCTGAAGAGACATCTGCGAACTCACAGAAGAAATATTCACAAAGACTGAAGGTAGAGGAAGTATCAAGAGGACAGCTCTCTGATCACTGCTCTTGGTTAAGGGCACAGTCTGCCATTTGGAAATCTGTTCAATGGTCATTTTAAGAGACGTTACACTTTCAAGTTCAAGTTTGTCAGATGTCACGGAGCTGGGTCAGTCCGTGCCTGCGTTCTGACTTGTTATATTTAAACGGTTTAGGCCTATTGGCTTATGAAATGAATGTATTAAATGTTGTGAGGAGAAACGCAAGTTAGTTTGTTGTCAGATGCCAACATTCAATTGGTTTTGGGCACGCCAAATATCCGCTCTGTCATGCTCCCAGCCTGGTCTCATAGACTAGACGTATTATAGTAAACGTAACTCCTAACCCAGCAAGCCAGCTAGCTAACATTAGCTGCCTAGCTAAAGTTAGCCACACAATATTGGAATTTGTAACGCATAGATTTTTGCAAATTCATAACATATTGTACATTTAGCAAATTCTCATATTACACTAAATGTATGATGGACATCCACGAATCAATACATACCATGCGAAACGTAACATACTAAATGGAGTGTTGCGGATTTACATACAGAATATTACAAACTGCTCAGAGACCAGGCTGATGATCCGCTGCATCTGGAGGTGTGTCCAACAGAGAAGCGCAACTTACCCTGTGTTACTGGGTTCTGTAATGTGGTTGAATCCCAGGGGGGGTGGAAAAATGTTACACAAATCTATTATATGCTTTATGCAAACACGGTTATTGAAGTGTGTGTGTATTTATGAATTGTCAATGTGATTACCTTCTTATGGTTATTGATCATTTCATTCATGTATTTTGACCATTAATTGTGATCGATCAAAAGTGGTACATTCCAAGGTGAGGCTTGAGGGACTTGTACTTAAACCTTGCCATTTCATTGTTGGCCAGACAGAGACAGGGCTAAGGTTCCATGCTGGCCGTAGGGGACGCACTTTTCACGACACTTTGATACGAAGTGATTTTCGTAGCGGGTTAGGAGAGCATTTTCTCTAACCCTAACCTTAACCTCAATCTCCTAACCTGCTGCGGAAAAGTCACGTCGGTGTCGTAAAAAGTGTTTCCCGCTTGCATAAACCAGGCATGATGGAGGCCTGGTTTATTTTGAGCTCTCCACTTATTTGATTTGCCCCCAGTTTGTTTCCTCGGCTTGTTATTTTCCGTTGTACATATGTAAAGAGTGTACAGTTTGCCAACTACTCTACTTCACTGTAAATAAACATCCGCCCCTGGACATTGCACTGCTACTTCTTGTCTGCTTCCTCTCTGAAACCTCCACCTTCAGGGGAGCCTCCGTTACATCAGACATTATCGGAACTCTAACCAGATGAACCAAGTTTTAGTAGATCTAACTATATGCCTTCACTCCAAATGAATGGAAAATATAACAATCAAATCGAACCAGGAAATTATGGTGGCGATATGTTCCATTCATTTGGGATTGAGGTATATAGTTGGATCTAACACAGCAGATTGCCAGAGATGTTGACATATCTCAACATTAGTCAACTTTTCAGTTCAGTGAAATGTCACTTTAATTTCTAATAAATAGAACGTGTTATGATTGAGTGAGTCAGGACAGCTAGGCTACTGGCATGTTCACAAAGCTCTAATGGTGTGTGATGTGGTAACAATGTTGCTATTTAAGGATTAGCAGGTTGAAAACATGTTTTCCTTAGTCTTACACGGTTACTTTATTGGAATAACATTAATTTGTATCCACTGTAGTTTTTGAATCACTGCAGAGTTGTTTCCCGTTTCAGTCACCTCTTTGGTCACGTTAGTGTGGGTAAAATAAAATAAAAACGAAATATTGACAAATAGTGCATCCCACAATGCAGGCGATGTTCAGTAAAATATCAATATCATATGTTCTTACTGGCGACGGTCCTTACCTGTGAGTGTTCTGCTCAAACAACTCGAGGGTGACGTAATCCAGCACGCAAACTAAATTTGTGGGAGTTGTAGTTCACATGATACTTTTAAAAATATTTTTTACTTTCTGAGATGTCTTACTGCTTGAGCATCACATATTTTTATAACAGGCATCGACTATAAATTAATCCACATTTTATTTTTTAGATATAGGCCTATCTAAAAATGACCCCGTTTTTCATTAATTTGATTTTACAATTTTGAATCCCATTGAAAACAATATGGGACTAGATACCCTCAATGAAAGGGGAAAAGACAGTCATTGTCCCACTGTTTTCGGTACTAGCCCTATTTGTCTCTTTTCAGCATTTTAAGTTTTCATCAAATTTCTTCCTTTCTCCTTACCCTCAGACCTCCAGCTGCTCACTCTCACTGAAGAGGAGGTTAACCCTGAGCAGCAGCACTGTGAGCAGGATTGGAACGCCAATCTGGGGCTGCAGGAGTCTGATGCTGAAGAGTCTATATGGAACTCTATCAACATCATAACCGTAGAGAACCGGACAGAATCTGATGGCGAGAGCTACAGCGAGTCCGAATCAACCAGTGACTATGAGCCCCCCTCTGACAGTGACAACAGTGAAAGTGATCAGGTAAATGTGGAGAATAGAATACGATTGTCAGGGTTACAGCCTCTTAAATCAAAGCGAGGAAGAGGACAGCCAAGGAAAGAAACTGGGGCGTTGCCTGATCTGAAATGTGATGTGTGCGGAAAAAGCTTGGCGACAGCACGTAGTCTGAAAAGGCATCACCAAAATCGGCATCTTGAGGAGAGACCAAGAGGAAGGCCAAGGAAAGAAACCAGTGAGTTGCCTGATCTGAAATGTGACGTTTGCGGAAAATGCTTTGTGACAAGAGGTGGTCTACGAATGCATGAGAAAAATAGGCACAGTGAAGAGCGACCATACATGTGCGACATATGTGGCCAAGGTTTTGTCCTGAACTGCTACCTGATCCGACACATGAAGACTCACACTGAGGAGGGACAACATTGCTGTACCGTATGTGGCAAATGTTTCAATCACAAGAATAACCTGAAAAATCATATGGGTACTCATACAGGGCCGACTTTTAAATGTGATTTGTGTGGAAAATGCTTGACAACAAAAGGAAGTCTGAAACAGCATCAGCAAAATCACACTGGGGAGAAATTGTATCCGTGCAAAGAATGTGACAAATCCTTCAATATTAAGGGAAGCCTGATATTGCATATGAGGACTCATACAGGGGAGAAACCATTTCGATGCAAAGAATGTGGCAAGTGCTTCAGCGACAAGGGAACCCTTACAAAGCATATGATGACTCACACAGAGGAGAAACCACATAGCTGCAACAAATGTGGCAAATGCTTCAGTCTAAAGGGAAACCTGACAGTGCATATGAAGGTTCATACAGGGGAGGGCGTTCAATGTCATTTGTGTGGAACTCACTTGAAGTTAGCATCAAGTCTGAAGAGACATCTGCGAACTCACAAAATAAATGCACAATGACTAAGAACACATAACAATGCCCTTTGTGTAAAATGTGTTGCATGGAAGAGACTATTATAAGAGCACATCTCACCGGGCACATACATCTGGTCAACTCTAGTTTTGATTTCAATTAGGTTGAGTTGTCAACTAACATGTGAAATCAACAAAACATTTCACAATTGGATTTAGGTTAATAGTTGGGTGAATAAAATACTATTCACTTACATTGATGACTTCTGGCAAATCCAATCAGTTTTCCACATTGATTCAATGTCATCACATTGATTTGTTGCTGTTGAAATTATGTTTGAACAAAGTTGATTCCACCACTTTTTGTCCAATAGGATGTCACTATAACTTTACCGGGTCACTACTGGGACAAGCCAATTTGCTTACTCTAAGTACTTTAAACAATGCATAAACCTAAAGTGTTGCAGTATAAATGACTATCATTGATAAACATTTAAATATAAGCAAAAACATGTACAGTTGAAGTCGAAAGTTTAAATACACTTAGGTTGGAGTCATTAAAACTCGTTTTTCAACCACTTCACAAATTTCTTGTTAACTACAGTTTTGCCAAGTCGGTTAGGACATTTACTTTATGCATGACACAAGTCATTTTTCCAACAATTGTTTACAGACAGATTATTTCTCTTAATTCACTGTACCACAATTCCAGTGGGTCAGAAGTTTACAAACACTAAGTTGACTGTGCCTTTAAACAGCTTGGAAAATTCCAGAAAATTATGTCATGGCTTTAGAAGCTTCTGATAGGCTAATTGACATCATTTGAGTCAATTGGAGGTTTACCTGTGGATGTATTTCAAGGCCTACCTTCAAACTCAATACCTCTTTGCTTGGCATCATGGGAAAATCAAAAGAAATCAGCCAAGACCTCAGGAAAGAATTGTAGACCTCCACAAGTCTGGTTCATCCTTGGGAGCAATTTCCAAACGCCTGAAGGTACCACGTTCATCTGTACAAACAATAGTACGAAAGTATAAACACCATGGGACCATACAGCCGTCATACTGCTCAGGAAGGAGACGCGTTCTGACTCCTAGAGATGAACGTACTTTGGTGCGAAATGTGCAACAGAACAACAGCAAAGGACCTTGTTAAGATGTTGGAGGAAACGGGTACAAAAGTATCTATATCCACAGTAAAATGAGTCCAATATCGACATAACCTGAACGGACGCTCAGCAAAGAAGAAGCCACTACTCCAAAATCGCCATAAAAAAGCCAGACTACGATTTACAACTGCACGTGGGGCAAAGACTCTACTTTTTGGAGAAATGTCCTCTGGTCTGATGAAACAAAAATAGAACTGTTTGGCCATAATGACCATCATTATGTTTAGAGGAAAAAGGCAGAAGAACACCATCCCAACCGTGAAGCACGGGTGTGGCAGCATCATGTTGTGGGGGTGCTTTGCTGCAGGAGGGACTGGTGCACTTCACAAAATAGATGGCATCATGAGGACGGAAAATTATGTGGATAAATTGAAGCAACATCTCAAGACACCAGTCAGTAAGTTAAAGCTTGGTCACAAATGGGTCTTCCAAAAGGACAATGAGCCTTAGCATACTTCCAAAGTTGTGGCAAAATGGCTTAAGGACAACAAAGTCAAGGTATTGGAGTGGCCATCACAAAGCCCTGACCTCAATCCTACAGAAAATTTGTGGGCAGAACTGAAAAAGCATGTGCGAGCAAGGAGGCCTACAAACCTGACTCAGTTAAACCAGCTCTGTCAGGAGGAATGGGCCAAAATTCACCCAACTTATTGTGTTAAGCTTGTGGAAGTCGAACCAAAACATTTGACCCAAGTTAAACAAGTACTACCAAATACTAATTGAGTGTATGTAAACTTCTGACCCACTGGGAATGTGATGAAAGAAATAAAAGCTGAAATAAATCATTCTCTCTACAATTATTCTGACATTTCACATTCTTAAAATAAAGTGGTGATCCTAACTAACCTAAGACAGGGAATTTGTACTAGGATTAAATGTCGGGAATTGTGGAAAAACTGTGTTTAAACGTATTTGGCTAAGGTGTATGTAAACTTCCGACTTAAACTGTTTGACGTTTTAATGCATTTATTTGCAAATTATGGAGGCCAGTCTCCAGATCTCAACCCCATAGAAAATCTTGGGAAGGAGTTGAAAGTCTGTGTTGCCCAGCAACGGCCCCAAAACATCACTGCTCTAGAGGAGATCTGCATGGAGGAATGGGCCAAAATACCAGCAACAGTGTGTGAAAACCTTGTGAAGATTTACAGAAAATGTTTGACCTCTGTCATTGCCAACAAAGAGTATATAACAAAGTATTGAGAGAAACTTTTGTTATTGACCAAATACTTATTTTCCACCATAATTTTCAAATAAATTCATTTAAAATCCTACAATGTGATTTTCTGGATTTTATTTTCTCATTTTGTCTGTCATAGTACTTTTTTGCCCCACTGTATCTCACTGGTCACCCCCAAAGCAAATTCCTCCTTTGGTCGTCTTTCCTTCCAATTCTCTGATGTATACAGAAAAGAGAGACTGAACCCTGTGGCACACCCATAGAGACTGTCAGAGGTCCGGACAACAGGCCCTCCGATTTGACACACCGAACTCTATCAGAGAAGTAGTTGGTAAACCAGGCGAGGCAATCATTTGAGAAACCAAGGCTGTCGAGTCTGCCAATAAGAATGTTGTGATTGACAGAGTCGAAAGCCTTGGCCAGGTCGATGAATACGGCTGCACAGTAATGTCTCTTATCGATGGCGGTTATGATGTCGTTTAGAACCTTGAGCGTGTCTGAGGTGCACCCATGACCAGCTCTGAAACCAGATTGCATAGCGGAGAAGGTATGGTGAGATTCGAAATGGTCAGTAATCTCTTTGTTAACTTGGCTTTCGAAGACCTTAGAAAGACAGGGTAGGATAGATATAGGTCTGTAGCAGTTTGCGGACACAGTGGACGGATAAAAGACGCATTAGAACACCATGTGTAGACGCATTTCTGAAAATGTGGGCACAATCAGAATGTAGGCAAGATCAAGACAGGATCAGGAACAGCCCTAGCCTTTTGGGGCACTAAGTGAAATTGTGTTGGGCGGAGAGAAGAAAAATACGTTTAAAAGTTAATTTTCTGCAATTCTACAATTTTACGATGGGGCGTAATGAAAATGTGACCATTTTAAAGCAAGTCTGCTGCAATTCTACACATTTTGTATTGTATCACAAATTTCATAGAATTTTACTCATTTTACCATGGGGTGAAGAGAAAAATATGCAGTTTTACAGCTGATTTCCTGAAGGTGTACATACAGTGCCTTGCGAAAGTTTTCGGGCCCCCTTGAACTTTGCGACCTTTTGCCACATTTCAGGCTTCAAACATAAAGATATAAAACTGTATTTTTTTGTGAAGAATCAACAAGTGGGACACAATCATGAAGTGGAACGACATTTATTGGATATTTCAAACTTTTTTAACAAATCAAAAACGGAAAAATTGGGCGTGCAAAATTATTCAGCCCCTTTACTTTCAGTGCAGCAAACTCTCTCCAGAAGTTCAGTGAGGATCTCTGAATGATCCAATGTTGACCTAAATGACTAATGATGATAAATACAATCCATCTGTGTGTAATCAAGTCTCCGTATAAATGCACCTGCACTGTGATAGTCTCAGAGGTCCGTTAAAAGCGCAGAGAGCATCATGAAGAACAAGGAACACACCAGGCAGGTCCGAGATACTGTTGTTGATAGAGGAAAATATAGTTTAGATGGTCAATTATGTATACATTAATGATTAGAAACATTCATGCTAATACTATTATATTATGATTTGAAAAGTATGGGTTCTTAATTGTACTGTTACTGAAAATGTAAGCAGAAATTAATTGTGTCTGTGTCTCCTGGGAAAGTTTTAAAGCAGGGATAAGATAGTACTTCAAACAGATAAGAATGTTTTGGTTGGATTCCATTAGCAGAGAGAAGTATATCCTTTAGGCAGGTTGGAATGTAGTTTATGAGGGGAGTGAAACTATCTCCAGGACCGAATACTACGCCATTGTAAGGCTGGGAGGGGGGGTGTAACTGATGATGTCATTTTATGTCTTCTTCAGATTTAAAATGTAATGTTCTTTGTATTTTGGGTCAGTACTCATCAAGAATAAATGCTGAACTTGTTTTTTAAGACTGGTCTCTTGCTAATTCATGCAAATGATAAACTTACAACTTATCATGAATTAGAAATGAGTGCGAATTTAATTGGTTTTGGCAATAAAACATAAGGGAATTTAAAATTCCTCTATCAGTTGTGAAGAAGTTTAAAGCCGGATTTGGATACAAAAAGATTTCCCAAGCTTTAAACATCCCAAGGAGCACTGTGCAAGCGATAATATTGAAATGGAAGGAGTATCAGACCACTGCAAATCTACCAAGACCTGGCCGTCCCTCTAAACTTTCAGCTCATACAAGGAGAAGACTGATCAGAGATGCAGCCAAGAGGCCCATGATCACTCTGGATGAACTGCAGATATCTACAGCTGAGGTGGGACACTGTCCATAGGACAACAATCAGTCGTATATTGCACAAATCTGGCCTTTATGGAAGAGTGGCAAGAAGAAAGACATATCTTAACCTGTTAGACCTATAGGGGCAGTATTTCATTTTTGGATAAAAAGACGTGCCCGTTTTTAGCGCAATATTTTGTCACGAAAAGATGCTCGACTATGCTTGGAATTGATAGTTTTGGAAGGAAGACACTCTGACGTTTCCAGAACTGCAAAGATTTTCACTGTGAGTGCCATAGAACAAAATCTACAGGCAAAACCAAGATGTTTGAGTGACCAAGAAATCAACAGGATTTCTGGAGGCACGTTTTCCATGATCGCCTTATATGGCTGTGAATGCGACAGGAATGAACGGACACTTCCTATCGTTTCCCCCAGGTGTCTGCAGCATTGTGACGTATTTGTAGGCATATCATTGGAAGATTGACCATAAGAGACTACAATTACCAAGTGTCCCGCACGGTGTCTGCGTGGAAATTGGTGCGCAAAAGTCAGGTACCAGTATTTTTCCATCCGAATCAGAGAAGAATGCACGCTTCCAGGGACGGCATTTCAATGAAGAGATATATGACAAAACACCTTGAGGATTGATTCAAACAACGTTTTCCATGTTTCAGTCGATATTATGGAGTTAATTCGGAAAAAAGTTCGACGTTTAGGTGACTGAATTTTCGGTTAGTTTCGGTAGCCAAATGCATAGTAACAAAACGGAACGTTGTGTCCTACACAAGCATCTTTCAGGAAAAACTGGACATCTGCTATGTAACTGAGAGTCTCCTCATTGAAACATCTGAAGTTCTTCAAAGGTAAATTATTTTATTTGATCCCTTTGCTGGTTTTTGTGAATGTTGCGTGCTAAATGCTAACGCTAAATGCTAAGCTAGCTATCACCACTCTTACACAAATTATTGATTTTCTCTGGTTCTAAAGCATATTTTGAAAATCTGAGACGACAGGATTGTTAAGAAAAGGATAAGCTTGAGGGCAGGCATATTTATTTCATTTCATTTGCAATTTTTAGAAATCGCTAATGTTGCGTTATGGTAATGAGCTTGAGGCTGTAGTCACGATCCCGCATGCGGGATGGGGCGGACTAAGATTAAAGATATACATAAAAATTGTCGTCGTTTAAAGTTTGCCACAAGCCACCTGGGAGACACACCAAACATGTGGAAGAAGGTGCTCTGGTCAGATGAAACCAAAATTGAACTTTTTGGCAACAATGCAAAACGTTATATTTGGCGTAAAAGCAACACAGCTCATCACCCTGAACACACCATCCCCACTGTCAAACGTGGCAGCATCATGGTTTGGGCCTGCTTTTCTTCAGCAGGGACAGGGAAGATGGTTAAAATTGATGGGAAGATGGATGGAGCCAAATACAGGACCATTCTGGAAGAAAACCTGATGGAGTCTGCAAAAGACCTGAGACTGGGACGGAGATTTGTCTTCCAACAAGACAATGATCCAAAACATAAAGCAAAATCTACAATGGAATGGTTCAAAAATAAACATATCCAGGTGTTAGAATGGCCAAGTCAAAGTCCAGACCTGAATCCAATCGAGAATCTGTGGAAAGAACTGAAAACTGCTGTTCACAAATGCTCTCCATTCAACCTCACTGAGCTCGAGCTGTTTTGCAAGGAGGAATGGGAAAAAATGTCAGTCTCTCGATGTGCAAAACTGATAGAGACATACCCCAAGCGACTTACAGCTGTAATCGCAGCAAAAGGTGGCGCTACAAAGTATTAACTTAAGGGGGCTGAATAATTTTGGACGCCCAATTTTTCCGTTTTTGATTTGTTAAAAAAGTTTGAAATGTCCAATAAATGTCGTTCCACTTCATGATTGTGTCCCACTTGTTGTTGATTCTTCACAAAAAAATACAGTTTTATATCTTTATGTTTGAAGCCTGAAATGTGGCAAAAGGTCGCAAAGTTCAAGGGGGCCGAATACTTTCGCAAGGCACTGTAAATCAAGTGATGTCTATTTATTTGTTTAAATAAACAAATAAATAATATCCTGGCCAGAAAAAGAATCTCCGTCGTTCATTGAAGTTGATGGGTCATTTATAACAGCACCTTTCGATATAGCCATTCATTTCAATTACTATTTCACTGGTAAAGTGAAAATGACAACATTGAACAGTGAATCATTATATTTGCATAAAATATCTAATAAAAAAAGAGGATTGCTGTTTTGTGTATGGTCAAGTTAGGGTGGGAGAGGTGGAAAAACTATTGTTAACCATCAATAATGATGAGCCACCAGGTACAGACAACTTTGATGGGAAACTATAGAGAATGGTAACAGACTGTATTGCCACCCTTATTTGCTATGTCTTTAACCAAAGCCTAAAGGAGTGTGTGTCCACAGGCATGGAAGGAAGCTAAATCATTTCCACCACCTAAAAATAGTAAAGCATCCTTTGTTGTCTCTAACAGCTGACCAATCAGTTTTCTGCCTGTACTTACTAAACAAATGGAGAGAATTGTGTTTGACCAAATACAATGCTATTTTTCAGAGAACAAGTTAACTACTGACTTTCAGCATGCATATAGAGAAGGGAACTCAACTTGATTTTGTAAAATGAATTATGTGAGAAATGGCAGTGAAATAAATGATAATGAACTTCACAGGGTGGTGAAAGTGCACGTTGATGAGCTTGATGCTTAGTTCCAATAAATATGGAAGGTCTTATTCTGGTGACATGATGATCGATGCTTGACCGCCGTTTGACAAAAAAAAAATGTGGGGTTCTTAAATTTATTCAGCCTGGGACCCAAATGAGAAATTCTGTGTTTTCCTGGGACCCAAGCTTAGGAAAATATGTTTTAGACATAAGGGCAATGAAATGTACCAATATTGATGTATAGTAATATAGACAAAAACAAATAACAAATGAAATATCCATATAAATATATATTAATGTTTTTTTATCCCCCATTAAAAAAATTCTTACATATCCATCTAGGTTGGAAGTGTTGCTGGTAAAAATACAATAAATAATTTTCATTCTGAACTGGAATAAACGGATTGATCACATCACAGAACACACACAGGCGTTTTGATAGTGCAACCCTAAGTAACAGTACAGATGAAAAATGATCAGGCCTACTGTAATCTTACTGTATAAATGATTGTTGAAAGTCTAGGTTGGAACTGTTGCTGTTAAAACACAATACATATTTTTATTCTGAACTGGAATAAACTGATTGATCACATCACACAGATGGAGAACAGAAAACCCACACACAGTCCTAATGAGAGCATGTCTATTCTGGGCTCTGTTGTTGACAGTACAACACTGCTCAGCCTTGAAACTGCTTATGTACTTGTTTTTTTAAAGTATGCCAGAGTTGAGAACCCTGACTTGCATAGGTATGTGGTGCCAAACTGGACCAGAACATCTACTGCTTTCTCAGTCAGGCAAGAGACCGCTTCATGCTGTAGATGAGCAACCCAGAACTGTGTGAGTGTGTTTGCCTCAAAAAAGCATTTTGCTTCAATCAGTTTGTTCCGGTTAAGAATAACAATTAACAGAAACAGTTCCAACCTAGACTAGTTTTCAACAATAATTTCTACAGTAAGATGTACCGTACCGTAGGCCTGATCATTTTTTCATTTTCATCTGTACTGTTACTGGGACTATCAGTAGCTGGCTTGCTTTGGCGAATGATAGCTATTAGCTGTATACAAGGCCAGGGGATTGTTTGAAAGAGAAACTCACATCTACTACTATGAGAGGTAGCTAGTACTCACTTATCATCATCACCTGTTATAAAATTACAACAATACCTTGCTAGCTGACTTTTCCACTGTCGAAGCACTGTTTCCTGAACCATTCTGCCCTGTTCTGAAAGAACTCCCTGGGTTTACCGTCATGCTGTGGATGTTTGGTCAGGACGTGTCGTTTTTATTCATTTGTTCGTTATGAGAGACTCATTACTAAGCACTTCCACACACAAAACACACTGGGCGCTCCTCGTTATAAGTTTGTATGAAAAAAGAGATAAATTCATCGCTGTATATGCGTTTCATGACAATTGAACTGAGTCACAATTTGTGTCCATTTGACCACAGCGGTGAGTGATGGCGAGTGGGAATGGCAAACATTGCATCATCTGTTGCTGAACGACAGGGTTG
The DNA here is from genome assembly GCF_023373465.1 of Oncorhynchus keta. NCBI lineage: Eukaryota > Metazoa > Chordata > Actinopteri > Salmoniformes > Salmonidae > Oncorhynchus > Oncorhynchus keta. Next base: position 29,724,909 of record NC_068424.1, on the reverse strand, counting down.
CAATCGTGTGTGTCGCGGACTGATCTCCAAGAAAACTGCAGGGGGAAAAAATCAGTTAAACCCGCGAAACACATCAATTGTCATAAAACACATCTCCCTCTCACACTCGCTCAGCTGGCAAACAGCAGAGAGCGCAGATGCACTTGGCCAACTCAATTCCAGTAATTAATGAGATAATTATACAATTTAACTCTGACACGTCGCGACCCAACCCATACTTTAAGAAAGGCTGACGTAGACTAGCCTACCCATACCCACACAGCCTACTTGCGCTGTAGCTGCGAGCTGTTGGCTAGTGAACGTGCCAACACGAGTAGACACATTTGCCATTTACTTTTTTTGAGAACTATCGGTACAGTTGAAAATGTGATGGAAACACATTGAACTTTAGATTTGTATTTTGTGTACAGTACGTCATCACGCACTGATGTTTTTTTTATCCGCAACAAGTCATTTGTTGATTGTTTATTAGGTGTGAGTAAAATGTAATACATATTGGTAGCTACATATGGGTTATTGTAGGGAATTTCTAAGCTTGCAATTTTAGAGGTATTATCTGTGTCCGAGAAACAGAACCTTAATGAGCAAGTAACCCAGACACCAGTCATGGGGTCAATGTCAGGTGCATTTGACTGCTTGGCATGGTGTTTACAAGGTAATGTATGTACTCATGTACATGTAGTCTGATCCTTGTCATTGAGGCTGGTGGGAGGACGAGCTCATTGTACTGGCTGGAATGGAATTAATGGTACAGAGTCAAACGTGGTTTCATGTTTGATACCTTTCCATTTATTCCATTCCAGTAGCTCCTCCCACCAGCATCCACTGGTGCGTCTGTCTCTCTCCCAACTTCACTCCTTGACTTTCTGTTTACCACTCAAACGCGCCCATTGGGGGAGCCACAACGGGGTTTTCCACATTAGTTAAGCATTTGCATCTGATGTAAACTTTGACACAGCCAGAGATTTACTTATCCTTTACACCTGTCGCAGTCTTTGGCTCAGTACAGTTGTGGCTAGATAGAGCACTTTCAACCTGCGACGTTAAGTAACATACCGATTCAGGTAACAGATCACAGCTGGTGAGGTGAACCCTCAAAAACATTAAATTACTTTAAAGATCTCAAAACACCACTTTAGATACAACTGTCCCCCAAGATGGCGTACTGGTTACCGAGCTCCAACTGCTGCAGGGAGGCCCCACTGCCGCCTTCCTCTCGGCCACGGTTCTTGTGCTTCACCACCTCAAAGGTCTTCTCCATCTCCCTGTCTCTGAAACCCGAGCATTGGATATATTAATTCAACACACTGTTTCTCAGTGTGGCCTTATGTGAACATCTAGCCTACCCGTGAAATAAACAGTCACTTTTAAGTTAAGAACTCAGACAAAGACACCCATCACAAAGATCACCGTTTATTTTGTGTTAAACTAGTCTTCGATAACAGTTCTGAGTAGAAATGTTCGCTACTTCCACCCACAACGTGTAGGCAGGGGTCCACAGGATGCTTTGTGTGCTACAGTGCCCTCCACAACTCTGGCCATCCATTTGCAAATTTTAAGTTCCATTACATTTCAAATTACTTCAACAGAAATATCTGAACACAACTCCAGCAATTCTTAGTTCTAACCCTCTGTTCAACCTAAGGAAATGCAAACATGGTTATTCTAATCTAAACCACCTGACCTTTCTATTTTACCGCATCGGTTCATGAGAGGAGACAGTGGTCAGGTGGTTTGGAGCCCAAGCTGAGAGATAGCAGGCACTGACTGAAACTCTCCAGGACCAGGGATACATGTCATCGATCTGCTCTAAAGATTTCAATAAGTACAGAAACAATACACCTCATATTTGGAGAAGGAGCTTTGAGAGCAACTAACTATGGGGAGGATGGAGAAAGGGGGTTGAGTTCCATTCTGCAGATTAGGGTAAACTTGAATGTCTTGCACTGAAGCAATTCAATGAATATAGGCAAAAGCAAACATATGTACTCAAAAATAGACAGCAGTATGACAGGCCATACTTACTGTGGTCAATTACAGGCATTGGGTACAGAAGGGTCATTTTTGGGACGCTGTAGCTAGTGTCTTTGCACCTGTAACAATATGTCAGTCTATTTTTCATATCCCACCTCTACACAATGACGTAAGTTCACGAACACTGGTGGAAACAAAGCCCTCCAAAGTAAAACACAAAAAGAGCAGAATCCTCAGAATCCTGTAAAAAGTCAAAACATCTACCAAAGGAATGACTTCAGATTAGAAAGGAGGAGCTTTAATAACGGTTTGCCAATGTTAACAATCAAATTTTAAAAGAGATGGGGCGCAAGTCAAACAGTGGATATGAAGGACAGTTAGTCAGTATAATATTCTGACAAACTACAACTCAGCACTACATTCTTGAAGAGGAAAGGAGGTTGGTTTATCTTTAAGTTGCGAGATCCAAGAGGCTGGCAACATACCATGAGACAACGAGCAAGTTTCTCTGGAGAACGAAGCAGTTTCCCTCTCTCGCTCTTTACAGTAAGGCCACTTTTAAATAGTCATTCTAAATGAGGACCATAACTTCTCTCCTGTGTCCACAGATCTTCGCAGGAGTCCCATTCTTGAGGAAAACAAAATCTTCAAGTTTCTAAGTGAAAGAGCCTGGTGGTCTTCTCGTCTGCAGGCCTGGTGTTTGCCCCACTCACCACCAAGAGCCAAAGCCCGCTCAACATGGTCACCACAGCTGTGACTGAGGTAGTCTCCCCTCACGTGCCCAAACCATAACTCAAACACACCAACCAACCATGTGCAGTTTGGGTTATAACGATCTCGCAAAAAAATAGATCTATTCGCAACAGTTCGTAAATTCTTCTCGCACTATTTTTTTTGTCTTCTTCGATCCTCTGTGGCTTTATAATCAAAGCAAGTTGAAGTCCAGAGAGAAGTTGTACCACACAACTGCTGCTCTGAAAACAATCCACAAAAGACAACCGTACGTTGTCATTTGCTGTTGTTGATGCTGCAGTGTCATTCATATGGGTGTATCATATAGATTTTATATTTTTTTGTTTCAGTTAATCACTTGCCACAGCACTTTTGGATGTAGTCCTTCAGTTTTGCCAACCAGGTGCTTTGTGTATGTACTGTATATAATGCATGTAGATGTAAAGTGTGTCAGTTTATATGGTTCACTGTGTGAGGTGTATGAGAGAGTGTATGTATAATGTATGTATTGTACGGTGGTGTGAGGGAGAGAAGGTCCAGTGTGGTGGTGGCAGCAGCGCCAGCATTCGTTGTCAGGACTGCGCTGTAGTTAGGTACACACAGCTGTAGTTCAGCTCCCTCTGGCGGCTGGGCAAGACCACGCTGGATGGGCGGGGGAGGGGAGGGGGGGGTTGGGGTGTGCTACTTGTCCCCCAAGATGGCGTACTGGTTACCGAGCTCCAACTGCTGCAGGGAGGCCCCACTGCCGCCTTCCTCTCGGCCACGGTTCTTGTGCTTCACCACCTCAAAGGTCTTCTCCATCTCCCTGTCTCTGAAACCCGAGCATTGGATATATTAATTCAACAAACAAAGACATTTCTACACTATGTGTGCCCACCTTTGCATGCGTGTAAGATGAGTGATATTTAGAGGTGCACTGACCTGCGTGTCTCAACATGCTTGGAGCCGGCCCCGAGTGAGGGGAACTGTGTGTCGCTGAAGATCTCAGGGGGCCCCTGATTGGGGCCACGCTTGGTAGTGGTCAGTCGGGCCCCTGGGGGGCGGTACACCCCAGAAGGCTTTGACTCAGGCACCTCTTCCACCTCTGTAGAGACGAGAGCAGGGAAGAGAACCAGTCAGTGAAAACGGGGGCAAGGCTCATTAGTAGTCCACATTAATTGTCAAAACTACAGTGTCTATATGGGAGTAACACTTCAATACTACAATTAAGGGTGTGGAATTAATACACAGTGCGGAGTGAGATATACCCACCAACAGAGGCAGCGGCAGGTTGCGGGGCACCGGACTTGTTCCAAGGCCCAGACATTTTGTCTCCACTGACCAGGATGATCTCGCCATCTTCACCGACCTCCTCCTCATACTCCTCTTCCTCCTTCTCATCACTGCCACAACCACCAGAGAAAACAGTCAACAAAAAACATGCAACTAGTACAAACTTTTAACATGTCATTAGTGCCTACTGAATGAATGCAACCCCCCCCATTCAGCCTTACCTTATCTGGAGAGCCTGCAGCCTGAGTCCGCTGTAGTCCACCTCCTTCGCCTCAAACTCCTTCCACTCCTCATCCTCCTGCAGACAGAGCAACGCTCATCAGTTACACAACCCACCGACTGATGGTTTAGCAATCCAAGGGTGTGTTCGAAAATTCAATCTTGAGTGCCCTGGGCGTTCATACATTCAGAGCGTGGTCAGATTGTAAATTCACAACGTTTCGCTCCAGAGCGTACACTGGACACTCTGGCTGAGGAGTAGGTTTGAGCAGAGTGTTCAGACCTCTCAACGGCAGTCAAGCACCCAAGCCAAATGGTTAACGTTGGCTAACTACTTCCAAACAAATGAGAACACCTCAGACTATTTTACAAGCCCTTGCAGAGCTGGTTAGGCCGTTTTCACATTATTCAGAGCGTTGGTGACCAACTGTGCTGCTGGCAACAATTGAATTACGCATTTTTGCAGACACTGGCCATATTCAACGGGTGTTGTGCGTTCTTAAATTCATCAGTTATTATGCGCTTTGGCACACTCAGACAAGAGTGCTCGGAAATTGGAGTATATGCCCAGAGTGAATTTGCCAACGCACCCCAAGGACTCATACATTTGTGTCTTATCAATCTCAATTGATCATGCAAACTTGGCCATCAAAAGGAACGTTTGTCAAGGGTACAAATAAAATACAAACTTGGATCTAGATACTGGCCACGCCCTAATTTGGCAGACTCAAAACGTTATTACAACATCCCTGGAACGTGTCAACCTCAGAACCATGTTACCTGCATAAAATGCTAGCTACTAGTAACCTTATCGCCAGTAAATTCTACTCTTTGTGCTTTTGTCTGCACAAAGAAAGGTTCTAAGTTTAACAGCTGTAGTCCAGTCCCCATTTTCCAGGCCTAACCACCTGAACCCTCAGACGAATATTGCAGGCCTAAGCATCTAGCGAATGAGGCCAAATAGCTCGTACGTTAACGTTACTCGTCTTCCAATTTGACAGATGTCAAAATTAATTAGCTAGTTAGTAAGCTAGTTATATTTGCATTCGTCATGACGCATGTTACTACAACGCTGGCAATATTTTCCAATAATATTCAAATTCTTCACGAGCCATGTTGCTGGCTAGCTAACTAATGTTACGCCAGTCATAATCCAATGTGTGCCAGTTTTCACCTCTCGAAAACATTCTAGCCACACTGTTTGCCAGTTAGCTATCGTTGATCAATCGCGAAAGCCGACACTGGCGCGGCCTAAAGTCATCGAGAAATGTCTGCTCACCGTCTGGAATACATCGTGAGTTTGCAGTCTAGCTAAGTTAGCGAACTCAATTATTGGATTGCTCTTTTAAGTACCTAACCAATTGGCTAGTTAGCTAACTAAAACGTACATATTTCTCTCCATAAATCATGTGTGAGGCCGGTGTAATAACTAGCCAGCCATTGTGTATTACCAAACAGTCATGGCATGAGTCATCATCGTTATCAGGCAAACTAGCTAGCAAACATATTGACTTGGCTAGTAGTAGCAAGTAGCTTGCTGGCTAACTAGTACTAGCGCGGCGCTAGCTAACGTTACCTTCTCCGGCTGCGCATCTTGATTTTCGTTTTTCGTGCCCGACTTCTCCTTTTCCTTCTTGTTCTTTTTCAATACAATTGGTGTGGGACCAACTGGAGCTTCTTTTCCCTTACCTCCCTTTTCTTTCTTCTTCTTTTTATCCCTCTTGGCAAAGAAGTCATCCAGGCTCTTCTCCGGAGCAGCACCACAAGTCTCTACATCCGCCATCTTCTTTCAGAAACAAACGCTATGCAAGGACAATCGTAAATTTCACAACGTCTCTATAATTCAGTTGAAGGGGAGGGATTAAATTGTTATTCGACCAGAGCAATCAAAGAATTTCCCTTCTAGCGTAAAAAAGAAAATGTAGCTACTGTCTGACCGCCTGTCTTTCAATGTGCCACATTACCAATCTTTGGGGGCTGCGCTCGCTCACTGCTATTTGACAGGCAAACCGGATGTACAGCCAATACATACTTTCCAGGATGCCCCGGATGAACATGAACAGAAACACAATGGACATGATGAAGAACCAATTAACTGCAAATAAAAACCACTTTAACCAATGAAATTGCATGTCTTTTTTATCGCCCTATCACAGTAGCCTGGTAGTAATCTGATACCACACCATGAGGTCTACGGTTAGTAGTGTGGTCCTCACTGATCAATTGATTGTATTGATCATTGACCAGTTGATCATGGAACCAGAGAGCAGCACTTAAACAAATCTTTATTTTATTAATGAGTTTTCTTGTTTTCTCAAAGCCGGCATTCCAAGTCATTACAGTAGAATCAAATTTCAAATATATTTTTTTATATAGCCCTTCGTACATCAGCTGATATCTCACAGTGCTGTACAGAAACCCAGCCTAAAACCCCAAACAGCAAGCAATGCAGGTGTTGAAGCACGCTGGCTAGGGAAAACTCCCTAGAAAAGCCAAACCCTAGGAAGAAATCTAGAGAGGAACCAGGCTATGAGGGGTGGCCAGTCCTCTTCTGGCTGTGCCGGGTGGAGATTATAACAGAACATGGCCAAGATGTTCAAATGTTCATAAATGACCAGCATGGTCAAATAATAATAATCACAGTAGTTGTCGAGGGTGCAGCAAGTCAGCACCTCAGGAGTAAATGTCAGTTGGCTTTTCATAGCCGATCATTAAGAGTATCTCTACCACTCCTGCTGTCTCTAGAGAGTTGAAAACAGCAGGTCTGGGACAGGTAGCACATCCGGTGAACAGGTCAGGATTCCATAGCCGCAGGCAGAACAGTTGAAACTGGAGCAGCAGCACGGTAGGTGGACTGGGGACAGCAAGGAGTCATCATGCCAGGTAGTCCTGAGACATGGTCCTAGGGCTCAGGTCCTCCGAGAGAGAGAAAAAAAGAGAGAATGAGAGAGAGCATACTTAAATTCACACAGGACACCGGATAAGACAGGAGAAATACTCCAGATATAACAAACTGACCCTAGTCCCTAGACACATAAACTACTGCAGCATAAATACTGGAGGCTGAGACAGGAGGGGTCAGGAGACACTGTGGCCCCATCCGATGATACCCCCGGACAGGGCCAAACAGGAAGGATATAACCCCACCCACTTTGCCAAAGCACAGCCCCCACACCACTAGAGTGATATCTTCAACCACCAACTTACCATCCTGAGACAAGGCCGAGTATAGCCCACAAAGATCTCTGCCACGGCACAACCCAAGGGGGGACTCCAACCCAGACAGGAAGATCACATCAGTGACTCAACCCACTCAAGTGACGCACCACTCCTAGGGACGGCATGAAAGAGCACCAGTAAGCCAGTGACTCAGCCCCTGTAATAGGGTTAGAGGCAGAGAATCCCAGTGGAAAGAGGGTAACCGGCCAGGCAGAGACAGTAAGGGCGGTTCGTTGCTCCAGAGCCTTTCCGTTCACCTTCACACTCCTGGGCCAGACTACACTCAATCATATGACCCACTGAAGAGATGAGTCTTCAGTAAAGACTTGAAGCTTGAGACCGAGTTTGCGTCTCTCACACGGGTAGGCAGACCATTCAATAAAAATTGAGCTCTATAGGAGAAAGCCCTGCCTCCAGCTGTTTGCTTAGAAATTCTAGGGACAATTAGGAGGCCTGCGTCTTGTGACCGTAGCGTACGTGTAGGTATGTACAGCAGGACCAAATCAGAGAGATAGGTAGGAGCAAGCCTATGTAATGCTTTTGTAGGTTAGCAGTAAAACCTTGAAATCAACCCTTGCCTTGAAAGGAAGCCAGTGCAGGGAGGCTAGCACTGGAGTAATATGATCAAATTTCTTGGTTCTAGTCAGGATTCTAGCAGCCGTATTTAGCACTTGCTGAAGTTTATTTAGTGCTTTATCCGGGTAGCCGGAAAGTAGAGCATTGCAGTAGTCTAACCTAGAAGCAACAAAAGCATGGATTCATTTTTCTGCATCATTTTTGGACAGAAAGTTTCTGATTTTTACAATGTTACGTAGATGGAAAAAAGCTGTCCTTGAAACAGTCTTGATATGTTAGTCAAAAGAGAGATCAGGGTCCAGAGTAACGCCGAGGTCCTTCACAGTTTTATTTGAGACGACTGTACAACCATTAAGATTAATTGTCAGATTCAACAGAAGATCTCTTTGTTTCTTGGGACCTAGAACCAGCATCTCTGTTTTGACCGAGTTTAAAAGTAGAACGTTTGCAACCATCCACTTCCTTATGTCTGAAACACAGGCTTCCAGGGAGGGCAATTTTGGGGCTTCACCATGTTTCATTGAAATGGACAGCTGTGTGTCATCCGCATAGCAGTGAAAGTTAACATTATGTTTTCGAATGACATCCCCAAGAGGTAAAATATATAGTGAAAACAATAGTGGTCCTAAAACGGAACCTAGAGGAACACCGAAATTTACAGTTGATTTGTCAGAGGACAAACCATTCACAGATGGATATCTTTCCGACAGATAAGATCTAAACCAGGCCAGAACTTGTCCGTGTAGACCAATTTGGGTTTCCAATCTCTCCAAAAGAATGTGGTGATCGAAAGCAGCACTAAGGTCTAGGAGCACGATGCAGAGCCTCGGTCTGATGCCATTAAAAGTTCATTTACCACCTTCACAATTGCAGTCTCAGTGCTATGATGGGGTCTAAAACCAGACTGAAGCATTTCATATAGATTGTTTGTCTGGCTGCGCAACAGCCTTTTCTAAACATTTTGAGAGGAATGGAAGATTCAATATGGTAGTTTTTTATATTTTTGGGGTCAAGGTTTGGCTTTTTCAAGAGAGGCTTTATTACTGCCACTTTTAGTGAGTTTGGTACACATCCGGTGGATAGAGAGCCATTTATTATGTTCAACATAGGAGGGCCAAGCACAGGAAGCAGCTCTTTCAGTAGTTTCCTTGGAATAGGGTCCAGTATGCAGCTTGAAGGTTTAGAGGCCATGATTATTTTAATCATTGCGTCAAGAGATATAGTACAAAAACACTTGAGTGTCTCTCTTGGTCCTAGGTCCTGGCAGAGTTGTGCAGACTCGGGACAACTGAGCTTTGAAGGAATAAGCAGATTTAAAGAGGAGTCCGTAATTTGCTTTCTAATAATCATGATCTTTTCCTCAAAGAATTTCATGAATTTATTACTGCTGAAGTGAAAGCCATCCTCACTTGGGGAATGCTGCTTTTTAGTTAGCTTTGCAACAGTATTAAAAATACATTTCGGATTGTTCTTATTTTCCTCAATTAAGTTGGAAAAATAGGATAATCGAGCAGCAGTAAGGGCTCTTTGATACTGCACAGTACTGTCTTGCAAAGCTCGTCGGAAGACTTCCAGTTTGGTGTGGCGCCATTTCCGTTCCAATTTTCTGGAAGCTTGCTTCAGAGCTCGGGTATTTTCTGTATACCAGGGAGCTAGTTTCTTATGAGAAATGTTTTTAGTTTTTAGGGGTGCAACTGCATCTAAGGTATTGCGCAAGGTTAAATTGAGTTCCTCAGTTAGGTGGTTAACTGATTTTTGTCCTCTGACGGACGTCCTTGGGTAGGCAGAGGGAGTCTGGAAGGGCATCTAGGAATCTTTGTGTTGTCTGTGAATTGATAGCACGACTTTTGATGCTCCTTGGTTGGGGCCTGAGCAGATTATTTGTTGCAATTGCAAACTTAATAAAATGGTGGTCTGATAGTCCAGGATGATGAGGAAAAACATTAAGATCCACAACATTTATTCCATGGGACAAAACTAGGTCCAGAGTATGACTGTGACAGTGAGTAGGTCAAGACACATGTTGGACAAAATCCACTGAGTCGATGATGGCTCCGAAAGCCTTTTGGAGTGGGTCTGTGGACTTTTCCATGTGAATATTAAAGTCACCAAAAATAATATTATCTGCTATGACTACAAGGTCCGATAGGAATTCAGAGAACTCAATGAGGAATGCTGTATATGGCCCAGGAGGCCTGTAAACAGTAGCTATAAAAAGTGATTGAGTAGGCTGCATAGATTTCATGACTAGAAGCTTAAAAGACGAAAGCGTCATTTTTTTTGTTTGTAAATTGAACTTTGCTATCATAAATGTTAGCAACACCTCCGCCTTTGCAGGATGCACGGGGAATATGGTCACTAGTGTAACCAGGAGGTGAGGCCTCATTTAACACAGCAAATTCATCAGGCTTAAGCCATGTTTCAGTCAGGCCAATCACATCAAGATTTTAGAAGTATTGTGGGAGCCTGGATGTGACCTTTGATGAAAACGTACTTATTCCTGCTCTCCATTCAATGATAGTCTTCACTTTATATATTGTGTGCTTTCTACAGGCGTGATGCCACCGTGTGAAACTATGAGTTTAGCATGGGACTGGGCTGTCCATCGAGCAGATTTCCTCTATTAGGCCTACGATGACTATTGGGCAGGACAATGACCCAACACTCATCCAGGCCCACCAGTATATTTTGTGTAAAGGGCCTACATGGTCCCAACCTAGGGTAGTTGAAACCTCTTACATAACAGTCAAACAATGACAACAAATGACATTGAATATTAGCGTATTTATTAGTGATAGGAGAAAGTGGTAGGTCGTCAATGCACCCCAAGTAGTGAAGCTCTCTAGTTAAGCATTAGCAAAGTGTAGGCTTTATCCAATGACAGTGAGGCCATGTATAGAATGGCCACTAGCCAGATCCAGCAGAGATGAACAGAGAACATTCTAGTCAATGGTTTAGCTGGGGTCAGCAAGGCACTGACATTGCTTTGTCCCAGAGGTTTAATGTACATCTGTCTGCAGCAAGTGGGAATGATTCTTCTCTCATTTTTTAGTTAATGGACAATTACAATTAAGATAGCCTTGTGTAGCGTAGAAGGTTGATCATAGAAAATACCAATTGACAGTGGCACAATTTCTCAGGAGGACTATGCAGCTACTAGGCAGTTAATATGCAACTAAAACAGTCTTCATGGATGAGTGGAAGAAGTCAAATAGATGAATAGTCAATAAGACACAGAGAATGTTCAAAGCTTTTCTCTTTTATTGCTCAGCAGTAAAAATGACAGTGTATGTTACGATACAAAAAATACATGACGCTGGACACAAGATACTGCCCCTCCTCTCCATTCTACATTTAGCAAAATACCCATTCTCTGGTATGGCACCTTGTGCCCGTTGCAGCAACACTGAGTATACAAAACATTATGAACTCCTGCTCTTTCCATAACATAGACTGGCCAGGTGTATCCAGGTGAAAGCTATGATCCCTTACTGATATCACTTGTTAAATCCACTTCAATCAATGTAAATGAAGGGGAGGAAACAGGTTAAATAATGATTTTTAAGCCTTGAGACAATTGAGACATGGATTGTGTATGTGTGCCATTCAGTGGGTGAATGGGCAGGACAAAAATGTAAGTGCCTTTGAACAGGGTTTGGTAGTAGGGGCCAGGCGTACCAGTTTGTATCAAGAACTGCAACACTGCTGGTTTTTCCACACTCGAATGGTCCACCAACCAGACGACATCCAGCCAACTTGACACAACTGTGGGAAGCATTGGAGTCAACATTGGCCAGCATCCCTGTGGAACGCTTTCGACACCTTGTAGAGTCCATGTCCTGACGTATTGAGTGTCTTCTGAGGGCAAAGGGGGGAGGGGTGCACCTTAATACTAGGTAGGTGTCCCTAATGTTTGGTATACTCAGTGCACATCCAGTAGATTGATAACATATTCAATAAAACGCTAATTCAACTAAATTTTCAAACACTGGGTAGTATGATTGAACAGATAAGCATTTCACAATGTGACAAGCAGAGGCAGTAACAAAAGGCAGCATTTAGCAACTACAAACATGTGACAAAGCAAAAGTAAAGCATGATACACAAATCGATTTGATAATGAAACAAAATATGTATGTTTGATTAAACTCTGCCACTGTATGTGCTCACAGTAAATATTCAGGATAAAATATTATCTCAGTATTTTCATTGGTCATGATTTCTACGGCATTTTTTATTTTTACATCCAGAAATTAAATCAAATATCATTCAGTATCTGTACATTACAGTAATAAACACAATTTACTCTCATGGACAAATACTGTACTTATGGAGGGAGATTATGATATGTTTGGTCTCAAAATATTTAGGGTTAGAGAGGGCTAACGTTAAACAAACATCATTGACAGCCAAAACCAGAACCCACTCCATAACACAAATCCATACAGACAAACAGACAAAGATACACACAGACAGGCACGCACACACATGCACGCACGCACGCAAACACACACACACACACACACACACACACACACACACACACACACACACACACACATACACACACACACACACACACACACACACACACACACACACACACACACACACACACACACACACACACACACACACACACAGACTGACAGACAGCTTGACAAAGGGAGTTAAGACATGTACGTGGTCCCTCAACAGAGAGGCTGGTGACACGCGAGGGGGAAAGTCCATTTGGTCTATTCAGATACAACCCTATACCCTTTGGGCACTCTCTACTACAACCTGGCCTCACAAACCTTGCCCTAAACCTCCATATCCCCTCAAGTACGTAGGTACAGAATTCAAGTTCAACAGGCTTTTCAGTAAGTATTTTGGGTTTGATTTTTAAGAAAATGAAACATAACGTTCTTACATAATATATTTTCTCTAAAGCAGAATTCAAGTGGCCACGTCCACAATGCTCTCACCATCAAGCCACTGTAACAAAAGGCAAATCACACATACTCCGTAGATTATAAAGACATAAAAACCATTATCACAATTAAGCTTTTGTAGAAAATGTACATCAGAAAAATATGCAGGCAAACCCTCATAGTAAATAGTGTCTGTTTTTAGCTCTTCTCTTCGTCTCGTTTATGTATTCATAATATACAGTATAAAGTGGGTGTCTCTGAAGTTAACCACATGTATAAAAATGACAACGACAGGGAGAAAAGGGCGGGGGACATTTATTTTGAAAGTCAGACTTTTATTTTTGACAGTCTTGTACCGGTGGTATCAGGACATGGCCACCAGACCAGCATCTGTCCGCTCTAGATGTCACAGGCCTTCTCTCTGTTGATGAACAGGGTCTCCTGGCAGAAAGGGTTAACCAGCACCACCCCGCTGTCGCTGTAGTCTCCATTAGGAGGTAGGCACGTCTCCTGCTCCTGAAACACACGCACACAGTCATGCACGCACACATGCACGCACGCACATACGAAACACACAACACACAAAAGGCTAGTGAGATTCAGGACAGAGTGTTTTGCGACTTAGGAGACACAAACAATTCTCCGTGCTTGGGGTCTGAATCGTATGTAGTAGAAAGGTGAGGACAAAAGATGGCTGACTGATTAAGCTAGCAGAAAGAACACAGAGAGACAAAAATAGAGAGAAAGAGGGAGGGGAGTTGAACAGGCTACACAACAGAGAAAATAAGTAAAGAAGGGAAGGGGAGACTCAGCAGAACACAGCAACACAGCAGAGGGAGGGAAGAGTGGAAGAGGGAGGAGTGGGAGAGAGACAGAGGAGAGTTAGTAGAGGGAGAGGGAGAGAGAGAAATCGTGGCAGTGACTCAGCTAAAAAGACAACAGGGGGTGGGGGAGAAAAAGCAGAAAAAAACAGAGTGATTCAGAAGAATGAGCCTTACAGAAAGAGAGGGGACGGGAAGAGGTACATTCTAGCTGGCAATACCCCTAACCCTAACATTAACACGTCACTGTATTTAGTACTTGAACTATTGTATGGAAGATACACTAGGTTGCACTGGAAAAAGGCTATTTGGCAAAAATAGATATTGACCGTAACAGCCATATAGATAAATCAATTCACGGTTCATCTCTATTGTAACAGCATCAGCAAAGATAGAGGCACTTTAGGGGAATTATAAGGAAAGACAAAGATGGAGGGAGGGAGGGAGGAGGCAGAGCTACAGTGGGAGGAATAAAATAGGGACGCAAGACAACACCTGTGTGTCACCACAAACACCCTAAACATGTTCCAACCTCGGCATTCCCCTCCTGCACCACGGGAAGAGGCATTGGCGGAGAGTGAGCGATGGAGTGAGCAAAAAGAGAGGACAAATCAGAAATAGAGGTGTGGTCAGTATGCAGATGAGAAATTATGTGGAGAGCCGATGAGACGTGCTGATTTCATAGCAACAAAAATATGTCCGTAGAGTGAATTGAAATGCGATAGACGACACCAGGGATAAGCAATTTTAATGGGGGCCAGAAAAAAAATGTGTAATCATCAAGAGGGGCTGCAGTGGCTTGCGGGCCTGCTACCCACATCTATACCCACACATACAGTGTTTTGTGGGTCCTAAGCACCACCCACCCAGTTGCCCATCCCTGAACTATACAAAGGATAATCTAATGGTTTAAAATGACCCCAAAATGAGTTGTTTAAGTTGTGGCTGTAATGTTACAGCAGAGGGCACTATAGTCCACATATATAGTCCACTGTAACCAACATGTTGACCTCACATCTGCTAAAGTACTCTAGCTACTTGGCAACAACACTGCTCACTTATTTACATGTTTTGTATCATTAGTGAATTCTGAAGAACATCTAGTTGAGGAGCCTAACTTGGAGGATTGGAGGAGCCCACATTTGTAATGCCTGTACAAACATAGGCTGTATATTCAGAAAATAGCTTATTTCTAAACTCCAGTCTATGCTATCACACAGATTATGTCAATTTGACCAAATGTCCATTATACCATGCTGAGTCCAGGCTTCACAACAACCGTACATATCGGCCCTTTCACTCTATATAATACATCCCCTGTAGAGCTATTTGGTGCCAGATTGGGGGGGCTGTAACTTACATACAGGCCCTTCCACTGAAGTGAAACATTTCTCATTTCCTACAGGAATTCCTCTTTGGGCTTTATAACAAGGTTGTCAGTGACATCAGGAATAGGTGTACCTCAGCGTTGTCTAGAGACGTGATCTCCCGAGGCAGCTCCACCGCGTGCCTGTTGAAGTAGTCCATGGTGATGGCATTGTTCCAGTAGCTCAGGTTGTTCTCCTGGCTTGAAGACTTCTTCTTCCTCCTCATAAAGCACACAGTCAGCAGGACAGCTGGAGGGGGAGGGAGAGAGGGGGAGTGGGGGGCAAAGTCAGTACATCCTCTAAAATGATATAACTTCTAATACATCAATCCAGGGTCTTTCATTATGTATCACAGTGTTTCAGTGGATACGGTGGTCAGTATGAAAGTGGTCTCAGCCGCCAAAAAGTGTTGGTTAGCCTCCCACTGACACAAACACAATTTCTCTAACCTCTTGTCACCAGAGCCTTCCTCAGGTTGCTATTTGATACTTACAGCATGAGGTCACAGGCACACTGATAGCCAACACGATCCACATGATGTCCATCTTGCTCAGGCAGATGGTGGCGCGGGACAGCGGCGAATCCATAGCGGGGCCAGAGCCGTTGCCTGGACCCCAGGGGTCCCTGGTGGTGGCGGGGACCAGGCGGTTCAGAAAGTTCCCACTGGCCGTGGAGGGCGGCTCTGTAGGGGACGAGCTGTTCCACTGGGAGGAGGGGTTCTTGCTAGGGCTGCCCTCCACACTGCCGTTATGAAAAGTGGCATTGCCAAGTGGGCTTTGTGGGCCAAGGGGGGCATCGTCTGTTGTTGTACCCTGAGGGGGGGGAGGGGGGGCCCTGCCGCTGCCTGTCTCCTGGGCTGCGGTGTCATTGGTTGTGGTACCATTGGTGGAGACAGGGCTGGACTTTGGGGCCAAACTGGCATGGGTCAGGGAGGGGGGAGATGGAGAGGTGGGGGCCAGGGGGGGAGGGGGCTTGTCTGGTGGGCTCTCTTTTGGAGAGGCAGGCCCCTCTGTTTTGAGCTCCCTAGTGGGCCTTTCGTTGACCAATGGGTGCACTCCCCGTAGGGTGATGGCGTGGGGTTGGGACAGCTCGGGCGTGGCTTCAACATGCTCCCTGAGGGTCTGATCTAGAGCAGAATCCACTGAGGAAGAGGAGGAGGAGAGGGAGGAAGGCTGCAGCTCACTGGTGAAGTCCTGCTGACTGGGGTCTGTGGCCTCCTCGTCATTCCCCACCAGGGGGGCATGTGTGTGTGTGGGGGACGGGAGACCACCAAGCTCCAGGTCAAGAGTATGCCTTCTCTCTGTGAGTGGGCTGGGCATTGGAGGAGCCAGGGCAGACCCAGAGTCTGGAGCCACCTCACTATGCGGGCCACCAGAGCTGGTAAGGCTAGGAGGGCTGTTGCCCTGGTTAACACTGACAGTATCTGGGCTACGGACTTTATTTACAGTGAACGAGTTGGGCATGAGGCCCTGGTCTGCACTAAGAGAACTGGAGCTGTGGCCCGGGTTGAGAGCACTAGAGCTGGGGGAGTGGGCCTGCTTGACTGGGCTGGGGCTGGCAGAGCTAAGGCCAGGGTCTTGGTTAACTCTCACAGAGCTCACAGTGTTAGGACTGACAGTAGCTGCAGCTTGAATGAGGCTGTCTCTACTGGGTGGTGTTATAATGTGTGCCAGGCTGGTGTTGTGGTTTAGATGCCAGCCCCAAGAGCTGTGGGATGCGGTGGGCTGGATGATGCCCGTGGGCATTGCCCCTCCCTGTGGGGACCAAGAATCCCCGCTGCTGGAGCCCTCCTGCTGCCAGTCTGGGGGGGCCAGGGCCGAGAGCGGGTTAGGGGGGCTGCTGTGGGGCGCTGCCATGGAGACAGGGTCCTGGGGGGTCCGGCTGGGGTACAGCTCCTGGGTAGAAGACACCAGGCCCACTGGCACAACCAGGATCACTAGGACATCTACAGAGATGGAGGGAGAGAGGGAGAAAGACAGAAAGAGAGAGTGTGAGAGAGAGGAAGGGAGAATTATTAGAAAGAATGTGTGTGTGCGTGCAAGTATGCATGTCTGAGTGTGTGTGTGTGTGTGTCTGAGTGTGTGTGTGTGTGTCTGAGTGTGTGTGTGCAGGTCTGTCTACCATTTCTCCTGAGGTTCCCTGCTTAGCATATTGAGGCACCAACACTGAGGCTCAGGAGCTGCAATAGGCTGTTTATGAGTCAGGGAGGAACCGTACAACCTTGTCTTGCATCCATTAAAACTCATCACGCCTTAATCAACTGCCTGCACTGTGTTTGTCACTCGCCTGGTTTAACTAGATTGCTTTATTAACCTCATAATGCTGTGTGTGTGTGTTTGTGTGTGTCTGTATGCGTGTTTGTGTCGAGTCTGTGTGCATGCCTATGCGTCCGTGTGTGTGTGTGGCCGACAGGTTGAGGACTAGTGGCACCTCTTGTCTGTCGAGAAACGTGCTCTAATTGTGCCAGCATGGCTGAGCCTGCCACACATACATCAAATGCAAGAAGGCATCCTGACGAAGCGTTTTTCTTTCCATGGACAACACAACAGAAACACGCAGCAGTTATTGTGTTGATTCTGAGGTGACGCTAGGCCACATCTGAGAGGTCTGCAGCGGGAGAAAGATACAGATAGAGAGATGGATGACAGACAAAGAATCAAAAAGCTTATGATGTTTTCATATGTTCAAAAACCTGACAGCTTCACTCTAACCAGCCAGGACCCATAGGGAGGCAATGTAGCAACTAGCTATTAGAAGCTACCTGGGGGAGAACCATGTCATACTACTACATTATCTATGAGGGACAGAGAGAGAGAGAGAGAGAGAGAGAGAGAGGGAGAGAAAGAAAGAAAGAAAGAGGGAGAAACTCAGAGGAGACCGGCGGGAGCTAATTCATTTCCCTCTGCTCCTTTCCTACCTTGTCTTATTGACAGAGTTAAACATGGCTACTGTGAACACATCAATACCGACCGGCCTGTGTGTTCTACGCTGAACACTGTGTTAGTTAGCACAAAGGCAGGCAGGCGGTAGCACCAAAGCGCTAGCTAGCAAAGCAGTTGTTTTACATGAGAAGAGGAATAAGATATTTCATAGTGTGTTTTTCAAAGGCTACTCAGTGGTTAGCGGGAAGGAAGAAAGGACTGATATGAAAGAGACAAAAGAGAATGAAACATAAACTTGTAGAAAAAAATGATCTATCTAGAACCTGAAAGGGTTCTTCGGCTGTCCCCACAGTATAACCCTTTGAAGAACCCTATTTGGTTCCAGATGGAACCCTTTTGGTTCCAGGTAGAACCCTTTCCACAAAATGGTTTAACCTGGAACCAAAAAGGGTTCTCCTGTGGGAACAGCCAAATAACCTTTTTTTGTGTACTTTTACCCCTTTTTCTCCCCAATTTCATGGTATCCAATTCGTAGTTACAATCTTGTCCCGTAGCTGCAACTCCCCTACAGACTCGGGAGAAGCAAATGTCAAGAGTCATGCATCCTCCGAAACACAACCCTGCCAAGCCGCACTGCTTCTTGACACACTGCTCGCTTAACCCGGCAGCCCAAAGTCAGCTTGCAGGCGCCCGGTCCGCCACAAGGAGTCGCTAGAGCTCAATGGGAAAAGGAAATACCGACCGGCCAAACCCTCCCCTAATCCAGAACGACGCTGGGCCAATTGTGTGCCACCTCGTGGGTCTCCCGGTCACGGCCGGCTGTGACACAGCCTGGGATCTAACCCAGGTCTGTAGTGACGCCTCAAGCACGGCGATGCAGGGCCTTAATCCGCTGCGCCACTCGGGAGTCCCGAAGAACCCTCTTTTTAACTATTTTTTTCTTCTTCTAAGAGTAGAGATGAAAAACTGTGTATGGAGGAGTGTTGGGGAGAAAGTTCTTTTTAACAATTTTTTTCTTCTTCTAAGAGTAGAAGATGAAAAACTGTGTATGGAGGAGTGTTGGGGAGAAAGTGAAAAAGAGAGGATGTTAAAGGAGCTGAAAAGACAGACAGAACAGTGTTCTGACCTACAGTCATTCCTCTTGAATCTGTTCTACAAGTCAGTTACGACTATTGACTACGAAAGGCTATTTATTCTGTCCTTATTCTTAGTATTAGTCAGATTCTTAGCCTTATTCTTAGTCTCACTGAGCTGCTACACCTTTAGATGTGCCTCACCTTAGGTCAGACAACCCACACACAGGAAAGCAGCTGGGGTGCCTGGCTTATCTACGCTTTAGAAACACACCACCAACCCACACAATCAGTCGTACACACACACACACACACACACACACACACACACACACACACACACACACACACACACACACACACACACACACACACACACACACACACACACACACACACACACACACACACACACACACACACACACACACACTGATTCTCAATGCTACCCATATGACCCAGGTGCTGAAGCTATCGTATCACCATGGTGCTGCCTCGGTAACTATGGAAACCAAGTTTACGTTTTCCAAACGAATGAAGAGATGGGCGACAGAGCCAGGGAGAGGTGGGAAAACTACTACATATACTGTAATACTGTTATGTACTGATGGAGAAAATAAAATATAGAAATAAATCACTGAAGATAAGTATGATCAAGGAGAAAGAATAGCATTAAGAGAAAGAATAGTATTATGAGGGTAACAGCACACATCCACAATCTCAAACACTGTACTGATAGAATAGTACCCCCTCTTAACTCCATCATATACCAATACTCAGCATCACACATCCCTATACACTCGTTTCCTTCAGTCCATTATGTGATCCAATACCATGCAAAGGCCTGGAAGCATAGGCCGTTTAAACGTTATCTTAACTTAGTGTGCGTCCCAAATGGCACCCTATTCCCTATATAGTGGACTTCTTTTGATCAGGGCCCACAGGGCTCTGGTCCAAAAAATTATGCACCACATAGGGAATAGGCTGCCATTTGGGACACAGACGCTATCAAAGCTTCTCCGGCTCACTAGGTACTGTATGAGAGGGTCCTCTTTCCTCTGCCTTCTATTTACCAAGCCTGTCACGTCCCTAATGCAGAGAGGAGCCTATTCCAGACACTCCAGACCCATAACCGGGAGATAACAAAGACGGGATAGTTTGATTTATGACTAGTGCTCTCAAGAGAGATGGTCGCAAGGCAGGGAGACCATATACTCTCTCAGAAATAGCCCAACTCACCCTAGGATTTGTAACCTCATATTTAGACCCATTGTTGATCTCCGATGGGGGTATGTTGACCCCCGGTCTCCCCAGCCCATTGTTACTGTATTCAATCCTCCAACACGCACAAACATAATCATACTCTGCATGTTTTTCTGTGACATATAGCTATAGTTCCATCCACGCAGAGTAGAGTTGATAACTATAATGTTGATGGTGGGAGGCTGTTAGTAGACAGCTTATGCTACTGTGTTACTGCTATAGACTAAAGCATTGTACTACAGGTCAATAGAGTGTGATTGTGATAGCGACACTGTTTGCCATGCTGTGGTTTGGCCTCAGTCACACCCTCAATCAGGATCTAACCCCCCTGTCACAACACAACCTGGCAACCCGGCCCGGTCAGTCAGGAAAGTCTGAATAATACATGAGCTCCTGCTCCACTGGCAACAAAGTTGTGCGCACGCACGCAAACACGCACGCCCACACACACACACACACACAGAGCCCTGGTGTGCTCCTCCTCATCTGCAATAAACACATTTATTCATATTCATCTGGGAACTTGCTGATCATCATGTTTTATTGAGCAGCATATCTAAAACATTAAAGGAGGCAAAACACCTTTTAAGTTTGGTAACATCAAAACATGTTGCATGATGTTCCTTGTCAGCCTCAGGAATAGTCAATATTTTGTGAAGTGTCTAGATTACTTGTGTGGAAGGCTACAGTATGTGTGGTTGAGTTAATCAATCAATGAAATACATCTAATCTTGAGAAGCACATGCACACACATGCATTCACACACACTGTAATGTGTCTTGCGCATTTAACCCTGCCCCTCTGAATCAGAGGAATAAAATGGTATTGATTCTCCATAATCTCAAACTCCCCTTCTCCCTCCCTCTTCCATTTCATTGTGAATTTCCCTTCTCAGACAATAAAGATCTATTGAATTGAATTGAAATGTGTGTCTCTTCCGTACAGTAAGGTAAATGTGAGTATGCCTACTGGTGACTGCACACAGGGCTGAAGGTTAGTGAATACCAAGGACAACTACGATGGATCTCCAGTTATATCTGGGAGAGCCCTTCACCACTCATAACCCATGTCCTGCTTCTAAAGATTCCCTATGAAGACTGTGACTAAGTGTCCAAGGCCGCATCCCAAAATGGCAATATATTCCCTATATATAGTGCTCTGCTTTTGACCAGGTCCCAGTGCACGGTGTCAATTGGGACTCAGCCGTGGTCAACTAAACTGCTGGCCTCTAAGAGAGTGGACCTCTAAGAGAGTGGACCTCTAAGAGAGTGGACCTCTAAGAGAGTGGACCTCTAAGAGAGTGGACCTCTAAGAGAGTGGACCTCTAAGAGAGTGGACCTCTAAGAGAGTGGACCTCTAAGAGAGTGGACCTCTAAGAGATGTGTAAAGTATGGTGCTGTTTATGTCATGGAAGGCGGTACGGTGAGGCATGAACCTAATACAAACAGCAGTACATTACAATACAGAATGGAATAAAACAGCTCCCCAAGCATGTGGGATGGCACCCCAAACCCAGCACTCCGTTCTGCCACGGCTGGTCTCTTGGTCCTCCCGACCTCACGGGAGGGCAGCTCCCGCTCAGCCCAGTCCGAGCTCTTCTCTGTCCTGGCACCCCAATGGTGGAACCAGCTTCCCACTGGAACTAGGACAGCAGAGTCGCTGCCCTTCCGAAATCACCTGAAACCCTACCTCTTCAAAGAGTATCTTAAATAATCCCCCCGAAAAAATCCTGAACCAACACTTGCACTTGACCCCCCCCGGTATGGGCCTGTGTGTGTTTCTATTTGCTGATATGTGTGTGTACCACTAATGTGTGTGTTTGTATGCGGCAGTGGGTTGAGCTGGGTGTGGCAGATTGAGCCATGTAATTTGTCACAGTGCTCCTCTGGCTGGCTGATGAAGTGAATGAGTAAGCAGGACAAACACAGACAGAGAACCTGGCTCTCTCCACTGTAGTACAGTGAGAGGAAATGAACTGGGAGTAAATGAACCAGTGAGATGATCGAGAGGCCAAGAAGAGTGAACAGGATTTTATTAACATCTATTATTGAGCGGGCTGAGGTAAGATGGGAACATGAGAAAGAGAGGGAGGAGGAGGAGGAGATGCAAAGGAGGTAGCTGAGGAGAAGATGAGAGGGAGATTAGTGGTGGATGTGTGTGGTGGTTGATGGATGAGGCTGAAGCAACAGTGGTCAGGCAAAGAGAGCCAACTGGTGTGGGACAAAGACATGTTCAGGCAATATATTGTGTGTGTGTGTGTGTGTGTGTGTGTGTGTGTGTGTGTGTGTGTGTGTGTGTGTGTGTGTGTGTGTGTGTGTGTGTGTGTGTGTGTGTGTGTGTGTGTGTGTGTGTGTGTGTGCGTGCGTGCGTGCGTGCGTGCGTGCGTGCGTGTAAAATAGCCCCTTTGTTCCAAAACTCCAGAGGAAATAGTCTATTGTCTTCTCTTTCCTCATCCCTCTGTTTGGTTGAGATCCTCAAGCTAGTCTGGACTTGTCCACAAAGAGATTGCATTGTCACAGATGGTTTGGGAATGGTTACTAGATAGATTTCATTAAGTTATTGAGGATTTGGTTTACAGTTGAAGTCGGAAGTATACATACACTTCGGTTGGAGTCATTAAAACTATTTTTTTCAACCACTCCACAATTTTCTTGTTAACAAACTATAGTTTTGGCAAGTAGGTTAGGACATCTACTTTGTGCATGATACAAGTAATTTTTCCAACAATTGTTTACTCACAGATTATTTAACTTGTAATTCACTGTATCACAATTCCAGTGGGTCAGAAGTTTACATACACTAAGTTAACTGCGCCTTTAAACAGCTTGGAAAATGGCTTTAGAAGCTTCTTGTTGAAGGTGGAGGTGGAGGTGTACCTGTAGATTGGAGGTGTACCTGTGGGTGTATTTCAAGACCTACCTTCAAACTCAGTGCCTCTTTGCTTGACACAATGGGAAAATCAAAAGAAATCAGCCTAGACCTCAGAAAATAATTTTAGACCTCCACAAGTCTGGTTCATCCTTGGGAGCAATTTCCAAACGCCTGAAGGTACCACGTTCATCTGTACAAACAATAGTATGCAGGTATAAATACCATGGGACCACGCAGCCGTCATACCGCTCAGGAAGGAGACGCGTTCTGTCTACCAGTGATGAACGTACTTTGTTATGAAAAGTGCAAATCAATCCCAGAACAAAGGACCATGTGAAGATGCTGGAGGAAACAGGTACAAAAGTATCTATATCCACAGTAAAACGAGTCCTATATAGACATAACCTGAATGGCCGCTCAGCGAGGAAGAAGCCACTGCTCCAAAACCGCCATAAAAAGCCAGACTATGGTTTGCAACTTCACATGGGGACAAAGATCATACTTTTTGTCGAAATGTCCTCTGGTCTGAAGAAACAAAAATAGAACTGTTTGGCCATAATGACCATCATTATCTTTGGAGGAAAGAGGGGGAGGCTTGCAAGCCGAAGAACACCATCCCATCCATGAAGCACGGGGGTGGCAGCACCATGTTGTGGGGGTGCTTTGCTGCAGGAGGGACTGGTGCACTTCACAAAATAGATGTCATCATGAGGCTGGAAAATTATGTGGATATATTGAAGCAACATCGCAACACATCAGTTGAAGCTTTGCCGCAAATGGGTCTTCCAAATGGACAATGACCCCAAGCATACTTTCAAAGTTGTGGCAAAATGGCTTAAGGACAACAAAGTCAAGGTATTGGGGTGGCCATCACAAAGCCCTGATCTCAATCCTATAAAAAATGTGTGGGCAGAACTGAAAAAGCATGTGCGAGCTAGGAGGCCCACAAACCTGACTCAGTTACACCAGCTCTGTCAGGAGGAATGGGACAAAATTCACCCAACTTATTGTGGGAAGCTTGTGCAAGGCTAACCGAAACATTTGACTCAAGTTAAACAATTTAAAGGCAATGCTACTAAATACTAATTGGGTGTATGTAAACTTCTGACCCACTAGGAATGTGATAAAAGAAATAAAAGCTGAAATTAATCATTCTCTCTACTATTATTCTGACATTTCACATTCTTAAAATAAAGTGGTGATCCTAACTGACCTAAGACAGGGAATTATTACTAGGATTAAATGTCAGGAATTGTGAAAAACTGAGTTTAAATGTATTTGGCTAAGGTGTATGTAAACTTCTGACTTCAACTGTACATGTAAAACGTAAGGTGGCTGAGGAGACGAATGACTGTTTCAGATGAAATACAGTACATCTTGACTCCATCTAACACAAGACAAAGGACACAGAGGTACTTGACACGCTTTAAGGTTGCTAGTACATTTGCGTGAAAGACCTTGTCTCAACACCAACACCATCTCCAGGTCTAGGAAGTGGGCAGCTAAACGCCACTATCGAAAGCTGCAGCCTGCTCGAAAAAAAAGGACAAGGTAAATATGACTGTTAAAATTACATTCTGATTTATGTCAGTGATATTAACCAAAAACCTATTTCCATTAACCCAGTCCAGAGATTTATCATGGGGATGGGCAATTTATGCAGTAAACTTGCATAAGAAGCGAGTGATATTCATGTATAAGTCCTCCATTGATGAGATGGAGGGAAATGGAACATTAATAAATCATAGGGCTGCCTGCTGCGTCTTGTGCACTTGATCCAATAGCGTTGTCCCCCATCTTTCTGCCCCCGTTCCATCATTCAGTATTAGAGTCAAGGGCCTAGAAAGCCAAGATGGCTGCTCGGAGCATAGGATGTTATTGAGTTTGAGGCCTAGTGAAATGAATGCATCCTAATGAAGAACATGATCAAATCCTCTACATTCAGCCACATCCTCATTGGTCAGTCTTTACTCAAGCTGCCAAGCCTACACTCTTTAAAAAAAAAAAAGTGCTATCTAGAACCTAAAATGTTTTTTCGGCGGCTGTCCCCCATAGCAGAACCCTTTGAAGAACCCTTTTTGGTTCCAGGTAGAACACTTTTGGGTTCCATGTAAAAACCCTTTCCACAGAGGGTTCGATGTGGAACCCAAAAGGGTTCTACTTAGAGCCAAAAAGGGTTCTCTTATGGGGACAGCCCAAATAACCCTTTTTTCTACAGAGTGTACCAACCGGTGTAGGGGGATAATAGTGTGAGATGTAGCCTACAGTACTGCATCCTATATCCACCAGACCAGGCTAATCAATCATAGAAGAGAATCCACTTAGTGTGTGTAGTGGAGAACAGATCAGTGGATATCCCTCGCCTAGCTATGTAATCAATCATGAGAGAGAGACACTCTCACTCTCTCTCTCTCTCTAACTCTCTCTCTCGCTCTCTCGCTCTCTGAAGGAGAAATCTCCAGTCTGCCTATGTGGCAGGAGCCCAGTTGTGCTGCATCATCAGTAGTTGGTCGGTCAGTCAAAGCGTTTCATTTAGCAAATCCCAGGAAATCTGACATTCCCCAAAATAGGTCCTATAATACGCAGCATCCTCCATCGACAACATTCAATCCCCGGTGGCTGTTCTGTAGGCGCTATTTCTAAACTGCACAGCACAGTTTACCCTCCCCAAATCCTCACCTTCACCATTAGTAGGTCAAATCACTAAACTGACCTAAGATCAGTGTCTACGGGGCATCTTGTCCAAGCTTAACACGCACATCATTCACTGTGATGCCACAGGTGCAGATAATCATATTATCACATCATTAGCTGCTGGTGTATAGGCTAAACATGCATGGGTTGATATTGTATTGTAAACACCGTGGGCACTGATGCATAGCAGTTAGCGATTAAGGATGCCCTCACCGCCCAGTCCCCTATGGACTGTGTTAAGGCTCGTTTATACTAATTGCTAATATGGTGCGCCGCGGATGCTAAGTCCATGGGATGCTCTGTGAGTCCACACGGGAGTTAGGAGGGTTGTCTCTACAGCATCGATCAGAATACCAATAAGGTTCCATCTCAAATCTCAAAAAACTCAAACTACACATGCACGCACACACACACACACACACAAACATAGCCAGCAGCATACCACCCTGCATCCCACTGCTGGTTTGCTTCTGAAGCTAAGCAGGGTTGGTCCTGGTCAGTCCTCCCAATGCCAAGGGCATCCCAATGCCCAGGGCAGTGATTGGGGACATTGCCCTGTGTACGGTGCAGTCTTTCGGATGGGACGTTAAATTGGCGTCCTGACTCTCTGTGGTCACTAAAGATCCCATGGCACTTATTGTAAGAGTAGGGGTCCTGGCTAAATACCCAATCTGTCCCTCATACCATCACAGTCACCTAATCATCCCCAGCTTACAATTGGTCATTCCTCTGCCTTGTAACTATTCCCCAGGTTGCTGCTGTAAATGAGAATGTTATCAGTCAACTTACCATGTAAAATAAGGGTTAAATCAAAACACACAAACACTCAGCTCATATTTGTAAATAAAGCTTGACGGAGTCGAATGAAAGTAGATGTTGGGCTTCTTTTGACGATGTGATTTGTGGAGAAGAGCCTGTGCATTTCACCTCATCTTTAACATGCTATCTGAACAGACCAGATCAACAGATCAAACTGATGAGATTCTTCACAGCAGGGGCACAAAAAGCCCCTTATCCCCAGTCAGACCTGTGGCGGGATTTGATTATCAAGCCTGTCCATGCTATTCCAATTATGACCTAGCTGCAGTAGTCAATAGGCGTTACTGATGTCACCTACAATACAGTATGTGATCTGACAGTTGATTGGTGAGGAGGTTGTATTGGTATTCGTAAGTCACTCTGGATAAGAAAAACATTTCGACTCATCAAAACAAGGGACTGGTTTTCCATCCGTTTTCCAGTTTAATCCCCAGTATGGGTCCGGGGATTATACAATGGGATGAGGGTCAAATCATACAAATAAAAATGTAAACAGCATCTCTCCTTTAAGTTCAATACATTTATTCAAACATACTTATTTCTCGCAGCTATGTGCAATCACCCTTAATGAACTCTGTTTTCAGGTTAGGAACTATTCTTGAACAACAATTGTTTTCAGTCGGGAATTAAACAAACTGTCAGTCAGAGGTGTAAAGAGAGTGTATCTTTAAAAGTGGCGTCAACAGACAAATTCCACTGGTCTGCTGGTTGGGTGTGCCCGGCCCGCCTGCCAATCTATGGGGGAGAGTGGTTATCCCAGGGGGCTGAGGGATAGATGGGGCACATCCTGTGGACCGCTGGGACTGGGGGTGGGGGGTTACGGCGGCACAGACGTGAGCTCTGAGAAATTCTATGGTACCGTTCCAAAAAGTACCCTATTCCCTACTTAGTGCACTACTTTTGACCAGAGCCATAGGCCCTGGTCAAAACTAGTACACTATATAGGGAATAGGGTGCCAGTTGTGATTCATCCTATCACACAGTGGGATAATATCTTCCTGTTTGAATGTTCTGTAAAGCTTGTCAGATTAGGTTACCCCCCCCACACACACACACACACACACACTTTTTACAACACAGACATGTTTATCCCAGATCCCATATCCACTCTGTCAGAGACCTGAGGAATGAGAGACAAGGAGGAGAGAAAGGTCCTCAGATGTTTACTGGGGTATTGATTTAGTAGGACAGTAGTTGGTTGACTGGGGGCTGTAACAGCAACTGGGCCACAGGACCAGGTCCGGTCGGTTTAAACAGGAAGGAAAGACATAAACTAGGAAGTTATTCGGGCTCTGGGGAGAACATTGAGTCACGAAGACTGAGAAAAACAACGCAATAAAGTAGACCGGCAGCACTGTACCGCTCACACGTTATGTATAAGTTATTCAAGATATTACGGCGGTGTTATGACATTATTACAAGCACAATGTAGTGCCACAATAGAACCCAACCAAAAGGCGAGGAGCGCGGCCCTGCAACTCAGATTAGGGAGATTTCTCATAGCTTGCGAATCACTCTAAACGCTCTCACAGATAAGCATTTTACGAGCTGACGTCACAATGTCATTTGCACTTGAGTCAAGGAGATGGAAGGAATTGCCGTACTGGGAAGGAATTGGATTGAGGACAGAGGGCAAAACAAACGTTTTCTGAAAACAAACAGGAAGTTTTCTGTAGCTTCAGGTGGGCCTGTACAGACAACCATGTTGAGACATGGAAGGAAAGGCAGACATGGAAGGAAAGAGAGAGAGGACAGAGAAGAAAAAACACCACAGGAAAGAAGGATTGGGACCAAAGGAAATGGGAGTACAGTGTGATAATATCCTGATATCATCCCACTCTCTGTGCTCTCTGAAACCCCTCTCCACAACCAACGCTATAGGCCAACTCATAAAAAGAACAAAAATTAACTCCCAAGAATTCTCAATGAGCATTGTACAATTCAGTTGACATTGACCCAAACTCTGGTTTATATTACGATAATTGTATTTGCCAATTTATTTATTTGGCCAACCTAAATTTGACTTATACCTTATCTGAAAGACACACATACACAGGTAGGAGAGGGGGCTCCCACACTGGGCACCCATGGAGCAATTGTTGTGGGGTGCCTTGCTCAAGGACACAATGGCAGGCAATGGCATCTAGGATTTGATACCAGCAGACCCCTCCAGACCCGGGATTCAAACTGACAACCCTCCAGTTGCTTCAGTAGCACGCCTCTCTAACCGCTAGGCTACATGTCGCCGCTGGCAGGTACAGGCCAGAATGAGAAATGAGAATAGTCTGTTCTACAGAAAGGCAGCAGGAGTCTCTGGCGGGCTTCCCTGTCTAGACATAAGAACAAGGTACCTAGGCTACCCCCCCAAATAGCACCCTATTCCCTATATAGTGTAGTACTTTTGAACAGGGTAGTGCAGTATATAGGCAATAGGGTGACATTTAAGATGCAGAGAGTTGCGTGTGAAGAGTCTGGGGAGAGGCAGGCCACAGCTGTGACTCACACAGCACATCTAAGTGAAAAATACCACCTGGACTGTCAATGTTGGGTTCCACAGAAAACTGATGAAACCTCTCAAAAAGAGGCGACAGATCATTTGGTACGAAGAACCACACGGTACCAAAAACAAACGGCAAAATGAGAAACAAAAATAATCATCTCATTCTATGATTTCACATATCCTACATTTCTGAGCCAGAGAATATGCTAAGAAATAGTTTCCTTGCCAAAGGTTCCATTATTTCCATGGCTGTACCCTGTTCTCAACCCAGCACCACTGGAGAACATAGTACAGCATTGGAACACTTTGACTGGACCATCTGTTCTTGAGTATACAACAGCATACCCTATAGGAGGCCTCCTGAGCAGTCAACAACCTTCATGTATCTGCTGTGTGATATGATTGAGTTAAGATTAGTCAGGCCCAGCCTTTAACCTTGTTGCTCTGTTCTGGGCCATGGGGCACAGGGTGAATCATCTCATAGTAGAGATGAGCAACCTGCTCCACTAACAGCCTGTGGTAATGTCAGTGGTTCAGCCTGACCCCATGTCCCACATTCTGCTCTGGACACCTGCCAGATATTCACCCCCCCCGGCCCTGCTAATATTCTTAGAATGTTAATCAGCATAAACTGTATGATATGATTATGTAACGCAGAGGTAGATAAGGATGAGTAAGACTATGCGAGTACAATACCCATTCTCTGTCTACATGGAATCGGCTGAGACTGTGTTTTGAAGGTCCTATTCTTGTAGCTGTTATCAGCACTGTTATTGTGCCTTCACTTTAGCTGTTTTCTGTCTCACTGGACTCTATTCTACTGGGCCCTTACCTGTGGCTAATGTGCAGTTTTACAAGTTTGGCTAATGTACAGTAAGCCCGTAGCTTAGTTATGTCACGTGTGCTATGAGTGTCAGTAATGGTTTGACTGTATCCTATCTCAGCCATGTCTACTCACACAGCAGCTGGCGGCGCAGGACCTGCAGGCTTCTCTTCATGGTATCATGTGGTCCGGCTCCTCCTCCACAGTGCTCATGGTTCTCTGTGGAACACAACCAGACCAGAGAGACAGACTGAGATACGGCACCGCGGTCAGGAAGCACGGTCAGACACTGATGTGATTAGGTGAGGACATAGAGGGGGGGCGAGAGAGAGACAGAGAGAGTAAGGAAGAAGAGAGAGTGAGAGAGAGAGAAAGAAAGAAGAGTGAGAGAGAGAAAGAGAGAGAAAGAGAGAGAGAAAGAGATTGATCACATAGCCAGGTGAGGGGATATCCATTGAGAGACAGAGAGGACAGACAGAGAGACTGATATAGAGAGAAATATACAGCCAGTGACAGATCAGGACAGACAAGACGATGTTTACAATTCCCAGTCAGGTCACAAACAGGAAAGAACTCAACAAAACCCCCCCCTCTGACAACAATAATAAATATTCACCATGACAGGCATAAATACTTAGCCATGGAAAAGTAACATAAATCAAGGTTGGATTAGACCATTAATGTACAGGGGGGTCATTGTGTATTTGGCTCCTGAACACTATGTATGAAATGCAGTACGCTGCACTCACTGCCTAGGCTGGTCAGTAAAACCAATCATGGGTCGTTAAACATTGATCAGTAGGGCGTGTAGTGTGTACTGAGCTATATATCACTAGACTGTATGCTAACTTCCACGGGTAGTCTTTAGAAGTGACAGAAGTGATAGTACCTTGATAAATGAAAGGAAGGCCCACACACACGAGCTGTGCGCACACAAATTATTTTCACCTCTGGAAAAGCTTGCCTGTGTATGTGTGTGTGTGTGTGTGTGTGTGTATGTGAGAGAGAGAGATTGTATTTCCATGTGTTGCCCTGTCTTTGGGGAATAAACACACCTTCACGTCCCCTAAGGTGAATCCCCAATGCATAAATAATCTGGTGGCAGTGGCGAGTGTGAAATTGGATTTGTGCCCCCTAGGACAACGGGGTCTGTATGTGGGCAACCTGTGGATACGTCCCAAATGGCACCCTATTTCCCATATAGTGCACCACTTTTGACCAGAACCCTATGGGCCCTGGTCAAAAGTAGTGCACTATAAAGGGAAAAAGGTTCCACTCGAGACGCACACTGTGTTTCTCTGAAAGCGCAACGCAATGAGAGGGGAAAGGATAAGCAAACAAGCACAGCAACACTGATAATTTCATAATGTATTGTTCCTTATGAAAATAATCACTTTCATAAAAGACTGGATTGAAATACGCACGCTGCAGGCTGCAACTCAATTACCAGTCATATTGATATTTGGCCAGTCAAATGCCAAAACAAGAAACTTGCCCACCGTGAGAATGCCCATTTTGGGCAATTTCACTGGGGGTTGTCTCTCTCCTCTCCTCTCCTCTTTTTCTCTCTCCCTCCTTTCCCTCTCTCTCTCTTCTCACCTCCCTCCTTTCCCTCTCTCTCTCTTCTCACCTCCCTCATCTCTCTCTCTAACCCCTGCTCTCTAAGCCCTGCCCCCCCACTTTCTAGGTGCATAAGCATCATGCTCCAGGGCTAATGAGCGGAGTGGCGGTGAGTGTTTAAGGAGTACAGCTGAACCTCTCCAGTGTCCACAGTGATTACACATCATCACCCGTACTGGCTACCAGAATACCTTTCATTCACACAGGGCAGAGGAGGTGGAAGAGGAGGAGGGGGGGGGGGGGGTGAGCGGTGAATCATATCCACCTGCTATGATGGCACATTAGCTACAGGTGCGTGCCACAACTTGTCCATACACAGAGAGAGCGGGAGCGAGAGAGCGAGATATGTGGAGAGGCTGTGGATTTAACTACGATAGAGGAAAGGAGAGTATGGGAAAAACCCCTCAGACCCCGGGCAGAGTTCAGCTAGACACAGAGAGTAAGAGAGAGAGAGATGATGTATTATGTCCTTAAAGTCCAGGAGCTGGATAGGACAAATAGTCCAGAAACAGAGGATTACGTCCGGGTTAAAATATGACTCAAGATACCTACCCAAAGATGTAAACACGGTGAGTAAATCACCGATCAACACAGATACCGTTGGTCTGTGTCTTTTCAGTAATGTCAGGGACAGCTAGCAGCTCCATGGTATTCCAACATTTTACAGGAGAATAACAAACGAACCACTGCATGGCAACTGACACACACACACACACGCAGAGCGTGGCCATTGCCATGACAACACTAATAGTACATTGTATTCAAATCTCCTTGCCGAGGACAAATGGGACTCCATCAGAGAGAAAATTTCAATAATCCCATCATTTCTAAGAGAGAAAGACTAAATAAAGCACTCACCATTGGGACTGGGAGAATATGACTTTCAGAAACAATCCCTCTCCTCATAGCAACGCAGCGGTCTTTGTGTTTGGGCTCATGTTGACAGCCCTTTGGGTCCCCAAAACGCCTTTGCTGCTGCTGCGACTTAGAGAGTGCAGCTCTGAATAGTGAACCTGGAGGGGCGCACAGAGTTTAAGCCCCAGCCAAGGTCACTCGAGACGGGTTAATGAAATAAATCTGTCACTCTGTCGCCACCAGGGTGCAAGCGCGCAAGGATAACAATGCCTTTACATTTTGGACTTCCCTCTATTTTACTGTAGGGGTCTAGCGTCTAAGGATCTGGCTCGGCGCCTGCATGAAGCTGCACCTTCCCTAACAAAGGAGGAAAGAGGGCGAGGAAGGAGGGAGTAAGGAAGTCACTGAACGAGTGGACAGGGCTGTGCTCTCATAACAACCCACAGATAACCCAAAGACCTAATCACACTCTTTTATGGGAGCTGATATTTTCCTCCCTCCAATGCGATGTTCTCACGGCTAGGTTCATCTGCTGGTTCCAGCTGCATTTGAATGAACACACTGTCTCAAATGGCACCCTAAGGGCACTACTTTTGACCAGGGCTCTACGGGTTCGGTCAAATGTAGTGCACTGTGTCGGGAATAGGGTGCGATTTGGGACGCAAGCACTGTGAAGGCGGTCGTGAAATGGAGACATGCTCCTGAATTCCTTACACAGATTCATGGAGTCAAATCTCAGTCATAAAGTAAGACAAATCTGAGAAAATGTGGAGGTGTTACATTGACTTCTTTCTTTCTTTCAGATAGCTGAAAAACGTTATAGAGGTAACAACTTTCCCATTTCTACACCATTTAAATATCCAAACTCACTGTGGAGTTATAAATAGGTCCATTTACAGTAAGGCCACCATGGCAGCCCCAGAGGACAAACAATGTGTCAGTCCCAAATTGCACCTTATTCTCTATATAGTACACTCTCTACAGTGCACTACCCATAGGACTCTAGTCAAAAGTAGTGCACTATGAAGGGAATAGTGTGACATTTTGGAAACAGACCAGTTAACATTCGAGAAGGGGATTTACAGTGGACCTCATTGGCATAATCTCAAGGGATTTGGTGATTGCAACAACACCGTGATGTCTATCTCGATCTCCTCCTCCCAGCAGACCAGACAAAAGTGAGGCGCCTTCATGGCGTTCACCCTTTGATTATGTTTCTTTCGCTCCTTTGATGGGAATCAGTAAACAGTTCCTGATACCTCCTCACACATCAGGCCTTGTCTCTCCATGTGTTTCCTGTGCTGTTGTTGTTGGGGCTTTGGGGCCTCAGAGGGCCTCAGTTTGGGCTGTGGTGACTTAGTAGTGCTGAGCAGTGATGTCTCTGGGGCCCCTCCTCCCTCCCCTCAGTCTTACTTGTCCTATTAGTGACCTCACAGTAGACCAAAGGCTGCTGGGCTTTCATAACAGGAATTCAAGTATGACCCTGCTGAGGCTGATCCCCACTGGGCAATAGACCAGGGGCCTGATTACAATGAACAATTCCATTATGAAACAAATAACACTTATTTTTCAAGCATGAGCCACAATAACAGCTGGGGCCAGTGAGCAGTGACTCAACCACAGAGCAGCTGATTGGTTGTTGGTGCCCCTGGAGTACTGCTTCGATCACTTAATTGGCTGGCCAGTCAGACAAAACAAATGTAATGTTTACTACAGTATCGATTTGCTCCAATAACAGTCCCTGGTGATATAGCACCAGGTATTTACCGCAAGCTCTATAGAAAGAAAGTATTGGTTCTTCAGTATCCCATTTCTCCTCTCCACCAAGCCAAATGTGTATCTGCAGGATGCTATGGTGCTGAGTCACTGTCAGTGCTGTGAGTAGATGCTGCCGACCATGGCCCTGATGGCAGGATGAGTTGCGGTTGCTGTGTCATGCAGGCTGGTGGCGGTTGGTGTCGGCTGCGCGGGTCATCAATCAGCGCCACCAAGTCCCCCCCACCCCTGCCGCCCAGCTAATACATGGCAGGCCATTAAAAGGAGTGTCAGCATGACGTTCACCTCACCACGGGGGGGAGGTGGGAACACATCATTACTTCCTGTCACCCTTACTGACTAACTGGTCTGGCTACATGAGTCTCACATACTGTGCTGTACTGTCTGTCTGTCTGTGTGTCTGTCTGCACATCTCCAAAACCAGTCCACACCCTTTAGAGTAAATGGATAGAAAGGAGTAGAAACAGCTGTTTTATAACGTTGCTATAGTCCCCTCATAAGCGGCTCGTACGTAGCAACACTGTGCTAATCGCACAAGAAGCGTATCGTAATAGCCACAGTAATTAGTGCGCAAAATGCCTCTGCACGAACATTAATCACCAAGAGACACCACTGCCATAAAACACAACCGTTACAACCCTGTTCCACATTCACGGAGCTGTGGCTGTCAATTCCCATTCCTCTCCCTGGGTTAGAGGCTAAGTTAACATCAGTAATGCAAGACAGAGCAGTGTAGCACCAGAGATGACACACCTGCCAAAAGCAATGCGTGTGACATGGAGCATGGCAGAATAGTGAGTGGGCACCTGTTTAGTGTGTGTGTCAGTGTGTGTGCGGTCTGCTCCTCAGGCTGACTCTGCCAGCTGAGCTCTCATTACCACCCCCCCCCACACACACACACACACACACACACACACACACACACACACACACACACACACACACACCTCAACCTGAATGTGTCTCTTACTCATTCACTTGCCTCCACTCAGTAAAAGCCACAGCGGCACTTGCCTGCAGTAGAAAGGATAGTTAAGGGGAGTGCAACAACAACTTGTTCATCCTCCCCATGAATCACTAGCCAAGCCTGTCCTCTGACTAAGACCATTCATCAGGGGAAGTGTGACCATGGTCCTGGGTGCGTCTGATTCGTCTCACACTATGGTTTCAACTCCTGCTGAGCACCTGCACAGTGCCAAACTCCTGGAAGCTGTCGACCATTGTACCGGTGCCTAATCACCAAATGACTTTCGACCTGTTGCCCTCATGCCACTGCTGGCCAAATGCATGGAGAGGGTTGTCAGGGAGCACCTTACCCTGTCACCCTGTCAACTGGACCTGCTACAGTTTGCCTATAAGGCACAGAGTGGGACTGTAGGATAGTACCCTGACCTTGGTGAACATGGTGTCTAGTCACTTTCAACATGCTAAATCATATGCACACAATATATTTATTTATTTTAGTTTAGCTTTCAACACAATGCAAATATACACTGCTGAAACGACGACTGGACCTGAACGTCAACGGTGGCCTCGCAGGTTGGATCAAGGACTTTTTAACTGACCGCCCACAGAGGGTTCTCCTGAACGGGGCCCTCTCTGATGAACTGACCCTGTACACAGGGGCGCCCCAGGGGTGTGTCCTTTCACCGCTGTTGTTCTCTATCTACACTAATGAGACGAAGACCCAAAGGAAACAATGTGAGCTTTTTCAAGAACGCAGATGACATGGCTGTGATGGGACTATTTTTTAAAGAAGGTTGTTGGCCTGTCAGACGGGGACAGCTGTTTTAAACAGGCCAACAACCTTCAAGAATGGTGCCGGTTAATTGCCTTCCACATTAATGTGGACAAGACAAAGGAGCTGATCATCAATGGCAAGGACCTGCCAATGTTCCAACAACTCTCTCTGAACAAACAACCAGTGGAGGTGGTTGAGTGTTTTAAATATCTAGGGACACAAATTGATTAAAAGTTGGGATTTACAGAGAATGCAGAATGTATTTTTTTAAGGCATGCCAGCGCCTGTTTTAATCAGGAAATTGACAGGGTTGAAGGGATGTTCTGGAGAAGTTGTACAGCAGTCTGGTGGAGAGCATCCTCACGTTCAATATGACAGTCTGGTATGGCAATCTGAGTGTGAGGAGCAAAAGCAAACTGCCCAGAATAGTAAACACAGCCAGCAAAGTAATCGGTCGACCACAGGCCCAGTTGAGCAGTCTGTTCCACCAGGCAACCAAAAGGGAAGGCACTGGCTGTCGTTGACGACCCCTCCCACCCTCACGTTCGAGAGCATCCCTCTGGCCGGGTTGACTGGTTTAAATGTGTTATGTGAGAATATATGTGTATTTGATCCTTTTTAATGTAAGGTGATGCCAAAGAAAACTTGTAATCCTGGATGGACAATAACGTTTTATTCTATTGTAAGTTACAGCTCCCATAGACTTCAAATAGTATAATGGTTAGTCTCAAAGATGATGCTGTGGACCTTAATAATATGACCAAGCAGGGTAATAGGGCATTAAATTGGGAAGGATGGGGCTCCCCCAGAGTGTAGACGGACAGTGTCACTATACAGTGAACAGGGTGTCATCGTGAGTGACACAGGCTGCAGTTTGTCTGGAACACACACTTTAGTACAGGGGCCACAAGGTGACACACACATATGGGGGCCATGAGAGGGTCCCTCTGAGTTACCGTTACATAAGGTGTCAACCCTCCCTGACTCACTGACTGACTGAATAACAGACCCACTGCATGCCACAGAATGGCAAACGATCGCAATGATCTGCAGGCACATTGCCAACACCAATAATGGGATATATATAGATATAGGCAAGGGTGCACAGACACACACACACACATACACTCAGTGTGAGACGCCCAACATCCAGACATAGCATGGCTGTCATTTAAAGGGAAAATGTATTTTCACAAACATGCCTTCTGTCCCTTTGGAGTTATTGGGCCGAGCGGTA
The DNA here is from genome assembly GCF_023373465.1 of Oncorhynchus keta. Classification (NCBI taxonomy): domain Eukaryota; kingdom Metazoa; phylum Chordata; class Actinopteri; order Salmoniformes; family Salmonidae; genus Oncorhynchus; species Oncorhynchus keta. The sequence continues at coordinate 29,687,662 of NC_068424.1, read as the reverse complement.
AAGACAGAGATCGGGATGCAGGGCGTCTCTCTCTCTGGCAGCGTCTCAATTGTAAATATCTCTCTCCCTCGATCGGTCTCTCTTTCTCCCTTCTCTTTCATCTCTCTCTATCCCTATCTTTCTCCCCCTCTCTCTATCTCCCTCTCCTCCACCTTGTATCTGTCCTTGTGTGACCCTGCAGACAGTAATGATACAATTGACTGCTGCTGTGTTGTGCTGGTGCTGCTGACTAACAGTGAAGTGAAGCTAGCAGCGCGCCACGTCCCACTACGCCTGTCACAATCACTAAGAAAGTAATACCACAGAAAAATAGAGAGCGTGGGGCTGACACCTAAATTCACCACTTTACACAAAGCGTGATGACGCCTGTCAGAATTTCCTGGAGTGTCTGGGTAGCATCCCAAATGGCACCCTACTCCCTGCATAGTGCACTGCCTTTGACCAGAGCCCTCTGCACTATGTGGGGAATAGGGTGCCATTCGTGATGGAGACTCAGTAGTCTGTCCCTGAAACGGTAGGCACAGCATGCACCCTGGAGAGTGTGAAGACAGGAGCATTTAAAGTGAAGTATTTCAGAGTCGAATCTACTTCTGAGACTACACTAGACAGGAGTGAAGTGAACATGAGTGTATTATAGCTCAGCAAAAGGCAGAATGACAACATTGAAAGACAGAGAGCCTGGGTAGGAGCTAGCTATTAGCATCACTATATAGGCTAGCAAATACTTGTGTCTGATATGAGGCTCCCTGTGGGAATAGCCTAGCTAGCAGTGGAATTTTACAGCTGCCCCACCGCACCATAGAGTCGTCTGATATTAATATCTTCATCTTTGATCACCAAAGGGAGGCTTGTAATAAGAAGGCTCCCATGGGGGCAGAGGGTGGCGCACTAAAAAATAAACAACATCCACAAAAAAGCGGTCTGCTTCGGTCGAGATGAAAAAGTACAATTATAAACTGGGTGGTTTGAGTCCTGAATGCATTCCACGGGTATGACAAAACATGTATTTTTACTGCTCTAATTACGTTGGTAACCAGTTTATAATAGTAATAAGGCACCTTGGGGGTTTGTAGTATATTGGCCATATACCACACCTCCTCAGGCCTTATTGCTTAAATATATTTTGTCTGCAGAACGCTCTCAGAATGATATAGCCAGAGAGAATCACTCGATTGGAGAACTTGCTGTGCTTATTGTGAGGTATTTTGCTCTCTTTTGCTTTATTCCCCCCATTGTTCATACTGTATCTGTCGATTCATGATGAAGGGACTAAGAATTATGTTGATAATCTAATTTACTCCATTTCTCCCATCCAAGTGAAAGATGAAGTTCCAGAGAGAAGAAAAGAGGAGAGAAATAATTCAAATCTCCAGACAAATAACTGAAGGAACCAGAAGACGGATGCTTCCAACAGCACTCAACCTTTAACAAACGCATCGACGTGCGATTAGAACAGATGGTGTTTCCTCTTGTCCCTTGTGTAAAGATTTCTGAAGCAAAGGGCAAACGTTTCAGCTCTAGTCTAGTTCAAGATGAGCCCCCTTACACCCAGATTGTCTAATCGTTAAAGTTCATAGCGTTGGCTGGGTCTGCCAGACAGACATGTCAGAAAATGGATTATTTGACTAGGTCGCTCAATGAGACCTTAGTAGGAGATAACGAGCAAGCATGTAACCATTTACCCTTGATCTATCCAACGCCTGGCCGTCCAGTGTCCGCAGCTACTCAGCTGTGACAACTGCTTGATTGGCACTTTGAATATCCTTTATGCAACTACCCAGCGGTTTGGTGTAGGTGTTGTACTTCGTATGCAACGGTTGGTTGACTGTTAGAGGTGTTGAGCTTGAGCTAGAGTTGACATTTGAGGCTTGGTTAGCTGCATAAGCCCGGGAGTTTCTATGCTATGTTCCTCAAGCTTGGTTCTTAGCTAGTGGGGGGCTGTGGGTGACAGAGTATCTGCAGTGGGACTGCTTCCACTCACAAACCTACTGTGAGAGGTTTGTGAGTGGGAGAGGTTGCGATCTGATCTTATATCGGTAAACATGGTTTAAAGTTGCCGTCTAACACTCCATCTCCCATCTCCCCTTGGTCTTCTCTCCTTTACAACTCCTACTTTCATCCGTACAACCGCCTTCTTTCATGCTCTCTCTCTCGCTCTCTATCTTCCAGAGGCAAGATTGCTGACTCCATGTCCTAACTCTCTGTTGAATTGACTTCAGAAGCGACTTGTATTGATGCTCAGAAACTATCATTAGCTGACATGTACAGCAGCAATGCTTAAAAAAGAATCATACTAGGACATGCACCACTTCTGGGACTTTAACATCACAGCACCAATAATCACAGAAAAATCCTCTTTGAAATGTGCAGTTTCTTCTTCATAACTGTCTGGCGATACAAAATCATGGAATCACAAGGATGTCCTAAAGAGGAACTATATGTCAGCCTCTGGTCAGACTCCTCCTGAACTTCTTCACACATTTTATTATAATGTATTATCTGCTATTTGACCTCTTTAGGGGAATGTATATGTAAAAAATATAAAAAACGGAAATGTCACATTTACATAAGTTTTCAGACCATTTACTCAGTACGTTGTTGAAGCACCATTGGCAGCGATTACAGCCTCAAGTCTTCTTGGGTATGACTAGGGCTGTTTTCGGTGACCGTGTTACCGCCGGTCACGAGCCATGAAGGCAGTCAAATTCCATGTGACCGTTTAGTCACAGTAATTAGGCTCTGATGCTGCTGACGGTCATTTGTAGCCTGCAAAATGCCTGGTACTCAGCACTCTATTGTCCCTCTAATCACTCTGACATCAATGCAAATTGTTTTCGAAAATCTTATCAAACACTTCATGAGAGCCCATGAGCTAATTTTGCACAATATTTCAATAGGCCATGCAATTGTGCGAAAAAACAGAGTGATGGCCTCTACTAAAAATAGGAGGATCAGCTTTCTATAGGCTAGGCCTACTATATTTATTTCTCAACTTTCCTAATATTAAGCACATTGTTATATATATTTACCACAGGAGTATAGCGTACCTGGCTGGCATGAAAATAAACCATGGGGAAAAGCGTCCTCCATTCACTATTTAAGTGCAGAGATGACAATTTGTACCGCTGACCCTGTTTCGATACTGGTCCATGATAATGGTCCATTCTAAATCTAAACAAATTTCACACATTTAGTATATGTAAAGACAAGATCAAAAATAGTCTGATGGGTGACAATATTGGCCTATCACTTGTGAATTATATATTATAATGTAGCCTAGCCCATAGGCCTATGTTTTGATAAGGTTTGCATCACAACTAAAGTAACTAACTTCTTAAAATGAAGCACATTAATCTGCTTTACAAGAGGTGTAGAGCCTAACTGGCATAGATAAGCAGCGAGTGAGTTTCAAGTTTGGGGATGATCATTTCCACTTTAAAAATGCACCTTTATAATAAAGCATTACATGCATAATTGCATTTGCAGTCACTTTTGATAATGGTGTTTTCCGCTAATGGAACATTGGCACTTATAGCCTACTGCCATGTGCGCATTGCTGCGCTTATAATGTGAAGAAATAGCCTAATAGTTCATCAACATTTTAAGCTAAACGTTCTGATCTGTTGCATCAGCCACATTGCGCACATGGTAGTAGGCTATCTATTGCATCATACAACTGTCCCAGACTATGTTTGGAATATTTATTTCTCACACAGAATAGGTTGACCTTTGTACTATGGGGGATAGTAGATTGACATAGGCTAGTGCTTTTGCTGTTCGTTAGGCCTACTCATTTTGTTGGCTGTCGAAAAGTAAATGTGGACAGTTATCTTCAATATGCACCTCGGAATTGAATAAGAACACGCACAGTTGCGTCCCCGATGTGCCTGTCTTCACTTGTAGCCTGTGAGAAGTGAAGGTGATGGAGCGCGCACAATGGCCACTGGCCGAAAAAGGCATGGATTTTTTTAGGGGTGCATTAAGGCCACACAAAGGGGATGCCACTGAGAAATTCTAGGCATTATCAAGTGCTTGTGAAATTGTGAATGAGTGACTGATGCAAAGCTCAAGCCTTTCATTAGAGTCACATCATGCATCCTTACAATGTATTAAAAATCTAATCATATAGCCCAACGTTTGTAGAACAACTAAAGTTACATTAACAACTCTAAATTAAGCATATAGGAATACCTATTTCTTTGTTAACCGCTCAACACAGAATATTTGTATTTATTTTATTTAACCAGGTAGGCTAGTTGAGAACAAGTTCTCATTTACAACTGCGACCTGGCCAAGATAAAGCATAGCAGTGTGAACAGACAACAACACAGAGTTACACATGGAATAAACAATAGAAACAGTAGGAAAAAAGAAAATATAAAATAAAAGAGTCTATATACATTGTGTGCAAAAGGCATGAGGAGGTAGGTGAATAATTACAATTTTGCAGATTAACACTGGAGTGATAAATGATCAGATGGTAATGTGCAGGTAGAGATACTGGTGTGCAAAAGAGCAGAAAAGTAAATAAATAAAAACAGTATGGGGATGAGGTAGGTAAATTGGGTGGGCTATTTACTGATGGACTATGTACAGCTGCAGCGATCGGTTAGCTGCTCAGATAGCAGATGTTTAAAGTTGGTGAGGGAGATAAAAGTATCCAACTTCAACGATTTTTGCAATTCGTTCCAGTCACAGGCAGCAGAGAACTGTAAGGAAAGGCGGCCAAATGAGGTGTTAGCTTTAGGGATGATCAGTGAGATACACCTGCTGGAGCGCGTGCTACGGGTGGGTGTTGCCATCGTGACCAGTGAACTGAGATAAGGCGGAGCTTTACCTAGCATGGACTTGTAGATGACCTGAAGCCAGTGGGTCTGGCGACGAATATGTAGCGAGGTCCAGCCGACTAGAGCATACAGGTCGCAGTGGTGGGTGGTATAAGGGGCTTTAGTAACAAAACGGATGGCACTGTGATAAACTGCATCCAGTTTGCTGAGTAGAGTATTGGAAGCTATTTTGTAGATGACATCGCTGAAGTCGAGGATCGGTAGGATAGTCAGTTTTACTAGGGTAAGTTTGGCGGCGTGAATGAAGGAGGCTTTGTTGCGAAATAGAAAGCCGATTCTAGATTTGATTTTGGATTGGAGATGTTTGATATGAGTCTGGAAGGAGAGTTTACAGTCTAGCCAGACACCTAGGTACTTATAGATGTCCACATATTCTAGGTGCACATTCCCTCAAATCGTTTGGAGAAAATATCCTTTCTATTTTATTCAGCTTTGCTCAATTGTATTCTTCATACTATAAAATAATGTCACAGAATTTTAAGCAAATTATGTCTGCTAAATGAACTAGTGTAGCCCAAAGCCATTTGGAATAGCCAGATTAGGACCTAACATAAGGACAACTCAGAGTATGCCATTTTGATCTTCTGAAATAGACTACATTTTCTTCATATCATGCTTTTTTAGATTTATTGTGAAGGTGTATTGGATTTATTGTGAAGGTGTAGGTTATATTACATGGATTTAGGAAGACTTTTTAAAAGTAGATGTTCCAAAGGTCTGCATCAGTGGCTTGTAGGTTATGTGTGGAAGCCGGAAGAGGCTAAATGTGTTTATGTTAATTAACGGTCAATAACTGTGAGCCCAACAGTTATTTGACTGACAATCACTTGATAATCACTGGCTGACAACATTTTGTGACTGCCACAGTCTTAGGTATGACGCCTCAATGTTGGCACACCTGTATTTGGCGACTTTCTCCCATTGTTTTCTGCAGATCCTCTCAAGCTCTGTCAGGTTGGGTGGGGATTGCGCTACACAGCTATTTTCAGGTCTCTCCGGAGATGTTCAATCGGGTTCAAGTAAGGGCTCTGGCTGGGCCACTCAAGGACATTCAGAGACTTGTCCCGAAGTCACTCCTGCCTTGTCTTGGCTGTGTGCTTTGGGTCATTGTCCTGTTGGGAGGTGAACCTACGCACCAGTCTGAGGTCCTGAGTGCTCTGGAGCAGGTTCTCATCAAGGATCTCTCTGTACTTTGCTCTGTTCCTCGTTCCCTTGATCCTGACTAGTCTCCCGGGCCCTGCCGCTGAAAAACATCCCCACAGCATGATGCTGCCCCCACCATGCTTCAACGTAGGGATGGTGCCAGATTTCCTCCAGACGTGAGGCTTGGCGTTCAGGCCAAATAGTTCAATCTTGGTTTTATCAAACCAGAGAAGCTTGTTTCTTATGGTCTGAGAGTCCTTTAGGTGCCTTTTGGCAAACTCCAAGCAGGCTGTCGTGCCTTTTACTGAGGAGTGACTTCCTTCTGGCACCTCTACTATAAAGGCCTGATTTGTGGAGCGCTGCAGAGATGGTTGTCCTTCTGGAATGTTCTCCCATCTCCACAGAGGAACTCTGGAGCTCTGTCAGAGTTACCATTGGGTTCTTATTCTCCTCCCTGACCAAGGCCCTTCTCACCCAATTGCTCAGTTTGGCCAGCTCTAGGAGTCTTGGTTTGTCCAAACTTTTGAGTCTCATAGCAAAGGGTCGGAATACTTGTAAAGAAGGTATTTCAGTTTTTGTATTGTAAATAAATGAGCAAAAAATTCTAAAAACCTATTTTCGCTTTGTCTTAACAGGGTATTGTGTATAGATTGACGAGGAAATATTTGGATTTTATCCATTCTAGAATAAGGCTGTAATGTAACAAAATATGGAAAAAGTCAAGAGGTCTGAATACTGCCTGAATGCAGTGTATGTGTATGTGCATGTGTGCGTGTGCGTGTCAACGAATGAGACTTCCTGTAAGACCACGGACATGTGTGCCCTCTAATGATCTGACAGTCAATGTGCGGCGGGCCCAACACCTGTCACTCATCCCTGTCTCCGTCTGCAGCTGTGTGTGACAGCTAACCCCGTTGGTGTCTGTCTCTCTGCACCGTCTAACAGGTTCTGAGAACAAGCACTTGCGGGGTAAACTAATCTCCAACTGCAAGGGAACATTACTGAAGGTCCACACCACAGACAAGCATGCAGGAGGCTAGGAACTTATTTACTGTCTTCAAGGTTTTAGCACAGAACTCAGTGCAGCATGGAATAAGTTTAGCACAATAATAAGGAATGTATTACTGGTAAAGGGTGCTGGCTCATTCAAATTTCACTTGAAAGCAGACAGGTGGTTGAAAGACAACACAATTTATGTTAAACAAATGCTCTGCACTCTTAGAAAAAAGGGTTCCAAAAGGGTTCTTTAATTGTCCCCATAGGAGGACCCTTTTTGGTTCCAGGTAGAATCCTTTTTGGTTCCAGTCAGAACCCTTTTGGGTTCCATGTAGAACCCTCTATAGAAGGGGTTCTACATGGAACTCAAAATGGTTCTACCTGGAACCAAAAATAATTCTACCTGGAACCAAAAAGGGTTCTCCTATGGGGACAGCCAAAGAACCCTTTAAGGTTCTAGATAGCACTTTTTTTCTAAGAGTGTGGAGGTCGTATTAATGAGGGAATTAAAAACTCTCATATCCAGCTGTGTTAGATTCAGTTGAGCTCACATAGTTCAATACCGTGGGGACAGACAGTGGTAAGTCAGAGAGCACCATGGGAGGGACAATGTCCTGACCAATGAGACCTCACTGTCCAGCCCTTCCTCAACTCTGATTGGTCGGACAACCCGGTGCGGGATATTTTTTGCCCCAGAGACACAGCAGTATCAGATGAGTCTCCTCACCAGTGATGTCAAATGGAGACAAACAACCCAGCGTCCCATGGCCCACGCTGTAGCATGACAAAGCAGCAGCGGCTGGCGCCACAACGCCAGGGGACCTGTCAACGACTATCTATCCTTCAACATCCCAGTGGGCATTGCAGTTACCCGGTGAGCCCTCCCCTGGCACCTCTTGCCCTGACACACTGTGGTGCACACTGTGGTGCACACTGTTATACACAGCCTGACATAGCCAGCCATGATGGATGGGGAGAGGTAGTACAAGGAAAAACAATGCTTTTCCCTGACAAAACCAAATGAGAAGTGACACTCGAGGACCGTAATACTGGCAGTTGAGAGCATGTAATTGAGTCGGAAGGTTTGTCAAGGTGTTTGTCAATTGGATGTTTTTATGAGCCTATGAGGTACCCATGGTAACCGTGGTCCTATTGCTCATCAATGAAGGAGAGGTGAGTCATGTGTGTAGAGGATAGCAAAGTGTAGTGGTTAGGGGAGTTGGCCTTGTATCCAGACACATTCAAGTTTCAGACACATTGAGAATTCCTCTAAGATTGGGAGGACAGTGGAAGTATCCTGCTGCTTGTCTAAATGATTCATGCAATGATAAAGTATAATGCATTAACATTAACGCAATTTTAGTGGCCCTTAGGGTATCTATCTGCATGAGAGATTAATAATGTAATGGTGTAATATGCTATAAGGGCTGTATTCTACTGCCATTAATCTCCCGTGGGCAGATTATGCGTGTAGGCCAAGAGAATCTGCCAGAATTAATGCGATGGGTGAGATCCAACCAACATTAGTTCCGGTTTTGGGGTTATTTGGACGTATCAGGATTGGGGGAAGGCCACACTTAAACTACACTATATATACAAAAGTATGTGGACACACCTTCAAATGAGTGGATTTGGCTATTTCAGTCACATCCGTGGCTGGCAGGTGTATAAAATCGAGCACACCGCCGTACAATCTCCATAGACAAACATTGGCAGTAGAATGGCCTTACTGAAGAGCTCAGTGAATTTCAGCGTGGCATGGTCAAAGGATGAGACCTTTCCAACAAGCCAGTTTGTCAAATTTCTGCCCTGCTAGAGCTGCCGTGGTCAACTGTATGTGCTGTTATTGTGAAGTGGAAAAGTCTAGGAGCATCAACGGCTCAACCGCAAAGGCGCCACAATCTCACAGAACGGGATGGCCGAGTGCTGAAGTACGCAGCGTAGCACATTAAAAACTCACTACCGAGTTCCAAACTGCCTCTGTAAGCAACGTCAGCACAATAACTTGTTTGTCAGAAGCTTCATGAAATGGGTTTCCATGGCCAAGCAGCCGCACACCTGACTAAGATCACCATCTGCAAAGCTGATGGTGAGTGGTATAAAGCTCGCCGCCATTTGACTCTGGAGCAGTGAAAATGCGTTCTCTGAAGTGATGAATCACGCATCACCATCTGGCAGTCCGACGGATTAATCTGGGTTTGGCAGAATCCAGGAGAACGCAACCTGCACGAATACATAGTGCTAACTGTAAAGTTTGGTGGAGGAGGAATAATGGTCTGGGGCTGTTTTTCATGGTTCGATCTAGGCCCCTTAGTTACAATGAATGGAATTCTTAACGCTACAGCATACAATGACATTCTAGAGGATTCTGTGCTTCTAACTTTGTGGCAACAGTTTGGGGAAGGCCCTTTACAGTTTCAGCATGACAATGCCACCGTGCACAAAGCAAGGTCCATACAGAAATGCTTTGTCGAGAAACAGTGTGGAAGAACTTGACTAGCCTGCACAGAGCCCTAATCACAACCTCATCGAACACCTTTGGGCTGAATTGGAACACCGACTGCGAGCCTGGCCTATTCACCCAACATCAGTGCCTGACCTCACTAATGCTCTTGTGGCTGAATGGAAGCAAGGGCCCGCGGCAATGTTCCAACATTAGTGGAAAGCCTTCCCAGAAGAGTGGAGGCTTTTATAGCAGCGAAGGGGGGGAGAAACTCCATATTAAATGCCCATGATTTTGAAATGAGATGTTCAATTATACTTTTGGTCATGTAGTGTTATTTGGCTGAGAGTTTCTTTGTGCAAGGGTGGTGACTTAGTTTTTGCTGGAACTCTCCATTTTTAACACGTATGAACACAGAAGTTCATCACGCAGCTGACCAAATTAGGTGATATTTTACTTCTGGGTTAACATTGATTATGCAGCCATAGAACTGAAGCATGCTACTTGGGTTGCGTTTGATGTTCCTCCATAAAAGGTCTAATACACACCAACAGAGTGAACATAATAACACCAACATACTTAATTGCTCAGATAAACACATGACAGACATGTCACCATGTTCATTTCAACATGGGGATCGGTTTTGACATACACATGCCAAATATTTACCACAAAGGGGGTGACTCAAAACCAGTCTCATGGACTAATGCTCTCTTTCACAAGGCATCTGGAGTGACACAGCACACACACCATACAGACTAGGCTCAGATAAACGCCCCTGTAAAGACATACAGCATGAGGCAACAGTTTTTTTGTTATTAAAGCTCTTGTGAATTATTAGTATGAGTCAAAAACATGGTATCCAAGATGGTTGGAAGAACAAGCAATGATGGCCAACTATGGTATTTGTACTTTACGGAGAGATTTGATCTGGATTTAATCTCTATTCTTTCTCCATGTTTGAAACTATGACCCACTCCAATGCTATGTCCGGTACAAGACCTTCTTGAAAGCCCAAGTATTTCCATGAGGGTGCCTCAGCAAGCCTGTCTGTGGAGATAACCAAAATAACCTGCATTGTGTGGGAAATAACAACTCTCCAATGTGTCTACACTTCCTCTCTCTTCCTTATTTAAAATCTGTCTGGCACACACAGATACACACATAAAGTAACGAAAAAATGCAGGAACGACAAGTCCAGGAAGTTCCATACTCTACACACACAACATTTTATACCTCTTGACGCAGACTGCGCTTGTCATGGTGACAATGGCAGGAACGCAGGGTAGTGGGCGGTGGGGGGGGATTTCCTTGACTGTCGAAACACGAACCAGGGACTTTAAAGACACAGCTGTGAGATGAGCGGGAGAACAGGCATCCGCCGGGAGAGCATCCAAGAGCGTCTAAGAAGGAGAGATGCTGCATTGTTCTCTCCCCCTCTCCTTCTACTCCAACCCCCGCTATTAGTGAGGCGGATTAACTCCAAGAAAGCGGCTGGCCATGGATGCATGTCTGGCTTCGGCGCACACACACACACACATGCAAACAGACACTCACCCACACCCACAGGGAAGCACAACACTCCAAACATGTGCACAATCAGCCACTGTAAGCTTGGTTAATTACACAATGATTATGACATGACAGTCAAAGGCAGATGCTAGACTGTCTGCGTATGAGAACACGAGGATTGTAATGATGACTGAGGATCTCTTACTCATGGCTGCAGTGTCATTGTCTGGTTGCTGGTTGCACTGTGTTCTATTTACATCCTACTGGTCCTTCATCCTTCGGATTCTTCCCATACAGTGGAGTGGGTCTGAGTTGGAGTGGTTTGACTGACCGAGGGTGTTCATGATTGACGCCCACTGAGAGTAATTCACCAGAGCTGGAAGTGGCAGAACTAAAATTCTTATACCCTGCAGCCTTATCCACTGCCCGGGTACTACTAGGCTAGAGATGACCTTTCCCCACAGCCACTGAAGGAGATCCATGATTAAAGCAGTGGCAATTTGTGGAGAACCCTGGCTGTACTAGTTTATGACAAAGGAGTGAGAGCAGGGCATCCTAGGCCACCATGGAGCCAGTGAATGAGCCGGTCCCTGTGGGTATGGAGAGGTGTTTGTTTACCTGACCTGACAGACAGACATACAGACAGCAGATATGAGGACATATAGGGTGTGGACTCTGTCTAGGCAGATTGGTTATTATATGAGATGTGATTCTGCTGGGAGTTCAGACCAGTAGAATAGGTGTCGGATGGGCTCAGTTCAGACATATTAGGTGCTATAACCCAGCCCAGAGAGCAATCTAAGGGTGGAACACGATTATTGGATAAGCAGCTAATAAACATCCATACAGGCACTGCTCAATCAGAGCATGCCTAGCAGTGATTGGCCTCATCTGACTGGCAGTGCCTGAAGCAACACAAAGGGTCTGCCATGCACTTTACAAATTCATTACGCCCTTTAGAGCGCATCAGCACAGATAACTTGGCTGGATCGGAAGAGGAGATTGCACTTCCTATCAATTGATTTGAAGATCATATCTAAACCTCATTGTCCTACATCTCTCTGGTGTCTGGCCATGTTAAAGTGAGCGTGACTCCATGCCGTTCGGGAGTTTATTCAAGGTTTATTTGCACCCTTGGATAGTTTACTGTTTGTTAGTTCCATTATCTATGGGTTTCTGTTGAGTGCTTTGAAGACGTCGAAAGCTTCCGCCATCACGGAAACATTGATTTCAAAGTTGAGGATTTACCGAGACATTGTCCAGCAAGCATCATCGTGTTTAGCTAGCAATGGGCAAACACGCCAATAACTTCAGGTGACGTACTTTGAAGTAAATGGTCTTAACAAAGCAATAAGGCCATGATGAACCCTAAAAAAAAACGTTCCTTTCATTCCTCCCAGCCAGGCTTCTATCTGAGGATTGAATTCGGGCTTTAATGGTGATGGAATCAGGTGGGCAAGATTAGGCTTGGGGTGAAAACCTATAGGACGGTAGCCCTACTGTAGAGTAATAACAGCAAAGCATGTTGAGGAGTGGAGGCTTTTATAGCAGCGAAGGGGGGAAATTAAATTAAAAGTACTTAATTGTCATACTTGAGGAAAAGTAAAGATACCTTAAAAGAAAATGACTCAAATAAAAGTGAAAGTCACCCAGTAAAATTCTACTTGAGTAAAAGCCTAAAAGTATTTGGTTTATGCAAACCAGGCGGCTCATTTTAGTTTTTTATTGACAGATAACCAGGGGTACACACTCAGACAAAATGTACAAACAAAGATGTGTGTTTAATAAGTCTGCCAGACCAGAGGCAGTAGGGATGACCAGGAATGTTCTCTTGATAAGTGAGTGAGTTGGACTATTTTCCTGTCAAAATGTAACGAGTACTTTTGGGTGTCAGGGAAAATTTACGAGGTAAAACAAATATATATTTTTTTAGGAATGTAGTGAAGTAAAAGTAGGCAACATATAAATAGTAAAGTACAGATACTCCAAAAAAAACACTTAAGTAGTACTTTAAAGTACAGTTGAAGTCGGAAGTTTACATACACCTTAACCAAATACATTTCAAAACTCTGTTTTTTACAAATTCCTGACATTTAATCCTAGTAAAAATTCTGTGTCTTAGGTCAGTTAGGATCACCACTTTATTTTAAGAATGTGAAATGTCAAAATAATTGTAGAGAGAATGACTTTTGAGCTTTTATTTCTTTCATCACATTCCCAGTGAGTCAGAAGTTTACATACACTCAATAAATTGGGTGAATTTTGGCCCATTCCTTCTGACAGAGCTGGTGTAACTGAGTCAGGTTTGTAGGCCTCCTTGCTCGCACACGCTTTTTCAGTTCGGCCCACAAATGTTCTATAGGATTGAGGTCAGGGCTTTGTGATGGCCACTCCAATACCTTGATGTTGTTGTCTTTAAGCGATTTTGCCACAACTTTGGCAGTATGCTTGGGGTCATTGTCCACTTGGAAGACCCATTTGCGACCAAGCTTTAACTTCCTGACTGATGTCTTGAGATGTTGCTTCAATTTATCCACGTAATTTTCCATCCACATAATCTCCCATCCTCATGATGCCATCTATTTTGTGAAGTGCACCAGTCCCTCCTGCAGCAAAGCACCCCCACAACACGATGCTGCCATCCCCGTGCTTCACAGTTGGGATGGTGTTCTTCGGCTTCAAGCCTCCCCCTTTTTCATCCAAACATAACATTATGGCCAAACAGTTCTATTTTTGTTTCATCAGACCAGAAGACATTTCTCCAAAAAGTATGATCTTTGTCCCCATGTGTAGTTGCAAATCGTAGTCTGGCTTTTTTATGGTGGTTTTGAAGCAGTGGCTTCTTCCTTGCTGAGCGGCCTTTCAGGTTATGTCGATATAGGACTCGTTTTACTGTGGATATAGATACTTTTGTACTTGTGTCCTCCAACATCTTCACAAGGTCCTTTGCTGCTGTTCTGGGATTGATTTGCACTTTTCGCACCAAAGTACGTTCATCTCTAGAAGACAGAACGCGTCTCCTTCCTGAGCGGTATGACGGCTGTGTGGTCCCACGGTATTTATACTTGCGTACTATTGTTTGTACAGATGAACGTGGTACCTTCAGGCATTTGGAAATTGCTCCCAAGGATGAACCAGACTTGTGGAGGTCTACAGTTATTTTTCTGAGGTCTTGGCTGATTTCTTTTGATTTTCCCATGATGTCAAGCAAAGAGGCACTGAGTTTGAAGGTAGGCCTTGAAATACATCCACAGGTACAGCTCCAATTGACTGAAATTATGTCAATTAGCCTATCAGAAGCTTCTAAAGCCATTACATCATTTTTGGGAATTGTCCAAGCTGTTTAAAGGCACAGTCAACTTAGTGTATGTAAACTTCTGACCCACTGGAATTGTGATACAGTGAATAATAAGTGAAATAATCTGTCTGTAAACAATTGTTGGAAAAAGTACTTGTGTCATGCACAAAGTAGATGTCCTAACCAACTTGCCAAAACTATAGTTTGTTAACAAGAAATTTGTGGACTGGTGTATGTAAACTTCCAACTTCAACTGTACTTCTGTGAGAGTGGATTCTCATCCCTCACTAGCATGAAAACGAAATACAGGCACAGACTTTGTGGGAAATGATTTAGGAATGAGACTCTCTCCAATACAACCCAACACTGCAGAGTTACGTGAATCCTTTCAAGCACATCCTTCTCATTAACCTGTTGTGAGTTATTCACAACTTTTGATGAACAAATAAGGTTTTATAGGTCAGATGGCTAAATAAAGAGCAAAATTGATATTGATTATTATTATATTATTATTTGTGCCCTGGTCCTATATGAGCTCTTTGTCACTTCCCATGAGCCGGGCTGTGACAAAAACTCACACTCATTCTTATGTTCAATAAATATATCGTATAGTGTGTGTGTGTATCAGGCTTACAATTATAGCAATAACAAAAAACATTTGAGAGTACACCGACTCTGGTGCTAGAGGGGGTACACAGCTGGAGGTTGAATGTTTCAAGGGGTACGGGACTATAAAAAGTTTGGAAACCACTGCTCTACACTATTTTGTCACATAAACTGAAATCAGGCGAACTATGAGTTTTAGCAAACAGCAAAGGGCGGAGCGATTTCTGCATAGTGCAATTTCAAGGAGCTTTCGCATGTATTACTGTCAAACTCGCAGCATCAATCAACTGCCTCGCGTAGATGCTTATCTGGGAAATAATGAAGTAATCAATGCGACCACTCAGCACACTAATGACCAAACGCTAGCCTGCTCGACTGGGACAAGTTGTTTCTGCCGGCACCGACGCAGTGAGTGTGTGTGTGTGTCTGTGTTTGGAGTGATTTTCAAGGCGAAAAACGACCCCCAACAGATGTTTAATTACCAGAAGACGAAGAGAGCTACGGTTGGCCTGTACGTGTCATCAGTCACGGCTGAATAAATGAATAGGTAAACAGAGGAGGAGGTACCTAGCATAGCAGGCCCTCAGCACGGTTTGTATAGTGGATGGAAGGACCAGCGGCTCAGAAATAACATGAGAGATCACAAACCCACACAGTCAGAAGTGTTTATTAATATGGATGAAGGCAGCGCACGGTCCAGCGCTAGGCTGGAGGCGAAGCTTGAAGTGTATTATTCCCAGTCTTTTTGCTTATGTGCAGTGGCAACATTGCTTTGGTGGAAGGTGATGTTTTTTTCTTCTGCTCTACTTGGAAGACAGACGTGTCGGCTGAGAGAAGATTTGAACAATGTACGATTGTGCCCCATCAATGAAAGTTCACATACTTCCCTTCTTGATATTCACCGTGTTAATAAAACACGTTATAGGGTGAATTTCCTCCTCTACACAGTTGTGTTGGTGAATGGGCTCCCGAGTGGGGCAGCGGTCTAAGGCACCGCGTTTCAGTGTAAGAGGTGTCACTGCAGTCGCTAGTTTGAATCCAGGCTGCATCACATCCGGACGTGATTAGGAGTCGCGTAGGGCGACAGCATTGTCCGGGTTTGGCCGTCAACGTAAATAAGAATGTGTTCTTAACTGACTTGCCTTGTTAAATAGTAAAAAAATGGTAAGCCCCCAACACTTGAGAGAGATCCATTGTGTACACTAGAAATTGTCCTGAGCTGTGATGGATATTGGTTGAGTAAGGTAAGGAGACAAAACGCACCCAGCGAGAGACCGTGCGTGCTAGACAAAATGAATGTCAATGGCATTCCAGCGCCAGTTTGTGGCTGTGGTAGTTAAATGTCAAACGCTTGGCCCAGGGGAGAGTTTGCAACTGCAGCAGACAAAGAGCAAGAAACTCGCAGGTGTCTCTTTGCTCTCTCTCTTGTTCCTTCATCACGCTCTCCTGTGAAGTGCTGTGCGCGGGACAACGAGGCAGTATGATCAGCAGGATCTATTATTAGTGAAAAATGAAGTGAATGGAGCAGGGGAGGATGGAGGAGTGGAAGATTGGAGGAGTGGAGCCAAGCCTCCTCAACAGACATTATTTTAAGAGCTGCTGTGGTGACAGTTTCCCGAGGGGATGACTGCAGCACCGCGGACAACAGAGCAGTGTGTGTGTGTGTGTGTGTGTGTGTGTGTGTGTGTGTGAAAGGAAGAAGGAGCTAACACCATAATACCAGTAGTTTAAAAGTAGCGTCACAGACAGTACATGTTCTATACACAAACACACAGAGAATAAATCATCAACGTTTCTGAGGCATGTCTGACTTGTAGTGCACTGCAATGAACTGCAGTGATTTTACTGGCACAAACAGTCTGCACCACAACCACTTGTCCAATTTAGATGCACCTTCAGATGAACCTGAAACGCTTCCATCTCTGGCTCAAAGACGCGGCTAAAGAAGACGGACTGTCCAGCAGGCAGGCAGCAGCTACAGTAGGGCCATTTCATTTGGCTCAGGGCTGTCATCCAGAACAGAGTCTATCTTCCATAGAGTCGGAACACTTAGCTAGGAAATCTGGGAGAGAACACAGAACATATGGGCGATGGAAACAAGTCCAGAATCATATCCATAACTAATTTGTTAGGTCAGTTAGGACCCCCCCCCCCTCTCAGCCATAACATCAAAGTCAGCAGCCAGGAAGGCAGACACAGCAAAGGACAGTTTACTAAGCAGACATATCCCAATGGCTGCCCAGTTGTTCTTTCTGCCAATGAGTTACGGTGTAGTTTGTATGACTGGGAGTAGCTGTGTTTGTGTGACGGGGAGTAGCTATGTTTGTGTGACTGGGAGTAGCTGTGTTTGTGTGACTGGGAGTAGCTGTGTTTGTGTGACTGGGAGTAGCTGTGTTTGTGTGACTGGGAGTAGCTGTATTTGTGTGAATGGGAGTAGCTGTGTTTGTGTGACTGGGAGTAGCTGTGTTTGTGTGACTGGGAGTAGCTGTGTTTGTGTGACTGGGAGTAGCTGTGTTTGTGTGACTGGGAGTAGCTGTGTTTGTGTGACTGGGAGTAGCTGTGTTTGTGTGACTGGGAGTACCTGTGTTTGTGTGACTGGGAGTAGCTGTGTTTGTGTGACTGGGAGTAGCTGTGTTTGTGTGACTGGGAGTAGCTGTGTTTGTGTGACTGGGAGTAGCTGTGTTTGTGTGACTGGGAGTACCTGTGTTTGTGTGACTGGGAGTAGCTGTGTTTGTGTGACTGGGAGTACCTGTGTTTGTGTGACTGGGAGTAGCTGTGTTTGTGTGACTGGGAGTAGCTGTGTTTGTGTGACTGGGAGTAGCTGTGTTTGTGTGACTGGGAGTAGCTGTGTTTGTGTGACTGGGAGTACCTGTGTTTGTGTGACTGGGAGTAGCTGTGTTTGTGTGACCGGGAGTACCTGTGTTTGTGTGACTGGGAGTAGCTGTATTTGTGTGACTGGGAGTAGCTGTGTTTGTGTGACTGGGAGTACCTGTGTTTGTGTGACTGGGAGTAGCTGTGTTTGTGTGACTGGGAGTACCTGTGTTTGTGTGACTGGGAGTAGCTGTGTTTGTGTGACCGGGAGTAGCTGTGTTTGTGTGACCGGGAGTAGCTGTGTTTGTGTGACCGGGAGTAGCTGTGTTTGTGTGACCGGGAGTAGCTGTGTTTGTGTGACTGGGAGTTTGTTTAATGTGTTACTATGTTTATTATCTGGATGCCCCCTCCTGTGTTTATTCCAAGCTGTGTCCACTCCAGAGACCTCCCAAGATCCATTGAATCCACTGTCTCCATGGTGATGTGGCTTGTACAGATGCCCCCCCACACACACACTCTCTAGACAATATCCCAGTGTGTCGTTTTGCAGTGTCTGTGTTTTTTCCCTACTCTGTTGAGGCTTTATTCATTATTGTCAGCAGCTCTGTATATGGAAATTAATTGTGGGGCTGACGCCTCTCTCCATCTTATTCAATATTAATGCCGCCTCATATTACCAGACGGCTCTACTCCAACCCCCAGGGAGTTGGGATCTCTTTAGAGCAGAGAGCAGAAAGAGAGAGAGCGAGAGAAAGAACCGTATAAAGTAATCTCTAATTGACAAAGACAAGTGCCAAAAGTCTCTATTTGAATAGACATACAGTACCAGTCAAAAGTTTGGGCACACCTACTCATTCCAGGGTTTTTCTTTATTTTCTGCAGTGTAGAAGAATAGTGGAGACATAAAAACTATGAAACAACACTTATGGAATCATGTGGTAACCCCCCCCCCCCCAATTTAAAAAAAATATATACTATATTTGAGATTCTTCAAAGTAGCCACCCTTTGCCTCCATGACAGCTTTGCACACTCTTGGCCTTCTCTCAACCAGCTTCATGAGGTAGTTACCTGGAATGCATTTCAATTAACATGTGTGCCTTGTTAAAAGTTAATTTGTGGAATTTCTTTCCTTCTTAATGCGTTTGAGACAATCAGTTGTGCTGTGACAAGGTAGTGGTGGTATACAGAAGATAGTATTTTACCAAATAGGGCTAAGTCCATATTATGGACAGCTCAAATAAGCAAAGAGAAATGACAGCCCATCATTACTTTAAGAGATGAAAGTCAGTCAATTCTGAAAAATGTAAAAAAAACTTTTAAAGTTTCTTCAAGTGTAGTCGCAAAAACCATCAAGCGCTATAATGAAACCGGCTCTCATGAGGACCGCCACAGGAAAGGAAGCCCAGAGTTACCTCTGCTCCAGAGGATAAGTTAACTTCTTCGAGAAGGGGCGCTCTTTTAATTTTTGGATAAAAAAAGTTCCCGTTTTAAACAAGATATTTTGTCACGAAAAGATGCTGGACGATGCATGTAATTGACAGCTTTGGAAAGAAAAAACTCTGACGTTTCCAAAACTGCAAAGATATTATCTGTGAGTGCCCCAGAACTAATGCTACAGACGAAACCAAGATGAAATTTCATACAGGAACTGCCCCAGATTCTGAAGGCGCTGTGTTCCAATGCCTCCTTATATGGCTGTGAATGCGCCAGGAATGAGCCTGCACTTTCTGCCGTTTCCCCAAGGTGTCTGCAGCATTGTGACGTATTTGTAGGCATATCATTGGAAGATTGACCATAAGAGACTACATTTACCAGGTGTCCGCCCGGTGTCCTGCGTCGAAAGTATTGCGTAATCTCTAGGTCCATGCGCGTTCCATTTCTTCAGAGGAGAAACTAAACTGCCACGAATGATTTATTATCGATAGATATGTGAAAAACACCTTGAGGATTGATTCTAAACAACATTTGCCATGTTTCTGTCGATATTATGGAGTTAATTTGGAAAAAAGTTTGCGTTGTAATGACTTAATTTGTAAGTCGCTCTGGATAAGAGCGTCTGCTAAATGACTTAAATGTAAATGTTAATTTTCTGTTTTTTTCTTATCCAAACGTGATGAAGAAAACGGAGCGATTTGTCTACACAAATAATATTTTTGGAAAAACTGAACATTTGCTATCTAACTGAGAGTCTCCTCATTGAAAACATCTGAAGTTCTTCAAAGGTAAATAATTTTATTTGAATGCTTTTCTTGCTTTTGTGAAAATGTTGCATGCTGAATGCCAGGCTTAATGCTATGCTAGGCTATCAATACTGTTACACAAATGCTTGTTTATAATATAATAATAATATATAATAATATAATATGTTTAGCTATGGTTCAAAAGCATATTTTGAAAATCTGAGATGACAGTGTTGTTAACAAAAGGCTAAGCTTGAGAGCTAATATATTTATTTCATTTCATTTGCGATTTTCATGAATAGTTAACGTTGCATTATGCTAATGAGCTTGCGGAGAGAATTAAACTCCTGGATACAGGTTTTTTTCGTAGCCAAACGTGATGAACAAAACAGAGCGATTTGTCCTACACAAATAATCTTTTTGGAAAAACTGAATTTTTTTTGGTTACTACATGATTCCATATGTGTTATTTCATAGTATTGATGTCTTCACTATTATTCTACAATGTAGAAAATAGTAAAAATAAATTTTAAAAATTTAAAAACTTGGAATGAGTAGGTGTGTCCAAATCTTTGACTAGTACTGTGCCTGCGAAGGTGGCTAATTCGGGGATTTTGGTGAAATGTCAGCTACTTTTTTAATTAACTAGGCAAGTCAGTTAAGAACAAATTCTTATTTTACAATGACGGCCTACCCCTGCCAAACCCTCCCTTAACCCAGTTGTGCACCGCACTATGGGACTCCCGATCACAGGCCGGTTGTAATACCGATTGTCTCCTCTAGCATTGAGATCACTACGCCACTCGGGAGCCCGAGTGATACATTGAGAGCAATAACATGAGGAGAACAGTTAATAATCCATACTATTAAAACAGGATAGACTCTGGGTTCCCAAACAAACTAATCTCTAAACCTGGATACTCTTCTAAAACCAGCCTTCTGAAGACCCTCATCCCTCTCAATCTGTCTCTCCTGAAGAGCTTTTTGCTCAGGCCATTCCTGCAGGCACTCTCAGTGCCCTTCACCCTCTGCTATCATCTAATTTCCCTTAGGTGACCCTAGCTAGCTAACTTCAGCCTGCTCCTTCTAAGACAATTAATCAGATGGCTGCTCAATCATGAAATGAGCCACGTGTAGTAGAGAAAGGACGAGCAGCATATACTTACTGTCAGAAGCAAAGGAATGTTTTATGAACAAAGCGACGACGAGAAGACAAATGGCTACCATTATCCATTGTATCCTATAGACAGCCAGGCTATCATCCCTTTAGCCCAGGGAACTCTCAGTTAACCCACAATAGCAAAACCGGCAACCGTCTAAAACGCCAAAGCTGGGTTGGGGAGGAAGGATGAAAGCTGGGATTTGTGGAAGGACACTGCTAAGGGTAAAGATGGAAGAGAGGGGCATCTCCCCAACCGATTAGCAGGTGACAGTGACATGGGAGCACACTAATCAGTAGTCCCCCTGGGCTGGCTCCTCAGCATATGGTGTATGGTTTAATCTCTAGCCCGTCTCTGATGAGCCCGGCCTGCGTGGGCACCGCTGCTATGGCTTGAGTTTTGCTGTCGAAAGGAGCTAAATGTTCTGAAGTAAAGCGGAGAAAAGAGAAATGTTGTTCCTTTTGTATATCGGCCACAGCATTTCAGGCTCACTCGAAAGAGATCTATCCAAAGGAGTTTACAAGGAAACAGAAGTGCCCATTTAACGCTTTTTAAACTTCAGATTGAAAGCCACTTTAGAAAGGTGATGAGGGCATTAATTGCACTGCTTGTCAAAAGGGGTCACAACCTGTCCACCATTAGTGGGTCTGTCGGAGTAATCCTCCTGCTTGAGCCCAGCTCTCAATAAATCGGCAGGGTGACACCTGCCAGCATTGTTCCCCATCATCACATGAACCTGGGTGACCATCCTGGGCCAGAGCACAGGGGTAGGAGTGGCATGTGTCCCCCTTCACCTCTCCACCCACCAGGCCCTCTTTATAATCCTATTAGTCCTATTCATCTGTACCACATTAAAAGGTCAGGTCGATCCTGAACACGAGCCCTCGCTGTGCCTTCACTCACAAATGCCTCCAAATGTCTTTCCGTTTCACTTTTCACACTTAGGCAGCCATTATTGACCATTACTGACCATGAGAAGCTGTCTCAGAGGTAACATGATAAACGTAAATCCGGGACACTCACATTAATACGAAATGTTACGTCTAGTATGGTTATATAAAACAGATGGTTACTTAAGGCAAAAACACTGGTCGAGGTGGATGGGTGGTCGTATAACACAAAAGTCTAGCAACCCAAAGGCTGCAAGCTCTAATCTCATCACGGACAATTTTAGCTAATTAGCAAATTTTCAACAACTTACTACTTACTTTTTTAGCTACTTTGCAACTACTTAGCATGTTAGCTAACCCTTCCCCTAGCCTTAACCCTTAAGCCTAACCCCTAGCCTAGCTAACGTTAGCCAGCTATAATAATACGAAATGCTCTGAGACCAGGTTGACTTCAAAGCTTGGTATCAACTCTTCAAGCTGAGTAGTGAATCTATGGTTAAGAAAGGTCTAGAGTTTCTCAGGGCAAACATGCAACACCTGTCAAACTAACAATGAACTGGGTGACAAAGACTGAGCTGGTGAAAAATTCAGACAACTGGGGGATAAAGTCTAGTGTTAAGCCCAGCCTTATGACTTCCTTGTACAAAGGGTACCAGAGATTTGTGCACCCCTTAACCCTGAGGGGATTTAGCAATATGTCCTGGAATGCCAAATTCCAATAACCAAATTGGACTCAAATTGTGTTCACGTGATCCGCAAAAACAACTCTCTCTATGATCATTGAAGAAGACAGCAGAAAGAAGGGCCATGACTATTTCAGGACAATCTTAAAACTGGCTAAATAATTACCTCAATTGAAACAATAACAAAGTGGTCACCTCACTTGTTTTGGTAAAAATCTGAGGGATGGGCCTGGAGAAATGCAACCACTCTCAAACTCATAGACAGAGCTATTGATGCAAGGAATCACCATCCATCATGTCGAAATTATAGTTTTAACTACACATTGTTTGTTTACATTTACATTGTTTGCAAACAGTGGGGTAAAAAAAAAGCTTATACTTTGAGTTCTGATGTGGTACGACTGTTGAAATAAGCTCCTGGGGCATTCAAAAGTTGCAGTGCATTCGGCAAGTATTCAGACCCATTCGACTTTTCCCACATGTTGTTACATTACAGCCTTATTCTAAAACAGACTAAAGTTTTCCTAATTGTTTATAAACTAAAACTGGCCAATGAGGCACAAGGACCCAAACCAGTAACTCATTTAGCAGAACCATACACCAAATCTGCAATATTACTGGCATATGTTTTGCTTTACACTCAGATTGCAATTCCATAACAAACGTTTCGCAAAACACAACACACAATTCTCTACCTTTGGCGCCTACCTTCACAACTAAAATATCTTGTGAGCAAATAAAAAGCAACACTGTTTAATAACAAGCTAAGCTCAATTACCAATTAATCACTTTCACATGTGCAAACACTAATCGTGTAAATGTTCACTTTGCAATCAAACCTTTGGTCTGGATAAAAAGGCCACAGGTGAATAGTCCTGTGTTTGGAGAACAATGGAAGCAAACTTGGCAGAAAAAGGTGGAGGAAGAACAAGAACAAGATCAAGATCAAGAACAAGGAGAGTAATCTCTGATGAAATTCAGGCAACTGTGGTCAACCATGGTTTGACCTTGAGAGAGCCTGGGCAGAGAGTGCAGCCCAATCTGAACCATGGTTTGACCTTGAGAGAGCCTGGGCAGAGAGTGCAGCCCAATCTGAACCATGGTTTGACCTTGAGAGAGCCTGGGCAGAGAGTGCAGCCCAATCTGAACCATGGTTTGACCTTGAGAGAGCCTGGGCAGAGAGTGCAGCCCAATCTGAACCATGGTTTGACCATGAGAGAGCCTGGGCAGAGAGTGCAGCGCAATCTGAACCATGGTTTGACCATGATAGAGCCTGGGCAGAGAGTGCAGCCCAATCTGAACCATGGTTTGACCTTGAGAGAGCCTGGGCAGAGAGTACAGCCCAATCTAAACCATGGCTTGACCTTGAGAGAGCCTGGGCAGAGAGTGCAGCCCAATCTGAACCATGGTTTGACCTTGAGAGAGCCTGGGCAGAGAGTGCAGCCCAATCTGAGCCGCTTCACCATAGCATCCGGATGTTCCAAAATGAGAAAAGGTACAACTGAAGTCGGAAGATTAAATACACCTTAGCCAAATACATTTAAACTCAGTTTTTCACAATTCCTGACATTTAATCCTAGGATCACCACTTTATTTTAAGAATGTGACATTTCAGAATAATAGTAGAGTGACTTGGGTCAAATGTTTTGGGTAGCCTTCCACAAGCTTCCCACAATACGTTGGGTGAATTTTGGCCCATTCCTCCTGACAGAGCTGGTGTAACCGAGTCAGGTTTGTAGGCCTCCTTGCTCGCACATGCTTTTTCTGTTCTGCCCACACATTTTCTATAGGATTGAGGTCAGGGCTTTGTGATGGGCACTCCAATACCTTGATATATCCAATATACAGTGCCTTGCGAAAGTATTCGGCCCCCTTGAACTTTGCGACCTTTTGCCACATTTCAGGCTTCAAACTTAAAGATATAAAACTGTATTTTTTTGTGAAGAATCAACAACAAGTGGGACACAATCATGAAGTGGAACGACATTTATTGGATATTTCAAACTTTTTTAACAAATCAAAAACTGAAAAATTGGGCGTGCAAAATTATTCAGCCCCCTTAAGTTAATACTTTGTAGCACCACCTTTTGCTGCGATTACAGCTGTAAGTCGCTTGGGGTATGTCTCTATCAGTTTTGCACATCGAGAGACTGACATTTTTCCCCATTCCTCCTTGCAAAACAGCTCGAGCTTAGTGAGGTTGGATGGAGAGCATTTGTGAACAGCAGTTTTCAGTTCTTTCCACATATTCTCGATTGGATTCAGGTCTGGACTTTGACTTGGCCATTCTAACACCTGGATATGTTTATTTTTGAACCATTCCATTGTAGATTTTGCTTTATGTTTTGGATCATTGTCTTGTTGGAAGACAAATCTCCGTCCCAGTCTCAGGTCTTTTGCAGACTCCATCAGGTTTTCTTCCAGAATGGTCCTGTATTTGGCTCCATCCATCTTCCCATCAATTTTAACCATCTTCCCTGTCCCTGCTGAAGAAAAGCAGGCCCAAACCATGATGCTGCCACCACCATGTTTGACAGTGGGGATGGTGTGTTCAGGGTGTTGCTTTTACGCCAAACATAACGTTTTGCATTGTTGCCACAAAGTTCAATTTTGGTTTCATCTGACCAGAGCACCTTCTTCCACATGTTTGGTGTGTCTCCCAGGTGGCTTGTGGCAAACTTTAAACAACACTTTTTATGGATATCTTTAAGAAATGGCTTTCTTCTTGCCACTCTTCCATAAAGGCCAGATTTGTGCAATATACAACTGATTGTTGTCCTATGGACAGAGTCTCCCACCTCAGCTGTAGATCTCTGCAGTTCATCCAGAGTGATCATGGGCCTCTTGGCTGCATCTCTGATCAGTCTTCTCCTTGTATGAGCTGAAAGTTTAGAAGGACGGCCAGTTCTTGGTAGATTTGCAGTGGTCTGATACTCCTTCCATTTCAATATTATCGCTTGCACAGTGCTCCTTGGGATGTTTAAAGCTTGGGAAATCTTTTTGTATCCAAATCCGGCTTTAAATTTCTTCACAACAGTATCTCGGACCTGCCTGGTGTGTTCCTTGTTCTTCATGATGCTCTCTGCGCTTTTAACGGACCTCTGAGACAATCACAGTGCAGGTGCATTTATACGGAGACTTGATTACACACAGGTGGATTGTATTTATCATCATTAGTCATTTAGGTCAACATTGGATCATTCAGAGATCCTCACTGAACTTCTGGAGAGAGTTTGCTGCACTGAAAGTAAAGGGGCTGAATAATTTTGCACGCCCAATTTTTCTGTTTTTGATTTGTTAAAAAAGTTTGAAATATCCAATAAATGTCGTTCCACTTCATGATTGTGTCCCACTTGTTGTTGATTCTTCACAAATACAGTGAATTATCAGTGAAATAATCTGTCTGTAAACAATTGTTGGAAAAATGACTGTCATGCACAAAGTAGATGTCCTAACCGACTTTGCAAAACTATAGTTTGTTAACAAGAAATTTGAAGTGGTTGAAAAACGAGTTTTAATGACTCCAATCTAAGTGTATGTAAACTTCCGACTTCAACTGTATGTACTCCATACATTGAACCTCTCTACTACTTTTACCACTTGACAGTAGAACAACATAAAGCACAGTAAAGACCGTAGATTCCAATACACACTGTAAGGGGAAACAAAGTAAATGTTTCATGTATGTATGAAATTGGGAGCTGTACTACTTTGTAACATGTTCATCTTGTATACTGTATTACTGTAGTGTTTACTGTACTGTATGCTATTTTGTTTTTGTAGAACTGAAAGACGACCCCCACTTGGTGGTAGAACGTGTCTGTTCACAGATGAACAGGAGGCTGTCATTGGGCAAATGGTAGTTGAAAATAATGCCATAAGACTGTGGGGAAATCCAACAACAGGCTATTGAAAACTATGCCATGTTCCATAACATCAGAGTGAACTTATCAACCATAGCCCGCATCCTTAAAAACCATCTCCGGATGAAGCAGATCTACAGAGTCCCATTTGAAAGGAATTTTCAAAAAGTGAAGGTTAAACGGTAAGAATATGTGCACGTACGTAATGTACTCACTAGTATTACACTCTGAAACATTAGACTCATTGTTGCCAGTGAACTCTACTATACAGCAATTCCAGTATTTACTGTCATTTCAGAGACTCATGGAGTTGGATACAAGTCCCATCCCCCAGGAACTCATACTCATAGATGAGGTTGGATTCAATTTAGTGACGATGAGGAGAGGAAGGAGCATCATTGGTCAACGCGCTATCATTGAGGTACCTGGCCAGCGTGGGGTAAATGTCACTATATGTGCAGCTATGAGCCACAATGGGGTCCTCCACCGCCATGCCACCCTTGGACCATATAACACTGCCCATCTCCTTAATTTCCTGAACATCTTAAATGACAATCTTTTTCAGCCAGAGCAGAGAAGGACAGGTGATCCTGAACAGCAAATGCATGTTCTAATTTGGGACAACGTGAGTTTCCATCGGGCTGCTCAGGTCCGCAACAGGTTCCATGACCATCCCAGGATTACAATTCTCTATCTCCCACCCATATTCCACATTTCTCAACCCCATTGAAGAGTAGTTTTCAGCATGGCGGAGGAAGGTGTATGATCGCAAACCCCATGAACGTATGGCCCTTCTCCAGGCAATGGAGGAGGCCTGTGGTGACATTCCAGCAGAGTCCTGTCAAGGGTGGATGAGCCATGCCAGAAGCTATTTTCCAAACTGTCTGGCCAAGGAGAATATCGCCTGTGATGTTGATGAAAATCTGTGGCCGGACCAAAACAACAGACATGACAGATTTTGCAGTGGTGTAAAACAATTAAGTAAAACAACTTTAAAGTACTACTTAAGTAGTTTATTTGGGAATCTGTACATTACCATTTAATATTTCTCACAACTTTTATTTCCTAAAAAAAGTAATGTACTCAAGTAGTATTTTAGTGGGTGACTTTCACTTTTACTTGAGTCATTTTCTATTAAGGTATCTTTACTTTTACTCAAGTATGACAATTGTGTCCTTTTTCTAACACTGATTTTGTTTTTTCGCAATGGAGTATTTTGACAGTTTCTTTATCTATTCCGTACAATTGATCTAACGTACAGTAGTTCTTTTGCATATGCTAAATATATTTACTGTATGTTTGCTGTTTGACATGTACTGAGTCAGGTTGAAATATAAAACAAACATTTTTGCCTTCCTTGTTTGAGTACACACAAACAATATACAGTATAACAACAATCTTAGTCTTTACACTGAAACAGGTTTTGAGTATGTCACATTAGTGTGATCTCGTTCGTCACTAAGTTAGATTAATTTGATGATGTGTGTGTCTCATTTGTATGCAGGGAGGACATGATTTTGATTGCTGTGTTTCATGTTGCAAGATGTCTTTGGGGCTTGTGGAAATTGGCTAAAAGTTGTGTGTTTAGAGTTGAGTACCTGAGATGTAGTTACAGCAAACGTGTGTTAACAATTGGGAAAAACTAAATTGTTTTTTTACCCTCAACAATCTACACACAATACCCCATAAAGAAAAAGCTCAAATTTAGAAATGTTTGCAAATGTATTAAAAAACAGAAATATCACATTTACATAAGTACTCAGACCCTTTGTGATTACTGCCTCGCGTCTTCTTGGGTATGATGCTACAAGCTTGGCACACCTGTATTTGGGCAGTTTCTCCCATTGTTTTCTGCAGATCCTCTCGAGCTCTATCAGGTTGGATGCGGAGCACTCTGGCTGAGCCACTCAAGGAAATTCAAAGACTTGTCCCGAAGCCACTCCTGCATTGTCTTGGCTGTGTGCTTAAGGTCGTTGTCCTGTTGGAAGGGGAACCTTCACCCCAGTCTGAGGTCCTGAGTGCTCTGGAGCAGGTTTTCATCAAGGATCTCTCTGTACTTTGCTCCATTCATCTTTGCCTCGATCCTGACTAGTCTCCCAGTTCCTGCTGCTGAAAAACAACCCCACAGCATGATGCTGCCATCACCATGCTTCACAGTAGGGACAGTGCCAGGTTTCCTCCAGATATGACGCTTGGCATTCAGGCCAAAGAGTTCAGAGAATCTTGTTTCTCATGGTCAGAGTCCTTTAGGTGCCCTTTGACAAAATCCAAGCAGGTGGCCATGTGCTTTTCCTGAGGAGTGGCTTCCACCTGGCCACTCCACCATAAAGTCCTAATTGGTGGAGTGCTGTAGAGATGGTTGTCCCATGTCCACAGAGGAACTCTTGAGCTCTGTCAGAGTGATCTTTGGGTTCTTGGTCACCTCTCTGACCAAGGCCCTTGTCCCCCAATTGCTCCGTATGGCCTAGTGGCCAGCTCTACAAAGAGTCTTGGTGGTTCCAAGCTTCTTCCATTTAAGAATGTTGGAAGCCACTGCGTTCTTGGGGACCTTCAATGCTGCAGACATTTTTTGGTACCCTTCCCCAGATCTGTGCCTCAACACAACCCTGTCTCGGAGCTCTACGGACAATTCCTTCGACCTCATGGCTTCGTTTTTGCTCTGACATGCACTGTCAACTGTATTTAGACAGGTGTGTGCCTTTACAAATCATGTCCAATCAATTTAATTTCACAGGTGGACTCCAATCAAGTTGTACAAACATCTCAAATATGATCAATGGAAAGAGGATGCACCTGAGCTCAATTTTGAGTCTCATAGCAAAGAGTCTAAATACTTATGTAAAATAAGGTATTTCAGTTTTTTAAATATATATTTTTTAACATTTTTTAAAAATATACATAAACCTGTTTTCACTTACTTTGTCATTATGGGGTATTATGTGGAGATTGATAAAGAAAACATATTATTTAATCAATTTTAGAATAAGGCTGTAATGTAACAAAAGTGGAAAAAGGGAAGGGGTCTGAATACTTTCCGAATGCACTGTATATAATTAATGAATGAGCCAAAAAAAGTATGTAACTAAGGACTCTGGCTTTGAAAGTCCTTATGTAGGCTAGATTAGAAAATATACAGTATCTGTTGACTGTCTTGGCCAATAGTCTTATATTGAGATAACCGTCCAAACCTGTTGAAATCCCCTGGGAATTACTGGTCCTTAGTCTCCAGAGGGACTGGGGATCATCTGGGAGTTTGACATAAGCAGGTTAAATATCTAAGCCAGCTCTTGTTTTTGTGTTTTGTGGAGAGTAAGATCAGCCAACCATGCTGAAAAGCAGTAAACAGGATGTATGAGGAATTAAAGGCACAATCACTTCAACCTGCTGCTGATACTTCCTTAGAGACTGAAAACATATGAAGAAGATATTCTCTAACCTAGGGGTGCTTGCGCAAGATGACTTAGCTGAGCTTCCATTGGAAGTTAAGAGAGGATCATAAGACCAGCTTGTTGTCACATAGAAGTTGGCAGGAGAGGACCCTGCCCCTTCCTCCTGGGGGACCCCATTGTCACAGGGGATGAACGACCCGAGCGTCAGTGGGTGGAGGTGTAGAATCGGATCGACGTGGCTGCAGCCGAGGAATGTAAGGAATTCCCAATGTAAACACGTCGTCTTCATGCTTGGCCGGCCGCTGCCTGCGCTCTTATCTCCCTGTGCCCATCGGGCCCTTTAATCAACATAATGGCTACTTATCTATTACCACTGCTTTTCCTGTAGTTGCTGATGTGATTGTGTAGCTGGGGCCTCTGCTAGCACTGGCCTGGCCTTTTGTGATCCTAAAGCGTCCGGTGGTTGGTATATCACTGCACTGTTCACTCAGATACCCCCCAATGCCCAGACAGACCTCAGTCTGATACTGGTCTCTATACAGTGTAATGGCTTTTGAAATGTCACCACCATTGAGAGGCATTTTTTTGCGAGGCTAACCGCTCTGCTTGGCTGGCCAGCGCTCCTCCATCTCCTATGGGAGCGCTCTCTAGCTGATAGGATCATAAGTGGCTAAGGGGGAAATGTACTTTTCTTCCTGGTTCGAATAGAGCGCTTTTGCTGTTCCAAACAAACAGTCTTCAGCGTGTCACCAACTCCTGCGGTTCTTGTGTGTGAACCCTCAACTCTTTCGGGTTAAACGAAACTCATTTCTAAGGCAGCCGAGTCTGAAAGCGCATCGCTAGTCGCTAATGCTGTGTGACATTTAGAAAATGGAGGAAAGGAGAAGCAGGTGGCTGTTTTTTCCTTCCCTCTCTTGTTCTATGAAATCCTGTTTTTCCAGCATGGCGCTTTTGTCAGCACTAAAGGTAGTGAGTTCTATGTCTACCCTGAGCATGTATAGTTTGCTGGGGCCACATTTACTCAGGGGGGGGTAAATTCCACCTCATGCTGTAAGGCCTAGTCGTACCATGCTCCGCCAGTCATGGGGGCTCTTGTGGAACTGTTATGTAGCCTGGTGCCCTGACTCGCCTACATTCCAACACTTTCACACGGTCTTGCAATCACAGAGCTTCACTACTGCCGTATTTCTCCACAACCCAGAGCCAGACACCAGATTTTTCCTTTTCCTGAACCATCCCTGATAATTTTGTTGGAGGGGGCCTGATGTTTTGGATGGGAAAGTAGATACTTTCCGGGTGTTTTTTACTGCTGCAGACTTTTCCTGACAATTTTGATAAGACCGCAGGATGTCCAACCACTGGTCCCCCGACGCTCCTCTGGATGAGAGAAGACAGATAGGTCTATAAAGTGGGAGGCAGTTGCTGTCAATACCAGACAGTCGATACACTTTCCCAGGTCTGCCCTCCATCACAAGCACATCAGAAAGGATCATGGGGATTGGACCGGGATAACCCATAAATCTCCCAGATGGAATGGTTCATGTCCTCTACATGTCACTCCTCCGGTTAGGACAGCATAACATTGGGGTTGAATAAAAGCCAGTCACAACATTTTGGTTCTAGTTCTTTGTCCATGGTAAACAATGACAGCATTTGGTCTTTATCTCGGACAACCTAGATCAGTACTAAAACAGTTCATTTTGACTTGACAAATTCATGTAGCTAACTCATCAAGGGTGACAGACAACCTAAATTCTAAAGAGACTGCCATCCTGCGGGTTATTTTGTTTACTTAGTCCCTTGGATTGGATGCGTCCTTTGTGTATTTCACTAACCAGTCTCTGAGATCCACATACAGCATGTCAGATGGACCCCAAGGAAGCTGTCAGTTACAGATGTCAATGCCCCTTAATGACCCCGCCCCTTCCCCCGCGCACACAGCAGTG
Source organism: Oncorhynchus keta (assembly GCF_023373465.1). Classification (NCBI taxonomy): domain Eukaryota; kingdom Metazoa; phylum Chordata; class Actinopteri; order Salmoniformes; family Salmonidae; genus Oncorhynchus; species Oncorhynchus keta. The sequence continues at coordinate 29,655,894 of NC_068424.1, read as the reverse complement.
GAGGATTATCCACAGAACAAAGAGGGTGGGGGTTCTGTGAAGAACTGGGGACCAATATTCCAATCACAATGGTAAGAGTGACCAGCAGGCTCAATTAACATGCACTTAACAACTACACCATTTACTACCTCACTGTTGCTGAGGAAACGAAGCCAAAGTTTCCAGCTAAAAAGGTCTTCAATGTGAGGGAGAAGATAATCGTCTTGCTGTTTAAGAGAGTGCCGCTTATAATGCACTTCCATCGGTCCTGCGGGAATTTACCCTTTAATGGAAGAAAAATGTACTTGCTGTCTCTGCCATGTCTTAATTCTCAATGGTTTCTCAGTTTCACAAACACAGTAGTTTTCATTAATAATACATTCCATAACCAGTCAACTACAACAACAATGGATGGATTACAACATGGAAATAGCGGTCAAGTGGTAAAACAGTCTGTTTGGTGAAGTGTAATCTCGTTCCCAGACACTTTCGCCCAAATGCAATAGCCTGGTGACGAGATTAGATGAAGTGTTCATTGTTATGATGAATATGGTTCAGGGTTCAGTAAACATGACCTACAGCGAGCTCCAAAAGTATTGGGACAATGACAAAGGTATTGGGACAAATTCACTTATGTGTATTAAAGCAGTAGAAAGTTACGTATTTGGTCCCATATTCAAAGCACGCAATGACTACATCCAGCTTGTTACTATACATTTGCTGGATGCATTTGCTGCTTGTTTTGGTTGCGTTTCAGATTATTTTGTGGCCATTAGAAATTAATACATTATTGACCATTCAATTATTTTGGGCACAAAATAATCTGAAACGCAACCAAAACAAACAGCAAATGCATCATCTATAACAAAAGTGTATTCACAATCTTGATGCAGTCATTGTATGCCATGAATATGGGACCAAATATGTAACTTGTTACTATTTTAATACAGAAAATACATAACTTGTTACTATTTTAATACAGATAAATGAATTTGTCCCAATATTTTTGGTCCCCAAAAATGGGTTGACTATGTATTTTAAAAAATGCTGTAACTTCTAAAAGTTCACCCAACATGGGTGAAAATACCCTGAAATGAAAGCACTTTAACCTCATAGTCATTGTATTATTTTCAAATCCCAAGTGCCGGGGTACACAGCCAAAACAACAAAAAGAGGCACCATCCCAATACTTTTCGAGCTTACTGTAGGTTGTCACCACTCCTGTTGGGTTTTACGTCCGGCACTCAGTGTATACTTGAGACCACCGGTTGGTCATTAGTTCAGGGTCAATTACGAAAACGTCCATGCGCCCCCCACCTCCCAAAGTCGCCACGTGCATGGATGAATCCCTAACTTGGCTAAGAAATGGCAATGATACGACATAAAATGGTTCGATTGCATTTGATGATGGTGGAAATATACCCACAATTGTTTGCTCTGCATCCTTTTTAACAGGAATGTACAGTACTTTTACAGTCTCTCTCCCCAATTATTTTCATACTGTGGAACATCAGGTTCGTCTTCCCACAGGCCAAGTGCTGCAACAGTCTACTAGAAATAGAACCGATTTACACCGGAGGCAACACCACCAGTCAGATACAGTAACTCAACAATTTGTCTTTTAGCCAGTTATTGAGCGTCTTTGTTTCTAAACCATGACTCGTGTATTGTATTCCCTTGGCTCTCACAACCGTGAACTGTAATTAATAGCTGATGAATGGGTTATTAATTGATTAGACAGAGTTGCCCGAGTAGCCTGGAGGCCTATTGATATCATTACTCCGATAGAGTGAGTCTCCTGAAAACATTCAAGAGTCGCAGACAATCGCACTCACATAGGCTACGCGCGCGAAAATAAAAATAACTGTACCGCGGTTGTAACAATGTAACAACAAACGCCAGAGTAGCTACATCTACACAAGAGGTTAGTAACCCAGTGATGCATATATCGACTATCGACTCACGAATGCACGAAACGTGTTACAATTTGAGCAAATAAGAGCCTAGGGGCCACACAAATGATTCCGCTTACCTATTACACAAGGTGCGTCGGTACGTCGGGCACTCCGCGTATCCCAGTCAAATGAATCCCCAAAAGCCGCTGTGTCACCACTCCAGTCACACAAGCCGCGCGCACGTGTTTGGTTCCGAACCAGAAAATCACATGAGCTCCATGTTCAATCCGAGGGAGCTCTATGTTGCTGCCCAGGAGGAGCAATTCAGTTTTTTTCAACACAATGGGATGGCGGGGATGCCTCCACTGAAATCCTTGGACCTGACAACGCTAGCAAATAACCACTTGGTGGAGGTAACAGGCTTCGCAAATATGCGGCGCATCATATGTGATTAGGCTACTGTGCGGGTGCACAAGGAACTAAATGACTGTTGAATTTTCGTGGCGTGAGTACAGCCGCGGAATTTTAATGAGGACATATTGCTGCAACGTCAGGCACAGCTTTTTGGTCCTGACTCGGATTAGGGGCTACGTTTCCAAGAGCCCCTGCGGATAAGCATGAATTGTCCCATTAACCTGTGGCTTAAACAGGGGTCCACACAGAGCGTTACTTGGTATTCTTTAACAAATCTACTTTGAGACAAAAGTATACACATCACACACATGGTTATGGGTTTAAATTAAATACATATGTACCGTGTATGGTAGAGTTGAAATTTAAGTTTGCAACCCAATATTACACTTTATATACATCACAGAAGACTGAAATATAACAAAACGCCTAGTTTGTTTATTGAGCTACACTGAGGTGACTATTCACAAATGCTCAGCTGGTCCATATATTCCCCAGCATCTTGTCAACATGTGCCCTGACAACAGAGCAGATACTGTATCTTATACCAATCTGCCCTTATGTGGTTTTACCCATAAGGCATTTTAAGGTGTAAAAAAACCCTCAAAAGTGTCAAATTGTATCAAATATTAATATTCATTCCTACATATGACAGTAGTTTCATGGCCAAAATGTAATTATTTAATGTAGACAATCATTTCTTCGGTGTTTGGGTTTAGGCCCAGAAAAGAAGGGCTTTCAATGTAAAACAAATCCAAGACAAACAAATCTAAGAACTCAAGTTTTGTTGCTAAGGATTCTATGACGCAGTTAGCCTTTACGGTTGGGACTGCAAGTTTGTGTTCCATTTTTTGTGTGGATTGGAACTCAGAGCGACAAGACCAAGGGTCCCCGACCAATCATCACAAAATTTGAACACTACCAACAAAAGGAGCTGATCAAAAGCAGGTGAGGGGAGCTTAAAGGGACCAAATTCGGTTTCAATGACCAATTTCCAAGGTAGATAAATGAACGTCATAAGAGACTGTATCCGGTACAAAGGCAACAGAGGGAGAAGAGTAAGCCTTTCTCATTGTGGACAAACTTTATAGATGGACAGCTATTCCAAGACAGATCCATAACACCATGGCTGTACTAAATTCTACAGGGACTTCAGGTTACGAAAAAAAGAAAGCATGGTAACTGTAAAAAAATATCTGACCACTATGAAGTGGATATGAACACACACGTACTCAATTACAAGCTCGCTTACACATACGGACTTATACATACACACACACCTGATCTCGCTCTCTCTTCTCACTCTCTCTCTATTGTCGAGAACTGTTTCATAATTGAATATGTTTTTCATTTGTATATATTTTTTATGTATTTGTCTACAAGTTTATATATGTTTACAACAAGTAAGGGGAAGATATCAGAATAGGGGCATTGGGGAATAATAACATATTGTACGGAATACATTTGTACTGTAGTGAAGACGTCTCTAGAGCAATGCAAGGTCTCTTTCATGATCATGTGAAACATCAATTACTATGGAAATGCTGGGATGTGTTTTTCAATGATGTTAAAAGTAATTATGATGCAACTATGACGGTGATACGATATGTATTACAATTATCATCATGAATATTAAGGCTATACTCACTTCATGTTACACACATAGACACTTAACCATGCAAATTGGCAGAGTTATTATTTATTTGGACAGCACACATTATAGTCTTACTCTTCTACAGACATCGTACACACTCTCACTAAATCACATCCATTATCATACACATCAACCTACTCAATTTTACTACGCACATATCTTGTCTCAATTTTCTAACATCTGTGGCATTGGCTCGCAGACAAACATGCAAGGGAATAAAACAAATATCGCTAGAACCTATTTCTTGAATACGAAATATCAGACATTTGAAAGCTCTAATTTTGACCGTCATAATACCTCTGATGGCAGTAACTTCACAAGCACTAATTATGGTCCATTTAGATTAAGAATAGTATCTAGTAATGGTAAGGGCTGAAATAAATATAGCCAGTTAAAATTGTAACAGTTTAGCAGGTTATCAGTATACGATAAGATCAGTATACGTGGCTAAAACAAAAGGAATATAACATATACTGTTTACTCACTCTACATCCTTAGATGAAGTTGCGTGGAAAAAGGAATGGGGTGGTGAAATAATTTTCTGTCATGGACAAAGGAACTCAAAAGGTGTGATGATAATAATTAACAAAAACATTGATCTGAATTTACAAATAGTCAGGAATGATTCGCAAGGAAGTTGGATCCTTTTGAATATAAAAGTGGACGAAAAAGAGATTTGGCTCATTAATCTATATGGTCCAAATCAGGATGATCCATACTTCTTCAAAAACATTTATACCAATTTATTGAATTTACAGGCAACAAATTATCATATAATTATGGTAGGAGACTATAACACAGTGTTAAGTACCTCAATGGACCGTAAAGGTAATCACTCTACAAACGATTATCACCGTACCCTTAAGGAAATCACAAATATTATGGGCACATTAGAAAAAGTGGATATTTGGAGACTAAAAAATCCCGACCTAGTGAGATATACAGTTGAAGTTGGAAGTTTACATACACTTAGGTTGGAGTCATTAAACTCATTTTTCAGCCACTCCACAAATTTCTTGTTATCAAACTATAGTTTTGGCAAGTCAGTTAGGGCATCTACTTTGTGCACAAATAATTTTTCTAACAATTGTTTACAGGCAGATTATTTCACTGACAATTCACGGTATCACTATTCCAGTGGGTCAGAAGCTACATATACTAAGTTGAATGTGCCTTTAAACTTCTTGGAAAATTCCAGAAAATGATCATGTTACGTTTTTTGATCATGTCATGTTTTTAGAAGCTTGGAGGTGTACCTGTGGATGAATTTCAAGGCCTACCTTCAAACTCAGTGCCTCTTTGCTTGACATCATGGGAAAATCAAAAGAAATCAGCCAAGACCTCAGACATTTTTTTTAGACTTCCACAAGTCTGGTTTATCCTTGGGAGCATTTTCCAAACGCCTGAAGGTACCACGTTCATCTGTACAAACAATAGTATGCAAGAATAAACACCATGGGAAAAGTGCAAATCAATCCCAGAACAAAAAAGACAGACTAACGTTTGCAACTGCACATGGGGACAAAGATCGTACTTTTTGGAGAAATGTCCTCTGGTCTGATGAAACAAAAATAGAACTGTTCGGCCATAATGACCATCATTATATTGGAGGAAAAAGGGGCATGCTTGCAAGCTAAAGAACAACATCCCAACCGTGAAGCACGGGGGTTGCAGCATCATGTTGTGGGGGTGCTTTGCTGCAGGCGGGACTGGTGCACTTCAAAATAGATGGCATCATGAGGATGGAAAACTATGTGGATATATTGAAGCAACATCTCAAGACATCAGTCACGAAGTTAAAGCATGGTCGCAAATGGGTCTTCCCATTTGACATTGATCCCAAGCATACTTCCAAAGTTGTGGCAAAATGGCTTAAGGACAACAAAGTCAAGGTATTGGAGTGGCCATCACAAAGCTCTGACCTCAATCCTATAGAAAATTTGTGGGCAGAACTGAAAAAGCGTGTGCGAGCAAGGAGGCCTACAAACCTGACTCAGTTACACCAGCTGTCAGGAGGAATGTGCCAAAATTCACCCAACGTATTGTGGGGAGCTTGTGTAAGGCAACCCAAAACATTTGACTCAAGTTAAACAATTTAAAGGCAAAACTAATTGAGTGTATGTAAACTTCTGACGCACTGGGAATGTGATGAAAGAAATAAAAGCTGAAATTAATCAATCATTCTCTCTACTATTATTCTGACATTTCACATTCTTAAAATAAAGTGGTGATCCTAACTGACCTATGACAGGGAATTTTCACCAGGATTAAATGTCAGGAATTATGAAAAACTGAGTTTAAAAGTATTTGGTAAGGTGGAAATGGAGGAGACTATACATCAAGGTAGTCGTCTTAACTACTTTGTCTCTTTCTCTCTTGCATCAAAGGTTTAAAAAGTTAATAGGAGACAGAATGCGATCGGCTCATCATCTAATTGGCATTCACATAACTCTTATAGATTTTCCACATGGATGGGGATATTGGAAATAACTGAATTTTTCCAGTATAATATACGTTCAGCAAATCCCCTTATTGTTTGGGATACCTTTAAATGTACCTTCAGAGGTCATTCAATTCAATATTCATCAATAATAAAAAAAAAAGCAGTTTCTGGCTAAAGAGACAAGACTAACAAGGGAAATCCATGAACTAATAGTGCAGGTAGATGGCAATAAAAACGATACTACAGAGATACAAAATAAGTTAGAGGAAAAACCCCAAAAACTTGAGGAACTTATTCAAGAACAATCTAATGTAATCTATTACAAAAATAAAGCAAACTGGATGGAATATGGAGAAAAATGAACAAAATTCTTCCTGAATCTCCAATACGGGAACGCTAACAAAAATAATTTGCATAAACTCGTTACTGAAGACAGAGTCATCTATATAATTGTAAATATTTTCTAAATATCGAAATATTTTAGGCAGATGTTCTCTTTTCTGTTTCATCCTCTCCCACTGAATGAAGATTACAGGAATTCTTTCCAAATAATATAAAAAATGGAAAATTAACAAATGTACAGAAAGATCACTGCGAAGGCCAAATTACAGTAAGATTTTTTTGAGGCTATTAAATCCTTTAAGTCTGGAAAAACCCCAGGGCTTGATGGCATACCGGTAGGTTATCCTACCTCATTTGCACAGGCTGTATATAGATTTTTCTACTGTATTATTGATTGTATGTTTGTTTATTCCATGTGTAACTCTGTGTTGTTGTATGTGTCAAACTGCTTTGCTTTGTCTTGGCCAGGTCGCAGTTGCAAATGAGAACTTGTTCTCAACTAGCCTACCTGGTTAAATAAAGGTGAAATAAATTGTAAAAATAAAGAGGTATATCAAGCCTTTTTTGATACATTAAAAGCTCTATTGTTAGATTGTTTTAACTACTCCTATAGAAATTTTAGTCTGCCAGGTACTCAGCAGGAAGATCTGATTTCTCTATTATTAAAACAAGACCCAGATGGCAAATATAAAGACCCAGTCTATCTAAAACACTGGCGGCCCCTTACACTTCAATGTTGTGATGCAAAAATTATTGCGAAATGAATAGCACTCAGAATTAAAAGGGTTTTACCAGGTATTGTTCATCCTGATCAGACAGGTTTTTTACATGGACGATACATTGGAGATAATATACAACTACTAGAAATAATAGAACGTCAAGAAACATCTAAGAAGCCAGGCCTGGTATTTATAGTGGATTTTGAAAAGGCATTTGATAACGACTGGGTTTTATTTATAAATGCCAGAATTCAATTTCGGGGATTCTCTTATAAAATGGGTAAAAATAATGTATATCAACCCCAGGTGTAAATTAGTAAATATGTATACTTCTCAGAGAGTTTTGAATTATCAAGAGGAGACAAGGCTGTCCACTGTCACCATATCTATTCGTTATGGCCATCGAAATGCAAGCTATTAAAATCAGATCCAATAACAGCATTAGAGGATTAGAAATCCAAGGCTTAAAAACAATGTATGCAGATGACTCAAGTTTTATATTAAGTACACTAGCTGCAATGTCTAATTGAAGATGTAGATAACTTTTCTGTACTCTCTGGACTAAAACCTAATTCTGATAGGTGTACAATATTACATATTGGATCTTTAAAAAATACAACTTTGACATTTCCCTGCAGTTCACATATAAAATGTGCTGATGGTGAAGTAGACATACTCGGTATTCATATCGCAAAATATAAATAAGCTCTCCACAATGAATTTCAATAGAGAACTTGTAAAAATAGACAACATCATGCAACCATGGAGAGGTAAATACTTGTCTATTTAATGAAAGATTTGCCCTGATTAACTCCTTAGTCATATCTCAGTTTACTCACTTACTTATGGTGCTGCTTACTCCTGATGATTTGTTTTTCAAATCATATGAGCAAAAAATATTTAGCGTTATCTGGGACGCTAAATCAGACAAAATAAAGCATGCCTATCTATATAACGAATATGAATTGGGTGGGTTGAGATGATTAAATATAAAAGCACTAAACCTCTCTCTAAAAGCCTCACTTATTCAAATGTTTTACTTGAACCCTAAATTGTTCTCAAGTAGATTACTAAGAAAAGCTCATCCATTGCTTAAAAATGGCCTTTTTGCCTTTGTGCAGATTGCCATGTCTTATTTTCAATTAATTGAAAATCATGCTTTTTCCCCCCAAAGTATCTCTTTTTCAAACAAGCATTGCAGAGCTGGCTACAATTTCATCCCCCTGAAAAGATAGAACAAATATTACAAAAAATATTATGGCTGAACTCAAATGTGCTGGTTGATAAAATACCTGTATTTATGGGAAAGATGTTTGAAAAGGGTATTATGTTCTTAAATTATATTGTAAATTGGAATGGTAGAGTTATGTCCTTCATGGACAGAATTGGAAGGTCTGCTCAATCCAAGAGTACAACCAATTGATTACAGCATTACCCCAACAATGGAGGCAGGTGGCAACGGGAGGAGGTAGGGAACTGGTCTGTCTGCCCAATATAAAGGATCAAAACTGGCACAGGAATAAAAATAGCATATAGGAAAGTATACCAGTTTCATTTGAGGACCAGGATGTTGACAACTGTGTCATACTGATTGCAAAATAGTTGGGAAGATATTTTTGATGTACCAATTCCATGGTACATATGATGTTGATATATAAAATGCAAGATTCAAGACTTCGTGCTTTTCAGCTAAAATTATTACATAGAATTCTTGCCACCAACAAAATGTTGAACATTTGGATAATAAAATCATCGAAGCGCTGCAGATTTTGTTGTGAGGATACAGAATCAATAGACCATTTATTTTGGTATTGCCCTCAGGTAGCCTGTTTTTGGTCTCAGGTTCAGCAATGGCTGAAAACACATAGCATTGATCTAAAATTGACCCCAGAAATAGTACTGTTAGGAGATCTGGAGAGACCGGGTCAGTCAATTACTAATACTCTTGGTAAAATTATTTATCTTCAACTCGCAATCTGTGGATTCTATTAAATTAGATAGATTGAAATTGTACATTAAACATCACAGCATAGTTTAAAAATATGTGTTGCGTAGAAACCCGAAGTGGGTGGCCAGCAGAGATAGATGGGATGGGCTGAGGGAAGCTGAGGGTTGGGATGTGGAATTAGAGACAAGTGGGAGTGGAGATTCTGTGCGGGAGATAGAATAATGGTCAAAGATAAGTCAAAAATCAAGTCAAAATAAAACATAATAAAAAGTAAGTTTGAATGACACAGAGTGGCAGTGTTTTTACAACTAATGCCTGTTTGCCTGAGGCTGATGCTGTGCAGGTGTTTGTACACATACATATACACACCCTCTAATTCAAATAAACACGTACAAGAACACACACATACATGTAATAGCACCAGACATGCAGACAAACACACAGTTGGCATTGCTGTTATGATTTTAGTTGTTCTCGATGTCCTTTGTTATTTTTTTGCATTGTTGTTTGCTGTTTTCTTCTGTCTTTTTATTTTTTCTCTTTAGTTCATTCTCTTTGTTGTTGGTGCATCGGGGGGTTCTTGGGGGTGGGGAATATAATTCATTGTATTTTTTATTTTTCTTCTTGGGGGGCGGGGGGGACTGTGGGATGGTTCTCGAAAGGTTGAGGGACAGCTATTAGGGAACTGTGTGTGTGTGTGGGGGGGATCTTGTAGAGTTCGGGTTCATGTTTTTTCACCTGGTGGGAGATTGTCAACGTGCCCTTGAGCAGGGAATTGACCCTGGATGCTTCTGTGTGTCGCTCTGAATAGGAGTCTGTTGGATGACTGGTAGAGTGTAGTTGTTGAGCGGCTTCTCTGAAAGTATATTGTATGTTTTGGATATTCAATAAAAAAATCCAAGACAACACCCTCTAACTGAATAAAGATTACCCCATTAAATAAATACAAGTGTTGACAGAAAACATTTCAATTAACTCAATTTAACTAGGTTGTCCTTGATGCCGAGACACCCCACTTTGGAAGGTTTTTAATTATGGGCCATGGCATGGGCTCTCTCTCGCTTATACCACTAATATTTACTAAATCAGTTCACTATGAATGGAGGTTTCTGTTATTGCAATGTTTATTGGGTTCAGAGATGGAGAGCACACAACACTGCCACAGGCTCCCATGTCCCTCTCATCATCACCAAGGAAACATGGCATTGTTGTGGGAATCATGCTGTGCGCTGTCCCAGTGGTCTGACTTTCTCATTAGGTTCCTCAGCCCCTGCAGCATGTCTTATGAAATGCATCCCAAATGACACCATATTCCCTATATAGTGGACTATCTGGGGAATAGGGTGCCATTTGGGACACAGACATGGCCAGTGAGATTGTGGAGGAGAGAACCCTTATCTGAGCATCCAGAAACAGACCTGGGACAGAGGAATATAATTGGGCTTCCCATTGTGAATGTCCTATAGCTGGCCAACATGGAAGCACAATTGTTAAACGCTAAGTCGATTAAATGGGTAAGGGAGTATTGCGCTTGCGAGAGGACCACTCTTTTGTAACCAACAAGACAATACTGTAGCATGTTTAGCACCATATCAGTGGAAATGTAGGCTACGCATCCAGTTTGGTTCAGAAAGCCTGTGTCACCAGATTGCTCTGTGGGGAGCACTCCCCCATCTTCTCCCCTAATCCTGCAGCATTCAACCAACAGCTTAGCCATTTTGAGGTTAAACCACATACCCCTCCACATAGCTGTGTAGTAGAAACCCTGCCCCTCACCAGCCTGGCATTGGCACATAACAGGGTAAGAAATCTGGTGTTCACAGTACCAGAGCGCCACACAGCTGTTGCAAGGTCAGCACAACTGCTTTGAACACATCTAGTGGGCTCTGGGGACTTCTCATTTTTCCATTGTTCTCCAGCACAGTAAGTAAACCTCTGCCTTGGTTAGCCTTTGCCAGCTTGTTCTGCGTTTATACGTACAGATATATGTGGAATCTGGTAGGTGAGATCAATGTTCCATCATATCAAAAATAACAATTATAGCTTAGCGAGGCAATGGCAGCAGTGTGGTGGTAAGTGGTTGCCATGAGTAACGAGGTTGGTGCCAGTAATGGCAACGGATGTGACAGCGTGGGTCAGAGACTGGTGTGACACCCTGAACAAATGCCATTATCACTTCATAGCAGGTAGAATTGATCTCAAGAGGACTCACGTTGGCAATGAAAAAAGGAGAGGTTGAAACATTGTCCCTGCTTTTGGTATCAGTAGACTTCGAGGTGGGAAAAAAAGCTCAATGGTTCAGCACATGATGCTTAAAACAATGAACAATGCACTCATTCCAGGAATGATGCTTGGGATTCAAACCGACTGTGGAGTGCCCTCTATAGGACATACATCGACAGTGCATCTCTCAGTGTTGAGTGCTTGAGAACATTGTCTGACTCTTGCTGAAAGCGCCAATCAATCACAATACAAACATTTGTCAAATTTATTTTTATTTTCATACAACTAATAATTAAAATAAATCTTATTTACAGACATACTATCATTAAGGCTTGCAAGGGTGTTTCTAAAATGATGGAATTTACCGACACCACAGCTCTAAATGCCAATGTTTTCACTTGAGGCGGGTCTTCTTGAGCTTGGAGGAATCTCCTGATACTTTGCGCTTGTGGGACGGGGTGGTGCGGCTGACGTCTGCGCCCACTGGCAGACACTGGGCCGCTTGAGGAAGATAGTACATCTCTATTGGTGCAGAAGGCTCCTGGACAAAAATACAAAATTACTTATGAGTTTTAGTATCAGTCTTGATTTTCTTAGTGGAGCAACATGTAATATTTTAGCCATAATTTAGATTCCTTCATGTTTTACAAGAACACTGCTTAGAAACGACTAAAATGGCTTGGTACGGCTTCTTACTTTATCATAATCCAAAAAAACATCAGTTGCAAGGATGTGAAGAACTAATACACACAAGAGCCAGACCAGCTAGTCATGGGAGTAATATATATATATAAATAAAACACACATACATATACACATTTCACCTTTATTTAACCAGGTAGGCCAGTTGAGAACAAGTTCTCATTTACAACTGCAACCTGGCCGAGATAAAGCAAAGCAGTGCGACACAAACTACAGAGTTACATGGAATAAACATATGTAGAGTCAATAACACAATAGAAAAGTCTATATCCAGTGTGTGCAAATGAAGTAAGATTAGGGAGTAAGGCAATAAAACAGCCAGTGGCAAAATAATTCAAATTTAGCAATTAAACACTGGAGTGAGATGTGCAAGTAGAGATACTGGGCTGCAAATGAGCAAAAAAAAAAATAACATCGGGATGAGGTAGTTGGGTGGGCTATTTATAGATGGGCCATGTACACGTGCAATGATCTGTAAGCTGCTGACAGCTGATGCTTAAAGTTAGTGAGGGAGATATGAGTCTCCAGCTTCAGATGATTTTTGCAATTCGTTCCAGTCATTGGCAGCAGAGAACTGGAAGGAAAGGCGGCCAAAGGAGGAGTTGGCTTCGGGGGTGACCAGTGACAAAACAGATGACACTGAGACTGCATCCAATTCGTTGAGAAGAGTGTTGGAGGCTATTTTGTAAATGACATCGTCAAAGTCAAGGATCGGTAGGATAGTCAGTTTCACTAGGGTATGTTTGGCAGCATGAGTGAAGGATGCTTTGTTGCGAAATAGGAAGCCAATTCTAGATTTAATGATGGATTGGAGATGCTTAATGTGAGTCTGGAAGGAGCGTTTACAGTCTAACCAGACACCTAGGTATTTCTAGTTGTTCAAATATTCTAAGTCAGAACCGTCCAGAGTAGTGATGCTAAACGGGTGGGCAGGTGCGGGCAGCCATCGTTGAAGAGAATGCATTTAGTTTTACTTGCATTTAGGAGCAGTTGGAGGCCACGTGCCTTTCTAAAATGATATGTTTTACTCTGGTGAATTTATATTTCTTTGTTAGTACTGGTATGTAATTGGAATTTGGGCCCTAGTTGCAGGTGGAAATGTTACATGGAGAACCTTTAACTGGCCAGGGTGGGTATTATGGAGAAGGTTGATCACATAGTATGGATAAATGAAGGCACAGTACCATTTTATGGATCATATATGAACCAACTGGATTCACTTTAGACCAGGGGTGTCAAACTCATTTCCATGGAGGACTAGTGCCTGCAGGTTTTTCCTTTTTAATGAAGACAGACATCCAGGTGAGTATATAATATAATCATTACTAATTAGTGACTTTATTTCAATCAATCAAGTACAATGGAGGAGCGAAAACCTGCAGACACTTGGCCCTCCGTGGAAGGAGTTTGACACGCGCTTTAGACTTTCCCAACATTACTTGTATGGGTGATAACCATGAAACCAGTTTTAAACATGTCTGTAGCAAAGGCCTGTCTAGTTTTGGCAAAGGGTCTTATTTTAAATACATTTAAAATTGTCGCCAGAATTTTGTACATTTTCATCCCAAATTCTCATTACTAAAATGCTTCAAGATTCAATTCTCGGGTTAGTTAATTCAATTAAACTTTATTAAAACCCAACTTATTTGAATAAAACAAAATGATGCTGTAGTTTGTCCATAAATCATAAAAAAAATTGTATACTGGTTAAAGTTTACATTCAATTATATTTATTATGAATAGAACACTGTGGGCATGTCTCATTAGTTCCTGTAAAACTCCAATTGTTTTATCTAGAGCAGCTGGTAGGTCGCGACCAGGGAGATTTTGAATGGATCTCGTGTCTGAGTAAATGAAAATAGAAAAATAAAATACTCCAGTCTGAACTCAAACCAGGTAGAAATTGTTTAGAAATTATAATGAACTTACAATTTTTTTTTTTTTTTAATAGAGCTATTAGCAGAGCAATTTTGGTTGATTTTGTAGTCTCAAACCATTGAGTTTACTAACATTCATCAAGAATGTGTTGGCAACATTTTATTATTGACAATGAAAGAAGTGGGAATGTTGCAACATTTAATATAGCATAGCTAACAAATTGTATTTTTGTGATGTTAATATTGGGTCGCAACTGAGACAACCTGGTTCAATTTGGGTACCGAGGCAAAACCAGCTGAGAACCACTGGTCAAGAGTAGTAGTCCTTAGATGAGCACAAGTAAATGTATACGTTAGGGGCCTCCCTTCGAGGCACAGCGGTCTAAGGCACTGCACTACAGATCCTGGTTCGATCCCAGGCTGTGTCGCAGCTGGCCGCGACCGGGAGACCCAATTGGCCCAGCGTCGTCCGGGTTAGGGGATGGTTTTGCCGGCCAAGTTGTCCTTGTTCTATCGCGCTCTACCGACTCCTGTGGCGGGCCGGGCGCAATGCACACTGACATGGTCACCAGGTGTACAGTGTTTCCTCCAACACATTGGTGCGGCTGGCCTCTGGGTTAAGCGAGCATTTTGTCAAGAAGCAGTGCGGCTTGGCGGAGTCGTGTTTCGGAGGACGCACAGCTCACGACAGTCATCTCTCCCGAGTCCGTACGGGAGTTGAGGCGATGGGACAAGACAGTAACTAACAATTCGATATCACAAAATTGGGGAGAAAGAGGTAAAAAATGCCATCAGAATGAGGTTCTTCTTATCAAAACATTGGATTGATGGCAGCATTCGTACAAAACTGAAAGCGCAAACCACTGCTTTTAACCAGGGCAAGGTGACTGGAAACATGACCGAATACAAACCAGTGTAGCTATTCCCTCCGCAAGGCAATCAAATAAGCTAAGCGTCAGTATAGAGACAAAGTAGAGTCACAATTCAATGGCTCAGACACAAGAGGTATGTGACAGGGTCTACAGTCAATCACGGATTACAAAAAGAAAACCAGCCCCGCCGCGGACCAGCATGTCTTGCTCCTAGACAGACTAAATAACTTCTTTGCTTGCTTTGAGGACAATACAGTGCCACTGACACGGCCCGCTACCAAAAACCTGCGGACTCTCCTTCACTGCAGCCGACGTGAGTAAAGCTTTTAAATGTGTCAACCATCGCAAGGCTGCAGGCCCAGACTGCATCCCCAGCCGCGTCCTCAGAGCATGTGCAGACCAGCTGGCTGGTGTGTTTACGGACATATTCAATCAATCCTTATCCCAGCCTGCTGTTACCACATGCTTCAAGAGGGCCACCATTGTTCCTGTTCCCAAGAAAGCTAAGGTAACTGAGCTAAACGACTACCTCCCCGTAGCACTCACTTATGTCATCATGAAGTGCTTTGAGAGACTAGTCAAGGACCATATCCAACCTACCTGACAGACTAGACCCACTCCAATTTGCTTACCGCCCCAATAGGTCCACAGACGACGCAATCGCAAACACACTGCCCTAACCCATCTGGACAAGAGGAATACCTATGTGAGAATGCTGTTCATCGACTACAGCTCAGCATTTAACACCATAGTACCCTCCAAACTCGTCATTAAGCTCGAGACCCTGGGTCTCGACCCTGCCCTGTGCAACTGGGTACTGGACTTCCTGACGGGCCGCCCCCAGGTAGTGAGGGTAGGTAACAACATCTCCACCCCGCTGATCCTCAACACTGGGGCCCCACAAGGGTGCGTTCTGAGCCCTCTCCTGTACTCCCTGTTCACCCACGGCCATGCACACCTCCAACTCAATCATCAAGTTTGCGGACGACACTACAGTATTAAGCTTGATTACCAACAACGACGAGACGGCCTACAGGGAGGAGGTGAGGGCCCTCGGAGTGTGGTGTCAGGAAAATAACCTCACACGCCTCACGCGCCAACAAACAAAGGAGATGATCGTGGACTTCAGGAAACAGCAGAGGGAACACCCCCCTATCCACATCGACGGGACAGTCGTGGAGAGGGTAGTAAGTTAAGTTCCTCGGCGTACACAATCACGGACAAACTGAATTGGTCCACCCACACAGACAACGTTGTGAAGAAGGCGCAGCAGCGCCTCTTCAACCTTAGGAGGCTGAAGAAATTTGGCTTGTCACCAAAAGCACACAAACTTTTACAGATGCACAATCGAGAGCATCCTGTCCGGCTGTATCACTGCCTGGTACGGCAACTGCACCGCCCACAACCATAAGGCTCTCCAGAGGGTATTGAGGACTGCACAACACATCACCGGGGGCAAACTACCTGCCCTCCAGGACACCTACACCACCCGATGTCACAGGAAGGCAAAAAGCTCATCAAGGACAACAACCACCCGAGCCACTGCCTGTTCACCCCGCTATCATCCAGAAGGCGAGGTCAGTACAGGTGCATGGGACCGAGAGACAGAAGCTGTTTTTCAATCAAGGCCATCAGACAGTTAAACAGCCACCACTAACATTGAGTGGCTGCTGCCAACATACTGACTCAACTCCAGCCACTTTAATAATGGAAATTGATGTAACAAAATGTATCACTAGGCACTTAATATAATGTTTACATACCTGACATTACTCATCTCATATGTATATTCTGTACTCGATACCATCTACTGCATCTTGCCTATGCCGTTCTGTACCATCACTCATTCATATATCTTTATGTACATATTCTTTATCCCTTTACACTTGTGTCTATAAGGTAGTAGTTGTGGAATTGTTAGGTTACATTACTCGTTGATTATTACTGCATCGTCGGAACTAGAAGCACAAGCGTTTCGCTACACTCGCATTAACATCTGCTAACCATGTGTATGTGACAAATACAATTTGATTTGAAACATGAGGAAATTGTGAAAAATTATAAATTGCTAAAATGTCAGTTTCGTGAGGAAGACCCATATACAGTTTGCCTTCAGAAAGTATTCATACCCCTTGACTTATTCCACCCCCCCCCCACACACACAATAAGTCATGATGACAAAGTGAAAACATGTTTTTAGAGATTTTGTCAGATAAAATTAAATACAGAAATCTATTTTACATAACTATTCACACCCGAGGGAAAACATGTTAGAATCACCTTTGGCAGCGATTACAGCTTTGAGTCTTCCTCGGTAAGTCTCGAAGAGCTTTTCACACCTGGATTATACAATATTTGCACATTACTCTTTTTAAAATTCTTCAAGCTCTCAAGATGATTGTTGATCATGACTAGACAGCCATTTTCATGTCTGGAGGAAACATGGCACCATCCTTACGGTGTTTTTCAGCAGAAGGGACTGGGAGACTAGTCAGGATCGAGGGAAAGATGAATGGGGCAAAGTACAGCGAGATCCTTGATGAACCTGCTAGAGCACTCAAGGACCTCAGACTGGGGCAAAGGTTCACCTTCCAACAGGAAAATGACCCTAAGCACACAGCCAAGACAACGCAGGAGTGATTTCGGGACAAGTAACTGAATATCCTTGAGTAGCCCAGCAAGAGCTTGGACTTGAAACCGATCTAACATCTCTGGAGAGACCTGAAAACAGCTGTGCAGCCACACTCCCCATCCAACCTGATGGGCTTGAGAGGATATGGAGAGAAGAATGGGAGAAACTGCCCAAATATAGGTGTACCAAGCTTGTAGCATCATATCCAAGAAGGCTCGAGGCTGTAATCACTGCCGAAGGACCTTCAACAAAATACTGAGTAAAGGGTCTGAATACTTATGTAAATGTGATATTTCATTGTGTGTGGAGATTGATAAGGGGGAAAAAAGTAATCAATTTTAGAATAAGGCTGTAACAAAATGTGGAGAAAGTCGAGGGGTGTAAATACTTTCCCGAATGCACTGTATGTGTGGGGTACAGAGATGAGGTAGTCATTAAAACATTGCATACAGAGTGAGTCCATGCAACGTATGGTAGTTAAGCACATTTTTACAACTGAAATTATTTTGGCTTGCCAGTACAAAGGGGTTGAATCCTTATCGCAAGGCATTTCAGCTTTTTGCTTTTAATACATTTATAAAAACAATTCCACGTTGACATTATGGGGTATTGTGTGTAAGTCAGTGACAAAAAATCTCAATTGAAGCCATTTTAAATTCATGCGGTAACAAAATGTGGAAAAAGTCAAGGGGTGGGAATACTTTCTGAAGGCACTATAAACTGCCTTTAAAGCAGTCAGACACATATTCCCTTCAACATAATATCCCTTTATGAGGCAGTTGTGTGCTTTAGTTATAGTCCCACCAACCTGAATGAGGTAATCTGCGATGAACTCTGGCTTCAGACATTTGACTCCCTGGGACATGGCTTCTGGCACATCCACCCGGAAGTCTCCTGGCTTCAACCGGCTGAATTCTGCAAACAGGTGCGTGGTTCCCTTGTACAGAGATGGAGAGGGACTGGGGAGAACCTGGAGAGAGGGTTAGGGAGAAGAGAGAAAGAGGGTGGATGGCGTAACATCCAGAGGTGTACACGTTGTCAATATCAACAAAGTATGGAGGAGATGGGCAGTCAGAGACAGATAAGTTTATATTATAAGCTTTCTCCATACTAAGGAACAGTGAGTGAAGACTGAGGTGCAGTATGACAGAGTAAAGGCCCACTAAGTCCATATTAAAACATTTTTATATGGGCACGTCTTGCTTATGACACTGTTCACGTCAATTGCGAAATACTGTCCTGCCGCAATCAATTCTTTATTCAGAACAGGATTGATTCCAGTCTTTCTACATCCGAAAATATAAATTGTTATCTGGAACACTGCCAAAGCCCTTAGACTTACCCAGAAACGCTTATAGCTGTAATCGCTGCCGAAGGTGATTCTAACATGTATTGACTCATGGGTGTGAATGCTTACGGAAATTAGACATTTCATTTTCTATAAAATTTGCTAAAATTTCAAAAAACATGTTTACTTTGTCATTATGGGGTATTGCGTGTAGATGGCAAAATAATAAATAAACTTGAATCAATTTTGAATTCAGGATATAACAAAATGTGGATTAAGTGAACGGGTATGAATACTGAAGATCAGTCTCCAGCTTATATCTCCTCAAAACTTCCGTCAATGTATATGACAGGCTACATTAATTTAGCATTATCCTGTAAGGCAGACTAGTTTTTGATTTCCTACAGAAAGGATTTGAATCTAAGGCAAGGTTTTTATACGTTTTTTTGAAAAGGAGAAATGTGATTTGCTTAAGTGTCTGAGATGGGTTGCATGCGGCTTTGATTGATAGGTCCTTTTAGGTGGGTGGGTGTGCGTGAATGAGCTACTAATTCTCTATGTCCATCCATAAAGTTTCCCAGGCCTAGCCTATCTGGACTTCATCCTTTAAAATCAAATACAGTGTGGAAAAAAGTATTTAGTCAGCCACCAATTGTGCAAGTTCTCCCACTTAAAAAGATGAGGCCTGTAATTTTCATCATACGTACACTTCAACTATGACAGACAAAATGAGAAAATAAAATCCAGAAAATCACATTGTAGGATTTTTTATGAAATTATTTGCAAATTATGGTGGAAAATAAGTATTTGGTCAATAACAAAAGTTTCTCAATACTTTGTTATATACCCTTTGTTGGCAATGACAGAGGTCAAACGTTTTCTGTAAGTCTTCACAAGGTCTTTACACACTGTTGCTGGTATTTTGGCCCATTCCTCCATGCAGATCTCCTCTAGAGCAGTGATGTTTTGTGGCTGTTGCTGGGCAACACGGACTTTCAACTCCCTCCAAAGAGGAATGACGTGTGAGGAATGACGTGTGAGGAATGACGTGTGAGGAATGACGACAGGTGCCAGTTTTCGGTTTCCTCGCTTATTAAATGGGGTGCAACTGAATGAAATGTAGCCAAGGTCCTTTTCTGATTCATCCTATCCTAATATTGTCAGAAGCATATTATTTTTCCAGTAGTATATTATTTTTCTATGATCTGAGGTTATAAAAATGAGGTCCTAAGAAATGCTTCTCTGTGACATGACAGGATTAAATTGATTTAAATTGATTTTCTAAATTTGCATTCAGTTTCTAGCCCAAGAGAGGGTATTTTTTTGCTGTCATCGGATAGAACTTCATATAAAAAAACCCAGAAATGTGCAGTTTTCACATATGTTGACACTGGTATTGTGCTGGAGAAAATGACAATGAAAAGTGGAGTTGCCCTTTAAGAGCATTGTTGCTACCTTTGCTCCACCAGACTGCAGTAGTCGTCTGAACCCCGACTCTCTGGTCTGGTCGATGTTTAGCATGACGGTCCAACCGCTGAACGCTCCCTCCAGGTTGTTCTGGTCCTGCAGGTTCCTCCTCCAGCGCGTGGCAGCCAATGCCAGCCTCTTCTGATGGGAGCTGATGGAGGGTAGGGCATCCAGGATGGAGCTACTGCCCCACTCGTACGCATCCTCCTGGAACACACAGTATGTACACCCTCTCCATTAAATTCAAGAAGAATAAACGAGATGTATTTTTTAATTGAGCTGCCCCTTCTTGGATAGGTCTCTCTCGCGAAAGATATCTTCTGACCTCATTGGGACTTCCTGGTTAAATAAAGATTCAATCCAAAAAGATGGAGCTATGAGTCTGTGGGGGCATGTTGTGGTGGTCTGATGCAGATCCTGACCTGGATAAAGTGTCCCACGGAGCGACAGGCCTCCAGGTAGGAACGGTGCAGGATCCACTTCCCGGAGGCCATGGCTGCCAGGTACTTCTCATTCCTCAGGGGGCTCCCCACGATGATGTGGGAACAGCTGGGGTCAAAGCACTGTTTGTCCAGCACCATGCCCCCTACAGGAACACAGACATGTTGAGTCAGACAAATGCAATAGGGGGACTGACAAACAGGACGACAGACCGTCTCAGAAGAGAAAGAAACAAGATATTTTAAGACCTACTTTTTTATTTGCAATGGCAATGGGGTGAGTACCCAATGCACCCTTTTCCCTATATGGTGCACTAGTTTGAACCATAACCCTATGGGCCCTGGTTAAAATGGTACACTATACATTAGGGTGTCAATTTGACAACGAGTTGAGGCTACTTTAGATTTTGGCCATTAAGCAGACTCTCTTAACCAGAGCAACTTACAGTAGTGGGTGCATACATTTTTATATACTGGTCCCCCGGGACAAAATCGAACCCACAACCCAGGTGTTGAAAGTGTCATGCTCTACCAACTGAGCCACACGGGAGCACATATGTACCAAAGAGACGGTAAAGACATCTAGTTAGTTAGGTGGTCAGGGAGGAGGACCGAGACTCACCCAGCTCCTCTATGAGGGCGCTGTAGTCTATCCTCTCCTGGGGGTTGAGGGAGGAGAGCTGGAACCGAGGAGGCTCCTTCTCCGCCTCACTCTCCTCATCCATCTGTTGACAGCACAGCCCTTTTAGCATCACAGTACACTACCGTGCCACTAAGTAACGATTCACATCTAAACATTTACTTATAATATCACCTTACAAGAGGGAGGGAGGGTGAGTGTGGTTACCTGTGGCTCTGGGGGCACGGCGGGGTTGGCGAGGGGGAAGGCGATGCTGGGGGCTTTAGGGGTGAGGAGGTCAGGATCCTCCCCTGGCACAGTCATCACTCTCTCACCCATCTGCTGGTCAATCACGTCACACAACACTGAATAGGAGGGAGAACATTTCAAAGGTAAATATTTGGCAAAACAATAAGAATCTGTTGCTGCAGGTGCATTGGCATATATATAACAAGACTGAAAAACCGAATTTCCGAACTCTATTGCACTCTTTTTAAATCCTTTGAAACATGCAACACTTGAGTGTGATTGTAGACAGGGGACTACTTTTTTAATCCCCCCCCCCTCACCCATTTCCACCATTTCAGAGTCGGTCATGGAGTCCCTGAGTGTGTTTCCAGCATTGTCAGAGTGGGATAGGGGTGCTGCTAGAGGTACAGCCAGGGACTCAGAGTGCTGGGAGGGGCTGCCAGGCCATTGCAGGTTGTCAGCCAGCTTGGCCCTCTCCTCCCGGGCCGTTGGGTCATCCCACACGATCTGCTCACTCTGAGACGGCTCTGTGTTCAGGTCCATTGCTGCCTGACGAGACATCCTGAATAACACCAAAGGAGGGAGACCGAGAGAGTTAGCCCTTTTTCACACTGTAAAGACACGGATGTACATGCCTTATTTAAATGGCAAACAAAGACATTTTTCATGAATAAACATCCAATGAAATTAAAGCACAAATTCAACTCAAATTTGTCTGGACACAGATCTGGTCATTGGCATAGGGAAACTGAATAGTGAAGGTTAATTGAAGATTATTTTGACGTGTCGCAGCCCCCTGGTCTGTCAGTGTCTCATACCTCAGTGCTTCCAGAGTGCGTCGGACGTTTGCATTGCGGCCAGGGGTATGAGGATGAGAGTCAGTCCCCCCGGAGCCCAGGCGGGCTGAAGAGCGCCTGCTGGTGGTCTTCTTGGTGGCTGACATGATCTCCTGCAGCTGCCTCTGGAGCTTCTCCCTCATCTCCAGGGTCTCTGACAGGTCTGGAAGACAGAGACGGTCAGAGGATGAGGGCAATGAAAGAAAGTGAAGTGTGTATGTGTGTGTTTTGCACTCACGGGATATTCAGTTGACTCCTGATAAGTGCAAACTTCACTTTTTATCAGTCAACAGCCTCATTCTGTATGAACCAGGAGGGTCCATAATTACAAACTCTTGCTTAGACCACCGGTTAAAGCTTTTAGAACTTTGCAAGCTGTTAGCTTTTCCGATTGGAAAATATGTCACAAGGAGGACCTGAGCCCTAGGACCATGCCTCAGGACTACCTGGCATGATGGCTCCTTGCTGTCCCCAGTCGACCTGGCCGTGCTGCTGCTCCAGTTTCAACTGTTCTGCCTGCGGCTATGGAACCCTGACCTGTCCCAGACCTGCTGTTTTCAACTCTCTAGAGACAGCGGGAGTGGTAGACATACTCTGAATGATCGGCTATGAAAAGCCAACTGACATTTACTTCTGAGGTGCTGACTTGTTGTACCCTCGACAACTACTGTGATTATTATTATTTGACCATGCTGGTCATTTATGAACATTTGAACATCTTGGCCATGTTCTGTTATAATCTTCACCCGGCACAGCCAGAAGAGGACTGGCCACCCCACATAGCCTGGTTCCTCTCTAGGTTTCTTCCTAGGTTCTGGCCTTTCTAGGGAGTTTTCCCTAACCACCGTGCTTCTACACCTGCATTGCTTGCTGTTTGGAGTTTTAGGCTGGGTTTCTGTACAGCACTTTGAGATATCAGCTGACGTAAAAAGGGCTAAATAAATACATTTGATTTGACAATTAGCCATCTTGGTACTATACATTTTTTTTAATTTTTTTTTAAAAATCACCCACTGAAAGTAAACTTGGTTGTTCATGGTCAGACGTAATCAAAAACGTTTCAATAAAAGAACCCTTGCCAAAAGTGAAACGACACAATCTGCTAGTCAAAGTAACTAAACCACATGTTGAAACTACTAGTCAAATAGAACAGTTTAGCGAGCCTAGTATCTGGTATATTTCGCAGTTTGCAGAAAGGGTTCAAATTCTCAGAGGATCTCTTTTATGTACTTTGAACTGTAGAAGTTACACTTACTGTGTTGGTGTGTTGAGAAGGGAAGCGCAGCCAGCACCTGGAAGATTAATGAGGAGCTGCTTCCATCGCCAGCCTCGTAGACAAACACACTGCTAATATTCATACTACATAGTCCTGTACATTTAAATGTACGTTTTATATACATCATTATATGTTGTACTTCAACGCATGCAAAATTTACTTGAGGACCAGCAGTATTTTTTTTCCAACAAAAAAGTAAAAGTTTTGCGGGTCTTGAACCCGCACTTCACCAAGATTCCATTTATACCAACTTAATGGAGGATGGCAAATGACAGTGATAGCAGAGATAGAAGAGGAAGTGAGACGTCCCACTCATTTTTCCTGGTTCATATAGTCAACGAACTAAGCAGACCAGACACAGCTAGCTACCCCTTAAGCAGATTGGTACTGGGATCATTTTAAAACGTCCGGAGTACGACATTAATTTATCCACCATCTTTTATGACAGTAACGGAGGGTAAATTAGAGCTATTTGACAAAGACCATGAGACACTTATTTTACTTAACAATAAACTAATATAAAACTTACATTTTGTATAATTGTCTGCCATCCTTTTCTTTAAAAGCACATGGACGTGTGTGAAACGGATAGGCAAAAACAAGGAATTTTGTTCATTAGCTGTTTTCTAAAAGGTTTATACCGGTGGTCTCAGCAAGAGTTCATTAGTCTGGACCCGGAACGTTTCAATTCAAAGCACTTGAGCTACGGCACAGACAAGTGGATCATCAGTGTATAAGAGCCCCACCTTTCTTCTCTGCATTGTCACGGCCCTGCTCTTGATCAGTCTCTCCACTGACGTGATGGGAGGTTGTGGCGTCTTCTACGGCATTATCTTCAGACTGAGGGTGACAAGGTTATGATGTGAAGCTTTGAACTGACAGCCTCCCTGCACTATTTTCCAGACACTCAAACCATCTAACAAATACAGGGGCCTTAAGTATCAAGCATCTCAGAGTAGTAGTGCTGATTTAGGATCAGTTTAGCCTTTTAGAACACAATGAATAAGCTTTTTTAGGGGGGGTACATTTTACCCCTTTTTCGTGATATCCAATTGGTAGTTACAGCCTTGTCCCATCACTCCTGTGCGGACTCGGGAGAGGTGAAGGTCGCGAGCCATGCGTCCTCCGAAACACATGGAGGGGGTGCTTGATCCTAAATCAGCACTCTTACGCGAAGATGCTCAATACATACAGCCCCATATCTAGAGTGAGCGGTATCTGTAAGGAATGTACCCTGTTCTCTTGAGCCTCAGTGAGGTCTCTGAGTTTTATGGTGCGGGTGGCAGGGGGTGACCTCTGGCTACTGTCAAGAGGCACCTGGCTGAGGTTCAGGCTCATCTTGGGGTTGTAGGTGAACGGGTAGAGAGACTCCGACACGTGCCTCTGATCCTCAGCACACTGGAGACAGACAACAGCAACAAGTCAGTACTGAGCGCAGACACACACACACACACAAAACCACACAGACAAACTACAGCAACACTTTTGTGACTGTTACATCTGATATAAGAATGGAGCGTGCTTGTCGTATACTTCATGCAGTACATTTGTGTTTATTGTGTGTAATGAAAACTTTCCCTACCGCCTGAAGCCAGTGCTGGGACACAACATGCACCCCTCTCTCCTTCACAGCCCTGTACTCCCGCGTGTTGTCCCCCACACGACCCTGGTAGATGTAGTGCGTCACGGTGTCATCACACGACCACCTGGACCACACACACACACACACACACACACAGAGAGACAGAGTATTGGATCATAGAGGGACATGCATCATTAATGGCAAGTGTTGTGACTGGCATTACTAACATTGTAGACATAGTTGCAAGCATGTTGAGAGGAGTACCTGAAGTCAGCTCCCAATGAGGCAGCGATGCCGTTGAGCTCCCGCTGCTTCTTGCTCAGTTTCTTACTCACACAGATCACCACACCAGTCAGGGCAGCAGCCTCCTCCTCCACCTAAAGGCACAAACAAACGTCACACAGGCATTTAAGAAACTGTGTACATCAAAACAAATCTATTTATAAAGCCCTTCTTACATCAGCTGATATCTCAATGTGCTGTACAGAAACCCAGCCTAAAACCCCAAACAGCAAGCAATGCAGGTATAGAAGCATGGTGCCTTGGAAAAACTCCCTAGAAAGGCCAGAACCTAGGAAGAAACCAGGCTCTGAGGGGTGGCCAGTCCTCTTCTGGCTGTGCCGGGTGGAGATTATAACAGAACATGGCCAAGATGTTCAAATGTTCATAAATTACCAGCATGGTAGTTGTCCAGGGTACAACAAGTCAGCACCTCAGGAGTAAATGTCAGTTACATGGGCTTGTGAGTGTATGAACTTGGCTGTGAAGGCTGTAGGGTGTGTTCTTTACCGCTGTGTGTGTCTCCTTTCTGAGCTGGGGGCTGGCTGAGAGGGCCTGGAGGTCAGGGTCGTGGCTGCGGGTGCTGTTGGCCAGGGCCACCTTCAGGTTCCTCCCGATGACCTCGGACAGCGGAGTCACGACCTTCTGACTCTGCTGTGACCTGCCCCCTGGTGTGTCCAACGCTGCTAACGCAGCCTGGAATATCATACAAGTACATAGTTTCAAGATGTGTTATTACAATTTATAAACTGAGCACTGAATTCTGATTGGCTGACAGCCGTGGTACATCAGACCGTATACCACGGGTATGACATGTATTTTTTACTGCCCTAATTACGTTGGTAACCAGTTTATCATAGCAATAATTCACCTCAGGAATTTGTGGTATATGGCCAATATAACACGGCTAAGGGCTGTTCTTTGACACGACACAATTGCGGAGTTGGCCATACACGCGGAGTTGGCCATTATTGCTTAAATAATACTCAAAAAGGGCTGTGGTGGTTATGACCTTTCGTCAGCTGGTGATTGTCATGCAAATAACTGCCCGCCTCCAGGTAATTTATAGTTAATTAAAAAAAAGTGCCATTTCTAAATGTTGAACTTCATATTCATCAACATGAGAAATTTGCGTGTTTCTAGGTTTTGTAGTAAAAAAAATATGAGGAAGATATGAGGAAGTTAAGTGTTTCCAGTGACATCATCAACCAATAAATGTTGTATTTATTATGGATCCCCTTGGCAGCAGTTACTCTTCCTGGGGTCCAGCTAAATTAAGGCAGTTATAATTTTTTAAAAACATTACAATACATTCACAACATTAAGTGTGCGCCCTCAGGGCCCTAC
The DNA here is from genome assembly GCF_023373465.1 of Oncorhynchus keta. Lineage (NCBI taxonomy): Eukaryota > Metazoa > Chordata > Actinopteri > Salmoniformes > Salmonidae > Oncorhynchus > Oncorhynchus keta. The sequence continues at coordinate 29,628,814 of NC_068424.1, read as the reverse complement.
TCCACTACCACATATAACAAGGCAGGTTCTACAGGCCATAGTTTTGTCACACCTGCACTACGGTTCTGTCGTGTGGTCAGGTGCCACAAAGGACTAAGGAAAATTGCAATTTGCTCAGAACTGGGAAGCACACCTGACCGTTGGACAGCCAACAATAATATGCATGTCAATCTCTCCAGGCTTAACGTGGAGCAATTTCCAAATGCCTGACGGTACCGTGTTCATCTGTACAAACAATAGTATGCAAGTATAAACACCATGGGACCACACCGCCGTCATACTGCTCAGGAAGGAGACGTGTTCTGTCTCCTAGAGATGAACGTACTTTGGTGCGAAAAGTGCAAATCAATCCCAGAACAGCAAAGAAACTTGTGAAGAAGCTGGAGGAAACGGGTACAAAAGTATCTATATATCCACAGTAAAACGAGTCCTATATCGACATAACCTGAAAGGCCGCTCAGCAAGGAAGAAGCCACTGCTCCAAAACCGCCATAAAAAAGCCAGACTACGGTTTACAACTGCACATACGGACAAAGATTGTAATTTTTGGAGAAATGTCCTCTGGTCTGATGAAACAAAAATATAACTTTTTAGCCATAATGACCATCTTTATGTTTGGAGGAAAAAGGGGGCTTACAAGCCGAAGAACACCATCCCAACCGTGAAGCACGGGGATGGCAGCATCATGTTGTGGGGGTGCTCTGCTGCAGGAGGGACTGGTGCACTTCACAAAATAGATGGTATCATGAGGACGGAAAATTGTGTGGACATATTGAAGCAACATCTCAAGACATCAGTCAGGACGTTAATGTGCTTAATTTTAAGAATTGAGAAATAAATATAGCAGCACGAGAAAGCTGGAATCCTCTTAAAAAGCAGCCAGTCATAACTCTGTTTCAACACGAGATTGGGCTTATAAGAACACATTTCAATAGGCTATGTGCTTTCCAGCCGCGTTCAAGGGCGCTGAGTAATAGGCCATTAGCAAGTTTGGTAAGGTACTAATGACCATCAGTGGCATTAGAGCAGTTTGGGAGAAGCCTAATACCACTTAATATAATGTTTACATACCCTACATTACTCATCTCATATGTATATACTGTACTCGATACCATCTACTGCATCTTGCCTATGCCGTTCTGTACCCTCACTCATTCATATATCTTTATCTCTTACACTTGTGTATAAGGTAGTTGTTGTGGAATTGTTAGGTTAGATTACTCGTTGGTTATTACTGCATTGTCGGAACTAGAAGCACAAGCATTTCGCTACACTCGCATTAACATCTGCGGTGTATGTGACAAATAAAATTTGATTTGATTTAGTTACTATGACTCAGTCGAACTCAACAGTGGAATTTGATGCGGTCATGACTCGTGACTGCCGGTGTGACGGTAATACGGTCACCGTAACAGCCCAATGCTCAACATTATTCCGTCAATTAGTTGCAGCCCCTCCTCCTTTTCCCCCAGAATAGCCTCAATTCATCGGTGCATGGACTACACAAGGTGTTGAAAGTTTTCCACAGGGATGCTGACCCATGTTGACTCCAATGCTTCCCACAGTTGTGTCAAGTTGGCTGGATGTCCTTTGGGTGGTGGACCGTTCTTGATACACACGGTAAACTGTTGAGCATGAAAAACCAAGCAGCGTTGCAGTTCTTGACACAAACCAGCGCACCTAGCACCTACTACATTACCTGCTGATCAAAAGGCACTTACATTTTTTGTCTTGCCCATTCACCCTCTGAATGGCACACACACAATCCATGTCTCAATTGTATCAAGGCTTAAAAATCCTTCTTTAACCAATCTTCTCCCCTTCATCTGCACTGCTGAAGTGGATTTAACAAGTGACATCAATACGTGATGATAGCTTTCACCTGATCATTCTGTCACGGTAAAAGCAGGTGTTCTTAAAGTTGTGTATAGTATTGAGACAAGTGAATCTTACCTTGACATTGAAGGTGGGTCTGAAGAGCTGGTCTCGGCAGAGGAAGCGGGACGGGGTGTCCAACGGCAGCGCTGGGGATTCTTTCTGCCCCCCTGCTTTCCTGTCCCCCTCTTGACCTCCCGGTGTGGTACAGTCCTTGTCTTGCTGGCCCTGGTCCAGCACGGAGCGGAACACCTTACTCTGGAAACGGCGCGTGTCCAGGGGGGTGACGGCCGCCCCGCTCTGGGGGCCCAGCAGGGGAATCTCTGGGGACTTGTTAGGGGCTGGGGGAGGGGGCATGGATTGCTTCTGCGAACCCCCCACAAAACTCTCCTCTTCTCTCTCTGGGGAACAGAGGGAATACATAGACTGATTCAGATGGTGAGATCTATCACATACAGCAGAGCATAAACTGTTTGTGCAAATCTCATCCCCTCGCAGTAAATTAAATGCTAAGCTTTCACTGGCCCAGAAATGACTAAAACGTCATTCATCCCCCCCCCACTGATGCAGGCATTACATTAAAATCCATTCAAGAAGTGTCTGATTGCGAGGCAGACTGACCTGGAGAACGGGGCAAATCCACCAGGTATCGCCCCTCTTCTGCCTTCCGGCCCGTCCTGGCAGACTCCAGCACCCAGCGCAGGGTGACGGCGGGTAGCCCCCACTTTTCGGCCGCCTGGTACTTGGTGCCCTCTGGGCTCTGTAGAACCAGGTGGGTACTAGCCAGCATGCCCCTCCTCTGATTGGCCATGCGCACAAAGTAGTCCTGGACACTGTCCGGAGGATGGATATATGGAAAGGAGAGAAGGTATTAAGACCAGAGAAACTACGCTCAAATACGCCACAAAAGGTTCTTGTTGCAGGCTTTCAGTTTGACGCATAAGCCACAGGTTATTTTCTTCTCCGTGCAATCCATGTCTGTGTGACACGGGACTAGTATATCCAGTGTGTGTGTGTGTGACTGAGTAGGATGCATAACGAACATTAGAATGTAAAAAAACAACAAAGCATTTATCTGAAAAGTTTTGCAGCTGTATTTGCTGCTAATGGTGTCTTCATCAAGAATCGATGTAGGAGTTCCCTAAGGTCTCATTGGAAAGGTTGGATCCGCCTACGGCCCATGTGAAAATGTGCAGTCCTTTGATGTAAGTGTCCATTATATCACAATTATCTCTTAAAAACAAACCATTCAAAAACTAAATAGAACAGAATGCTGGAACATACTCTGTCCATATGAACACGTGTACAATGTGGCCCTTCATCTTAGCAACCGCTGTACTTGAGCTATAGCCTTGATATTATTTTTATTATTTTTAACTTCAGCTGGTGCCATTTATCTACTATGCAACCTGTATACTACAAGAGCAAACTGTGTCCTTCCTCGTGTGTGTGTGGTGGTTAGGTGGTTACCTGGCTCCCAGGTGTTTGGCTAGCTCTACCAGGGACTCCCTCTCTGCCCCGGTGAACTGGCTGACTGAGAGGACACAGTCTCTGAGAGGGGAGCGGCCCTCCATCACTGACACAGGGCTGAACAAGGGGTGGGAGCCCAGCTCTAACACACACTGCTGCTCCACACACATGGCCTACACAAAGACACATTGATTAAAACGCACACAATATGGGTTAATGAAGAATCACACACACTTGGCCTGAAGAGTCCACCCACACCAAAGACATCAAAAACATGGAGCCAGAATGTTTGTCAACATTCCCTCTCTTACCAGCCAGGTATCAGTGGCCACCTCGTCCACAGTGGCCTCCACCTCGCAGCCCAGCAGGGGCACCACAGCGTAGTCAGCCACGGCCCGGGTGCGCCCCACCAGGACTTTCCCACAGTTCTCCGTCACCAGCATGGAGAGCTGGGCCTCCGCCTCTGCCCCAAAGCCCACCAGGAGGAAGCGTTTCCCCACAAATAGGCCCGCCTCACTGGCCTCCTGCAGGGTGGTGTCAGCTCCGGACCCAACTTCGGCTATAGTAGAAGCCTGGCCTGGGGCTGAGACCCAGGGCTCTGGTGCTATAGAGCTCTGCCTCCTGTGGATGCTGCTGTCAGCTGGTAGAGGCATCTCCACTGGGGTTGGAGGAGAGAAATAGCAGATGAAGAAAGGAAGTTAGGAGGATATGATGGTGGTACATGGTACCTGGGATTGCAGGTGACCGCGCTGTGACCCCTTTGAGTTGTGGTCTTGCTGCTACACAGAGGAGCTCCTCCCTTACCCACTGTCTGGTCGTCATCCATGTACTGAGAGAGCATGTCCTCCTCGGCCTTCCTGTGTCGAGGGGTAGCTGGTTCGTTGGCAAGGGGGGCAGCCGAGTTGGTGGAGGAGGGACGAGAAGCAGAGGTGCGGGGGGCAGGCATGGCCACGGTTGCAGGGGCGGGGGGCAGACAAGCCGGGTGTTGGTAGTCCCCCTCAGAGAGCAGGCTGCCTCTGGAGAAGCTGTCCAGCAGCCACTGCACAGTCATGACATGAGGCCTGGGGGAGAGATCAGAAAGATGGGATCACGTCAAGGCACAAGATAAGTCATAGGTTATTTCCTACTTGACAACAGGTTGGTTTGCAAATTCATTATCCAAAATTCCCAGGTTTTCCTGAAATACAGTGTAGTGGATTCTGGATTTCCTGTTTATTCCCTCCTGATTCCAGGGATATTCCAACTGGGATTTCTGCAACACCTGGGAATTTTGTGCACATTAATGGAATTTTGCAAACATATCTACAGGGCTTGGATACAAGACTGCTTTCCTGCATCTATATCCGTCAGTGGAGGCTGCTAAGGGGAGGACGGCTCATAATAATGGCTGGAATGGAGCAAATGGAATGGCATCAAACACATGGAAACCATACGTTTGATAACATTCCACCGATTACTCTCCAGCCATTACCACGAGCCCGTCCTCCTCAATTAAAAGGTGCCACCAACTTCGTGATATCCGTACTTGAACAAATGATGGTTTAAATGACAAAGCTTATCAACCTACATTATGGATATGCAACAGCTGAATGTGTCTAACAGCAGCTCTGTGGTTCTGACTGACCTGTGTGTGGCTTTGGCCAGGAAGGTCTTGGTTTCCTGGTCAGTCTCTCCCATGACCACGTGGGTGAGCTCCTCGCTGGGCTGGTTGAAGTGCAGGCCCCCGGCCATGTTGACCAGACGACGCAGCTTCTCCAGCCTCATCCCTGGCAGCCCACACAGGTACAGCTACAGGGGAAGACAGCGGGAATTCAACTTGCGTTTTCTAAAAGCCAAAGTGGCTTTACAATAAGAAACCGTAAGGAATAAAGATCCAAAAGGTATATGACATGTCTAAGTGAACAGAATTGAACTTCTGGTTAGCACATTTCTATAAGGCCTCAGTGAGGAAAGTAACCTGTGATTACTCCATAGAGGGGGGTCACAGAATTCAATAGATTTTTTGTATTCTAATAGGGAGTTATAAGATCTCCAGCAAGTGGCTCATATCAGGATAGTGCTGAAAGGACCTCCTACTGACCTTGCAGCCATCCAGCAAGTCGTCTGCGGGGCCGACTGTGATGTCCAGAGCGTCGATAGGGTCTGGTGTGTCCAGCCGGCTGAGCGTGGCATTGGTCAAGGCCGTGTCATTCACCGTCATGCTGCCGTTCACAGAAATGTGGCTCAAGCCCAGTAGAGACGCACTCTCTGTAGGAAAACAACAAATTACCTCATTGTGACCAGGGGCTATTTCTAAGCATTATAATATGGATATTTGCAGCATGTGTGTTTTTATGTACAGTGGCAAGAAAAACTGTGAAGCCTTTGAAATTACCTGGATTTCTGCATAAGTTGATCATCAAATTTGAGCTGATCTAAGTCACAACAATAGACAGTGTGCTTAAACGAATAACAAACTAATTGTACTTTTGTCTAAATTGCATATATAAATTAAACATTCACAGTGTAGGTTGGAAAAAGTATGTGTGAACCCCTAGGATAATGACTTCTCCGAAAGCTAATTGGAGTCAGTAGTCAGCTAACCTGTTAATGAGTCCAATCAATGAGATGATTGGAAAATGTTTAGAGCTGCCCTGCCCAATAATAAAAAAATAAATCACAACATTTGAGTTGCTATTCACAAGAAGCATTGCCTGATGTCAACTGCATCACTGTCAACTGCGTTTATTTTCAGCAAACTTAACATGTGTAAATATTTGTATGAACATAACAAGATTCAACAGACATAAACTGAAGGGTACCACAAGAGGGAGGAGGATGTCTTCCATGTAACGCACAGCATTGAGATTGCCTGAAATGACAACAAGCTCAGTCCAATGATGCAGTGACACACCGCCCCAGACCCTCCACCAAATCCATCCCGCTCCAGAGTTCAGGCCTCAGTGTAACGCTCATTCCTTCGACAATAAACACAAATCCGACCATCATCCCTGGTGAGACAAAACCGTGACTCGTCAGTGAAGAGCATTTTTTGCCAGTCCTCTCTGGTCCAGCGACTGTGGGTTTGTGCCCATAGGCGACGTTGTTGCCGGTGATGTCTGGTGAGGACCTGCCTTTACAAGCCCTCAGGCCACCCTCTCTCAGTCTGACCACTGGAGGGATTGTGCGTTCCTGGTGTAACTCTGGCAGTTGTTGTTGCCATCCTGTACCCGTCTCGCAGGTGTGATGTTCAGATGTACCGATCCTGTGCAGGTGTTGTTACACCGATCCTGTGCCGGTGTTGTTACACCGATCCTGTGCCGGTGTTGTTACACCGATCCTGTGCCGGTGTTGCCACCGTGAGGACGATCAGCTGTCCGTTCTGTCTCCCTGTAGCACTGTCTTAGGTGTTTCACAGTATGGCCATTGCAATTTATTGCCCTGGCCACATCTGCAGTCCTCATGCCTCCTTGCAGCATGATTGCTTACCGTCCGTAAGCTGTTCGTGTCTTAACGACCGTCCCACAGGTGCATGTTCATTAATTGTATATGGTTCAATGAACAAGCATGGGAAACAGTGTTTAAACCCTTTACAATGAAGACCTGTTGAAGTTAATTGGATTTTTACGAATTATCTTTGAAAGACAGGGTCCTGAAAAAAGGGATTTCTTTTTTGGATGGGGTTTGAAATAATTTGACTATTCGAACTGTATCAGGACTCTTTGTAAGATATGCAAAATATATATATTTGTAACGTAGCTACGTTTTTAACCTGAGCACTGCAGCGCGAGGGAGAGATGCTGGCGCTCTATTGTACCCTGAACACTTGCCATATTGAGACCATTCTCTATTGCTGCAGCTGCGGAGGGAAGAATGTGTAGTGCGCAGACAGAGGGCGAGAGAGACGCAAAGGCAACTCGGCTACAGCCAAGACGAGCTAACTTGTAGCAGCCACAATAGTATTCATCATCCCATTTAACAGTGTCCGTCTTGACTGGAGTATTTTTATTTAACTACGCAAGTCAGTTAATAAATTATTATTTACAATGACGGCCTACTTGTAAAGCCCCCCCCGGTCCAAAACCTCCCTTAACCCGGACGACACTGGGCCAATTGTGCGCCGCACTATGGGACACCCGATCACAGCCGGTTGTGATACAGCCCGGGATCGAACCCGCTTCTGTAGTGACGCCTCGAGCACTGCGCTGCTGAGCCCTTTCGGGAGAAGCCCAGAGAAGCTAGACAGCTATAGCGAGCTATGCTAATTGAGGACACATGCTGCGCTTTTCTCCCCAACCCCAATTCAGATAAAACAGCCCACCTATTGGTTGCTCGTCGTATCCAGCTCCTTCTCATTTCACTAACTTTTAATTACGTCATTGCATCAGTGAGTTCACTCCATTTGCTACACATTGAGCTTCTTTGCCGCTTTGATTGGCCAAACACGCTACACACAAAGGCTACCACTTTCCATGTCTGTAGCTTGTGAGGTGTTGAAACAGTGTTGCTTTTATGTATTTTGTCTTGTTGCTTTTTGTGCTATTGCTCTGTCTGCGTGCTATGTGTTGCTTGTCCTTTGTTGCTCTGTCTGCGTGCTATGTGTTGCTTGTCCTATGTTGCTCTGCATGTGCTCACTGCTCATTGTTTGTGTGTATTATTGATTTAAATAAAACCGGAACTTTTACTGCAACGTTGATTAATGTGCACCGTCCCTGTAAAACTAAAACTAAAACTGTTCGCCTACTGGCCTTTTCATGGGGCGCACCGTGCACGTCATAAAAACTACATTGATTTTATAAAACAATCATTTGAAATGTCATGGTATATCATTGGATGTAGAATGCCACACTGATATTTTAAATGTAATTTAGAAAAAGCCTTTTCATTGTTAAAATAGGCTTATATTGATTTATTTTAGCAAAAATGTACTCAAGTAATCGAATACCAACATCCATTTAGATATTCAAATAACTGCGCACATTCCTACTATTGAATAATCAGTCATAAAATTCGGAAATATATATATATTTTTAAATAAACGTCAAGCTTGGCGCCTCACCCTCTTTCTTCTTGCTGGTCCCGGTCGGGGTGGAGGTGTGGGGTTTGCCGTCTTTCTGATCCCCTCGCTCCACCGTGTAGCGACTCTCGTCCTGGCAGAAGCCCTTCTCGATGCTGTCAAACAGCCAGTGCAGAGACACACAGAAGACATTCCACTTCTGTGCACACTCATACTTCTGACCTGTAAGCACAGACAAAGGGAGGGATCAGTGAAAGTGACAGAAACTGGGTGGCAGTAGGAGAGACTCAGGAACTCTACGACCTAAAGCTGTTATTATATAAAAGGACATGAAGCATGTCTGTCCTTGTGATTATGAAGGAAAAGATCTCTGTGTGGCTGAAGCAGGATTTATCCCTGCTTAATTTCTTTGTGATGTGTGTGGAACTGATTCTGAACCTAACTAATTTGGACAATAAAAGGTAAGTTCGACCTACCTGAGGGCTCGCTGACGATGAGGTGGGTGCACTCGTTCATCTTGAGCTGTCCGGTGTAGCTGGCCCCGTGCAGCTGGCAGAGCCTCTGCACCTTCTTACGCTCCACCGTGGAGAGGCCTGTGACACAGACGGTGCAGCCACAGAGCACAGGGCACAAGTAGTCCTCTATGGGCAGGTCAGTGTATCTGAACAGGCTGAGGGGAAGAGAGAGACAGGGAGATGAATAGATTGGTTTAAAGCTGCAATATGTAACTTTTTGAGCGACCCCACCAAATTCACATGGAAATGCGAATTATAGATCTGTCATTTTCAGTGAAAGCAAGTCTAAGAAGCGGTAGGTCTGTTCTTGTGTGCCATTTCTATGCTTCCTATTCTTAAGTTTATTTTTTGCATCTTTTACTTTCAGTTTTGTACACAAGCTTCAATCTGAAAATACAATATTTTTGGTTACCGAAAATATATTTCACAGCGGTTTAGATGGTAATGCATTGCTTGTTCTACACTACATATGGCTTGTTTTGTCATAAACTGAAATTTGGCAAACTATTAGAGTTTTAGCAACCAGGAAATGGCAGTGATTTCTGAATATTGCACCTTAAATTTATGTAAGTAAAATACAACTGCAGCTACATGGAGCATCTAGGAAATACGATGAGATGGAGGTGCTGAGGGCTGTGCAGAGAATAGTAAGGCGCTGAATAGAGGAGGCAGACTCAATGCTGCAGGACTGTTTTGAGAACTGATTGAAATAAGTTAAAAGATTCATCCACTCAGGACTCATCCATCAACATTGAGGAATATAAATCGTTCAGGTCACAGGCTTCATTAGGAAATGTGTTGATGATGATGTACCCACAATAACAATCCGGACATGCCCCAATCAGATATCTATACCATGCTGAGAGCCCGTACTGCAGCATTCAATGTCAGCAGAACGAAACCCGGTGACGCCTATAAGGCAAGAGCTCCGAAAATCCATTATGGACGAAAAAATACGAGAGAGACTCAAACTTTAATTGATGTTCGACAACTCAGACTCGCGACGCATGTGGAAAGGACTACAGAATATCACAGACTACAAAGGCAAATCCAGGTGTATGTGGTGCCTGCCGAATCCTCCGACCCAGGTGAGCTTAACACATTCTATTGCTGCGTCGAAGCAGACAATACCGAGCCATCCAAGAAGGCTCTTGCTGTTCCGGACAGCCAAGTGCTTTCTCTCCTTGAGGCTGATGAGAAACTCTCAAAAGAGTGAATACTCAAAGTCGGTGGCCCAGATGGCAACCCTGAGCGCGTCTTCAGAGTGTGTGCTGACTAGTTGGCGGGTGTCTTCTCTGACATTTTCAACCTGGCACTATGCCAGGCTGTTGTTCCCACCTGCTTCAAGGAGACCACCATTGTCCCAGAGTCCAAGAAAAACAAATGTGACATGCCCAAATGACTAATCGCCCTGTCTCACTCAAACCAGTCATGATGAAGTGCTTTGAGGAGGTTGGTAATGGCTCACATTAAGGCCAGGAACACAGGACCCACTTCAATTTTGCATTCCGCTCCACGGAAGATGCCATTTCCATAGCTATTCACACAGCCGTAAAACATCTGGACAAGAGGAATACCTACAGTTCAACATTCAATGCTATTGTTCCCCTGAAGTTCGACACCAAGCTCAGAGCCCTGGGTCTGGACACCACCCTCTGCAACTGGATCCTGGACTTCCTGACAGGCAGACCACAGGCTGTGAGGACTGGCAACAACACCTCCACCAAACTGACTCAACACAGTGGCCCCCTGCGTTGTGTCCTCAGCTGAACTTCCTGCTCACCCACGACTGGCTGGCTTTGCACGACTCCAACTCCATCAAGTTTGCTGACGACACCACAGTGCCTGAGGAAGGCCTGCAGCATAATAAAGGATCCCAGCCACAAGCTGTTCACTCCCCTCGGGTTGGCAGACGGTATCGGAGCATGACGTCTGATAGAAACGGTCTCTGAGCCTGTTCGTATCTACAAGCTGCTGAACACTTGAACTGGCCACCTGCTCTGATTCTCTGCACCTTAGCACAGGCGCACACACACGCAACTGCTGCTACCGGATTCTTATTATGATTGCTAAATACTGCACAATTTAGAACTTACAACCCAATCCCCCAAAACACATAAATATGGCACCTTCCTGTATTATATGCAGGAAGTTATAATCATTGGTTTTAACTATACATGGATGATGATATTACTTGTTTATCTAGCGTGATTTAACAAAAGTGCATTTGCGAAAAAAGCACAATTGTTGGACGACTGTACCTAACCATAAACACCAATGCTTTTCTTAAAATCAATACACAAAAGTAGATATTTTTAAACCTGCATATTTAGCCAAAATAAATCCAGGTTAGCAGGCAATATTAACCAGGTGAAATTGTGTCATTTCTCTTGCGTTCATTGCACGCAGAGTGAGGGTATATGCAACAGTTTGGGCAGCCTGGCTCATTGCGAACTAATTTGCCAGATTTCTACATAATTATGACATAACATTGAAGGTTGTGCAATGTAACAAGAATATTTAGACTTAGATAAAATACCGAACGGTTTCATATTTCACTGAAAAAATAAACGTTTTGTTTTCGAAATTATAGTTTCCGGATTCGATCATATTAATGACCAAAGGCTAGTATTTCTGTGTGTTGTTATGTTATAATTAAGTCTGATTTGATAGAGCAGTCTGACTGAGCGATGGTAGGCAGCAGCAGGCTCGTAAGCATTCATTCAAACAGCACTTTTGTGCGCTTTGCCAGCAGCTCTTTGCAAGCACAGCGTGGTTTATGACTTCAGGCCTATCAGCCTAATGGCTGGTGTAACCGATGTGAAATGGCTAGCTAGTTGTTTGTTTGAAACGCTATTAGCGAACACCCATCACTCGCTCTGAGACTTAGAGTAGTTATTCTCCTTGCTCTGCAAGGGTCGTGGCTTTTGTGGAGCGATGGGTAACGCTGCTTCGAGTGTGGCTGTTGTCGATGTGTTCCTGGTTCGAGGAGAGGGATGGAAGATATACTGTTACACTGGCAATACTATAGTGTCTATAAGAACATCCAATAGTCAAAGGTATATGAAATACAAATGGTATAGAGAAATAGTCCTATAAATACTATATTACCTCCAACCTAAAACCTCTTACCTTGGAATATTGAAGTCTCATGTTAAAAGGAACCACCAACTTTCATATGTTCTCATGTTCTGAGCAAGGAACTCAAACGTTAGCTTTTTTACATGGCACATTTTACACTTTTACTTTCACTTACTCCAACACTTTGTTTTTGCATTATTTAAACCAAATTGAATGTTTCATTTATTTGAGGCCAAATACATTTTTACTCATGTATTATATTAAAATAAGTGTTTATTCAGTATTGTTGTAATTGTCATTATTACAAACAAATAAATAAATAAATAAATATCGGCCGATTAATCGCTATTGGCTTTTTTCGGGCCTCCAATAATCGGTGTCGAAAAATCATAATCGGTCGAGCTCTACTTGAGACATCTGTGGCATGGTGCTGTGTGACAAAATGGCACATTTTAGAGTGGCCTTTTATTGTCCCCAGCACAATGATCATGCTGTTTAATCAGCTTCTTTCTTGTCAGGTGGATGGATTATCTTGGCAAATGAGAAAATGTGCACAAAATGTACAAAAACAATAAGCTTTTTGTCTTTATGGAACATTTCTGAGATCTTTTATTTCAGCCCATGAAACGTGGGACCAACAGTTTACATGTTGAGTTTATATGTTTGTTCAGTGTATTTTACTGAGCCATTTACTTGTTAGTATTCTTATATTTTACTGTTTCTTATCGTTGTTGCATTATCGAGAAGGAACCTGCAAGTAAGCATTTTGTTGGACGTGTATAGCATGTGTGTCCCGTACATGTGACTAATACAATTTGAAACTAGGTGTACACTTATCACATACTTGCTACATCTTTGGTTGATTAGACATAGCTTTCATTAATGTCTCTGGCAAAATGAGAAAGGCATAAAAATCCCTATTACCTGTCCTGTGATTTCTCCCAGCAGGTTTTGACCCAGGCGGGTAGCAAGATGGGCTTCCCCATGCTGGCGGCCACCAGGTACTTCTTGCTCCCCACCTCCCCGGCAACTAGGTGAGTGACAGACACGTTAAGGTCCCGATAGACCCGCCCTCCCATCAGCTGTACCAGATCCATCACGTCAGCCTGGAGGTACAGAGACAGACACAGTCACTAACAGACCTAATACATTGGATGCATAACATTTCCGGGCATGAGATGCTCCCATTCATTTCAGAATAACCTGGACCTAAGCAGCACAGCTCCGCAAGAGGCACGCACTGCTCAGGGTAAAATTACGCTTTGTTTCTATTTTCACCCCATTTTTCTCCCCAATTTAGGGGTATTCAATTGGTAGTTACAGTCTTATCTCATCGCTGCAACTCCCGTACGGACTCAGGAGAGGCGAAGGTCGAGAGCCGTGCGTCCTCCGAAACCCAACCAAGCCGCACTGTTTGACACAATGCCCACTTAACCTAGAAGGCAGCCGCACCAATGTGTCGGAGGAAACACCGTACACCTGCCGACCGTGTTAGCGTATACTGCGCCCTGCCAAACCCTCCCCTAACCCGGACGATGCTGGGCCAATTGTGCGCCGCCCCATGGGTCTCCTGGTAGCGGCTGTCTGTGACAGAGCCTGGACTCGAGCCCCGACTCTCTAGTGGCACAGCCAGCACTGCAATGCAGTACCTTGCACCACTCGGGAGGCAGTTCTATTTTCGAGAGCTCCCCTGTAAGGATGTTTATGTGGATGTATTACATAATTGGCATGAAAAACACTTGCCATCATTGTTGACAAGTCAAGCAGAGTAGAGGGGAAAGCAATGGATTTACCCTAGCCTCCTTGTCCAGACTGGTGCAGGAGATGGTAACATCAGCCATGGCCATGTTGTAGACAGGCTGCTCTGCTTTGGGAACACAGCGCTGCTGCTGCAGGCAGAAGAGCACCACTAGTGGACTCACCACTCGACAGCCCAGCTTTCACAGAGACAAAGGGAGGGAAACAAAGTTTTACACTACTTAACAGGATAAGTAGGTAGAAGCCAGGTTTGGGAATGTGTGCGTCTTGAGACAGACCTTTGTGCAGTGGTGGAAGGCTGGAGTGGAAAAGGTACTGAAGACAAATAGAGACTTGTCATTACGGTCCATCTGTAATGCAGTCTCCTCATCAATGTTCTTCAAATAACTCTCTGACTGGAGCGCCATTATGGCCTGTTTCAGAAGGAATAGAAAAATTAGTAATTTCAATAACCAACACTTCAATAACAGTAACCAAAAGCAAATATTAGTGTCTGTTCATGGACACTACAGTAGTGGCACTGGTATCGTAATCAGTTGTACTCACCTCATAGGCCTTGACAGCAAGGTCTGTCTTTCGTCCATTAACTTCTACAAACTTCACAACGAAGCCATCTCGATCTCCTTTCGGCATGGTCAACCTGCCATGTAATAATAATAATAATAAATGCCATTTATATGTGACAGAAGTGCATTAACCCGTCATATGGCTAACACCGGCTCTTTAATTCATGACATACGTTAGCTAGCTACAGTGAACATAGCTAGCTAGTTGCTCGATGACATGAGTGGTGACATTATTAACCAGCTAACGTTAGTCATTACTGACACTGGCAGTAAAATAAGCTATAGAGTCATCAACATATTTAAACGTTAGCTAGCTAACATTAGCTGACAAATAATTATTGCAAGGCAGTCACTTTCTGTGCAGAGTGTGTATCGTCAACGTCTGGGACGTGGGATGAGTGCAGGACCCGGTTTAAAAAGGCAAATACATTAAAGTTTAACGTTAGAACCATAGCTAGGATCCTATGGTTCAAACAATGAACGTATGCCTTAAGCTGTTTTTGGGAAACCGGGCCCTGGTTCACCAATGTTCTTACCTTATTGGACCGCCAATATAATATTTTTTTACTTTAGGAAATATGTAGGTTCGTTAAATTATCTAGAACTAGCAAGCAACATTAACAGGTTTAAAAGTCGAGCTCGCAAGGGGCCAAAATCACTGATGCACGAGCCCCAAATGAAGACGACTGGGTGCCTGCTCGAATTGGAACGTCATTCACAGAGCTTGAAAACCATCAAAATAAGATGTTTAAATCTGAACAAACAATCGCCATCGTCAATTGTCTCGATCACTTGTGTACAACAAAATAAAAAACTTAAATCTTGTAGGCGTTGCTAGTCGCGCGCGGAAATCGTAATCAGATGCTTACGGAAGTGAGGTTCTGGGGCTCCTAAGAAAATAAAGTTAACTTGAACGTGCGCCCTCTGCTGGCAGGCATATAAATAAACTAATTCAACACGATTTCCACTTACCCTTGCTGCCAGCTGTGTAACTGATTCAGCATGCCACCAATGGCACACCATTATGTTTACGTTTAAAAAAAAGTCTAATCTGAAGGCCAGTCTACTTAAAATATCAGAAATATTAACAAGTATGGGTTGTAAAATTGTGATTAGATGTATTTTTAGTATGTGTACTGCAGCTCAAGATTCTATACCATTATGGCACAAGAGTGTGCTTGTTCTGTCATTGTATGTAGTGTTGCTATGCCCCATTTTGGCATAAAGTCAAACATTTGTCTTATCTGACTGTACTTTATATACTCATTCATTCTTAATTAGTACTGACAATAGAAACACACATTATGAAGAACACTGGATTCCCTTTTTATTTCCTAAAATTGTATTTACAAGTGCGACTGATTCTTTTAAAATGTACATTCAATATAGAAAGTTTGCCATATTACATTGAACATTTCACAATTGCACTAGTCTTTCACATATATTCATAATCAGAGTCAGTATCATTCCTCATGTCTTAGCAGAAGCTCATTTGAATTGGTAAAGACCGTTATTTACCTATAAATATTAGAGTGCTTTTCGCATTCTGGGGAAGGAAAAGAACAAAAAGATTTGTGGTGGTGGAAGAAAGGTCAAACTTCAAAGAGTGAGCAGAGCAAAGTATGGCGCAGGATCATCGTGATTGGGGTAATACAGAAAGTAGACAACGAACGCACGTGTGACCACTTCAAAAAGGGGCAGACGGATGGTGACGTCTAGTCTTGCCCTGTCTCAAAGCGCTGTTCCCTATAGGGGGGTCCAGAGCACTAATACACCACAGTTCTGTGAGTTCCTCCTTACAACATTTATCAACATCTTTCAACCATACCACACTAAAACATACATTATAAAATTAGGAAAGGTTTGACTGGTCCTGTAAACAGGTGAGCAGAGGAGATTAAGTTCATCTTTGTCCAGTGATCACATGTTCAGGCCGGATACACATAAGGTACCCTCCTTCAGGACTCGTGGCTGTGATCTGTGAGGGTATGTGTTGCCAGGCAGAGCAGTGAGACCGGGCATGATGGAGAGAGGAAGGAGAAGAGAATGGAGGGAGATAGGTCCAAATTTCCTTCTGTTCGTCTATCCCCACCACAAAAAAAAAATTTGAGATTAAAAAATATATTCATACAAAAGTAAACTATTTGTGTCATTGGAAAAAACAAAGAAGCAGAAAAACAGAAGAAAAAAAAGGTTGACTCGATGACAAGTGTTATCATTTGCTTTAAAACAATCAAACAAAGGTTTACAACGAGTGCTGTTTGGAGGCGGGGAAGGAGAGCGACATTACAGGTTTGAGGGCAGACATTTTGGAGACTGTCTGTGATGGCCCCCTTTCCTTCCTCCCTCCCTCCCTCTCTTTCTCCCTCCTTCAGAGAGCTGAGCAGTCTCTCTGAGCTGCAGCCTGTGAGCCACAGGGTAGTCTGGATGCCTGAGCACTTCTCCCTCTCTGTCAGTCAGTCAAATCAGCCCGAGTCTCCAATGTCATTGTCCACAGGAGGCGGAACGCTGGGCAGCACTGTGGAGCCGGTTCCTGCTGTAAGGTAGCCTGCTACACCTGGACCTGCAGGAACCACAGAGACAGAGAGAGAGAGAGATAGCAGATGAGTTAAGAGAGAGACATACTTAGGGTGGCAAAAATTCCAGTAACTCTCAAAAAATTCCCAGTTGTTTCAGAAATTCAGGTTGGAATACTCCTAGAATCAGGAGGGAATAAACAGGAAATCTGGAATCCTAAAACCTGAACTGGAGAATTTTTGGAAAGTTGCCAGAATTTTACAACGCAAGACATACTAAAGGCCACTGCGAATGTTCAAACTGGGTGACTGAGGAGGCATGATGTGATGCAAGTGAAAGTCACAACTGATGCAAGTACAACATCGTGTGATTATGCTACAGGGTTGGTTGTATGGGGAGGTGGTGCTAGAGATGGCATGGAGGTATACGAGTATATGAACTATTGCTACAGAGCATCCACAAGCATATTGTCACTTTACTTTGTTAGGGACACTGTTGGTTTCTCAAGGGCAGGGCTGGCCCATTAGTAGTTCAGAGATTCACCCATTGATATGTGCTACAGGGACTTCATCCGTACAGTGTTTTTCCAATCCATGTCTGGAGATGGAGATGAGTGGGGGAAAAGTGGAAATTGAAAAACGGCACAAGATGGTGTGACGGAGCCTTCCGAGTGGCGCAGTGGTCTAAGGTACTGCATTGCAGTGCAAGCTGTGCCACTAGAGATTCTGGGTTCAAGTCCAGGCTCTGTCGCAGGCGGGAGACCCATGGGGCGGCACCCAATTGGCCCAGCATTGTCCGGGTTAGGGGAGGATTTGGCCGGCAGGGATGTCCTTGTCCCATCGCGCACTAGCGACTCCTGTGGCAGGCCAGGCGCAGTACACGCTGACACGGTCGGCAGGTGTACGGTGACATTGGTGAGGCTGGCTTCCAGGTTAAGTGGGCATTGTGTCAAGAAGCAGTGCGGCTTGGTTGGGTTGTGTTTCGCAGGACGCACAGCTCGACCTTCACCTCTCCCGAGTCCGTACGGGAGTTGCAGCGATGGGACTAACTACCAATTGGATACCACGAAATTGGGGAGAAAAATATATATAAATAAATAAAAAGATGGAGGGTGGCATGTCAACGAGTGGAGATGGAGGGTGGCATGTCAACGAGTGGAGATGGAGGGTGGCATGTCAACGAGTGGAGATGGAGGGTGGCATGTCAACGAGGGGAGATGGAGGGTGGCATGTCAACGAGGGGAGATGGAGGGTGGCATGTCAACGAGTGGAGATGGAGGGTGGCATGTCAACGAGTGGAGATGGAGGGTGGCATGTCAACGAGTGGAGATGGAGGGTGGCATGTCAACGAGTGGAGATGGAGGGTGGCATGTCAACGAGTGGAGATGGAGGGTGGCATGTCAACGAGTGGAGATGGAGGGTGGCATGTCAACGAGTGGAGATGGAGGGTGGCATGTCAACGAGTGGAGATGGAGGGTGGCATGTCAACGAGTGGAGATGGAGGGTGGCATGTCAACGAGTGGAGATGGAGGGTGGCATGTCAACGAGTGGAGATGGAGGGTGGCATGTCAACGAGTGGAGATGGAGGGTGGCATGTCAACGAGTGGAGATGGAGGGTGGCATGGGAGCAAGGATAAAGTCTACCTGCGTCAGAGCAAAGAGAGAGGAGGCGCGCTGGGAGGGCCCTGCACAGGAAACTACAGCCCACTCCGCAGGGGGCTGCTGGCCGCCATGAGAGAGGGAGTGGAAACACCTGAAGAAGGAAATGTGGAGGAAGAGGAGAAAGGGAAGGAAAGGAAAGGAGGAAGAGGAGGGAGGGTACTAAGCACAAAGTGAAGAGGCAGTGCCCACAAAATGCCCCAAGGGAAGCATAGAAGAACGAAGGATTCAGATTGAGCCCATAGAATGCCCCCTCTAAACTTACCATCTTTGTAGCGCATAACAAAATGTGTGAAGATTCCATTCCTACCTGTGAGGTACCCTGCGGTCTGGGACTCGGAGATGAATAGGTCATGTTTCTGGTCTTTGAAGGCACTCCACACAGTGGACCGAGCCAAGATTTCATTCACCTGCAACACAGTACCACTCAGACTGACATGTGTACAATACCACAGCGGATAGGATAAGATCAACTTGAATGTCCTACGGAGGAAAGTCTCTTAGACACAGTACTGATGTATATAAACACTGTACACAATACATCGCACACACAACATATACATTTCAACTACAAGCTAAAATACATCAAACAGCTGTGCTCTGTCTCAGTAGACTGCAGGTTGTTAATACAGGGCTTCAGATTGGGACAATTTAAATCGCATTTTGCGACCCTTTGAGTTGGCTGTGCGAGTTACATTTTCATTTTTTTTTTTAAATTGGTCACATCGATGCGAGCTGCACATTCTACATGCTCCCCTCACTCCAAAACGTCCTATATTATTTTTCTCACACTACTAAAACCGTGACTTGTTTAAAAACAACGTGCATTACCCTCAAGATTCCTGTGATAAAAGTATCTCCTGTGTCTCTGGTTTGCTGGGGCCTGCCGCTGTGTAACAACCTAGGCTACAACTGCACGGTTCTTCCCCAGGACACTGTATTTACTGTTCGATTAATACATGGCGACCAGCATTACGTTTCCAGTTAGTGACCTAGCTAACGTGTTTTGAGTTTCCACTTGCTCAGGTGGTGACTTAGCGCCAAATAAATGTGTCTGTGATATTTTGTGCACATAAAGACGTAGTCAAATTCATCTCTATTGAACAAAATATAATTCTGAAAATTCTGGAGCCCTATTTTAACAATTAAATACAATAGCCTAAGTGCCAAACCAAAATTCATGACAATCCCTGGATTGGGTTGCACAACAAAATATATTTAAATCATGCATTCCCTGCATGAACATCCTAAAGATGAATACCGTCTCAGTAATCTATTACACCTCTTAGTATAGCATGCTGAATGACTTGATAAGATGGTTACATCATTTTTCTATTGCGTGATGCTGCAAAAAAAAAAAAAAAAAATAGGTTGCGGCCAAATCATGTGCTGGTGCCACCAACTGTAAAAGGTAGTGTCACCATTGTCACCAGGGGAAAATTATCATCTGGAGCCCTGTTGATATGTTGGATGACCTGTTGGATGACCTGTTGGATGACCTATAGCCAGGGGTGCCTTACCTGTTCACCATACTGCAGACTGCGTGTCATGGACTTGAGAGCCTTGACGATCTGAGCCTTGGTGGCCGAGGGGTTGTCTAAGGTCTCCAGCCCGATCCCTTCCAGTAGCCGCAGAAGGTACGGCACCAAATCCACTCGTAGGGCCTGTGTGTGCAAGTACAAAACACATTAAAACACTAAAACGACATGGAATAACAACACGTATGAAAAGGACAGAACACCAAGTCTTTTGCTAAAGGAATTAACAGTAAGAAACAGTGTGAGAAAATGAAACTTCATATCAGAGCGATGGGATGCATCCCAAAAGGCTCTATTCCCTATAACGCACTACTATGGGCCCTGGTGAAAAGTAGTGCACTACACAGGGAATCGGGTGCCATTTGATATGTAGCCATAATAGAGACGAGGTACCTGAGCCACCAGGTCAGTCTGCTCTCTCTGGAACATGCGGTTGAGCGCCTCGCAGGCCAGTCCTGCCATGTCTGCCCTCATCTTCATCCCGTTCATCAGAGGACCGATGGTCTCCAGAGAGGCCATGGAGCGCACACATTGCTGCACACACACCACACATACAGAAACATGGCATTAGACTTGAATATATTTCCAAGTGAGACAGAAATAAATATAACACAGATTTAGTGTCCTTGGGAAGATCGTTGACCTCCTTACATTCAAACAGGACTATTGTAGACCCACTAGATTCGCCAATTATAGCTTGATAAACTACTTTATAGTAGTCTGTTTATCTTGCCCATTATATATCATTAATTTAGGTTTGTTGTAGCCCTAGACTGAACGCACCTCATTGTCCGACAGCACGTGGATGAGGCGGATGGAGCTCTTGGGCACGGCGTTGTTCTTGTGGGTCAGTGCAGACAGGATGCGAGGCAGGTGGCCCAGGGGAGGGACCTGGTCACACAGCTGGGTCTGTGTGCTGAACAAACACACCGCCGCCGTGGTAACCGTCTCCAGGGCCTCACCCTGTTGGAAACATGCAGCGAAAGGTTCAATCAAACCAAAATGGAAATACAGGGTATTCTATGAGATTACAATTTTTTCTGCTCAGTTACAGGAAGTGTTTGTGTGTGTACGAAATGTGCTTTAATTCACTCAGTGAGAAACTCACAGGCGCAAGAAGATGAACACGCGAGTGTACTCACATTGGGGTTGTTTTTCTCGTACAGCTCAGTAAGGGTCTCCAGGAGGGACACAAGGAACTCCCTGGGTTTGCGCAGCACCCAGCCTGGCTGAGCGATGAAGATACGCAGGAAGACTCCGCCCACCGCCAGCTCACCCTGCCCCGCCCCATACGCCACCGTGAACTCCTCTGGCAGCTGCGCATACAGTCAACAGCATACCATTAACATGCCGTATATCATAAACATTAGTACAATGGGCGTCCCATGTGATTATTTTGTTGCTTCAGCATTTATCCCCGTTTATCCCCAAAACATACAGAACAGCATTAGATTGAATGTGGATACACTTACTCTCCAGTTGACATCAGGATTATCCTTTTGCTGTTTGAAGTGCCTGCAGAGGACACGGGAGGAATATATCGTACAAAAGACACAAATCAAATATATAGCATAAATGGTGTATTTCATCATTTCACAGCTAACTGTTGTGCTGTCATTATGTCAACACTTTACAGGGCCACGAACAATTTGGGGCCTAACGACCACAAAGCCACAGGGGTGGGTGGGTGAGTGGGTGAGTGTGAAAAAAAAGTGGTTGCGTACTCAAGCATCATCTCACGGACGGTGGTGGAGACAGTCTCCCGGGAGCCGTCGTTCCAGATGAGCTCGGGGTTCTCGTGCGTCCCCTCGAAGATGTGCACTGCCGCCTCCGCGTTGTCCCGCATGGCGTCCATGAACACACCCGGCAGGAAACGCATCAGAGTCAGCCGCACCTGAGAGGGAGGGATGAGGCAGAGAGAGATAGAAGGACAGAAGAGGTGGGACAGAGAATGAGGAAAAAAAAAACACTTCCAAAATGGCACCCTTGTTCCTATTTAGTGCACTACTTTTCCCTATTCACAAAATTGGGAATAGGATGCAATTTGGGGCACAGTACTAAAGTAGTCTCTACAGAGGGATAAGGTCTCACTATTATCCTCCACACAGGGATACTGCCTCACCTTGGGCCCCACCAGCTTGTCAGAGGTCATTTTGGAGAAGAGCTCGGCCGTCTGGGAGCGCACCTGGGGGTGGGTGGAGTTACAGAAGAGGTCCAGCAGGTAGATCAACGCACCTGGAGGAGAGAGGGAGAGAAAGCGGGAAGGTTACCCATGGCAACAGACATTGACATAAGCCCATATACACAACAGAACATAATACTGTATACTCAAGAAAAAACAACAATTCGGCATAATACCGACCCTTAGTCATAGCTTCTTTGACTATCTTGGTGTTGGAGGTCAAGGCGTATAAAGTTTCCAGTACAAGCTGCCGGCCTGAAAGGGACACAGAAAATCAGACAGGGGGTTTCTGAATAAAGTGTATATAGCTAGTAGAACAGACTAGTAGATGCAGTAGGTGTTCAGTGGTCTTACTGGAGGGCAGAGAGTGCAGTAGCACCAGTAGGTTGGACAGCACCAGGGACTCAGCGATGTTAGCCACACAGTCCTGGTTGGAGGTGACCGTGTTCACAACCTTATGGAGGACACAAAAACAGGTCTCAGGTCGCGGATTAAAATATACAGTGCATGTGGGATGATTGATTGGTTGATTTCGAAAAAAAGATACGGTCCACAGGATATCACACAAAAGTGTTCTATAACAAATTCCATCGATAATAAAATATGAATATTCTAGTTGTGTTTTACCTCCAGAGCTAGCTGCTGTACCTTCCCAGCCCCGTGAACCCGTAACAAGGAGAACAGCAGCTTGAAATGGCCGATGCACTCCGTCTCCGAACCTGGGGGTCACAAAAGAGCCAAGTTAGCAAACCGTAAAAGACCAATGAGCACTCAGTTTGTTTTCAGTTTGTTCAGCTGAGGAGAAAAGGCAACGGAGATGGTACAAAACAAAAGGAGGAGAGGCATTTCTTAACACTCCTAAACCAAAATGCGTGTGCTTGCTTCGGCAATCATAAAAAGTCAATTTCCTGGTAGTGGAAGAAGTGGTAGTAGCAGTTTTGACTGCAGTAGTAGTAAGAGTGACTGTGGATATCACAGAAGTAGGTTGCTGTGTACCTGGGTTGTTCTTGATGACGTTGCGGAGGGCCTCCAGGGCCATCTCGGCCCAGCGGAGCCTCTCGGCGTGCTGCTGGGACTCCACCTTGTTGCTCTGGGACATGGCCAGCAGGGTGGTGAGGTACTGGGCCTGGGAGCCCACGTAGTCCAGCAGACTGGCTGCAAATGTCTTGGGGTACTGGACCATGGAGACATGGTTATAGGCTTATAATAAAAGCTTATAACACCTTTTATCTGGCGTTAAGAACTAATGCTATGGATGGATATAGCCTAGAAATACATCAAATTACTAGCGTTCTATTTAATGATATTATTGTAGCTAAATACCTAGGTATTACCACATAATTACCTGCAGGTTTTCAGATATTACTGTGAGCTGCGTGAAGCAAATGGATTTACCGTGACTCAGTGCTACTTAATGACAGGACTATGACATGACAATGGCTACAATGTTGTTAGTATCGTAACTGGGAGGAGTATGATGCAAGGTCAAACGTTACGCCGAGTGTCGGAGCTCACCTCCAGAGGATAGGTAGGCTGCTCATTGTAGACCCTGACAAAGATCTCACCCACGATCAGCTCTTTACCGTGGTCACTGAACACAAACTCTGAGCCAAAGCTCTTATCGTTCTCCCCCTAGGACAGAGAGAGAGAGAGAGAGAGAGACACACATGACTATACTAACACATGATGCCTAATAATACACAGTCCATTTTGTTTTGTACGGTGCCTAATGAACAGCGACAACAGACATCCATGCTGAAACATATGATAGAGCCAGTCCACGTGCTCTCGTCTGCTCACCCTCCTGATGTTGGCTTCCTGCTGGGCCTCCAGGAACTCCAGCAGCTCGGCCCGGGTCCCGTTGTTCCAGATAAGGTAGGGGTTCTCAGAGTTACTGTTCAGCAGCTTCAACACCTGGTAGACATGGAAACAGAAGCATGAGTGAATGTAGGTGAAGAGTGGCATAGCAGAGTAATATTGTCAAGAGTGTTTTAAACTAGTGGGTCTATGAGTGTGTGTGTGTGTGTGTTATTGTGTCTAATCTGCATATCTACCTTTTACACTTTCCCATAATCACTAACCTCAGCCGGTACCGCCGACCCTAACCTCCTCGAAATATAGGGTGTGAGCATGGCTGCCAGGCTCTTACGAATGGTCGGGTTCTCCGGGGGTTGCCCCTCCACCCCGTTAGTCTCCACTACACCTCCCTCTCCGGTGGGTGGGGCGTAGCCCCCCAGACGGCTAAGGGCCACTAGGCTAAGCTTGGCCAGGCTGTTGGCCACCTCCTGCTGGTTGGTGTCCTGACTGGTGGCCACGCCGCTCTCCTCCAGCGTGTAGTCGTAGTTGAACAGGTGCACCAGGAGGTGCCAGAGCACGCCGGCGTGGTACAGGTGCGTCTGCAGGAAGTAATCCACGGCGAAGGAGCTGACGCACTGCACGGCCAGTGCCGCCGTCCGTGGCAGACCCTGAGAGTGTACAAGAGAAGATTGCTTTCAATACAAGGTACGCGCTCAATTAAACAACTTTTTTTTTTTAAAGTATAAATGTGCATCCTTTCTGCATTGGATGATACAGTGGTATCAAGGTGTATACAAAGCCAGAGATACAAGGCTGTTGTTGTATGATTAAGTAGAGATCTCACCTTCCCATAGTAGAGCACGTGACAGAGGTCCCTGATGATGTTGGGGAGCTCGATGATCTTTTCCCGGCACTCCTCAAACTGAGCCGCGACACTGTAGCACTTACACACCTGGCCGCACACCTAGGCACAGGCAACACAACCCCTTTCAACACTGAACTGTACCACTCATTTCCAGCCAGACATGTACGGCTCAGAATACAGTGCTAATAATGTGACAGATGTTTGTGGATGTGCTGTATTCTTAAAATATATATATTTGAATACACGCCGTCCACAATCATTAAGGTTGATTTGACACTATTCAGACAGGGTAGGCACTAGGATTGAACCCCGGTCCCTGGTGGGGGAATCGTAAGTGACCACGGCTCTGCACTGTGGATCTGGTGATCTTACTTGAACAGCCATGTCATCAGACTTGCTGGAAGCGGTTAAAACAGCGACACACCGGGACAGCGCGTCCAACAGAATCTGGCGGAAAGGGGGGGATACTTTTTTTTTTAGATCATGTTATAAACATTGAAAGTATGAATGTAGGAATGTCAAATCGGTAAAAGGTGAATATTGTTGCAACAATAGTATCTGAGTCGTATTCATTAGTTCCAAAACGAAGCAAAATGTTTTTCAATTAAAAAACTAAAATAACCATTTCTTATTAGACAACTCTAAGTAGATCCCTCCCGGTTTCAGTCCGTTTACTATCGTTTGCTTCCGTTTGGTGCCTAATGAATATGATCCTGATCTCTGAATAGCCAGTAGGGTTGTTAGTTCTACCTCGATGCCACTTTCTCTGCGTAGTTCCTCAGCGTTTAGGGCGGAGCAGTTGACCGTGTGGAAGGCCAGCTCGATTGCAGCCGGGAGGAGGGGGGAAGTCTTGGAGAACAGCTGCTCATCACCCGTCTCCATGGTGATGGTCTTGATGAGCATGGGGTAGCCGGCGTACTTGTAGGGTTCCAGTTCTGTTGACAAGAGGACAACAGTTTACATTAATATTACTCTTGGAAAGTAGCAAAAGTGTCAACAGGTAAACACTACTGTTAGCTAGCAAAGAGATCTGCAGTGGCTAATGACCCAGATGCTAAGCTAACCAGACAATGTAGGTTTACACACACACATATACACACACACATACATACACACACACACACCATTTCTTTGGGGGGCCGCACAGTCCTCCATGTGCTCGCCATTAGGTACCGAGATGAGATCCTCAGACCCCTTGTGAGACCATATGCTGGTGCGGTTGGCCCTGGGTTCCTTCTAATGCAAGACAATGCTAGACCTCATATGGCTGGAGTGTATCAGCAGTGGACCCACCGCCAAACCGGTCATGCTGGAGGATGTTGCAGGCAGCAGAACGTTCTCCACGGCGTCTCCAGACTCTGTCACATGTGCTCAGTGTGAACCTGCTTTCATCTGTGAAGAGCACAGTGAGCCAGTGGCGATTTTGCCAATCTTGGTGTTCCCAAGCGTCCTGCCCAGTGTTGGGCTGTAAGCGCAACCCCCACTCGTGGAGGTCGGGCCCTCATACCACCCTCATGGAGTCGGTTTCTGACCGTTTGAGCAGACACATGCACATTTGTGGCCTGCTGGAGGTCATTTTGCAGGGCTCTGGCAGTGCTCCTCCTGCTACTCCTTGCACAAAGGCGGAGGTAGCGGTCCTGCTGCTGGGTTGTTGCCCTCCTACGGCCTTTTCCACGTCTCCTGATGTACTGGCCTGTCTCCTGGTAGCGCCTCCATGCTCTGGACACTACGCTGACAGACACAGCAAACCTTCTTGCCACAGCTCGCATTGATGTTCCATCCTGGATGAGCTGCACTACCTGAGCCACTTGTGTGGGTTGTAGACTCCGTCTCATGCTACCACTAGAGTGAAAGCACCGCCAGCATTCAAAAGGGACCAAAACATCAGCTTGGAAGCATTGGAACTGAGAAGTGGTCTGTGGTTATCACCTGCAGAACCACTCCTTTATTGGGGGTGTCTTGCTAATTGCCTATAATTCTCACCTGTTGTCTATTCCATTTGCACAACAGCATGTGAAATGTATTGTCAATCAGTGTTGCTTCCGAAGTGGACAGTTTGATTTCACAGAAGTGTGATTGACTTGGAGTTACATTGTGTTGTTTAAGTGTTCCCTTTATTTTTTTGACCAGTATGTATATATATATGTGTATATATATATATGTGTATATATATATATATATGTGTGTATGTATGTATGTATGTATGTATATGTGTGTGTATGTATATGTATGTATGTATGTATGTATGTATATATATGTGTGTATATGTATGTGTGTATGTGTGTATGTGTGTATGTGTGTATGTATGTATGTATGTATGCATGCATGCATATGTATGTATGTATGTATGTATGTATGTATGTATGTATGTATGTATGTATGTATGTATGTATGTATGTATGTATGTATGTATGTATGTATGTATGTATGTATGTATGTATGTATGTATGTATGTATGTATGTATGTATGTATGTATGTATGTATGTATGTATGTATGTATGTATGTATGTATGCATGTATACACACACACGTTTTTCACAATTCCTGACATTTAGTAATAATTCCCTGTCTTAGGTCAGTTAGGATCACCACTTTATTTTAAGAATGTGAAATGTCAGAATAATAGTAGAGAATGACATTTCAGCTTTTATTTCTTTCATCACATTCCCAGTGGGGCAGAAGTTTACATACACTCAATTAGTATTTGCCTTTAAATAGTTTAATTTCGGTCAAATGTTTCGGGTAGCCTTCCACAAGCTTCTCACAATAAGTTGGGTGAATTTTGGCCCATTCCTCCTGACAGAGCTGGTTTAACTAAGTCAGGTTTGTTGGCCTTATTGCTCGCACACGTCTTTTCAGTTCTGCCCACAAACTTTCTATAGAATTGAGGTCAGGGCTTTGTGATGGCCATTCCAATACCTTGAATTTGTTGTCCTTAAGCCATTTTGCCACAACTTTGGAAGTATGCTTGGGGTCAATGTCCACATGGAAGACCCATTTGCGACCAAGCCTTAACTTCCTGACTGATGTCTTAAATTGTTGCTTCAATCTATCCACATAATTTTCCGTCCTCATGATGCCATCTATTTTGTGAAGTGCACCAGATGCTGCCACCCCCGTGCTTCACAGTTGGGATGGTGTTCTTCAGCTTGAAAGCCCCTCACCCCTTTTTCCTCCAGACATAAAGATGGTCATTATGGCCAAACAGTTCTATTTTTGTTTCATCAGAACAGAGGACATTTCTCCAAAAAGTACGATATTTGTCCCTATGTGCAGTTGCAAACCGTAGTCTGGCTTTTTATGGCGGTTTTGGAACAGTGGCTTCTTCCTTGCTGAGCGGCCGTTCAGGTTATGTCGATATAGGACTCGTTTTACTGTGGATATAGATACTTTTGTACCCGTTTCCTCCAGCATCTTCACAGGGTCCTTTGCTGTTGTTCTGGGATTGATTTGCACTTTTCGCACCAAAGTACATTCATCTCTAGGAGACAGAACAAGTCTCCTTCCTGAGCGGGATGACGGCTGCGTGGTCCAATGGTGTTTATACTTGCGTACTATTGTTTGTACAGATGAACATGGTACCTTCAGGCGTTTGGAAATTGCTCCCGAGGATGATCCAGACTTGTGGAGGTCTACAATGTTTTGTCTGAGGTCTTGGCTGATTTCTTTTGATTTTCCTTTGATGTCAAGCAAAGAGGCATTGAGTTTGAAGATAGGCCTGGAAATACATCCACAGGTACACCTCCAATTGACTCAAATGATGTCAATTAGTCTATCAGAAGCTTCTAAAGCAATGACATAATTTTCTGGAATTTTCCAAGCTGTTTAAAGGCACAGTCAACTTAGTGTATGCAAACTTTTGACCCATTGGAATTGTGATACAGTGAATTATATGTGAAATAATTTGTCTGTAAACAATTGTTGGAAAAATGATTTGTGTCATGCACAAAGTAGACGTCCTAACCGACTTGGCAAAACTATAGTTTGTTAACAAGTACTTTGTGGAATGATTGAAATACAAGTTTTAATGATTCCAACCTTCCAACACGTATTCACTTTAGATGCGTACAACATGGAATACTACAGACAGTGGAGAGAGTATTAGAGTGTCAGACCTTGTTTGTGTCTGTTGAAGAGGATGCTCTGGGCTTTGAGGATGAGGATGATGTTCTCTGGGTCGGGGCCGTCGATGATGCGGGACGACTTGGTGCACAGGAATTCATAGGCCTTGTTTACTTTCTCAAACATGTCCTGAACACACAAAGACAGTTTATTAACACCTCCCCCCTCTGAACAATGACGGTAATGCTCCAAGACAGGAGTGGAAAAACTAGTGTGTACCAAATGGCACCTGATTCCTTATATAGTGCAGCAATGGTGCGGTAACATACCCTGCCCTCTGGGTTCTTGTCCGGGTGGTACTTCTGGGCCAGTCTGAAGTAGGCCTTCCTGATCTTACTCTCCTCGTGTCTGTGGAGAAACCAAAAATCAAACACATATAGAGAGTACGGATAGACATCTTGGAGAGGGAGAAGCTTCTTCTTTATGCATGCAAGGCCACTTACTGTCCCTGTCCCTTGGGAAGATTGAGGACTTCGTAGGCGTCGTCCACAGACATAGAGGGAGGCTTCTTCTCCACCTCCCTCTTCCAGGCCTCCAGGGTGTCCTTCAGCAGCTTCACCTGCAGGGGGGGCAGACGACGACACAGAGCACGATTAACAGTCTCCATCTCGTTCATACACTGACACCTTCTCACAAGTCTCACGCAGTCAATCACCACACAGAACATACGGGCTCTCGGATGGGCCAGTTCGGGAAGCGGTTGGCGTCACACAGGTGGCGGAGGTAGTAGATGTTACAGAAGAGCTCGTTCTCCAGCTGGGGGAAGCTGACTACAGGGATGGGGCAGTACTGGTAGAGGGCTCGTGTGTTGCTGTACAGCCGTGGGCTGAAGTCAGCCAGGTGGGTCGCGATTTTCTCAATCATCATCCGCCTGGAGGGGGGCAAGGGGGATGAGACGTCAGACACAAACCAACACACAAGAGGTGGATGTAGACAAACAGATAGAGAAAAACCTTGGGTCAAAACTATTTGTTAGACCTCTCCCCAGACAGACAGCAAGCTTGTGTCTACCTCATCTCGCTGCTCCAGATGGCCTCTGGCGTGTCAAACTCTCCCAGGAAGATCTCGGAGAAGCGTTCTGCCTCGTAGTTCTCCAGGTAACACACCATGGCCTCAGGCATCACCGGCCCCAGCACACTGCGCTGGACGATGTCTGTACCTTTGGCCTCCTCTGACTTGAAGGCCTGCTTCAGGTGACAGTACTTCAGGAACCTACAGGAAAACACAAGACGTGACAGAGTCCAAAACGCACAACGTAAAAGGACCTATCTGAAGAGCACAGTGTGTGTGTGTGTGACATGCGTGTCCGTGTGCATCTCTCCAGCAGTCGGACCTGGCCACTGGCAGCACGTTGGAGCCGGTGTACATCATAATGAAGAAGAAGATGCCGGTGAGGTAGAGGCGCTGCAGGTTGGGGTTGTCCTGCATCACCAGGTACAGCACGTTGGCCACCTTCTCCACCAGGATGGGGTCAAAGGTCAGCAGCAGCTGATTGGAGAAGGGAACAGAACATGAGACATTTGATCAAACATTTCATTTAATAAAAATAAAAACCTCCATATATATATGAAAATGAAAAGAATAGGAAATAGTACACATTTTTTGTATTTAACCTTTATTTAACCAGTTAGTCCCACTGAGGTAGGACGGATATACCTAATAATAGGCTGGTTCTGCTCACCTGGACAATGTGAGGGAGGCAGGTGTTATCGCTGACCATTCTCTTGATCTTGGGTAAGGGACGAATAATGGCATTGTCCTGGTCCCTGGGGAAAGACAGACGCATTGTCACATTTTTAAACTGTGTGACAGCAAAAGAGAGAAATAGAGGGAGAAAGGGCCGAGCAAGAGAGGAGACTGTAAGAAAAAAAAAATATATATATTTTTGTTTAATGAGTCAGAACCGAAGACCTTCTCCCTACCTGCTGGGGTAGTAGGAGCACATGGTGATGAGCATGTTGAGGATGAGCGTGGCCAGGTCCGTCTCGTTCATCACCGCCTGCCCGCTGGCCAGCAGGCACCACTTGAGCTGCGGGATGGCCTGCAGGGGGCGCCAGCCGTCCATGCCCTGGGCCCAGCACCTCGTCTTGGCCGTCAGCACTCCATTGCTCCAGAACTCCTGCATCTGATGTGGGAAACGTGGACGTGTTCAGTCATCAAGATATCATACTTAGAGAGTTCACCGATGTTACAAAATGTACGTTGTCTTGGATACCCAAACATTTCTAAGTAATGGCACTGGACCCAGAGAAACTCTACCTATGGGGGTAGAGCTTAGCATCTGTGTTGGTTTTGTATTCAGAAGAAACGTACCTCTTCAAAGCTGAAGGGGCCCCTCCTCTCTTTGTCTGCGTTCCCAAAGTACCACTCCTTCTCGCTCTCCCTCTTCATGTCCGCCCCGGCCTCGATCACGTTGCTCTGACAGACACAAAGACGCACGTTATTAACATGAAACCAGACAGACTGGCCTGTAATAGAAGTCTATTTGACTTCCGACAGCTATACGCTTCCATGGTCTGCAACTGTATCAAAACATACGTTAGATACGTGATGAGAAGCACATGCTACAATTTGGATGGTTCAGACAGGGAAGTTGTGAAGACCTACCTGTAGTGGGACGGTGGCTCGGCTGGTGTGTAGGTGGGCCAGGGTGAGCAGGTCCACTAGGATGCGGACTCCATTGGAGTCCATCAACTCCTTCACATTTTTCTTGTTGAGGATGAGTTTGTTAAGGAATAGGATCAGTCTGTCTCTTTCCAGTTTGTCTGTAGCCTGTAAATGCAGAGGGGGAGAGAGACTTACCATTACAAAACTGTCCCAACAGATCTCTGACTAGTTTGTGTGTGTGTGTGTGTGCCACAGCACTGACCCGGTCCAGCATGCCAACGATGTACTTGGTGTCGGTAAAGGGGCCAATCTCCTCGCAGCACTTCCCATAGACGACGGTGAGAGCCTGCAGGCACAGGCACTTCATGGAGACTTTGGGGGTGAGCAGGAAACGGTGATAGAGCTCATTGAAGAACTCGTACCTGAGCGGGAGAAAGAGAGAGACAGAAAGACAGAGGGATATTGCAATTTGAACATTTGACTTTATTCTCTTCGTTTTGATTTAAGAGCAATATTGTCATTAGATGGGTTAAACATGGTCGATTGTGTTGTAGGTAGCTGATGTCTTACGATCTCTTGATGGCCCCAGACTCATCCGTCTCATCCTCTTCCAGCAGCAGGCGCAGGTAATAGTCACCAATCTTAATCTCATCCGATAGACACTCGTACCTCACCTGCAACACACACGCAAACAACCCCCCCCCCACACACACACACACACGTCAGCTACCAATCCACATGATCAAAATATAAATATGGTCATAATTTGTTTTGACCCCTGACCTCAAACTCCTGGTGGTTCCAGGAGATGACGCTAGCGTTGCCCAGCTCACGGTCCACGCCAAAGGCCCTCATCTCTCCCTCCAGAGCGTCCCGCAGTTCCTCCCGTGTCTTCAGGTTCCAGATGAGGTTGGACCGCGCGTGATCCAACTGGAACCTAGGACACAGGAGAACCAGAGATTGAGATGGGACAATTTATCCAAAATCTAAATATTCACTTTTAATGCATGAATTCATTTGATCATTTAAAGTAGGAGGTTGCTCCAGCCGGAGAAACATTACAAACATAAAAAATAAAGGATAAAACAAAGTCTATAATAGTAAGAGAGAGTTCGTTGGCTATTTTGTGAGCAAGTGACAAATGTACCTGTAGTAGAAGAGCTCCCAGTTGGCTTCGATCTTGATCCTCTGTCTCCTCTTCCTCAGAATGACAGGTTTTTGGTTGGGGTTCTGTAGTAGAGCCAAGAACAACGTCAGTCACCACTACACCTCTCCAATGGTCAACTCCGCGTTGTTGGACAACTGGTCTACATGAGTGGACGACCACAGCTAAGATGATTTATGACCCCTCCCCACTAATACCAGCATTCACAATAGCCTGAGCGCCTGTCAGTTTATGCTATCAGGCCAATTCCCTGTCAATCACGGTCATTGCCGAATTGTCATCTTTGGCATGACAATGACAGTAATGAGATAGCAAGGGCACACACATATTGATCTTGACAACGTTCAAGTTACAACACACAGTCACAACACAGGTGATTGATGAAAACAAATACAAGGAAAGGTATGGTATGTATTGAATGGCATGTATTTTATCTATCACCTTTGTAAACCTCACAATGTTACAAAATGATTTTTTCAGTGTTAATGAATTCAAAACATTTAATGTCACTGACCACCAGGTGAGAAATACTGTCATGATAACAAACACCAACAAAAACACACAACCTTTGACATAAACAGTGACAAAAATCCAACTACAGAGATGGGATCCCACAACATAACATGCTACATGAGCTCTAAAACTGACAGGTAAGTGTGGGAGGGGTCAAAAAGGAGGAAGAGGGGTTCCCATTGGTCAGTTCTACTTACCAGGTTATTTCTGTCCTGCTGCATTTGATTGACAGCAGAGAACCCCAACAGACAAGAGGGACAGGGTGGGGCAAGAGACAACACAGAGATTATTGGTCCTCAGTCTGATCAAACAGAGATTCTTCTCATTGAAGTTAGGTCAAAGGCAATCTGCACCATACGATCAAAATCTTTATCGACAAAAACAGTACGACAGCCTCCAGTCCAGATTCGCCCACCGTATGCGATGACAGTGGATCTATTTCAAAAACGTTTTTACTGTATCAAATGAACATGAACTGAAAGGAAAATCACAACCGATGTGGTAGCAATTTTAGAATGTGTGAGGTGATTGGTTGGCAGATAAAAGAAAGTTCAATTAAAGGATTTGATTTGAGCTGGACTCACCTACACCCACTCAGCCCTCTAACAATAGTCTCATTCAGAATCCGCACTAACAAGTTTGTGTTTATCTTGGTACTTAGACAAACCTAGTGACGGCCACAAAGTATAGGTGAACTTCGGTTTGTGGCAGCGTTGTGGCCCAGTTGATTTAAAAGGAGATTTAACTAAAGTTGTGTGCTAAAGCAGAGAGGCAGCTGTAGGCCCCGTAGAAGAGAGGAGAAGAGGGCAGAGAGGCAACTGTAGGCCCCGTAGAAGAGAGGAGAAGAGGGCAGAGAGGCAGCTGTAGGCCCCGTAGAAGAGAGGAGAAGAGGGCAGAGAGGCAGCTGTAGGCCCCGTAGAAGAGAGGAGAAGAGGGCAGAGAGGCAGCTGTAGGCCCCGTAGAAGAGAGGAGAAGAGGGCAGAGAGGCAGCTGTAGGCCCCGTAGAAGAGAGGAGAAGAGGGCAGAGAGAGAGAGTGTTTACTGTTAATAAACAGACCCGGTCAAATGGTCGGTTTAAAGTGCAAACTTTAGTCCTTTAAACAAGACATCTCGCATTCACCGTCTTTGCGACACACTGTAAATGCTTGCGTTTCATTCCGTCAACATATTGCACAGAAGTTCACTCAGTGGCATCATTCATACGCTCTCTAAGTAGAAGTCATAACAGCACCAAAGAGTTTTAACATCAACATCCCAGCAATACTACACTTCACCAAGATCTCGCTGACGCAGACAAACGAGGGCAGACGCACACACAAAGCAAGCAGAGCATATCTGCTCAGCAGTGTCCAAAACAACAAAGAATATGATTTGTTAGAATGTGGTTCAGAACACACTGGTTCCCAGAGTTTCTCCCATGGCAAAGTTGCTGGGTGATAGCAATGCTAGCCATGCTAACTGGTACTAAAGTAACTGGACCAGTCCAGCAGACGGCTATGGAAGCAGTAGAGCCTGCAATACCGCTCAGCGCCAGCAGGAGGAGCAAGAGCCAGAGGAGTCTGAATGAGGGCATGGCCATTAGTGCTACTGGCCCAGAATGAAGCCCCTGAATGGGGGGAGAAAAGAGAGCAGTGAATCCCTCCTCACCTCCTTCTGGGCAATACCCATTTTGTCCCTCCAGTGCATTAGCACGATGTCGGCCTTCTCCTTGGCAAACTTCTCCACCTCTTTGGCTGCCTTTCCCGCCACCCGCTGCCAGTCGGGCACCTTTTGCTGACCAAATTGGTCCTGTAAGGATGAGACACGAAAAGGCCGGTGAGTAAAAGTTTAAAACATCCAAGCATACATTAATGTCTAAAGGTACCACAGTGTACGGTGCTGGTAAAGGGGAACATCGCTATTGTCTCCGCTGCAGGTTACCGTGGCGATTTTGACATTGTCCCGGATGTGCATCCTGTCCACGTCTTTCTCCGGGACGGCATCAGGGCTGTCCAGGTACGCCAGCAGCCCCGTCGGCTGAGGGGAGAGAGATGGAGAGACAAAAAGAGAGAGAGATTGTACACTATCAAATCCCCTGCCTCGTAATCATATGGATGGTACACAAGTGAATTGCGTGAACACTCGGGCCGGGACGATTGCAGTATCGCGATACTCCTTACCATCGTGGCGAGGAAACCAAACACAAAGCAGATTTATGTTGGAAACAAACATTATGTTGTCATCCAGTCACATGCATTTATTCTCCAAGCTAGAGCACACAATATTTTACATACAGCAGGTTCTTAAAGGACTAAAGAGTTCAGTCTGCTTTGTGTTTTCAGTTGCGCCACGGTCAAAAAGATTGCTCCATTGGTATCGTCACAGCCCTACTGAACAGCTGTCGGGAGCCTAACCAGTATTCTCTTGAGGAGGCTCATGGCGATGGGGTTCTCTGCTGTCCACAAGCCCACCAGGTGACGACTCAGCTGCCTGTGGGAGGAACAGTTTAAAAACCCATGAGTGAATTTGTCAGAATCCTAAATTGGAATAGGGATAAGTAATGTGGACGTTTGAGTAAATCACGCATGGACGTTATGGGAGACTTGCGCAAAAATCGGACGTAAAACGATTTGAACCCTTAAGTCCTTTACCTGTTGGTGAGCATCCTCTGGTCTGAGCTGATGGTGAACATGGAGGTGTGCAGGTGTCTGGGCAGGGCTCCCTCACTCAGAGCCAGTTCCTGCATCTTAGTGGCTATCTCCTTATCCCCCTCCTAATAAACAACAGTCATTTATTGTTGATCTTCGCCAATATAAATCACAATAATTATCCTGTTGGTCATATTAAGACCTGCTACCCCCCGAACTCACCTCAATGATGGCCTTCATCACCAGGCCCGCTCCCTTCACAATGGCCATAGAGGGGTGCTGGAAAACAACAACAACTCACTGAGAATGTTAAATGAATCCCATCAAAACAGATCGTCACACATACCTTATACTGTACACAGAGCATGTCAGACAAAAACGGTTTCAAATTGTCCTCCATCTTTTAGTTTAACCCAACATCACCTTTTACTTAAGTATTTTTCTTCCTTCCTTGTAGTGAAAAGTATATATATATTTTTTTTAAATATTACCATTTCTCTTATTCTTAGCCTGGAACCCAAACTGAAACAGAGCATAACAGTTATGGATTCCAGAATATCTTTCTCTCGCCCCACCTAGCTACCTGGAAGAGTTTGAAGAGGGTGCGTCCGTTGGAGGCCACCATCTCCAGCAGCATGTCAAACTGCTGTCCCTCGCTGGTCTCGCTGTAGGGGGCGCACAGGGCAAAGGTCAGGAAGTCCAGCAGCGAGCTGATCACCAGTGCCCCCGTGCCGTGGTCCTGCAGGGAGAGAGGGAGGATATAGAAGAAAGAAAAAAAATCATTGTGAAGGAGACTTGTTAAAGAAACAAGATGGCTTCCTTTGGTTTCGCTCCCAGGTTTCAGCACTAATATCAAAAGGTTCGAAAAAAATCTGAGGCTGAAACACGTACCACGTTGCTGACGAACTTCTCCAGAAGGTTCTCCAGGAACTTCTTGGAGGACATCAGGGAGGCCTTGTTCAGTTGCTCCTGTCGCAGGTCATAGTCATCGTGCATTGGCTGGAAGGATGCAGATAATTGCAATTTTGAAAATTGTAAATAGAAATGTTGCATTACCAGCAGCAGTCACGTTCTCTGTAGTGTCATGGCGTAAACACCAGAAGTGTGTGTTAGATGGTCTGCGTGTGTGTGACCTTTTTGCTCAGGGGAATGCAAATGGTACTTACACACATAAGAGCACAGAGCATGTCTATGGCGGCATGTGTCACTCCGTTGTTGTTCCTCTTCAGAGCTTTCACCGTCTTCACCCCCAACTTCTCCCGGAACCTGCAACACACATACACAGATTAAACTAGACAAAGACTCATTCACTTCATTGACATGATATGACATGATATGGAGACAAGGTGGCGGCTCATTGAGACTAGAAATTTAAAAAATGCAGACAGACATTTTTAATGACATCTCTGGTCTACAAATATCATTTTAAAAGAGTCTGGGGGTTCATTCTCAACTATACAGGAACAAAGAATGGAAATCCTCTCATACATCTCAGTGACCCCAGAGAAGACAGACAGCGTTCTGGATACATGAGAGACAGATCGAGAGCGAGAAAGAGAGACAGAAAGAGAGGCACACACACGCAGACAGAGGCGGAGAAGAGAGATGGACGTCACCTCTCTTTTGATCTCCCGGTGTGCGACACATGAAAGGAGTAGTAGTAGACAGATTAAAGGAGAACAGACAGACTGAGACACACAAACAATCTGAGCCAGACAGACAGACGCAGTCAGTCTTAGACAGTCGGCAGGCAGACAGAGCTAGAGAGCGCATAGACAGACCGAGGGCATAGACAGGGAGGACAGGTAGGACATGGAAATTAGACAGAGAGGGCAGACTGAGATGTATGGATTCATATTTACGTTCCATCTGTGAATCCAGACCCTTGACCAGACCTTGGAATGACAGAGTACGTCTGTTACCTACACACTTACCACCACACTAATACACAATACTGCATAGCAACAACTATCAGTTGGAGAGGGGGGTGGAGGGAGGAGCGGAAGGACTGGGAGAACATAGCAGAGGAGGTGAAAAGCACTAATAGTCAGAGCTTTGAAGGGAGAGAGGGAATTCAGGAAGAAGGGGCAGCAGTGTGTGTGTCTATGTGTGTGTGTGTGTCGAGGCCTTACTTGGGAAGCTGTGTAAATGCCTGGAAGCCGGCCTTGGAGGCCACTAGGCGTCGCAGTGCCTGGAAGTGGCTCTCCAGCTCGGCGTTGGGGCCCGGCAGCTCACACTCCTGTGACAGCAGGGCCAAGACAGCATTGCTTATCAGCTTCTCCTTGTTCTCCGAAAACAGACCCTGAGAGACCGGAAGAGGAGAGGAATGTTAAAGATAGCATAACACACACACACAGTCGTTTGGTAGGTTTGAACACACTTACATCTTGGGTGACGGCGTGCAGCACACCACTGTAAGATACGTTAGCGTTGAATCTGAACACTGCGTCTGCAAAGTTTCCATCTGAGGGAGACAAGACAGGGACTCATGGTCAAACCCACAGTCCTTTAGACATACAATATTAAACTGGCCATTACAGGTCACTGATAAAAAATCTGGGTTGTATGCATTAGGGCACACCGTAGAAAAACATTTCTTATTGGACAAATTCAAATAGTCCGTCCCTGTTGCATTCTGTTTGCTTCCGTTTGGTGCTTAATGAATACACCCGTGAAAGGTGTTACTCACTAGGGGGTGTTGCCAGAAATTTGAGGTGCAGGCTCTCCACTTCCTCATCCACAGGCATGCTCAGTAGGCCCCAGCGCTGGCCCCGCTGGGTGGGGGCCATCTTCACACACACGTCCCTGTTACCCGACGCACGCACCCCGTCCAGCAGGCTGGCCATCAGGGAGTCCCTAAACACACACACACACGTCAGAGTCCGATCAATAAGATGGAGAGGCTAGGGATACAGATATGACCCACAAATACACACATTTTCAAACAAGAGAGATGTGAGATGGGTTAAATACAACACATATGAACAAATTAAGAACAGCAGAGCGTAGACTGAGACCGATAGATTTGGTATAAAAAGAAAAAAAGTGTGGAAGGAAACCGTAGAGGGAAAATATGGCATTCATGATACTGCATGTGTACAATAAGAGCTGTGTGTTTCACTGTACCTGTCTGTGGAGCAGTACTTCCTGATCTGGCCTCTGATGAACTCTATGGTGAACACCTGGGGGTTCTCCGCATCGCAGATGAGAGCAAACACCTGCAGATACACGCAGCATTTCCCCCAGATGACAATTGAAAAAAACTGAGCTTCAGTAAAATTTATATGAAAAAGACAAACGTGGCATTTCACAGAGCCTGAGGCAGAGGCCGGGCCATAGAAATAGAATGGATAGGACAGCTCTGAAATCAAATGTATTTATATAGCCCTTCTTACATCAGCTGATGTCCAAAAGTGCTGTACAGAAACCCAGCCTCAAACCCCAAACAGCAAGCACCACAGGTGTAGAAGCATTAAAACACGTCATGGAAAATTAATCTACCAATTCTAGCCCCAGTGTTTATGTCGGAGTTGTTGCAGCCACCCACCTCTCCAAAGGGCTTGATGGTGACTATGTTGTAGGAAGCTGGATCTCTCTCTACCAGACATGTCTCTGTCAGGCACAGGATTCTCTTGACAGGCTCCTGTCAGGGACAAACAGCACAGCAGTAGTTAGTCTCAAGTCTATAAAAGGGCCAGTTGACCACAAATAAAATGTTCATCTCAACATCCTAATAAATAAAAATTGCATCCTCATAAAAAGGGAAACACTAAACAGGACATTTATAAAAGTAATGGATGGAGCGATAGGGATAGGAGCGATTCTGACCGAGTGGCGTGGGGAGATCTTCTGCACCACAAACTCAGCCAGGGAGGTGATGGACTCGTCTGAGCCGTACTTCCCGAGTCGGTCTGTCACAAAGTCCTCAAAGGTCAGAGGGTCCTTACGCAGCCGCAGTGTGATGCCGATGAAGTTGCCCGCGTGCTCAATGGCGCTTTTGATGATCTCGTCCCGGTGCTCTGACGCAAACAGGTGCTGAAGGGGAGGGAGAGAGGGGGAGGGGGAGAGGGGGAGGGAGAGAGAGAGGAGGGGAGAGCGATAAGTAAGAGAGGTAAGAGAGGGAGGGATAGGAAGGTAGAGAGAGGAAAGTAAGGACAGAGAGAGGCAATAGGAAAGGTGGAGAGAGAGAGAGAGAGAGAGAGAGAGGGATGGGAAGGGGTGGGTGTGCAATACAAATGGTGAATCAGACCTAGACAGTAGAATTTCTCAAGGGCATAAACACATTTGCACACAGACAAGCGAACCTTTAGAGCAGGGTGTCATGTAAAAACCATCCCACCGTGAAACGGTTCCTAGTCCCTCTGATCGTGTAGCGATTTTGATGTCATGCTATAAAATTGCTCCCAGCGTGAAACCGTCCCCAGTTGTATAACTGCACGCTCGTCTCTTTGTGGGGGACGGCCGAGCTCGTCTCTTTGTGGGGGACGGCCGAGCTCGTCTCTTTGTGGGGGACGGCCGAGCTAGTCTCTTTGTGGGGGACGGCCGAGCTCGTCTCTTTGTGGGGGACGGCCGAGCTCGTCTCTTTGTGGGGGACGGCCGAGCTCGTCTCTTTGTGGGGGACGGCCGAGCTCGTCTCTTTGTGGGGGACGGCCGAGCTCGTCTCTTTGTGGGGGACGGCCGAGCTCGTCTCTTTGTGGGGGACGGCCGAGCTCGTCTCTTTGTGGGGGACGGCCGAGCTCGTCTCTTTGTGGGGGACGGCCGAGCTCGTCTCTTTGTGGGGGACGGCCGAGCTCGTGCAGATGTTTCTCACACCCTCCCTCGACCTTGAAAAACTGTTCTGTGAGCATACGCATGTGTCACACATCTGCCAAATCAAATGGTGACCAGGAGTATTGACTGACCAATCAGAAGCTTGTTGAGGCGTGAGGTTAGCATATAAATACCTGGACTCGCATGTCAAAGTGCTGAGGTTTGATGTGAGGAGAGATTTTTTGCGATTGCGCTACGTTTCCGATTGACGGGGCATATATTTGTACGCTAGCTATACAAACAAGTTAAAACTGCAAACCTCTGAGAACAAACCATCTCAACCAGTTTACAGCTAATTACACTAGTTTGCTAGCTAAATCAAGGGCGAGGGGGTGTGAGAAACATCTGCAGGAGCTCAGCCATTATTGACTCAACATTTTTACAACATGACCTCACAATCACAACACATATCTGTGAACTATTTCACGCTGGAAAGATTTTCACATGACACAGGGCCCTCCCACCCTGTTCCTGGACAGATACTGCCCTGTAGGTTATCGTTCCAAACCGTTGTCATTTACTCGATTCAGCATATCATCCAGCTAATTATTAGAAACAGGTGCGCTAGATTACGGCTGGAATGAAAACCTACAGGACAGTAGCTGTCCAGGAACAGGGCTGAGAGCCCTGGTTTCGAGACAGACACACACAAAGACACGTAAACACACACTACCCTTCCCCTTGGGTACGTACCAGGCGGCTGAAGCCCCCATAGAGGATGCAGAAGCCCCCCTGGTAGTCGTTGACCTCTGCAAAGCCCTCCACGGAGCGGTAGTCATAGGAGCACACCACCCGGTTGGTCTGGGGATCGATCTGGTCGATGCCCCCCGGGGTCACCTCCAGGCTCACCGACTTCCGCGTGTCGCTCCAGTGGTGCTTGTAACAGTTGTAGCGCTGACGGGAGGGACACCCATGTTAACAAAGTGGACAAAACCTGTAGCATCACTGCATGATACAGCTCTAAGTATTATCACGCCTAGCTCTGGTCCCGGGGCATTATGTGCGCAACGTCGACAAGCCGCACGTACAGTAATGGCATGGACCAGAGCTAGGTAATGATAATGTTCAGAAAACACAATAGAGATCCATAGGGCTCTGGTCAAAAGTAGTGCACTATATAGGGAGCCATTTGGGACACATCCATTGTGCTCCTCTTCGATGAAATCACCAGGAAGTTGTATCGATCTGTGCTGTAGATTGAAGTCACCCTTAGGAGAGCAGGTGAGCAGCTGTTCTATTCCAACCTCTCCCTCTCTCACAAGGAAATGGGATTGTGCTGAAGGAGGAGAAAACCCAACACGGACAGAGGCTCTGTCCCAAATGGCACCCTATTCCCCATATAGGGCACTACCTTCGACCAAAAGTAGCGCACTACATAGGTAATAGGATGCCATTTGGGACCGAGACAATAAAACCCTCAGGGAGTCTCCAAGACCAGCTCAGCGCAGGAGAGGGAGAACACAGATCCTATTATTAGTGAGTCAGGAAGAAGAAAGAGGCTGCTCCACTCTGCCCTTCCTCCTACTCTCTACTCAACATGGCCCTACGGTGTGTGCAGGGTTTGTTTACCCATTTGTTCTGTTCCCCCACCTTTTATTCATTCATTCGTTCATGTCGGCATTCACATCATTCCATTCTCCTCTGTAGTGAGATCATGCATTCTGTTCTCCTTTCCCTCTTTTGTTCAGGTCTTCATTCCCTCACTCCTTTCTCCATTACCTCATTCAATACTCACCCTGCCAGTTATCTTTCCCTCAGAGAAGTCTGTCCTGAATCTCTGCAGAGAGAATGGGAGATCAGAGTAAACATGTAATCTGGGCCCGTATTCATAAAACTTCTCAGAGTGCTGATCTAAGACTCGTTTAGCCTTTTAGCTCATAATGAAGATGACGTGGACAGGGGGGGGACCGGATCCAAGAGCAGTACTAGAACTCTGCAACAACTTTATGAATACGGGCCGTGATGCATTGCCATTCATTTAAATTCCTCCCAATGCACTGTATCATTTTAAGTTAGGTGATTGAGAGATACTTTGAATAAGTTGACTTAAGCTGTTGAACACAAGAGTTTGATTGAGAAAAAAAAAACTGGCCTTGATATCTGGGTGCTGGACGCGAGCCCTGATATATTGGTTCTCACAGAGACTTGCGCAAATTAGTCGGTGTCTGATAAGGACATTAATATTTGTGGTTACAATATCTTTAGTTTAGATTGAAAAAATGGTGAGGAATGGCTAATTATGTAAAAACAACATTCACGTCATCATGTAGTCTAAATTTGATCGTTCCTCAAAAATTTGAGATGCTGGTTGTATGCATTTATTTGTTGCTGGGATTTACTGATATTATTACTAAATGTGTCCCACAAAGGTCGTACTGTACTTTAGGGCCCTGTACTTTTTACCATCTATATAAATAATATTGGTTTGTCTGGAAGACATTGTAACCTCCACTTGTCTGCGGACGATTCTGTTGCCCATTCTGTTGACAAGGCTCTTTCTGATCTTCACTCTGCCTTCATTGTTTTACAGAAAACCTTGATTGCCCTCAAGCTAGTATTGAAAGCGGCTAAAAAATTAAGTGTGTTTTCTAGGGTTTACAATAATCTCTCAAGTGTTTTAAGCACCTGTACCTTGGATGGTACCCATATTGACTGTGTAACTGCTTACAATTACCCAGACATCTGGATGGACGACAAGTTGTCTTTTTCAAAAACATACTGATGAGTTAATTAAGAAGCTAAAAATAAAAAAAATGGGTTTCTTCTATAGAAATAGGTAATGCATCTCGCTTAACAATAGAAAGCAGAACATTCCGTCAACGTTGCTACCGGTCCTGGTCTACGGCGACCTCCATTTAATGCAGCTGCCAACACACTCAACCCACTGGGATGCAGTTCATCACAGTGTACTACGCTTCATTAAGGTTCTGTACACATCACGGCATTCTGTATAAGAAAGTAGGTAGGCCATATTTGACGTCTCATAGATTGATGCACTGCTCTTTTTGTTTATGAAGGTCTTTCACAAAAACTCCATTGTTAATAACATTTAGACACACAGCGCCTTCAGAAAGTATTCACACCCCTGGACTTCCTCCACAGTTTGTTCTGTTACAGCCTGTATTCAAAATGGGTTAAATTGATTTTTTTGTGAAAGTGGAATTATGTTTCTCAAATGTGTCAAATTAAAATAAAAAATAAAAAACATGAAAAGCTGAAATGTCAATCCGTTTTCAACTTATGACAATCCTGAATAAGTTCAGGAGTAAAAATGTGCTAAACAAGTCACATAAGTTGCTTGATTACTAAGATTACTCTGTGTGTAAGTGTTTAACATGATTT
Source organism: Oncorhynchus keta (assembly GCF_023373465.1). Lineage (NCBI taxonomy): Eukaryota > Metazoa > Chordata > Actinopteri > Salmoniformes > Salmonidae > Oncorhynchus > Oncorhynchus keta. Next base: position 29,584,810 of record NC_068424.1, on the reverse strand, counting down.
TTTAATAACTACCTCATCTCTCTGTACCCCCACACAACTATCTGTAAGGCCCCTCTGTAAGGATTTTTTAATGCCTCGCAAAGGCCCAACCTATTGGTAGATGGGTAAACAATTAATAAAAAGTAAGATTGAATATCCCTTTGAGCATGGTGAAGTTATTCATTACATTTTGGATGGTGTATCAATAGAAAGATACAGGTGTTCTTCCCAACTCAGTTGCCAGAAAGGAAGGAAACCACTCAGGGATTTCACCATGAGGCCAATGGTGACTAAAACCATTAGAGTTTAATGGCTGTGATAGGAGAAAACTGAGGATGGATCAACAACATTTTAGTTACTCCACAATACTACCCTTATTGACAGTGAGGAGGAAGCCTGTACCGTTTGCAACAAGGCACTAAAGTAATATTGCAAAAAAATGTGGCAAAGCAATTCACTTTTTGTCCTGAATACAAAGTGTTATGTTTGGGGCAAATCCAACACATTACTGAGTAGTACCACTTTCCATATTTTTAAGCATCGTGGTGGCTGCATTATGTTTTGGGTAACTTGTAATCGTTAAGGACTGGGAAACAGAATGGAGCTAAGCACAGGTAAAATTCTAGAGGAAAACCTGGTTCAGTCTGCTTCCCACCAGACACTGGGAGATGAATTCACCTTTCAGCAGGACAATTATCTAAAACACAAGATCAAATCTACACTGGAGTTGCTTAACAAGACAACAGAGAACTTTCTTGAGTAGCCGAGTTACAGGTTTGACTCAAATCTGCTTGAAAATCTATGGTAAGACGTGAAAATTGTCTAAAAATGATCAACAATCAATTTGGCAGATAATAAGATAATAATGATAATAATGGATCAATATTGTACAATCCAGGTGTGCAACATTCTTAGAGACATACCCAGAAAGACTCAGCTGTAATCCCTACCAAAGGTGATTCTGACATGTATTGACTCAAAGGTGTGAATACTTACGTAAATGAGATATTTCTATTTAATTTTTTTATACATTTGCAAAAATGTATAAAACATTTTCACTCTGTCATCATGGGGTATTGTGTGCAGATGGGTGAGAATAAAAAGCTAAATTTAATTCAAGCTGTAACAACAATATCTGGAATAAATCAAGGGGTATGAATACTTTCTGAAGGCACTGTACAACTTAACATACCCGGTCTCAAAACACGGTCAAACATACCGTTGGTCTCTACAGAGTTATTCAAATAAGATTAGTTTTTTTGGTGCCTCTAGGGCATTTCAGACGGCTGATTGAGGAGCATTTTAAATGATGAATGTGTTTGTTTTTTATGACTGTTTTTGTATCTCTGTTCTGCTTTTCATATTGTACGGATGTGTATAGTTGTGTAATTAAAGGTGGAGAAAAATATGCTGGTCTAATTTGCATATACTCACTAGAAAGAGAAACTTGAGTCTTATGGGAAATATCAGGCTCATTGAAAAGAGAATCTCTTACACCTCCTCAGAATACCAATGTCATCAACACATTTTGTTTTCTGCGTGGTGTGAGAACCGGCTGTGACAAGGGACCTGTAACTTGCAAGCGCTATAATTTTTTGCTAAATTTTTAGACAATGAGCGTTTTTGCAGCTATTTGTTTTTTAACCACCACTGCAATTTAGATATGTGTGTGTGTGTGTGTGTGTGTGTGTGTGTACACCTTCTTGACAATTTCATTGCTTTTAATTAGGGCTGTAAACTTAACGTGTTCATAACGCTTGACATGATCATCGGCAAAAAAAGTTGATGCTGTTAATCACGTCTCCATTTCTTCACCGCACGGAGCATTTTAACCCCCCGGGGTCTAAGGGGGATTCTTTAAGACAAGATATGGAATTGTTTTAAGATGGTCATACGCCAAGGATTATTTAGCTTTTGATTATTACAACCACTTTAGGTATAAAATAATAAATACTTTGTTGGGGGATGACACTGAATTTGGCCTTACTGCTATTAGCCCATAGAAAAGCATTGAATAACAGATTCATACATGGAAAAGCATGTTTTGAAGTGTATACCTGAGCGATATAATAAAGATCAGGAAATAAAAAAATTTTGCAACCATATTTAACCCCTTTTTATAGGCACTAAACTACTTCCATATAAAAAAATATTTAAAAACACTGGTAGCTGGGCAACCTTCAGACTATTCTTGTGAGCGTCCGAGAGCAAAACAACGGCCTTGTTAGCGAGAGTCTCCCCTTTCAACAGAGCAGTCAAATTAGTGTGTGTAGCCTCTCCACTGGGATTCTCTGCCTCTAACCCTATTACTGGGGTTGAGTCCCTGGCTTACTAGTGCTCTTACATGCCGTCCCTAGGAGGGGTTCGTCACTTGAGTGGGTTGAGTCACAGACATGATCTTTCTGTCCAGTTTTGCACCCCCCCCCGGGCTCGTGTAGAGGCGGAGATCTTTGTGGACTATACTCAGTTTTGTCTCAGGGTACTAAGTTGGTGGTGTGTTGATATCCCCCTAGCGGTGAGGGGGATGTGCTTTGGCAAAGTGGGTGGGGTTATATCCTGCCTGGTTGGCCCAGTCCGGGGTGTCCCCCGACCCACTAGTTTCAGCCTCCATTATCTATGCTGCAATAGTCTAAGTGCCGGGGTGCTAGGGTCAGTCCATTATATCTGGCGTAATTCTCCTGTCTTATCCAGTGTCCTTTGTGAATTTAAGTGTGCTCCCTCTAATTCTCTCCCCCTCCTGGAGGACCTGAGTACTAGGACCATGCCTCAGGACTACCTGGCCTGATGACTCCTGGCTGCCCCCAGTCCACCTGGTCTTGCTGCTGCTCCAGTTTCAACTGTTCTGCCTGCGGCTATGGAACCCTGACCTGTTTCACCGGGCGTGCTATCTTTGTCCTGGAACGGCTGTTCTCGGTTCTCTCTCTACCGCATCTGCCGTCTCGACTTCAATGCTCGCCTATGAAAAGCCAACTGACTCCTGGGGTGACCTGTTGCATCCTCTACAACCACTGATTATTTTTGACCGTATAAATGTTCATATATGAACATTTGGACATCTTGAAGAACAATCTGGCCTTAATGGCCACGTACTCTTATAACCTCCACCCGGCACAGCCGGAAGAGGACTGGCCACTCCTCAGAGCCTGGTTCCTCTCTAGGTTTCTAACTTTCTAGGCAGTTATTCCTAGCCACCATGCTTCTACATTGCTTGCTGTTTGGGGTTCTAAGCGGACTTCTGTACAGCACGTTGTGACATCTTCTAATGTAAAAAGGGCTTTATAAATACATTTGATCGATTGATTGATTGCAGCCCAAGCTTTCGGACTCCACAGACAGAAGTTGGCAGATCGTCAGTATCAACTCCAGGGGGGTCAAAAAGCAAAACGAAGAACATTGTTTTTGTGAGTGTGGTGTGTGTGTGTGAGAGGTGTCAAAACTAGAGGATAGGAGTTAAAAACATTGACACTATAGATGTTTTCTTAAGACCAATTTTCAGGAAATCTCCTGGTCTGACGAACACCGCTGTAGCTCTGCCACCTTCCACTGCAGAAGGCCGTCAAACGGTGGATTGAAATGCAGCCAAGTAAAAAAAAACAGAAAAATGGATCGCTAGCTTAGACAGTTTCTTTGATGCTAATTAGATTTGAGACGGCGGCGTGGATATCGGCTCTAGTTAAGGACACGCGTTTCCGCACGGACCCTTTTAAGCGCAGAACACAATACAGTCAATGCTTGCGCCTTTATGTCGCTGAAGACAGTGTGCCTCTAGCCAAAATCATGCAAATATGTTTTTTTCTTTCAGCCACGGATTCGTGCTTTTTTCATTCAACCTTTATTTATAAACTAGGCAAGTCAGTTTAGAACAAATTCTAATTTACAATGACGGCCCACCGGAGAACAGTGGGTTAACTGCCTTGTTAAGGGGCAAAAGGACCGATTTTTGTATTTTACCATGTCAGCTCGGGGATTCGATCCAGCAACCTTTTGGTTACTGGCCCAATGCCCTAACCACTAGGCTACCTGCCACCCCAAAGTCATGTTACCACTGAACGGGCTAAGCACAAATTGGAATGGTGCAGGAAGAATTGAAAAGGAATAGGCTACTCAAAGAGATGCTTCAAAAGGTAGGCTGCATATGCAAGAGTGGGGCGTGTATGATTGTGTGTATGGACTAAAAGAGAGGGAGTGTAGGCCTGTGTGTGTGTAGTTAACAGTACAGATGGTTAGTGTTTTCCTAACATTGTATGACAAGTTTAAAAGCTCTTTGTATCCATAGCGCCAGTTATTTATTCCTATACTCACACTCATTTAGAACATGCTACTAAAACATTCTGATGTTGTGTTTTCCGTCCATTACAATCAAAGAATAGTATGCCTATAACTCAAGGCACTGCTTTTTAAAATCAAAAAATATTTTCTTCAGGGCCAAACTTGATTTGTGATTAATCGCAATTAAGTAATGCCATTAATTATTTGTATCATCTGACAGCCCTACTTTTATTATATGTGACGGTGTTTCTAAGCGGCCAACAGTCGGCCACTGTTGCTAACTTGTTGAGCGTTCATGAAAAAAAATCATGGCTGATGCTACACATGGGTTCTGGTGGTGGGAGGTGAGTGTAGTGTGAGTAGTTCCCAGTACAACATACTAAAAAAGGGCAATCTGGAATTCAAAGAACTACCAAGCAGTCATCCCACCACTTTTTGGGGAAAACAGCTGAGGGGGTGGGGCTTAAGAAATGTAACCCCTCTCAAATGTAAAGATGGACCTATGGACTGACCACCCAGGATATCATAATGCTAGCTTGAGCCATATTTAAGTTATACAATGTTATTCTTAAAATTCTATGGTTTACAAACAATCGACGGGAAAAGAAAGCTTATATTTGGGTTGTAATGAGGTAAGGCAGTTAAACCAAGCTCCTTAGGTATTTATTAAAGTATATCCTTCCAGATACCAATGGTGTGCTCTCTCACCAGTGCCTCTGTGAGCAGCTCTGTCCGGTGCTCTGTGGAGAACTTGAGCGTTTCAGACTTTTTGCCACTGCCCTTGCGGAATGTGAGGTTGAACTCGGTGCCCTGGCCCTTTCCCACCGGGGTGATGCCACAGATGTCCCCGTACAGCCACTACAGGGCACCGCAGAGAGTGAGACAGAGAGACCAACATGTCACGTGTCAACAAGTCACATTCCATAACAGTGAAAATGACAGTTCGTAGATATTCATCAACTTGGTGACAGGGGATATGCTGAACAAAACCATAACCACTGGACTAAACAGAAGGGGAAAAAAATCTGTTGACAGTCATCACATAATGGTACTCGTCACATGACTCAGACTGAGAAAACGTGACTGGATTAAAGAGGAGTCCCCTGACCTGGTTTGTGACTTCGAGCGTGGTGGGGTTGTACGTGGTAATGCCATGAGTGCCCACGGAGAAGACTCGTTTGTACCTGGAACAGAGAAGAGGGGAGCTCAGTAAGTCTGATACCTACTTACACAACATTTGATATACAAGGATCTACAAGACACAGGAGGTAGCTTAACACCCAAAACAAATGTCTGCACCTCAAAATGGCACCCAATTCCCTACATAGTGTATTACATTTGACCAGAGGCAAGAGACCTATGGGCCCTGGTCAAAGGTGGCGCGGTATAAAGGTAATAGCAGGGCCGTAACAATCATGGACTTTTAGATGAGTGAGGGATGTGGTGGACATGATTGCCCTTGCTGTAGCCTAAGTGGTGATATTTCTGAAGTGACAGAGATTAGCTTAGCATTGGCTTGTGAATTCCATTAGCATTGATAAAATGATGCTAACATTGTTCCCCGTTAGTCAACGCTCCACAAATTACCTACCGAGCTGGAAATAACCATGGCAGAAATAAATACCTATGACGTCTGGGGAGTTTGACACTGGACAGAGTGGGACCAAATGGACCAGGCAACTTGTGCACATCCAAAATGGCACCCTATTCCCTAGTGCACTACTTTTGACCAGAGCCCTATGCGCGATGAAGCGAATACGGTGCTATTTTCAGAGGCAGACATTTATTCTGTACCAATACGGATGAGTGGAGCGCTGAAAAACTGATCCTGTTTTGTCACTGGAACTGAATAACCATCCATCCATCCATCCATCCATCCATCCATCCATAGTCTAGGGATGCAACGGTACACAGTATGTTATCGAAACGTTCGGTACGCCCCCACGGTTCAATACGCACACTTGAACCGCTGAATTACGGTATGCCTGGCATTTTCCAATAATTTCCAAAACGTGCCAATTGCGCTGCAGACTACACACACATTGTACATTCAGATCCATAGAACCAGGCGAGCAGCTTGTGGCCAACTTTACGCCACAGCAATGTCTCAAAATGTACATGCCGCAACCCCCTCCCACCTCCCCCCTTTAAAACAACTAATGGACGATTTGCAATGACATCTCAGTAGGAAACCTCACTAAAGGGGCCCCATGAATAGATGGGAAACTAAAAACAAATATTATCTCAGCTCCGGCGTGACAAAGGCGAGCGCTAGCGAGACAGAGGGAAGCAAATTTGAAGAGGCACCGACCTCTTTCAAATCAGCTGTGTGGGAACATTTTGAATTCAGCGTTCAATACAATGATGAGGGTAAGAAGCATTGCTTTGCCACTGTCGGCTACTCGAGTGGAAACACTTCTAACATGATGTGTCATTTACATCACCAGGCCGTATCCCTTGCAGGTGGAGCAAAGAGAGTCAACTCGTTTGCAAAAACACAATCTCTCGCTGCTGCTTTCCAACAACAATTTGCGACAAATTCAGAAAAAACTAAGAATTAAGGAACGCAGTGAGAGTATTCATAGCCAAAGATTTTACCGCCCTATTCGGTGGTTACTGACTCGGGATTTCGTCACCGGATGAAGAAAAAAAATGAACCGGGTTACAACGTCCCCTCCCGCACACATTTCAGCAGCCAAGCAATGCCCAAACTCTATGAAACATCACGGAGAGAAATTGAAAAGGAATTGACACAGACACCCTATCTAGCGCTCTCCACTGATAGTTGGACCTCCAGAGCAACTCAAAGCTACCTCACTGTGACGGTTCACTATGTACTGGATGATGAAGAGCTACAGGTTGTCAAAGCTAAGAAGCACTTTTCATTTTTAAATATTTTCCCTCCCCTTTATTTCATATAGTAGAGACAGAAACCAGGCCTACTCAGTCATGCTGACATTTTTCTGACTGGAAAGATTTAATTAAAAATAAAGAGCTCATTGTTTAAAGGGTGATGTGTTATTTTTTTCTTAAATATAAAAAGATCCCAAAACCGTACCGTTACTCACAAACCGTGATACATACCAAACTGTGTGCCCACTGTGCCATTGCCTTCCTAATACGTACATAAACCAAGTAGTAGCTGACACTGAGGGAGACTGTGGTATAAGCCCACGGGAAGTGTCCCCCGAGATCTATGAGAAATGTGACCACATGCCACATTCAGAGGAAGTCGAAAAGGGCAGTCACTGTAAAGCTGACTGTTTATGAACTGAGTGTAAAAAACATTAGGAACATCTTCCTAATATTGAGTTTGCACCCACTTTTGCCCTCAGAAGAGCCTCAATTTGTTGGGGCATGGACTCTACAAGGTGTCGAAATCATTCCACAGGGATGCTGGCCCATGTTGACGCCAATGCTTCCCACAGTTGTGTCAAGTTGGCTGGATGTCCTTTGGGTGATGGACCATTCTTGATACACACGGGGAAACTTGTTTGACACACAGACCGGTGTGCCTGGCACCTTACTAACCAGGGGTTCCGTTAGCCGGTAATAGACAACTTTTGGCGGATAAAAAAATGGAAAAGCCTGGAGAAGAAATACCATTGCGAAATAATGCTTTTTAGCCTTTCATTGATGGAAATACCAGCCGATATACATACATTTGACTGATCATGCTTATCGGTCTATATGTTAATTTGCATAATTTTGTGGAATTAAATCGGCGCATGTACAGTATATTCGTTATGCATCTTATTTATCACTCACGCACTGCATACAGATACAGAGCCTTCTGTCAGACTGCAAGAGAGTGGCTGCTATCGCATCTCAAACAGAAAATACATTGGCAACGGAGGACAGGCCTCATCAGGGCGTCACACACCACTTTGCAATGAGCTGGAGGCAGTATGCATTTAGAAAACTTTTGCTTAAATTGTTTGAAACCTGAACGTTTTACTTCATATTATGAGGCATGTTTTCCCTGCTTCAAAGTAGCCTAGCCAAAATCAGACCATATCCCTGGAAGCAATTATTTTATATAAACCGACTTTCTTTCATTGTCCAGTACCCAAAAGGCACAACCCTAGTCATACTAGCAAAACACGCTAGTTGTTGCATATTAGATCTCCCTTCTTTCTAGATTTCTAATGGATATTTTCATCAGTCACCTGAAACTGCTCATATGTGCGGTGCCCTTTTGACAACAGTGTTTACCCGCTAATTGCATTATGGAACGAACATTTACTCGTATCCTACTGCCTTGTGTTACCACCATACCCTGTTCAAAGGCACTTACATCTTTAGTCTTGCCCCTTCACCGTCTGAATGGCACACACACACACACACACACACAGTATCTCGATTGTCTCAAGGCTTCAAAATCCTTCTTTAACCTGTCTCCTCCCCTTCATCTACACTGATTGAAGGATTTAACAAGTGACCTCATTAACGGATCATAGCTTTCACCTGGTCAGACCATGTCATGGAAAGCACAGATGTTCCTAATGTTTTGTAAACTAAGTGTAAGTGTGTGTCTGTGTGTGGTAGGGCTACACAATTAATTGAATCCAAATCTTAATGAGGTTGTGAAATTTTAACATTCCACTAGGTCGCTTGTAACGTTTGTTTGTTTTTATAGTTCACTCTGTATCTTAATTAAGCATTAAGGCAGAGGGGGTGTTGTATATGGCCAATATAGCACAGCTAAGGGCTGTTCCTGGATACAGCCCTTAGTTGTGGTATATTGGCAATATACCACAAACCTGAGGTTCCTTACTGCTATTATAAACTGTTTACCAATGGAATTAGAACAGTAAAAATAAATGGTTGTCATACCAGTGGTATATGGTCTGACATACCATTGATTTCAGCCAATTAGAATTCAGGGCTCGAACCACCCAGTTTATAAATTGTGATTTTTTTTGCTGGTGAGTTCTCTCCTGTACTCCGCTCCCAAATCCACATTTTGTTATGCTATACTATTAGTTTGTGTATCTTATTCTCTTCAAAAAGCTAGTTAGCATGCGGTCTGTGCCTACAAAATTCATTAGACGCTAATGCCAATCGCTAGCTAACTGGCTAGCTAAATCACAGATGAAAGGGGAAACCTCATTAGTCATAATAATCTACCTTAATTTAAAGTTTCAACCATGTCTCATGGAACTAAGTCTACACCAACGTGAATGAAAAACGCAATCAATAATCACAATTGCCATTTACCCCCCCCCACTCTAGCTACCTCAGACCGGCTTTAGAGTTCCAGCTAAACTGCACCCCTGATCTGAACTATAAAACTAAACCAAGCTGAAGTCAGATGTGAGGCTCAGCTGTTGTTAAGCTAACCCCCAAATAACCTATTTCCTGGGCTGTTAAATTGGACAAAGTGAATGGATGGGATTATTTCTGGACATCTTCCAACATACTGCTAACCATGCTGTGGTCACGCTGATGCTATTAAATGCTGAATGAGTGAAGCAAAAAGATTCCGTGGAAGCTGACTGACTGACCCAACACAGGAAGGGTGAACCGGCCTGACGACAATCATGCAAACTTGCTTGCTCAACAAGCCGACCCTACATTTTCAACTACTTATTATCAGGCTTTATTGTAGTCTTACAATCTCTACCTACACACATTTAGGCATAGGCATATTGTCAGGAGAAGACTGTCACGCTTGTCGACCTCGAATTCACACAGAGTTGTCGCTCTTCAATAGCTGAAGGGAGTCTGTGTGAGCTGAAAGGAGCACTTTCAGTACCTCCTAATCACTGTTGTCCTCAATACAAAACATTCTGACGTTGAGCCCTGTGCACACACACACAGCTTCACTAGGTAAAGAGAAACAAGGTGGATACAACTGGTAGAAAAGGCCTTTTATTCATGCCTGAGTGTGCCTAGATATCAGTATAGAAATCCAGAGGTAGATTGAGAGTAATCAGAGTCAAGGTTTGGGTGGATTCTACAGCCTCTGCATCCCAGTAGCAGAACTGAGTTCCCTATCCTCCTCGATCATCATCAAGCACATCGTTTTCCTTTCATCCTTGCCAACTCCACCCTCCCGCCGAGGTTTAAGTGCAGGGCCCCTGCTCTGCTTCGAAAGGCACCCTCGTACACAGACCCTTTGACCTTGCTGCTCAGTGGCTGGGCCCGACCTCGTCACAAGACTGTTTAAATTGTCATCCCCTCCAGGCAGACACAGCCACTCACCAGCACAGTCTAAGTTTGGAACAGCCCAGGACAAGTACTGTAGTAGCCAAGGCCAGGGTTGTTATTTTATTCTGGGCCCAGGTTAAAGGCTTTAACTAGGGGCTCAGTTGTTTTCCTGGGCAGGTTACATGGTCAGAAAACTCCACATAGCATATAGCCTATTTACATGGGTCAGAGATTGTGTCATGTACAGGGCAGGAATGCTATACTGCTCCTCACAACAGTCATCGTTCAGTCTCTCCCTCCATAACCTCAGAGTGCTTTATATCATCATAGAGACACTGCATCAAAGTTCATATGAGTGTTATTAGAAACAGTGGAACATTTAATTGGCAGTGATACAAATCAATAGGCTAGATAGATAAACTAGTCATTATTACTGGAGATGGCGGTAAAGGCTAGATCTCCTCCTCCCCCACCCCGTTTGCAGCTTGGTTTGAAGGTCTTCCACTGAAACTCAGTCCAGCCGGCTAGATTTCCTCGAAAGCCGTACCGCAGTTAAACCCAGAAGATATAACAAGAGCACCTCCTCCCAGCTGCCCACTGCACTGAGGCTAGGTAACACGGTCACCACCGATAAATCCATGATTATCGAAAACTTCAATAAGCATTTCTCAACGGCTGGCCATGCCTTCTGCCTGGCTACTTCAACCTCGGCCAACAGCTCCGCCCCCCCGCAGCTCCTCGCCCAAGCCTCTCCAGGTTCTCCTTTACCCAAATCCAGATAGCAGATGTTCTGAAAGAGCTCCAAAACCTGGACCTGTACAAATCAGCTGGGCTTGACAATCTGGACCCTCTATTTCTGAAACTATCCGCCGCCATTGTCGCAACCCCTATTACCAGCCTGTTCAACCTCTCTTTCATATCATCCGAGATCCCCAAGGATTGGAAAGCTGCCGCAGTCATCACCCTTTTCAAAGGGGGAGACACCCTGGACCCAAACTGTTACAGACTTATATCCATCCTGCCCTGCCTATCTAAGGTCTTCGAAAGCCAAGTCAACAAACAGGTCACTGACCATCTCGAATCCCACCGTACCTTCTCCTCTGTGCAATCTGGTTTCCGAGCCGGTCACGGGTGCACCTCAGCCACACTCAAGGTACTAAACGATATCATAACCGCCATCGACAAAAGACAGTACTGTGCAGCAGTCTTCATCGACCTTGCCAAGGCCTTCGACTCTGTCAATCACCATATTCTTATCGGCAGACTCAGTAGCCTCGGTTTTTCGGCCTTGCCTGGTTCACCAATTACTTTGCAGACAGAGTTCAGTGTGTCAAATCGGAGGGCATGCTGTCCGGTCCTCTGGCAGTCTATGGGGGTGCCACAGGGTTCAATTCTCGGGCCGACTCTTTTCTCTGTATATATCAATGATGTTGCTCTTGCTGCGGGCAATTCCCTGATCCACCTCTACGCAGACGACACCATTCTATATACTTTCAGCCCGTCATTGGACACTGTGCTATCTAACCTCCAAACGAGCTTCAATGCCATACAACACTCCTTCCGTGGCCTCCAACTGCTCTTAAACGCTAGTAAAACCAAATGCATGCTTTTCAACCGATCGCTGCCTGCACCCGCATGCCTGACTAGCATCACCACCCTGGATGGTTCCGAACTTGAATATGTGGACATCTATAAGTACCTAGGTGTCTGGCTAGACTGCAAACTCTCCTTCCAGACTCATATCAAACATCTCCAATCGAAAATCAAATTAAGAGTCGGCTTTCTATTCCTGACTATCCTTTCTAAAACTGACTATCCTACCGATCCTCGACTTCGGCGATGTCATCTACAAAATGGCTTCCAACACTCTACTCAGCAAACTGGATGCAGTCTATCACAGTGCCATCCGTTTTGTCACTAAAGCACCTTATACCACCCACCACTGCGACTTGTATGCTCTAGTCGGCTGGCCCTCGCTACATATTCGTCGCCAGACCCACTGGCTCCAGGTCATCTACAAGTCCATGCTAGGTAAATCTCCGCCTTATCTCAGTTCACTGGTCACGATGGCAACACCCATCCGTAGCACGCGCTCCAGCAGGTGTATCTCATTGATCATCCCTAAAGCCAACACCTCATTTGGCCGCCTTTCGTTCCAGTACTCTGCTGCATGTGACTGGAACTAATTGCAAAAAAATAATAATAATAAAAATAAATAAAAAATTTTTTTTTTTAAATACAAAATAAAAATAAAATAAAAAATATTTTTTTTTTAAATCGCTGAAGTTGGAGACTTTTATCTCCCTCACCAACTTCAAACATCAGCTATCGCTGCAGCTGTACATAGTCTATTGGTAAATAGCCCACCCATTTTCACCTACCTCATCCCCATACTGTTTTTATTTATTTACTTTTCTGCTCTTTTGCACACCAGTATCTCTACCTGCACATGACCATCTGATCATTTATCACTCCAGTGTTAATCTGCAAAATTGTAATTATTCGCCTACCTCCTCATGCCTTTTGCACACAATGTATATAGACTCCCCCTTTTTTTCTACTGTGTTATTGACTTGTTAATTGTTTACTCCATGTGTAACTCTGTTGTCTGTTCACACTGCTATGCTTTATCTTGGCCAGGTCGCAGTTGCAAATGAGAACTTGTTCTCAACTAGCCTACCTGGTTAAATAAAGGTGAAATAAATAAAAAATAAAAAAAATATTCTGAACAAGAGGTGAATTCCAAGGCCAAGATTTATTTCCATCAATAGATAACTACAGTAAAGTATGCAGTATGCCTATTAACCCGAGTGAGACTTTAGCCAGGAATCACTCTCACCTGACGGGACTGTCCGCCGCAGAGGGTAAAGTACACAGTGTATATAAAAACACACTAGTCTGCTGTTGTGCTGCACACAGCTTATAGAGTTGCACTGAGGCCTAATGCAAAGCAAGGCTGTGATAAGCACTTAGGCACTGAGCTATTGACTCCAGCTGGAAAATCAATTGTCTACAGTCTGTACACACAAGTGCACATACACACACGCATACTGTTGTGTACAAACACACACTGAAAGAGCCTTTCCATTGACTGAATCCATGTCTCTTCCCTCCTTTACAATTCCTCACTGTTGCCGGGGACAGAGGAAGGCAGGCAGGGGGTGGTTATGGTGGATTATGTTACCAGGATGTAATAGAGATGAAGGTTTTACCCTCCAATAAAGGGAGTTTATATGAGAGAAACCACAAGATGCAGAAGAGTGCATAGTACAGCCCTCAAACTCACTGACAGGGCAGAACAGCCTGTGAGAAATGAACTAGGCATTACTGAACTGACCACTTCAGTCATCTATGCCTGTTAAAGCCATCCCTCCTCCACTCTTTGGAAACTTTGGGCTTTTGCTTTCCTTTCCCGGCCGTCAAATTTCAGAATAACGCATCACTTTAAGCAACTTCCTGTGTCTGCTGGAAACCTTAGTACAACTACTTCTCTTGCGCAGCTCACACAAACCCCACATCTCTAACGGTAAAAAAATATCCTAACTGAATCCAAATCATTAGGAATGTTGCTATGTGCAACACGCCAAACATTTAGCCAACATGCTAATGCTAGGAAAATCCAGTAGCCGTTTAAACAAACATCTGCACAAACTGAATGAGACGTCCATGTGCATGGAAATCTGTCTCAGCTTAAAAATGTTGAACAACTTGGTGCGTTTACCCTCTTAGTGTGGTTCATTTGGACTAGTGTGAACACTATTCGTAGCGCAAAAAAAAAATAAAAAAATAAAAAACATGGCTCGCTCATAAAGATTGGTCTCGGTCCGATTCAATTTGGACCATGGTGCAGTTTGCTGCAGGTGAGAATGCTCCAGACCAAACACATGAGAAGAACCAGAGTCGCATTTTAGTGCGAACATGATGAAATGCAGCGACACGCAATGTTGCTTCACGATAATCATAGATGAGCATTTTTGGGGTACGTGGTTTTGTTGAGGAATTTTTTCCCATTTGACCAGTGGTGAAAAAGTACCCAATTGTCATACTTGAGTAAAAGTAAAGATACCTTAATAGAAGTGAAAGCTATTGTTATACTTGAGTATGACAATCGTCATACTTGAGTAAACGTAAAGATACCTTAATAGAAGTGAAAGCTACCCAGTAAAATAATACTTGAGTAAAAGTCTAAAAGTATTTGGTTTTAAATATACGCAAGTATCAAAAGTAAAAAGTATAAATAATTTCAAATTCCTTATATTAAGCAAATATTATGGCCCAATTATTATTATTATTATTATTTGACAGATAGCCAGGGGTACATTCCAACACTTAGACATCATTTACAAACTAAGCATGTGTTTCGTGAGTCCGCCAGGCACTAGGGATGACCAGGGTTGTTCTCCTGATAAGTGCGTGAATTGGACCATTTTCCTGTCCTGCTAAGCATTCCAATGTAATAGGTACTTTTGGAAGTCAAGGGACATGTATAAAGTAAAAAGTACATTATTTTCTTTAGGAATGTAGTGATGTAAAAGTACAAGTTCTCAAATATAAATAGTAAAGTACAGATAACCCCAAAAACAACTTAAGTAGTACTTTTAGTATTTTATATTTTCCAGCATAGTGGTGGCTGCATCATGTTAAGGATATGCTTGTAATCGTTAAGAAACGGAATGGAGATAAGCACAGGCAAAATCCTATAGGAAATCCTGGTTCAGTCTGCTTTCCACCAGGCACTGGGATATTAATTCCTCTTTCAGCAGGATAATAAACGTAAAACACAAAGAAATATCTACACTGAAGTTGCTTACCAAGAAGACAGTGGATGTTCCTGAGTGGTTGAGTTAACGTTTTGACTTAAATCTACCTGAAAATGGTTGTCTAGCAATGATCAACAACCAATTTGACAGAGCTTTAAACATTTTGAAAATAATAATTGGGCAAATGTTGCACACTCCAGGTGTGGAAAGCTCTTAGAGACTTACCCAGAAAGACTCACAGCTGTAATCGCTGCCAACGGTGCTTCTTCAAAGTATGACTCGTGTGTGAATACTTATTTAAATGCAATATTGAATAAGAAAACAATCCATTTCATCAATATTGAATTCAGGCTCTAACACGCAAAAAAAATGTGGAATAGGTATAGGGGTATGAATACTTTCTGAAGGTACTTCACGTCGACATTTTAACAAAAGCCCTCCCTGGACAGAAGCCTCCATTCTACTTTATCATAAAGCATGAGCTCTGTAGCCTGGGCCTTGATTGAGTTAGAAGATGACAAAATAAGCAGCCAGTCAGTCAGATTACTGAGTAATGGCTCTTTCACTTGCGGTTAAGCTAAGCTAAGTGACGCTAGGCTAAGTGACGCTAGGCTAGGCTAAGTGACGCTAGGCTAGGCTAAGTGACGCTAGGCTAAGTGGTAGACTAGTGGTTGAGAGCTAGCGAGCTAACTACCACACTGCCATAGATCCCATTACGTAAGTATGAGCCTAGAACAACTTCAACACTTATCTTGGCAAGGACTTGTCCTCATAACCTTGGCTTAAACTTTCAAGGTATGAACAATCCAATAAAGATAATAAACCAGGACCTGAGGCCTTCAGAAATCACTGGCCAAACACACTTCTTACACAAATCACATGGCTGCCAAAACCAGTTTCCTGGTAAACTGGTTTTTGCAGCCGTGTGTTGTGTAAGTAGTGTGCGTAAACTGTAGCCTAAATGTAACCGATGTGGTCTGTGTGTGTGTGTGTGTGTAGAGTGAATCCTTCGCGCTCGGCTCAGAGCAGATTCGTCATGGCAGCAGGGGAGCGGAGATTCTTGACGGTCCACGATCCAGGCAGGGATGGCTCTGAGAGAGGTCCTTTGTGTGGCCACAACATTGAGCAGCCTGTTTGCCACGCCGGGGCCAAGTCTAATACAGCCTTAAGATGCCAAGAGTCACAGGATTTAAAAGGACTAAGACTACAGAAGGGACACAGCCGTGGGAGAGGAAAATACTACACACCACACACACACCAGAAAAAGCCCTTTGAAGCCGTGTAATCGGTGGTGAACCTTTTCTACTGAGGCTTGTAGCTAGCTTCGTCCTCAAACTGAACCGGCTCTCCTACTGTCCTTCATGGACTGAGGAGGTTCTAATTAAAAGGACAAAAGTGCTACTCACACTGGGACTTTCAGTAAAGAGTGCAGGCTAATCAAGGTTGATAGTAATTAAGGTTGGCCCCCTGGCAGATGTTCTGTGTTCACAGTAGAGAAGCCCGGCTTTGCATTCTGGTACCGTGGCTGCGTACCATAAAAAGCCACAGCAAATAGGCCACTGTAGGCTATACAAACAAATAAAACTGTCTTGGGGTGAAGCTGAGAAAGCCGCAAAGGACCTTACTCCAGCCATATGCGCCACAGGGAGCGAAGAGGAGCAACACCATTACGTAATACACAAAACCCTTCTCTCTTGACCTCCCAGTCAAAGCCCTGGCCTTACTCACTGACTGTCCAGTTCACAGTGTCCACACACACAGAGGATGTGTAGAAGATATATTATGAAGCCCTCAACCCTGCCCGGGGCTAATCTGCTCTCTAGCACTACTGCTAAAGTTACCACAGTCAATGGCTGCCTTAATGGGACAAAGCTATTTTAGGAAGCAGGTATCGGTAATGTGGTCCTGTTGATGTATACAGCTCAATGCCTCACCACTGTTGAGGCCTACCGGAGAAAAGGGTTGGGACCAGTTTGTATAGTAACATTTGCTCTTTCCTTTCCATAGTATATAGACCTAGATCCCATTGATTCATGATCTCATAGTTGTTACCATTCAGCTGTACTTATGGACCTTATGTCATAGATCCCGAGTGCAGTCTAACCTGCGCTATCTTGATATTGGGATTTCAGAGACATGTATTCATTCGGGTGAGCAAGAATCTGACACTAGTGATTTGTGAACACCTTGTCACCCATTGAAGGAAACGCACACACAATGGAAGCACTGAGTCAGGGATTTCAGTGCTTTCCCTTTGTTCTGGTGTTGACATCAGTGTGTCTGTCCTGCTGCCTGATTGCTAGGCCAAAACTAGGATCCGTGTGGAACGGTAGAGAACGATAAAGAGAAGGGAATAGTCCGGACCGTGACCTGAACATCAAGAAAACTAAGTTATCTTTCATAAAGCAGAGGTGCATATAGAAGTTATGGTACTTGACTATTGAAGGAGTTAGGAGTAATTACCCAACTCAGCCTAGCAAACCAGCCCCAAGGAGAGAGAAAGGATTTCATTGGTTGAACGAATGTTATCAGTATCACTGGGAGGTCTTTCAGGGAAAGAAACGTTAGAATATGAGGTGGCTCTTACTTTCCCCTCCAGGAGTGTTTGGTGGTGTAGAAACAGGCCAGGTCTCTGTTGTCTTTGATGACATTCATCTTCTGGCAAGACCTGAAACACAAGAGAACAAGGTCAGGGTGAGACAGACTCAAAGGGATGATGAAATGGGCTTTTAACAGTCTCGCGTCATTGAGTACATACAGGTCAGAGCAGCGGAATTGGACGCCAGACAACTTTCATTTGAGCGAATGGCAGCAAGCATAATAATTAGGCCTACAGTTTGCTAATTAAATAACGCGTGAAGAGCACAGGTCAATGAGAGGGATGGATTCCCCTCATACAGCTATCTTGAAGTAGTCACGCGAGTTGAGAGTGGATTGGAGGCATTTGGATACGCAGATGCTTAGTTCTATTGAGAAGTCACAGGCAGAACCCACCCTGAGCTTAAAATACTTCCATTACAGCACATTATGTCACACACTGTCCAAAAAACCTGCCATACACACTTCCCACTGGTGGATAACATTCTACACCTCGCGTGAAATTCCTTGTTGACACTCCCTCGGCTGGCTGGGAGAGTCCTGTCTCGTCGCTGGCAAACTCTGTGGTGCTAAACACAAAATAAACAGTGTTGAACAGCAAATTAGAGTGGAATCGACACAACAGATAGACGTGATACTCCGAATGACAGCAACTATTACAATCAGAGTCACTGTGGATGTCCTCAACTTTCACACACAATTTACATTCATCTCTCTCCCTCTCTTCGCTGAAAGCCTCTGTGTGCAAATTTTCACAGACACTCAGTGGAGAATGAGGCATAGCCTACTTACAGGCATTGGGGAAAGAGTGCCGACACAGCAAAATGGGACGGAAACTGCATGCAAGTGGTCAACAACATTGCAAAAATAAAACGTAGCCTTTGAGTAGGTCAGCTCAGCATAGCATAGCATACCAAGAGAATGTATTGATCTTGCCAAAACAATGAAACCTGAGGAAACTGTTTCAGACATAACATCTGTAAAATCGCTCTTGATTTACCCTAAAAAAAGCTCCATATTTATATACACTATACTGGACTCGTAGCAGAAGATTCCCTTAGAAAGAGAAACACTGGCTATGTGTCATACTGAGACAGCAAACAGAGGTTTCCATATTTTCAGTACTTGTGTTGAGAATACTAGACCTAGGCCTATTTGGAATGTAACTACAGTCACACAACATCACAGAAAAGGTGACTGGATAAAAACTAGTCGTAACTAACAGACAGACAAACAGTACAGTGAGACAGTAGTAGTAGTAGACTAGTAGTAAATCTTTCCCAGGGAGCAGTAGTAACCTCTCTCTGTTGGCCACTGCACTGTCAGTGTCACAGGGGGAACCTTTATCAGCACTCTGCTCAGATCCTCCTGGAAATAACGGACTTTTCTTCTCCTCCCTCTCCATGTTGGACCTGCAGCAAGGGGCAGCAAAATAAGTCCTTATGAAAGACCAGTGTCCCCCCAAGAGACGACGAGTCGAACCCTTCTTTAATGGAAAGATTAAATCACGGAGAACTTTATCATGCAAACTTCCTAGGCAACGTATATGCTGAGTGTTCTTCCCTCTTGACTCACCACTGACACAGCCTATAGCAAACCAGACAGGAGCTAGCTGACTAATCCAGAAGTTAGTCATCAATCTTCCTCTGAACGAGAACCAGTGCTAGAGCCATCTAAACTAAAAGAAACAGTTCTGAATCAGAGCACATTATTTTTTTATGCATCAAACCCTTCCACATAATGAATTTAATCCAGCCCAGACGGATGGAATTTTATAATAGCAATGGGCATCGGTGTGACCACGTGACCTGCACTCCTCTCAACTCAAAGGCCATGCAGTTTAATTCTGTTACCGTGATGAGGAGTATTAAGAGAAGGGGCAGATTCCAGGATGTGGTCATGTGACAGCCCTACCCAGCTCTTCCTGTGGCTCAATTACTGCAGAGTTATAAGCCACCTCGGACCAGGAAGAACTATAGAGAAAAGTAGTTGGACTTTTGGTTCTGAAGAAAATTGTTCCTTAGCTTGCCAATGGATGGTATACACACACTCAACAAGACAGAGCTGCAAAAGGATTGTACGGACACCTCACGGTGGGGGGGGTTACGACCTGTGAGGCCGCGTATGGTTTCCAAGCAGTGAGTGAACAGTGCTGACTACGCAGAGCCTCTCTGGACATTGGGTGACTGTGTAACCTGCTCTCATGTGACTGTGCAATAACACTAAATCATTGAAGTTCTGCACAAGATTAAGATACCTGTGGCAGTTAACACAGAATTAAGCAATAGTAATGGGATTTTTTTTTTTAAAAGAGTCAAATCTTACATCTTTAAATCTTATTTGTCTGAAAGGAACAGTTGTCACGCCAGGAGCCTGGTGCAAATATTCCGAAATCTGCATTTTTTTTAAATGTGCGCATTTTCACACCAGAGATGTGTTCACATCAAATTTAGTTGTCGCGGATAAAACATTGTGTGATGACGTAGTGCATAGAAAAATTACTTGAGGTTAATTCCCATGTATCGAATAAAAAAATTTAAAAAATAGTTATGGGTTTCCATCGCATTTTCAACTGATGGTTTTGTCAAAAACAAAAATAGTGAATGTGCCCACTCTGGTCTTGGCACGTGTGCTCTAGCAAACAGCTGGCAGGCTACCTATATGATGAGATTATTATGGACAAAAGAGCGAGATCATTTGTATTTATCAAACAGCACCCAACCATCGATCATCATGTCACCAGAAAAGACCCTCGATATTGATTGGAAAGGAGCATCAAGCTCATTACAGTGCACAGCACTTTCACCACCCTGTGAAGTTCACAATCTGTAGCCTAATGAACTGCATGCTTTCGCCGAGTCGTAGTGGGAGGACCACATAATATTTATTTTATTAGAATCCCCATTAGCTGTTGCAAAAGCAGCAGCTACTCTTCCTGGGGTCCACAATATTGGAGTCACGCAATATCATTTACTTCCATATGACAGTTATTATATCAATATTTGCTAATAAAAGTGATGCGCCTGCCACTTCTTGCATAATTCATTTTACTGACACAAAAATATCCTTTGCCTAGCATATTTTGTTTTGGCGACATTTGGAAAGTTTACCAGAAAATTGGCTGTTTCCATCAAGCCTGTCGTGACATTATTTTATCCAAAATGTACTTTACTTGTACAAAAAGGTTGTATGGAAACCTGGTTAGTGACAGCTAATATAATAGTACTGCTACTGAGGAAAAAAAATGCCTGGCTTTACACACTTGCGGTTTGTTGGTAATATTGCTGCAACTGATAACTTTAGGGAAAGGGGTCTTGTAATCTTTTTATCGTTACATAGCGTCCATGCAATCAATGACTAGGGCAATTCCATGGTATCAGAATGATACGGATTTCTCACATTAAAATGTATAAAAACAAAAAACATTTGAGTTTTTAAAAAAAGCACACAACTCTATGCACAAGGACTCATTTTAACAATGTCCACTGAACATTTGAGAAAAACAGATTTAGAACAATGCAGATGTAAAGTTTGGGAACTGAAGGACAGTTTGTGGAAATTGTTCAAAGTAGACCTTGTGCATAGAGTTGTACGGTTTGTTTAACTTTGCAATGATTGGTTTTTGTTTGAAATACATTTTAAAGTGAAGAATCTTCGTCTCAGTATCATTCTGTTACTGTGGAATTGCCCCCCCCTAGGCCTTATGGATCTCAGCCTTTGTAGTGGACATTAGTCTTATTATGTGTCTGATTGAGCACTGATGGTGCTGGTAAAAATCAATAATAAGGCTACTTCCAAAACTTCAATTTCGGGTAATGGGTGGATGGAGTTGCCTAGATTACCTTCATTAGGTCTACAACAAATTTGATCGACAGATATTAGATATTAGTCCCCACATGTGTTACCACCACTAATTTAGGAAGTAAAATCACCTACACATACTAATAACACAGCAGAATAATGAGCATTGTTCCTGGAATTGCTTTCCATAAATAAAGTTAAATTATTTAATGTAGCTGTAGGAGCACAAGAAATCCTATTGAATGCATGACAACCACAGCACAGCGCAGTCAAGCCTGAGGATGTAGCTGCTGCTTTCAAATTCACAGTATGACTGCAAAATGTCTTTCTCGGTAAGCATTTTGTTTGGTCGGTGTATACCATGTGTCCTGTACATACGACTAATAAAACTTGAACATGCATTTCACAGTACATGTCACACTGGGTCATGACCAAAACAATGCTCTTCGAAAACCCCTCTATAGGTTGACAAGGAACTTCCGTTAGAAAAACTAACTAGGTATATGTTTTCGCAGACACAATGAAAGATAATGTAAATATGGGTTTCTACAATTCCATAAAATAACTGCCGACTCACTTTGATCACACCCTGTCTGGCTGCCGTTGTGTGTCTGGCTCTGCTTGGGTAGCAAACTAGCGGCTATTAGGGCCACATTCAAGTGCAGCGGGCCAAGTTGAGGGGGGTCTCTAGACCGAATAAAGACGAGTCGAAATGGCCATTCCCGTGATGAACATTGTAAATATCATGACAATAAGCGCAGCCTAGAAGTGTCAGTGTTTTATTTTATTAACAACACACTAACTGGATGTGGGTTTTTCTCGCAAAAGGGGGAAGCTAGCAAGCTGCCTAGTTAGCTAGGTAAGCCTAGCTAGCTAGCTTAGCAAGGGCTCTTGTCTATGGAGCTCAGAAATGAAGGAAATGAGTTGTGCATTGTGGCAGTCGCAGATGAAATTACCTGTATGTTCGCTACCAGATGCGATTATTTTCCGACCCTGAACCCCCACCCTCCAATGTGCGAGGCTGTTGTGTTTCTGTTTTCCCAATCCGATGCTGTAGCTGCTTAATTGCGCTATCTTCACTCGGGGCTCAGGACGCTGCCATATTCCTGATAGCAGAAAGTGCGGAAAGCGCACGCGCGAAATCTGTCGGTCGTGAGTGCCTGATTGGTTTGTCAGGAAGTAGCGCGTTCTGTGCCTGATTTCTTTAATTGTATTTTTTTTATTATTTACAACAAATCAATACAAACAAATACATGGGTAACACAATTATATATAAAGGATATTACACAAGGACCGTATTTTGTATTTACCTCGGCGAGTTAACAAATTCTTATTTACAATGACGGCCTACCCCGGGCAAACCCTCCCATAACCCGGACGACGCTGGGCCAATTGTGCGCCGCGCTATGGGACTCCCGATCACGGCCGATTGTGAAACAGCCCGGGATCGAACCAGGATCTGTAGTGACGCCTCAGTGCCTTAGATCGCTGCGCCACTCGGGAGCCCTTAAGGGACATGCATACATTTATAATTCTAACTCCTTTTTTGTTGACAGAGTATTTAATTGTCTTAAAATATAGTTCAAGGTAATTAAATGTGGTGTTTTGTTTGTAAATGTACATTTGTGAATACGAAATTTGTCCTAAAGAAGTTGTCTATAAGCGCAGATCTATGATCAGTATAATTTCAAAGAGACTCAGTCTTGGGAATTGAGAGCAACAAATGCATAGATGCCCTTTGATCAGCCAATAATCAGTGAACCCAGAGAATTAGTAGAGTAATATAAAATAGGATAAGAAATATACCTTCCAAAATAAACAGCTGCATAAATGTTGCTCTCTACCACAGATTATTCATTATATTGACCAGATACTCAAGTAGCCGTTCTAAATGGAAGGCAGTCGGGACCAGGCAAGATCAGGTGGAACCATTCTAGCCAATGAGAGGGCAGATACGCGTGTGAACAACAGGCAGAACTCGGATATAAAGTGGGGGGGTTTTCTCAAAGTTGCCGATATGTCACGTGTCCTACTTATTGCAGTACGGTCGTAACAACCTAAGCATTACGAAAGGTCTATTCGATCAAATAACCCACACGTTGCAAATAACCCATAAAATGTTTTGTTAACCAAATTCGACACTCTCACTGACCTCCATTCAAAACTCGCTTGATGAGCAAAAACAAAACAAAAACGCCACCTGCTGGAGAATACAGATTCCGTTAATTAAGAGAGTAGTAGCGCCCACTATAGACAACATCCTGACCTTTCTGCAGAAAGCAGGGAACGGCAGGATCATGTCTATTTTCACCTGACATAACCTATAGGTTAGGGTTGATGGTTTCTACTTGCAAACAGTGGTGTAAAGTATTTAAGTAAAAATACTTTAAAGTACTACTTAATTAGTTTTTTTGGGGTATCTGCACTTTACTATTTATATTTTTTATTACTTTTACTTCACTACATTCCTATAGAAAATAATGTACTTTTTACTACACATTTTCCCTGACACCCAAAAGTACTCGTTACATTTTGAATGCTTAGTAGGTCAGAAAAATGGTCCAATTCACGCACTTATCAAGAAAACATCCCTGGTCATCCATACTGCCTCTGATCTGGCGAACTCCCTAAACACACGTTTCGTTTGTAAATTATGTCTTAGTGTTGGTGTGCCCCTGGCTATCCGTAAATGAAGAAAAACATATAAGAAAATGGTGCGGTCGGGTTTGCTTAATATAAGGAATTTGAAATGATTTATACTTTTACTTTTGATACTTAAGTATATTTAAAACCAAATAATTTTCAACTTTTACTCAAGTATAATTTTACTGGGTGACTTTCACTTGTGTCATTTTCTATTAAGGTATCTTAACTTTTCCTCAAGTATGACAATTGGGTATTTTTCCACCACTGAATGCAAATTAGTAGGCTATTTAAGATGCAACTGTATCTATTATCTCAAAATGTCATACAAATATTTAATAAAGTAGTTGAACCTTCCACCACCTCCCTATTCAATTTAGAAACAAATATTATCCAGAGCAACTAGGGCTAAGTGCCTTGCTCAAGGGCACATCAATTGATTTTTCACCTAGTCAGGTCAGGGATTCAAACCAGCAACCTTTCAGTTACTTGCCCCATGGGTCTTAACCACTAGGCTACCTAACACCCATTACAGTGCACTTTGGTAGAGACCACATTTACATTTACATTTAAGTCATTTAGCAGACGCTCTTATCCAGAGCGACTTACAAATTGGTGCATTCACCTTATGACATCCAGTGGAACAGCCACTTTACAATAGTGCATCTAAATCTTTTTTGACTTAGATATGGCGCATCACAAGAACATTCTCAACAAATGTGCACTCCCCCTTCCCAGAGTAGATCAAATAAAACAAAAGAAGAAACTAAGTTGAATGTAACAATAAAATTACATTTGTCTGGTTTTGACCTCAGCTTGTAGGTCACAGTCACCAATAGCCTTGTCAAACAAAATAGAAACTAACAACGTTTCTAGAAATGTGGGATATTTCTTTCCGTCTCATGTGACTCAGACAGTGAACTGACTGCACCCAATCAGTGTACAGTTGATCTGTAGCTCTCTTGTTCTCTAAACAATACAACACAATGTAGGAGTGTCCTGCCAGCCAGTTCCACAAACCGAGACTATTGATTTTAGTGACACCTGGGTCCCTGCCTGGCATAAAGTGTAAGAACTCACCGCGCTTGAATGTAGATGGGAAACATCTTGGCCTCTGTGACTGAGTGGCAGAGTGATGTTGAGAGTGGGACAGGGACACGGAGTGGTCACGTTATGGAGCATCTGATTCAAGGGCCTACCAACCATGTGCTGCCCATTAGCTAAATTGAATTATAGATAGACACAAGAGGAAAAGGGAGCATTTGCCTTCCCTACGATCCTGCAAAACAAACCATACATTGATATCTACAGGCTTCAGAGAAAGGAGGCCAAAAGGGAGGCCGAATGAACATTTACTAACTTTTTATTTGGTTCACATGGAGACAAGTGGGAATGAAATCCCACACACATGTTGTCTATTTATACATCATATTCATCTTTTAACCAGATATTGTCAAACAAACAGATAAGGGGTTTCCGATCTGCAAGAACAAGTTAACAGAGTCGGGGGCCTGTAAAAAAGTCACAGAGAACACACTTTCTCTGGGCCATTTAGAAAAATAGGGCGGCGGCGCAATATGTGGCCACACATCAAGAGGTCAACGTGTCATGTGATAGGCCTAATGTGTACTCTCCTTATGTACCCTATTGCATTGTCATGTATGTCATCCTGGAACAATTAATTACACAAATTCCAAAGTTTTATTAAGACGGTATACTGTATACGTAATATAGTATTTTTTTCTGATTCAAAAAGAAGAATAAAGCCAACGAAAGAGTAGAAATACTTCACCATTGCATAAGCTGATAGTTTCCCTTCCAATGCAATGTGATGCATCCTCTAACTAACATGCAGCGTCATTGTCTAGCTCACCCCCATATGAATTGACTTCATTGCTTAGACACAAAGAAACTGATAAAGTGAAAGATACACTGCTACCTGGACCAGCCTTCAACTCATCAGATTACACTAGCCTGAATCCTCAGCATCCATTGCATTACTATCTGGTCAAAACACCTGTCCCTCATCTCTACACCTCCTCCTCCAGAGTTTTCCTCCGGTGGTGCAGCTGCAGTTCCACTCTTGGTCAGCGGGGGGTAGATATGAGCTGGTAATGGCGTGGCATGTTACCGAAGCTGCTAGACTCTGGGCTGAGGTCAATGCTGTCAGGTCCTCCAGGGCAGGAGAAGGAGAAACGCTGCAGCAGAGACACCAGGAAAAGAAAGATCTCCATACGAGCCAGAGATTCCCCCACACAGGCACGCTTACCTGCAGAGAACGCTAAGAAAGCAGGGTTCTTCTGGAAGTTTCCGCTCATATCTAGGAAGTGATTAGGGTTGAAGGTTGTTGGCGTGGCCCAGTGGTCCTTGTCTCGCAGAACAGAGTGCAGCATGGGAAGGATCACGGTGCCCTGAGGGATAGTGTACCCTCTGAATGAGATATTCTTGGTAGCGTAGTGTGGGAGGTTGAGCGGGACGAGGTCCAGGAATCGATGCACCTCGTGGATGACAGCGTCGGTGAAGGGGAGAGACTTCCTGTCCTCCACTCGAGGGATGCGTTGTCGACCAATCACTGTGTCGATCTCCTGCTGCACGTGCTCCTGTATGTCAGGGTATTTGATGAGAAGCACGAGGGCGTATCTGATAGTGGTGCTGGTGGTCTCTGTTCCTGCCAGGAAGAGGTTTAACACTGTGGACACGAGGTTCTCATAATGGAACTCAGAGGAGGACACATCCTTCTCCTGGTTGAGTCTGGTGAGGAAACAGTCTATGAAGTCTCTAGGGATGCCTGGGTCCATGGTCTCCTGGTGCTCGTGGATCTTCTTCATCACAAAGCCTCTCAGCTCGTCCACCTGGCTGAACATGACATGCTGCCGACCAGGCAGGCGTTCCATCAGCCAGGGGAAGATGTTGTAGAGCTGTCCCCAGGCGGTGCTTCCAAAGCGCAGTAAGTTTGTGAGGATGTTGAGCAAGCGCAAGAATTTGTCGTCCTCGTAGCCGAAGCGCTGGCCGAACACCAGGGAGCAGATGACGTTGGACACGGTTCGACTCAGGAAGGGCTGGGGGTCAAAGGGCATGGCTTTAGTGCCGTCCAGACTGTCTATGAGGTATTGGCTCTCCTCCTGTATCCACTCCTCTATCCTCTTACGGCCCATCCCAAAGTCTCTTAGCGTGGTCAGGGTGAAACGACGCAGCTGGCGCCAACGCTCCCCATTACTGATGACCAGGCCATATCCCTTGGTAGCTCGGACCAGGAAGGGGATGGGAGCTCGTCCTGTGAAGTCGTCAGCCTGGTCCACCAGAGCCTCCTTGACCGCCTCGTACCCCACCAGCACCACGGCCCGCTGGGGCCCCAGATACACTGTCATCACTGGCCCATAAACACCACTCCACTTGACGAAGCTCTTGTAGGGGGCCTGTTTGTCCATCTGAAGCAGGTTGCCTATCAGCGGCAGGCCCCGTGGTCCGGGAGGTAGACGGACGTGTCTCTTCCTCCTCAGCATGAACAAACACAGAAGAACCAACACCAGGCCTCCCAACATCACTGTACTACATATCTCCATTACTCCGGCCTGCAAAACAAACAACGTCTCTTGTTCTTGTTCTTTTTCTTTCTTCTTCTTCTTTTTTTAACCCACCTCTCTTTAGTGTTTACCTTCTTTCTGTGCAACAGTGTCTGTCTGTCTATGTTGTCTGTCTATGTTGCCTGCCTGGCTGTTTGTGTGAGTGTCTGTGCGTGTGTTGCAAATGTTTGCTGAGATAAGGGGTTGTGTTGAAAATTTTCCGGGACAGAGTTGAACAACAGATCAGTGATTGGCTGCTGACATTACGTGAATGCACCTTGCACCCATGTAAACGAAGCAAATTAAAACCCAAGGAGTGGAAAGGACTCATATCTTATACTGTGTCCGTCAAGGTTTAAAACAAAATCATACAAAAATGACGAAAATGACAAAATACAAAATACAACCATAAAAACTGAGGAAGATGTACACGACAATACTCAACAAGACAAGCACAAACACAAACAATAGGCCTACTGTATAATTACTATATAGGCAATGCCATGTGATCTATCAATTATAAATAAAGCAGACATGGAACGTTTAATTCTAATTCATATTTTTCAATGACAATTGTGTGGACTTTCTCAATAATAGGCTTACTGAGCTTCCAGAACACTCCTTATTGCTCAGAATCTCTTTCTGGTTTGTAGTCAACTTTCGAAGATAAATTGGTGCCTAACAAATTGTAAACAGGTTGGGCGTTAGAGATAATATTTTATCTTGCAGAAGTATTGTGTTATAAGCTGAGGGAATATGGCCTTTGAGGTCACCCAAGATCATTTGTGGGTTAATATGTAGTTTGATGGAATGATGGGAAAGCCCCTCTTGAACCTTTAAGAAAAATAGAACCGCTGTCGGACAGTACAA
The DNA here is from genome assembly GCF_023373465.1 of Oncorhynchus keta. NCBI lineage: Eukaryota > Metazoa > Chordata > Actinopteri > Salmoniformes > Salmonidae > Oncorhynchus > Oncorhynchus keta. Next base: position 29,556,174 of record NC_068424.1, on the reverse strand, counting down.
AAAAATCTGCATTAGGCCTATGTCCTCTTCTTCACTACAGAACCTGCATTTTGACTTTGTTGACAGAATTTTGTGGGAACTCTTGTGGGAACTCACATATGTGGGAACTCTTGAAGAGCTGAGCACTTGTTGAGCTATGCTGAGCACTTGTTGGCTGCTTTTCCTTCACTCTGCGGTCCGACTCATCCCAAACCATCTTAATTGGGTTGAGGTCAGGTGATTGTGGAGGCCAGATCATCTGATGCAGAACTCCATCACACTCCTTCTTGGTTAAATAGCCCTTACACAGCCTGGAGGTGTGTTGGGTCATTGTCCTGTGAAAAACAAATTATAGTCCCACTAAGCGCAAACCAGATGGTTTGGCGTATCACTGCAGAATGCTGTGTTGGCCATGCTGGTTAAGTGTGCCTTGAATTCTAAATAAATCACGAACAGTGTCACCAGCAAAGCACCCCCACACCATCACACCTCCTCATCCATGCTTCATGGTGGGAAATACACACGCAGAGATCATCCGTTCACCTACTCTGCGTCTCACAAAGACACGCCGATTGGAACCAACAATTGCACATTTTTGTCTCATCAGACCAAAGGACAGATTTTCACCAGTCTAATGTCTATTGCTCGTGTTTCATGGCCCAAGCAAGTCTCTTCTTCGTATTGGTGGCCTTTAGTAATGGTTTCTTTGTAGCAATTCGACCATGAAGGCCTGATTCACACAGTCTCCTCTGTACAGTTGATGTTGAGATGTGTCTGTTATTTGAACTCTGTAAAGCATTTATTTGGGCTGCAATTTCTGAGGCTGGTAACTAATTAACTTATCCTATGCAGCAGAGGTAAGTCTGGGTCTTCCTTTCCTGAGGCGGTCCTCATGAGAGTCTGTTTCATCATAGCGCTTTATGGTTTTTACGACTGCACTTGAATAAACGTTCAAAGTTGACACTCTTGACATTTTCCGCATTGACTGACCTTCATGTCTTAAAGTAATGGATTGTTGTTTCTCTTTGCTTATTTGAGCTGTTCTTGCCTCATGAAGCTGGTTGGGAGAATGCCAAGAGTGTGCAAAGTTGTCAAGGCAAAGGGTGGCTACTTTGAAGAATCCCAAATATATTTAGATTGATAAAGAATACAAATAAATGGTTACTACGTGAATCCATATGTGTTATTTCATAGTTGTGATGTCTTCACTATTATTCTATAATGGAGAAAATAGTAAAACATTAAGAAAAACCCTTGAATGAGTAATGTCCAAACTTTTGACTGGTACTGTATATATATTGTGTAAGCTGCACTGCAATTCAGTTTTACTGTAAACTGCCAAAGTGCTCCGTTGTGGCACATGTATTTGTGTAAATAAAACCTAGCTATCTAATATGCAAATATCTGAATGTAAGGTGATTGCCATTCCTTAAGGGCCACAACAATAGCGATGATGACCCTGTGGGTGTAAACTCTGTAGAATGGCCCATTTTAGTGATGAGGCACTGAATAAGGTATTGGTGTTGTACAGCAGAGCGTGGGAGAAGGGGAAACTACCAGGCAGCTGGCAGTAGTGGTAACAATCTGGAAGCCAGGGAAGGACCGTATGAGGCCAATAGCTTTAACATGACATGCATGTAAGATTATTGAACATATGATTACAGAGAGGTTAACTTACTTCCTGGAGAGCAGGGGGCTAGTATCGCCACATCAGAGTGGAGTCAGGAAGGGGAGGGGAGGGGATCAATTGACCCAGTGCTCTGCTTAGAAGCAGAGGTCAGGAAGGCTCAGGTGAACAATGAGACTGTTGTAGCTGTCTTTTTTGATGTGGAGAAGCCGTATGATATGATGTGGAAGGAGGGGTTGCTAATCAAGTTTGATATTATGGCGGTAGGGGGAAGAACGTACAACTGGATGAAGGACTTCCTGTTTGGAAGGTCTATCCAGGTGAGGGTGGGGAAGTCTCTATCAGGCAGCTAGCTACCTGGTGGATAATGCAGGGGAGCGTGATTAGTCCTCTGTTGTTCTCAATCATGATCAATGATGTTTACTCTCAGGTTTGGCCGGATATTGGGAGGTCGTTATATGCAGATGATGGGGCCATGTGGAATAGGGAAAGAAATGTGCCTTACATAGTCAGGAAAATAAAGGAAGCAATTGATGAGGTAGAGGGGTGGGCATTAATGTGTGGATTCAGGTATTCTGTAGAGAAAACTCAGACAGTGTTCTTAACTAGGAGGAAGGTGGGAGATGAGGTACACTTGAGGTCATATGGTAGGAACTTGGATAACGTGCGGGCCTTCAGGTTCCTTGGGGTGTACTTTGACACGAGGCTGACCTGGGCAGAACACATTGAGAGAGTGGGGGAAAGGGTAAGAAGGTGCTAAATGTGATGCGCTGCCTGACAGGGAAAGAGTGGGGGGCTGGGCATACCTCACTGAGGACCATGTATATTTTAATTGTTCTTTTTAGGGGTTGGATCAGCTTTAAATAGATTCTATCTATCTATCTTCTATCAATGTAATTGTCTACATGATTTCCAATCCCCCATATATGTATTTTTGAAATATATACAGTATATTAGGAGCAGGTATGTTGCGTTGATCTGATCTGTAATAGACTATGGCAGTATAGCGTATGGTTCAGCAGCCCAGACCTCATCACTATGTAGTGGGGCATTTCGGACCATCCCAGTGTCTGAACTACAGGTGGAGATGGGTATGTGCCATTTTAGATTTGGAGATGACAGCTGGAGATGAATTATTGGGTCATCCTACAGGGACATGGGGTGTCTGCGGGCTACTCCCGCCTCCAGTTGTTGATCTGGAAGTGTTGGAGAGACTACAGAAATATAGGGAGGGTGTTGATCCATCTGATTGGTTTAAGAGACATCTGGATACTCTGCATCAGGATTTTGTATATATATATATATATATATATGCAAAAGTATGTGGACACCCCTTCACATTAGTGGATTCGGCTATTTCAGTCACACCTGTTGCTGACAGGTGTAGACAATCGAGCACATAATCATGCAATCTCCATAGACAAACATTTGCAGTAGAATGGCCTTACTGAAGAGCTCAGTAACTTTCAACATGGCACCACCTTTCCAACAAGTCAGTTTGTCAAATTTCTGCCCTGCCCCGGTCAACTGTATGTGCTGCTATTGTGAAGTGGAAACGTCTAGGAGCAACATCGGCTCAGCCGCAAAGTGGTAGGTCACACAATTTCACAGAACAGGGTTGCAGGGTGCTGAAGCTTGTAGTGCGTACAAATCGTCTGCCCTCAGTTGCAATACTCATTACCGAGTTCCAAACTGCCTCTGGAAGCAACGTCAGCACAAGAGCTTCATGAAATGGGTTTCCATGGCCGAGCAGCTACATACAAGCCTAAGATCACCAATGTGTAATGCCAAGCGACGGCTGGAGTGGTGTAAAGCCCGCTGCTATTGGACTTTTGAGCAGTGGAAACGGGTTCTCTGGAGTGATGAATAAAGGTTCACCATCTGGGAGTCCGATGGACGAATCTGGGTTTGGTGGATGCCAGGAGAACAATACCTGCCCCAATGCATAGTACCAACTGTAAAGTTTGGTGGATGAGGAATAATGGTCTGGGGCTGTTTTTCATGGTTCGGACTAGGCCCCTTAGCTCCAGTGAAGGGAAATCTTAATGCTACAGCATACAATGACATTCTAGATTATTCTGTGCTTCCAACATTGTGGCAAAAGTTTGGGGAAGGCCATTCCCTGTTTCAGCATGACAATGCCCCTGTGCACAAAGTGAGGTCCATACAGAAGTGGTTTGTCGAGATCAGTGTGGGAGAACTTGACTGGCCACAGAGCCCTGACCTCAACCCAATCGAACATATTTGGGATGAATTGGAACACTGCCTGCTAGCCAGGCCTAATCGCCCAACATCAGTGCCCAACCTCACTAATGCTCCCTACAGCAAAGTTCCAGCATCTAGTAGAAAGTCTTCCCAGAAGAGTGGAGGCTGTTGTAGTAGCAAAGGGAGGACCGACTCCATATTCATGCCCATGATTTTGGAATGAGATGTTTGACGAGCAGGTGTCCACATTCTTTTGGTCAAGTGTTTGCAGTCCTTTAGCTCACGTAGCAGACAAGACCTGCTTTATGACATACTACAAACCCATGGCAGGGTTAGACAGATGGGTATACAGACAAGATTTTCTTGGGTCCTAGCCCATGTGGGGGTGGAGGGGAACGAGGCATTTAATGTACTGGCTAAACAAGTACTTAGTAGTGGGGATGTTGATGTTGTAGTTTCAATGAGCAAGGCTGAGGCAAAATGCCTGATATGGACAGTGGTGGTGCAGCCATGGCAGAAGCAATGGAATAGAGATACTAAGGGCAGGTATTTATTTCAAGTATAGAGGAAAGTTGGGGAGGGGAGGACGGCAGGAAGAGACAGAAAAGAGGAGGCTATTTTTACAAGATTACGGGTGGGACACAGCCGTTTGAATAATAAGACTTTAAATGTGATAGGAAAGCATCCAACAGGAAAGTGTGATTATTGCCAGGAAACAGAGACAGTGGAGCATGGACTGATACAGTGTGGACAGTATGAGTGGGAAAAAGAGAGGCTGAGATCCAGTATGAGGGAGAAGGGGATACAGGAAATTCGTTTAAATATTATACTGAGTAGAACATCATTAGATACAGTCTCAAATATTTCGTTATCTTTTTTTAAAGAGAAACAGGGCTGGCAGGTAGGATTGAGATTATCCGTCTCTGGCTCACACTCCAGTACAGTAGGTTGCGGTAATGCACTATAACGTTGGATACCAACCGCCGATAAAAACCATAGAAGAAGAAGAAGAAAAAAGAATGTCCCCATGGTTACCAAAGCAATTACTCTATTCGGTATCCAATAATCTCCATTGAATAGCGGAGCTCACTGATAACGTTATTAGATTATCTTCTCAGATATCACTATAAATAAATACATATACATTGTACTGTACCTGCTAGTTTGTGCATTGTGGCCTAGCCAGTTAACCTACAATTTAGCAGTTAAGGAGTCGGGTGTTTGGTGGCAAAAATGGTAAGTAACATTAGCCAAATGTTAGCAGGAAGCTTGCTAGCTAGTTATAGTAGCCGCTGTAAACGAACGTTACTAGTAACGTTTAACGTTAGCCACATAGAACAAGGAGCAGTTACTAGTGGGTGCGTTCGAGCTGATCGCTTTTGTCAATGGTCACCTCCTTTCAACGTGTGTTTATAAAACAACTTTTATAAACAATGGCAACACTAGTATTTTTATTTCACCTTTATTTAACCAGGTAGGCAAATTGAGAACAAGTCCTCATTTACAATTGCGACCTGGCCAAGATAAAGCAAAGCAGTTCGACACATACAACAACACAGAGTTACACATGGAATAAACAAAACAGTCAATATTACAGTAGAAAAATAAGTCTATATACAATGTGAGCAAATGAGGTGAGATAAGGGAGGTAAAGGCAACAACAAAAAAAGGCCATGGTGGCAAAGTAAATACAATATAGCAAGTAAAACACTGGAATGGTAGATTTGCAGTGGAAGAATGTGCAAGGTAGAGAGAAATAATGGGGTGCAAAGGAGCTACATAAATACAGTAGGGGGAGAGGTAGTTCATTGGGCTAAATTATAGATGAGCTATGTACAGGTGCAGTAATCTGTGAGCTGCTCTGACAGCTGGTGCTTAAAGATAGTGAGGGAGAGTGTTTCCAGTTTCAGAGATATTTGTAGTTCGTTCCAGTCATTGGCAGCAGAGAACTGGAAGGAGAGGCGGCCAAAGGAAGAATTGGTTTTGGGGGTGACCAGAGATATATACCTGCTGGAGCGCGTGCTACAGGTGGGTGCTGCTATGGTGACCAGCGAGCTGCGATAAGAGGGGACTTTACCTAGCAGAGACTGGTAGATGACCTGGAGCCAGTGGGTTTGGCGACGAGTATGAAGCGAGGGCCAGCCAACGAGAGCGTACAGGTCACAGTGGTGGGTAGTATATGGGGCTTTGGTGACAAAATGGATGGCACTGTGATAAACAGCATCCAATTTATTGAGTAGGGTATTGGAGGCTATTTTTTAAATGACATCGCCGAAGTCGAGGATCGGTAGGATGATCAGTTTTACAAGGGTATGTTTGGCAGCATGAGTGAAGGATGCTTTGTTGCGAAATAGGAAGCCAATTCTAGATTTAACTTTGGATTGGAGATGTGAGTCTGGAAGGAGAGTTTGCAGTCTAACCAGACACCTAGGTATTTGTAGTTGTCCACATATTCTAAGTCAGAACCGTCCAGAGTAGTGATGTTGGACGGGCAGGTGCAGGCAGCTATTGGTTGAAGAGCATGCATTTAGTTTTACTTGTATTAAAGAGCCATTGGAGGCCACGGAAGGAGAGTTGTATGGCATTGAAGCTCGTCTGGAGGGTTGTTAAGACAGTGTCCAAAGAAGGGCCAAAAGTATACAGAATGGTGTCGTCTGCGTAGAGGTGGATCAGAGACTCACCAGCAGCAAGAGCAACATCATTGATGTATACAGAGAAGAGAGTATGTTGCACTGAGCCTTGTTATTGGAAAACCACACCAGTGTCCGACTTTCGGCTGTCGTATATAACGTTACACCTACCCCGACTTCATTCAATCACTCTCGTCTACAGTCGGTTGATTTCGCCTTACCACTCAAACGATCCCAGTATCTTTGGCTAAACTATGATATGGACAGTTTGCTGATGTGGATTTAGCAAGGGATGTAGCTTTACCTTGCGTCTAGTACTACACTAACCACTGCAACCGATGCGATCTACTGCACGGATAGTTAGCTAACGTTAGCTAGTTTAGTAGCTAGTGAAGTGCTGAATACGAATTAAAATCGTTAACTTTAACTAGCTAGCCAACAACTAGGCTTGCCAGCTGCCTAGCTAGAAGTTACACGGTATGACGTTTCCATGACAACGCAGCGCTCTTTACTGGTTAGCTAGCCATCCACATCATAGCTTAGTGACTGCAGCCAGATAACCTTGCAGTACTGTACATTTATTGAATAGCAGGACCGCCCCATTGCCTTATTCGATGTCGTGCTTGAGACAATAACTAGGCAGTTAACGTTAGCTAAGGAACTAGTCTATAGTTGATCAATCAAGAGGGCCACTGCCACTGATCTTCTAGCTCACATTACTTACCTGCAGATTCACTGACATCCATCCCTGTTCCTCCTTGTCTCTCCTTGAAGGCTGAGTTTGGTTTCAATGAACACCATCAGAATGAGGCGATCAACTACATGCGCTTTGCATGCTCCAAGAGGGCCATCAGACTCAAGGCCATTGACTCCTGCTTTGAGGACCTCAAAGACAGCAGGTGTTGTGTCACAAACAATAACCTACATTTTATCACAGCTAGCCAACAATGTTGGTCGGAGGAATGCATGTCCTGTCTTTTTAGGACTGCTTTTTATGGTATTTGTGTATATGTTATTGGGAAAACAAGTTATTATATTCTAGGCTAGTGGACGAGACCTTCACGGTGGACGAGGTGCGGGACATGCTCGACGGGCTGAAGCTAGTGGTGCGAGGAGAGGTGGAGACTGAGCTCGTCAACACGGCCCACACCAACGTGCTGCTGCTCCGGCAGCGCTTCTCTCAGGCCCGAGAAGTTCTACCGTCGTCTGCAGACTGACATCTCGGAGCTGGAGGACAGGTGGGCTGTGGAGTGGCTGGGAAGAGGGCTGTGAGGATGGGTGGGATGGCTTGGAGGTGGATTGTGGGGATGACAGGTGGCTGTGAGGGCAGGCTGAGGCCTACTTTGAAATTTCCAACAGATGGAAGTACATGATCGCAGTAGGTAGGTAGTACTGAGAATTAGGCAGTGTGGGAAGGTTTATGGGAGTTCAAGGGTTAAGAGGGTGAAACTCAGGTGGGAAGCAACCTTTTAACCCCAACGTGTGTGTGTGTGTGTGTGTGTGTGTGTGTGTGTGTGTGTGTGTGTGTGTGTGTGTGTGTGTGTGTGTGTGTGTGTGTGTGTGTGTGTGTGTGTGTGTGTGTGTGTGTGTGTGTGTGTGTGTGTGTGTGTGTGTGTGTGTGTGTGTGTGTGTGTGTGTGTGTGTGTGTGTAGCCTGTCAGTAGAGTCACTTATTATGTACACGAGTTTGAGCAGTGAGCACCCCCATACTCAAAGCAGAAGCCGCTTCCTTCAGTGTTTTTCATGTACGCAGTATGTAAGGCACTGAGGCACTTTTCCATTTCTGTGGTTTCCTACTGTCACTGATATGTAGCCAGATGCAACCACAGCTTGTGTGACCTGTGTGGGTGGAGTAGTTCACATGATACGATACCCGAGGTATGGTTTGATGTCGCTTGCCTTGCCTGGCGTATATTGTCAGGAAGTTTGCTTTCTCCACATGCAGTGTAGTGAATGTTTTGAAAGTTAACATGTACATTTCTTTATTTTTGGCAGCTAATTTTGTCCAAATGAATGCTATGAAGAACATGTAAATGGACTAGGCTGAGTGGAGACGAAGCAAAATGTGTAGAAATAAACTGCCAATGAAAGGTCTGTTGCATCCAGGGTTACTAAGCATGGCTGCCAAGAATGTCTTCCAGGAGTGCTTCATAACCAGCCTGGACACAGAAGGATGTGGGAATGTTCTCTACCGTTAAAAACAGCTATATCTCATGGGGAGGGGTTGTCACATTTTTACTTTGCCCCTCGAGGGCATACTGACACGGTGCCAAAAAACGTATTAGCGCATTCCCTTTCATCACGCTGAATTTACCACAGGATCATTCATCATGGTGCCTCAGACCAGAGGTGCTAAAGATACAACAGGGAACAATGCAGCGTGGCCAAAGTCAGCCGGGTCAGCAGTGAAACGTTGGCAACTAGCTGGTCGCGCAATTCATCTCAATTGTTCCCTTTCCGAAATCTAAACTCTGATTTTTTTTTATTTTTAGGGCTTTTGGAGTAATTACGTAATGGATTGTCAGGCAACGGTTTTCCCGCACTCCGCTCCCTCTTTTCCCCACCAGTAAGATCAAATGGGAGGATGAGGCTGAGGACTTTTCCCTCACACTCGCTCCCCCACTCTCTTGTTGTTACTGGGGCCCAGGAACATGACACTGAAATGTTTAGCATGGCTTTGTGATGTGGGGTACAATTCAAGGCCCATGGGCTGTGTTAATGTGTCTTTTAGAGATGGAGTGGAAAGCCATTCCTTTTACAGTCCCAACTTTTTGATGTAAAAAGTTGGCAGTCCATCAGCACGGTAGAAAGCTGTGGTTACATAAATTGATAGAGAGATCATTTTTGTACTTTACAGACAAGACTCTGCTTTTCCTATAATGTGGCTGTGAAGCGTCAGCTAAATGGCATATATATAATATCAAATCAAATTGTATTAGTCACATGCGCCGAATACAACAGGTGTAGTAGACCTTACAGTGAACTGCTTACTTAACAGCCCCTAACCAACAATGCAGTTTAAAAAAAAAAAATACGGATAAGAAATAAAAGTAACAAGTGATTAAAGAGCAGCAGTAAAATAACAATAGCGAGACTTTATACAGGGGGGTTCCGGTACAGAGTCAATGTGCGGGGGCACCGGTTAGTTGAGGTAATATGTACATGTAGGTAGAGTTATTAAAGTGACTATGCGTAGATGATAACAACAGAGAGTAGCAGCGGTGTAAAGGGGAGGGGTGTGTGAGTGAGCTTCAACTCCATTTGACCTTTATTATTGACACCAGTCAAACAAAAACAAAAGGTTTTTAAAAAAACAAGTCCATGGCTTATGTAGAGTGTTTTTGTAGTACGCCTACATTCATGTGATAAGATAACCAAGCCCTTGAAAGTGTTCCGTAGGCCTCAATCCTGTGTGGCTGTTAGCAGGGCGTCAGAAGCAGGGAATACGCCCCTAGTAGCCACAGATCTACGTGCGTTCTGCAGCTTTTTCAAACCACATATGCAGTAAGCGTGTAGAGAGGTGCTTTGTTCACCACAAACATTTAGTGTTAAACTGTCTTCAGGAGGACAACAAGTGTGTTTTTCTTTTTCTTAAAGCTATGGAACTGTCAGTTGGCTGCTCCCCTATACTTGACGTATAACATATTGCAAAACATTTGACATCTCTTTCATAAAGACACACGCAGCTATTATAGGCCAACGAGTCAGTACACTGACACTCACTGTATGGTATCAAACAGTCTGACGTTACTCTGCGTTGTTTGTATCCCACACGGGGTTCCGTGTGGCTCAGTTGGTAGAGCATGGCGTTTGCAATGCCGGGGTCGTGGGTTCAATTCCCATTGGGGAGCGGTATAGAAAATGCATGTACTCACTACTGTAAGTCGCTTTGGATAAGATCATCTGCTTAATGATGACAAAAGGACACTATGAATGTGCTAATTGTCTAATTTACATGTTCTCTCCCCTTGTTTTGTTTGTTTTCATTCTCTACAGAGAGTTGTTGGAGCAAGTGGCTGAGTTTGAGAAGACTGAATTTAAAAACCAAAATAAGGTGACTGTTAACTAAAGCCTAACCACCTAGACTGTTATGCATCCATTTGCCCTTTAAAAAAAAAAAAAAAAACATTTATGACTTGTTTATTAATACTTGTTAAGCTGAATTATTGCACTTACGATTCAAATGCTTTGTATTTAATGTATCACAATTGGAAACGGCAGACCACACGATGTGACCGTAGAAAATCAACTTTTCTTAGTCACCAGCCCTCTGATAGGATCATCTCTTCTAGCTCTTCACACCCTCCCCGTGTAACACATTTCTAGCACTTCAGGCTTGTCGAGGTGTGGGTTTTCACTTGAGTCTGAACAACAATTCACCAACAACAACTCATACGTTCCACTTAGTTTATAAGTTAATGTTTGACCGCTTAAATCACCCATCGAAAATAAGCTTGAATGTATGACGTGTTTATTCACACTGGTTAAGCGGAGTTCTCGCCCTTACATTAAATACGCAGCACTTGAATCGTATCACAATTGGAAACTGCAGACCACACGATGTGACCATAGAAAAATAACAACGTGGTCATCAGCCCTCTGATAGGAGCATCTCTTCTATCATTTCACACCCACCCACCACCTGCAAAACATTTCTATGAAGTCCTCACTTCAGGCTTGTCGAGGTGTGGTTTTCACTTGAGGCCGAACAACAATTCACCAACAACAACTTGTGTGTTTCACTTTGTTTTTAACTCCATGTTATCAAGGTCGTTGATGGCTGGAATCATGAATTGATGCCATTCATTGATGTGGGAGCAGGTGCTCTACTTCACTTCATTGTATAGTACTACTGATATTGAGTACTGCATTGTTGGGAAAGAACTTGCAAGAAAGGCATTTCACTCTACTTATGCTTGGGAAAATGTCATTTGAAACTTGAAAACTTGCCTTGCTTTCTTACCCAGACTAACCAGGAAATTAGCAAGCCCAAGTTATCACCCCTGAATGAAGGTGAGGTATCTGAACTTCTCAACAAGGTAAAGAACTCGACTCTCCTGTGGTAATATAGAGTTATCAGAATTAACACCAGGTCATTGTATGAGACTCATGCGTAACTGTTACATTACATTGGTTGTTTTTCATCAGGAGATATCCAGGTTACAAGAGTAAAAGGATCAACTCAAGGGCAGGCTCCGAACAATGGAAACCCTGGTATTTAAATCCATGATTTGTGTTTCTGATTTAGGACATTCTTACTTAAATGCACTCTACTTCTTGTAACTTTTGACGTCATATTTTGTGCTCATGTTTCCACCTAACCTACACCTGACCTTTGCTAATTGAATGATCAATGTTGGAATCACTTTTAGGAAGTAGCTTGCAGTATACCGATTGTGTTTCAGGCCATGGGTGAGTTGGATGAGAAGACGAAGGCGGAGAGGGCTCTCAAAAACCTACAGAAGGTCCAGGGGGAACAGAAGGTACTCTAGCACTGTAAGGGTTAACAATATAAATATAACAAAATGGGCCAAAAGAACATAAGATGACTGTTGCAGTTGACTTTCCACTCAGTCATATTTCCTGTTTCCTTCCTGTTTTGATTTGTGCATTGTAGTATTTTTTTTCTCCCTTTTAAATAAGTTGACCCCATGCTGGCCTTGTGTTTAGGATGTGTTGAACCTTTAGTCGTTCTTTTTTTTCTGAACAATTACTATTATTTTGTTTGCTTTCATGGAAATCAACTGGTATGTATCAATCCGACACTATGCTTTGTGTGTTGAATACATGTCCATCTAAGTGTGCATCCCAAATGGTTCCCTATTCACATAGGGCTCTGGCCAAAAGTAGTGCACTGTATAGGGAGAAGGGTCCATTTGGGACGTAGCCTAAAAGTCCACCCACTGAAGTGCTTAGTTTCTTTCCCCAAGATGGCCACCCGTTCTCAGGAGATCACTAGCCTTGAGGACACTGGCAGCGCTGCAGGAGGACTACCAGAAGTCCCTGAGTGTCAACTCTGCCTCCCAGAGAGACCTGCAGGACAACCTGGTCTCTGCCAAACGCGACCTGCTCAGGGCACAAGAACAGCTGGCCCTAGCAGAGAAGGTACATCCCTCTACCCCATACTGGAACCTGGTGCCTTTCACAGAAATCATGCATTGATGGAAAACAATGCAAGGTTGGGTGAACTTGGGTGAAGTGTCTGAAGTAAGCATTTGGCTCAAGAGCTATGGACCCAATTATATCAGCTATATTTGCCTATAAGAGGTTATCATGCAACCCTTTTGTGTGTTTTTGTGTGCGTAGGAGCTGGATAGGAAGTTCCAGCAGACATCTGCCTACCGCAACATGAAGGAGATTCTCACCAAGAAGAACGAGCATATCAAGGACACCAGGAAACGCCTTTCAAAGTGAGTCAGTTGATTATCATAAGAAATTATCATGAATGATAGACAGACAGATTGACTAATTCATCTTCTGCTGAATGATGATTAATGTTTGCCATTCCTGTCTAACAACCTTTTTCGCTAACATTTCCAATATTTAATTTCCAGATACGAGTCCGATGAATGAAACCTTTGCCTCACACGACAAGACACAAAATAGGAGGTTAATGCGCATGACAAGAAGGTGGAAGTGGCCCAAATCCAGGGATTGCCACGGTGGAAAAGGTTTTGACCCATTCATCATTTATTCTACCCCACTGCAGGAGTAGGCGGTTTGGAATTAAAAGTGCACTTGAGAATATCACAGTTCACCTGTAGTTCAGAACCTTCTAGAAGAATCACATCAAATCCAGCCGATTTTGTAGTCATTAGGTTTAGGAGAGGATTGTGGGAGATTAAGGGTTGGGGGCTAATCGACAGAGCCTCCTATGGTCAGTCTCACTGGGAGAAGAACCTTGAATGTCTCTGTCCCTTTGCTTGTCTATTCTATCCCATATCTATCTGTCCCATGGAGTCCTATCTAGTAGCTGAAGTTTTGTATGTAGTAGTAGGTTTTCCTCACTGCACTATGCAAGGACTTTCAAGTCCTTGACTCACTGTCTAAAAAGGAGGCCTTCTGAATAAGGGAGATTATGCCTGAAGCTTTGCAGCCACCTATATCTGTCTGATGGTGATGTGTAATTTTTTCCATGACACCAACTCGTGAATTATTGTCTCTTCTCAAGACAGTACATTATTTGTCATCTATTTCTTTGCACATGTAGCTAGGGCATGATGCAACATCTATCTATATGTATTCAGATGGTGTAATTCAGAGCTCCATGAATAGAGTCACGGCTAATGGTACATATTATGCAGCACAGCATATGCAGCATAGCATAACATTAAAACATATCTTGAGGGAAGTTAGTGAGGGAAATGTTTACATAGTATAATTTGACATGTTTTAATTTTCTTACCATCTATCCTGTTTTAGCATATCAAATATTTATTGGAAAGATCAGAGGTTGGACCTTAGCGAATGCAAAAAAATATTTATGGAATATAAGCACTACACTGACTGTACAAAACATTAGGAACACCTACCTAATATTATGTGGTAACCCCTTTTGCCCACAGAACATACTCAGTTCGTCGGGGTATGGACTCTACAAGGTGTCGAAAGAATTCCACAGGGATGCTGGCCCATGTTGAGTCCAATGCGTCCCACAGTTGTGTTAAGTTGGCTGGATGTCCTTTGGGTGGTGGACCATTCTTGATACACACGAGAGACTGTTGAGCATGAAAAACGCATCAGCATTGCATTTCTTGACACACTCAAACCGGTGCACCTGGCACCTACTACCATACCCTGTTCAAAGTAACTTACATTTTTTGTCTTGCCCATCCCTCTGAGTGGCAAACACACACACAATCCATGTCTCAATTGTCTCAAAGCTAAAAAAAAATATTTTTTTAACCTGTCTCCTCCCCTTCATCTACTGTACAATAATGGATCATAGCTTTCACCTGGATTCTCCTGGTCATGCTATGCCATGTAAAGAGCAGGTGTTCCTAATGTTTTGTACATGTCTGTATCATGAAAGGGTTCTGACCATATTTTGACAGGTTATGTCAGCTGTCATGACATATGACATGGCTATGACCGTGTTATAACTTATGACGCTTGGTGTCAAAGTGTTACCGTATATTGTTCCAAATAATGTCTTAAAATGAACATAATCTAAAAGGATACTTTTGAGAAATCAATATTTTTAATGTTGAATAAATTAATGTGATTTTTTTTAACATTTCAAAATGTAGACCTACTCCATATGTTAAGAGCACATTATAAGGACTATAATGACATCAATATGTTGTCTGTGTCCTGTACGGTTCACAGGTCATAGGGTTTTACAGGAGGCATGTATAGGTCTAAAAAGGGCCTAATGTGGCCGCTTTAAACACGATTCTCTCAAAAAATAGTTTGTGATGCAAATGTAAAAAGCATGTCAAACACCCTTCCTCTCAATGGAATTTCTATGTGAGAATTTGCCAGAACGATCTGGGATACCCCCCCAAAAATTTGGGCTAAGCTGGCGTGAAATAGCCCTATAGCATGTACTGTGTCAGAGGTACAACCATCAAAGCAATTGGAATGTTAGAGCAACACATGCAATACAAACGCCTAACCCATCTTCATTCAGTAGCCCTTAGGTGACTAAAGACCTTGACATTCCACAATTTATATATATACACCACTGGGTGGGGCTGGCCTCCTGAGCTTTATATATAAATCCTGGATATTCATCCATAGCTCACTTTTGCAGCTCCAGCTGTACCATCCACCGAGCCTATCATTATCTGAAGACCATGCCAGTGACTCTCTCTATTGGGTCCTCCACACTGTCCGGGGAATGAGGTTATCGTGGGGGCTTCGGGCTTCTCTGGAGGCCTGGGTGGTGGAGGGATGGCCCTGGCTCTCCGCTATGGAATGGGGCTGGGGGCAGGAGCACAGCTGGGGTTAAGTGGAGGCATGGGGATGGGGGACGCAGGACTAGGTCTTGAGGGTGGAGGAGGCTACAGGGCTGGGATGGGTATGGGTGGTGATGGTGGCAGGGGCAGTGCTGCCTTCTCTATGGGTAAACTGGAGAGCCTCACCCTGGACACGGTCAAATTTGCGATGGAGCTGGACTGCATTTGGGCAACCGCCCATGAGATGAAGGCCGAGTAAGTCTCACTGCATGCCTTCTCATTGGGACAAGTACATGTATGCTCCCAAATGGCACCCTATTCCCTTTATAGTACACTACTGTTGATCAGGGCCCACAGTGACGCATCCAATGTGATTTATTTTTACATGCTAGCTATTGTCTGCTAAACAAATTGTGAAGAGGCGATTATGATTTCCTGTCATACCTGTCACCTTTTGTCATGCAGGTATGATTTTGAACAAGGCGTGAGGTATCAGCTGGAGTCAGATATTGCCACCATGAGGAGGGTACTGCAGAATTTCTGCCTATAAATATCAGATTTCATTCAATATAATTTCCTGTTCAGTTAGACAACAAATCGCTATGACTATAGCACTCCATCCTGTAGGACATTGACATGGCCTGCGATCTCCGCATTGAACTAGATGCCAAACACTCTAGCCTTAGAGATGAGCTGGACTTTATCACCAAGACTCAGGATGAGGTAATAGCCTAGAATAAAATCACAGAGCACAACACTATGAGTGCGTGCGATGCTTGTGTGTAGATGTGTGCATCTCTATATTCATCGTGAGATGGTGAGCAAGGCAAACCTCAGAGAGAACACTGAAGGTCCCTCTGTGAAAAGTAAAGCCATTATATTGTATTCTATTAAACTACATACAACTGTATGAGACTGCAACAGATTGTAGGAGTGCTGTCATGTGAACTGTAATGAGTGGTATTGGCTGACAGATGGAAGGTTTTACAGGAGCTGTTCAATATTCAGTCCAAACGGGGCACCTCTTCCACTGACACATCAGTATCTATGATTGAGGTGGACCCGGTCAAGTCCTTTGACATCGCTTCTGCGCTCAACAAGATACGAGTGGAGTATGAGAAATCAGTAGAGCAGCACAAAGAGAAGGAAGATGCCTACTACAAAAGGTACAGCTTACTCAAAATGCAAATCGACAGCATTAGGCCTACTAAATGTAAATGACATTTTATTCTTGTAATACCATTTAGATTTTCTAAACAGTCACTCTAATTGTTTCCTGTGAATGTACAATACACTCTCTGCCCAATAGGGGTCAGTAGAAATGGCTGGGTGTCTCAAGGTGAATGAGATAGGCCTACTTAGAAAATATTTGGACAATGAGGATGCTATGTTTTTGGGGAGCGACACAAAGTATAAATCCCTTAATCTATGTAATGAAATAACTAGCGCATGGTTTAAAGTCTGAAAAGCCGATCACTCCGAACAACTAGTTACTGAACAACTAGTTATACTGGTGTCTTTTCACTCAGAAAAGGCCTAGAAGCTACTCAAAGGGCATTACATTTTGTCCTGCAGGAAAAAGGGGGAGGAAGACTTTGGCTTGATCTGTTGATCTTCTTAGAGATGAAACTGTCACAGACACCACAAGCTTGTGTATAACACTAGAACCTACAGGGAATAGGGTGCCCTTTGGGACGGAAAATGGTGTGATGGTGTGGTGACCAGCCAACCGTTACTCTTCTCCTGTTTTGAGTGAAACTCACCAAGCTGCAGAGCAGTTTGCCGTGGGTTAACCCCAAGTTAGTGGTGTCTTTGGTGCAGACAAAAGATTCAGGGAACCCAACTTCCTAAAGCAGGGGAAGAAACAAACAACTGCCAGACATTTTGTTGTTGTTGATTGATGTTTTATTAAAATAACTGACATGCAGACAGATATAGACGTACATATTTGCATACTTACACACGACACTCGTTCCGCCTCTCTCATGCAAACATCTACATGCATCTTTCACTCTGAAAGTGACTCGCATCAAGAATCCTGCAGCTCATGTAAAGAATACACTGAATGATGTTATCAAAGTGTGTATGAGACAGTAGCTAATGGCCCCGTGCTGCACTCTGCCTGCAGTTGGATGAGGTCCAGGCTGCCAATGCCACCAGCTCTGAGGCCCTCACCACCTCCAAGGCAGAGATCTCTGCCTCCAGGAAAGAACTGCAGGCCCTCAGTCTGGAGCTGCAGAGTCTGGTCAATATGGTGAGTCGGGTCTAACACACTGTGTGTGTGTGTTTGTGATTACACCATTTCAATCTATTGTACCAATACCATCTCGTATGTTGTGAATATAACTTTTCACTGGCCTTAGAGAGATATCTATAGTCATAGTGAAACGAAACCATGTATGTACAGTACCAGTCAAAAGTTTGGACACATCTACTCATTAAAGGGTTTTTCTTTATTTTTTAAAACTATTTTCTACATTGTGGAATAATAGTGAAGACATCAAAACTATGAAATAACACATGGAATCCTGTAGTAACCAAGTGAGTGTTAAACAAATCAAAATATTTGCTTAGATTTTAGATTCTTCAAAGTAGCCACCCTTTGCCTTGATGACAGCTTTGTACACTCTTGGAATTCTCTCAACCAGCTTCACCTGAAAGGCTTTACCAACGGTCATGAATCCAACTCATCCCAAACCATCTCAACTGGGTTGAGGTCGGGTGACTGTGGAGGCCAGGTCATCTGATGCTGTGCTCCATCACGCTTCTTCTTGTTCAAATAGCACTTACCTAGCCTGGAGGTGTGTTGAGTCATTGTCCTGTTGAAAAACAAATGATAGTCCCACTAAGCGCAACCCAGATGGTATGGCGTATCGCTGCAGAATGCTGTGGTAGCCATGCTGGTTAAGTGTGCCTTGAATTCTAAATAAATCACTGACAATGTCACCAGCAAAGCACCCCCACACCATCACACCTCCTCCTCCATGCTTCACGATGGGAACCACACATGCGGAGATCATCCGTTCACATACTCTGCGTTTCACAACGACATGGCGGTTGGAACCAAAAATCTCAAATTTGGACTCATCAGATCAAAGAAATTTTCACCGGTCAAATGTCCATTGCTCATGTTCCTTGGCCCAAGCAAGTCTCTTCTTCTTATTAGTGTTCTTTAGTAGGGGTTTCAGCAGCATTTTGACCATGAATGCCTGATTCACGCAGTCTCTGAACAGTTGCTGTTGAGATATGTCTGTTACTTGAACTCTGTGAAGCATTTATTTGGGCTGCAATTTCTGAGGCTGGTAACTCTAATGAACTTCTGCAGCAGAGGTAACTCTGGGTCTTCCTTTCCTGTGGCGGTCCTCATGAGAGCCAGTTTCACCATAGTGCTTGATGGTTTTTGCAACTGCACTTGAATAAACTTTCAAAGTTCTTGAAATTTTCCAGATTGACTGACATGTCTTAAAGTGATGACGAACTGTCATTTCTCTTTGCTTATTTGAGTGGTTCTTGCCATAATATGGATTTGGTCTTTTAACACCCCTACCTTGTCACAACACAACTGATAGGTTCAAACGCATTAAGAAGGAAAGGAAATACGTATTAATTTAAATGCATTCCAGGTGACTACCTCATGAAGCTGGTTGAGGGAATGCAATGAGTGTGCAAAGCTGGCATCAAGGCAAAGGGTGGCTACTTTGTATAATCTTAAATATAAAATATATTTTGATTTGTTTAACACTTTTTTGGTTACTACATGATTCCATATGTGTTATTTCATAGTTTTGATGTCTTCATTATTATTCTACAATGTAGAAAGTACACCTGTAATGAGTAGGTGTGTCCAAACTTTTGACTGGTTCTGTAAGTCAGTGATGCTGTGACAGTGCTGTGATGCAGCTGATGAGTATCAGAGTTTGATATAAATCAGTGCTAACAGTCACACAGGAAGTGGTTGCTATGGTGTCTCGCATTGCCAAACTCCCCCACTGCTGAGCTTAGGCACAAACAGCAATACTGCTTTCCAGAAGACATCAGTGGTGTATCCATTCACTGCAGTTTTGTGCCTTCCAGTAGAAAGACAGGTGACTAAATGGGGTTTGCCAAGGCACCAACAGGATTGTTTTCTTTTTACCTCAAAATCAGTCTGCTGTTTTGTGTTTTTCTTTAGAAATTTTAAGTGAGATCCTGCTTATGGGAAATGGGTTACATTGACTGGCACTTTTATTTTGAAAGATACACTTTTGATAACAGGGTGACTGACGGTGGTTATGTTGTCCCAGTTAAACAATGCCCCATATGTTCTAACATGAGCTAGCTAGTAACATGTCCCTGGAGCTTAGCTTTGCCCAGTCCAGTGGGGGCGTGGCGGACTACCAGAACCAGATCAGGGGCCTGGAGGAGGCCATCGATGTGGCTAAGGTGGACCTGCACAAGCAAATCCTCAGCTAGCAGGAGCTCCTGGACGTCCAGCTGGTCCTGGACGCTGAGATCACCACCTACCGGACACTTCTGAACTGGGATGACTAGAGTGGTTAGAGTGCTGATCTATGATCAGTTTTGCCTTATGATTGCGGGCTCGGAGCTCTCATTCAATTCAATTGAATGAATACTTTATTTCGAATCGACACTGGTTAATAAGGATATGGATAGGACCTCATATTATCCACATCATCCACCAGTGTCAGTGAGGCAATAACCAGTTGGCTGTCCTTCTAGCTTCCCCGTCCAGTCCTATGGCTCCTCCCCTCTCTTACATGTCCATCTCACCCGGCCCCTCCTCCCACATCAGGAGCCCCTCCTCCAAATCTGGAGTTCTGGCAGAGCTCACTACAGTGATGAAGAAAGAGTTTAGTTAAAGATCAAATAGTCAGTTCTGAGCAAATCGGTAAATGTCTTGCATCATTCAATATCATTGAAAAATTAAATAGTTACCTGTTTTGGACCTCTCTTTCAGGGTATTTGCAGAGAGTATGTCTTTCACAAAGACTTCCTACATTTACACTGGTGAGAAAACAGTATGAAGACCACCAGGCGTCTATAGTCTCTTTCAGGGAAGGACTGGGACCAGAAATAATTTCCCCCCCTTGAGAGCTCTACAATCGGCCCATTTTCCCCCCTAGAGGCCCACATTACTGGCCAAATAACGATCATTCTGTAAAATAAAATAAAAATGTATGCAGACCCACTGGCTTAAAGATGGACCAGCCCATCTGGCATTTGCCCAAACTGCCATAATGCAGTCTGAGGATATGAGTAACTTAATGACTAGGTAAATCATAGATGTCACATATCCACACCATTGAAACCAGACAATAACTATTTAACCTTTCTTCTCTATGCATCACTGTGTTGTGTCATTCGTCTTAGGAAGAGTGACACTCTTTCTTGATAAATTCTATCTTAGATTTAAAAAAAAAAGCTAAATGTCATTAAAGACTGTTTTTACTGATTCATGTTCTCTAATTCCTGTTACAGTGACATATGAGGTCATTGAGAGTAAGACCAAAGAAGAAGTGGTCACGGGCAAGTTTCTATAACCTTATCATTTGACCAGACAGAGTCAATGTGTTAGCAGACCAATGATACTGGACCATGTGGTTTAGGAGGGTCATTCCAAGTGCCGTGAATCAGTCTCAAGCACTCAGATTATGTGTTGGAGTTGCCCTTATCCGTAGGGGACTTCACAGAGCATAACCACATAATGTAATGTACATAGCATAGGCCTATTACTTAATAAATCAGTCCTTCTAAGTCTTAGACAGAATTTCAGAGATGTTGTTGGAACTAACACTGCCTTCTCTCTACTCTGAGACCACTACTAATGCATCTGATGCAGAGCCTGAGTCCTCGGTCAGACCTCACTATCGCAGCGTGGTGACCCTATATGACCTTACATGACCTTTGCCCAATAAACTTTGCTTCATCATATCGGATTTCGTTGTGGTTATTATTGTATTGTAGTGAATCATAAGATGTATGTAAGAATGTCCACAGTGCAGACAACGTTTAGTTATGGATTTTCCTGTGTATTCTGTGGGATTTGAGTAATTTATGCAAGAAGCTCAAGATCATTTGGGGACTGGGTTTGCCATATTTCAGGATCAGTGTGTGTTTTCGAGCATTGCGTGTGTGCGACAGAGAGGTCTGTCTTTGTCCTGCACAGGTGTCAAAGCACCTACCATGCACATCAGAGCTACAGTAATGCTGCTTTGCCATGTGTGTCAATTGGTACTGATGTCACCACCAACACCTCTCCGTCTGTCACTTTCTTCAAGAGTGTGTTCTCATAGGCACCCTAATGTACCCTTAACCCGGCTAACAGGCCATGGTTGTTTCACTTCACCTCTTTGTGGTCCAAACCGAGAAACGCAACCTGAAAATGACAGAAGAAGAAACTGGTATCTACTCTCAACCTCTCTCATCTCTGGGTCTTCAGTCTTGGACGGAAACTGCTAAATCAGCTTGGGTAGCGAAACCTCTGAGGATGGCACAATGGCTTGCTCTGATCTCTGTTGTACTCCGTGCCTAAAGATGGTTCGAAACTCAGAAGGTTAGAGAAGACTCTTCCTTACACCTGCTCACAGGAAACACACAACCATGCAGGCTTCCCTCTCCCTTTATGTCTCTATCATAACATAGTCACTTTGGAAACTCATAAAGTTGATATCAAGACAATATTTAAAAAAAATATATATATATATATATATATATATATATAAAAGACAATATCAAGTTTTGTCAAACTTGCTGGAACCTGGAACTCAGGCTGATAAAAACACAAATATATATTAAAATGAATTTAATCAAAACTATCAATACCGATTGTTCATTTTCATTTATCCGTGTTGTAAACAAGTCCAGGAATGCAAGGTACTTTTGATTCAGTGATTCTTGGGGATAATAAATGTGGTTTACTTTGCTTACATTTCTTTAACTTCCCTTTGCCCTGCACAATGTCTGCTCATAGTAGTTGCACTTCCCTTTCTACAGCGTCTGCTTCTTCCCCACAATAGTAAAACATGAGTGTTTCTCAGATGTAGTTTCATATAGGGAACACCTGACCAGATCATTGTGAGTCCTGTGACACACTGTTCCTTTGTCTTGTCTTAGAAAACCCTCTACACCGTGCAAATGTGTGTTCACTGTGATAATGCTGTCACAACAGCCCACCATGAACCATACCGGTGTTATCTTACACCCACTACCAAGGTTCTCCATTTCACTTCTCCCAGGCACTAAGTGCTTAACTTAGAATACGGTGTTGTGTAAAATGTGGCGTGACATGAAGGTCTATGACGTGTTTTTGAAGGGATGAATGGGAGAATTGTAACAGCAGAAAGAGACAATAGACGTGAGACCCAATGTGTAGAGCAGATATGACTAATAACACCTGCATGCAATGCTATTCGTTTCTGTCTGAGTGGGTGTCTCGTAGAACAAATGCAAGTAATCACTAGCATGCCGACAGACATGAGTGCCAGGGAGGTTCCCTAAAACGCAGTATCTCAATTTAATGCTCACAGTGTAGCCAGTGGAGGCTGCTGAGGGGAGCACAGCTCATGGTAATGGCTGGAATGGAGTCAATGGAATGGTATCAACCACATCTTTGAATCCATTCCACTGACTCCATTCCAGCCATTATTATGAGCCGTCCTCCCCTCAGCAGCCTCCACAGCAGCCTCCATTGTAGTTAAGGCAAAACCATAAAAGCTGGTGACGATGAGACATGTAGCAATATTCGTCAAGGGCTTGAGGAAAGCATTGTTATCTAGTTGGCTCGTAGCACTCATCACAGACGGGGTACGTTCTTGTAACATTGTCTTAGTTATCAACTTTTTAGTGAGTTTAATGTGGGATGTTCTTTCATAGTACTGGAAAGTACTATGTAAACATTTGACGGTGATAAATTATGACATGTGTTCTAAAGTGTATGTATGCAGTAAACCAAAAAATGATCACATTAGGTTATTTGGGGACTAAACTATACATTTTTTTTTGTTCCTTCTTCTGACAGGCAAAATGGAGTCACCATCATTCACAATATTTCCAACTTCTGAAACAGTAAGTATTACCTCAATCTAATTGCTTCTATTTACAACTATAAAGCCATGCTATAAAATGAGTTAGAGAGCAACATCAAATCAGCAGAGAATAGATTCAATCCAATTGAGTAGCTCGCCAAACAATTCTGAAGGTACCTGCAATTTAGAAGTGTTCCACCTCAAACGGTCATTAACAAATCTCACACCTATCCGACACCAAAAGCTCCCAGTTCCGCTACTATCTAATCAACACAACCTTGACGTTATCCCACCCCATGGTTCGCCACTATTGGCTTAAAAAGCCAAACCTAACACAATATCTGCCAATTCATTTCCAGGAATATTGCTTGTCTATGTGGTGCACACGTTTGTCTACCACTCTGCGTGTAACCGTGTGATTAACGTCTTGTGGGTTGACCGAAATTGTTTCACCGTCACAATTAAAATGTTAACTGCAAAGTAGGCTTAGCTGGCAGAAGTGTATCAGGAGTAAGTATGTCATGTGTATCTATCATTTGCAAACTCTGCCATGAAATGAGCAGCAGCAGTACAGAACCATCACTAGACCGGCACATTCTTCACTGGCTTAGATGCACAATTAAAGGAGAATTCAACAACAACAACAACAACAACAAATCTAAATCTGTTAGTTTTCTTCCAGATCTAAAAAAATAAATAAAAAGAAGTATTCTGCTGTGATTTAACCATTGACATGGACTCAGAGCATCCGATTGTGTTGTTTCTATATGAACAATTGTAATTGAGAGTGAAAAACAAAACAAATCTAAACCAGAGAATAACATAATATATAAAACAGAGTTTGAGAGAAAAAAAAAAACCTCAGCTTTTATAGGGTCCCCTAGAGTTGTTTATTAACTATTACTTTACCAGGTATATTGGCAGAAAACAGTGCACTACTTTCTCTTCTACAGTAGGATGTGGGGAAGAGTTTTAGGGGAGAAGAGAAAAACGTGCCTATTTGTAAGCTAGAAAAAATTAGTAGCACGTGACCCGTTTCATTATTTATTTTTCTTTAAGTAGCTCTCATGTCAGAAAAGGCCGGAGACCCCTGATCTAGTGTTTGTCTTCTCAACTCCCATACAAAGACCACATAAAGTTTCACATCAACATTAATGTGGTCGGAGAGGAAAAACATTTTATTTTCAACTCACCACTTTTAGTAGCCTAAGTAGCCAAGAGTCAGATCAGAATTTGGATCAGACTGGAAGGGTTGTTTATGATGTTTGTAGCAATGTTTTTGTAGTCTGTGTTCGTGCAAGTGTACAACAAGAACTCTTGTAGCAAACATTTCTAACACACGCAAACATCAGTATCAAATATCTACGGTGCGCACAAAAGACCTGCCCCCCCCTCCTCACCCCATATTTATCTCCTTCCTAGATCTGTGTCGGAGGCGACAACAAGCGCAGTGTCGTTGACGTGCATCGTGAACCTGAGCCCCTCTCTGTAGCCCCCCTGGAGTGTTAAGCCACCCCACCTCACACAGAAGGAAGTGGTGCAGCGGTGTGGTTTCTCCTGTTGAGAGACAGTGAGACACAACACCTGCTTCTGAGAGCAACCACAGCAGCATTGGCTTTAGGCAGAACGTCACTACCACCAGGTCTTGATGTCACCGTGCTGTGCTCTGCTAAATGCACTATGTTATGAAACACTGTAGTGTAGGCAGACGGTTTAAGGGAACAGGCAGCTAGCTAGTCAACCATTGCAGACAGGAAGTCATGAAACAAAAATGCTCAAACTACATTTAAATCTGTTGGTCTTAAACCGTTATGAAAGACACCGTGACAAAATAAATGATTAAGGACACCTGTTGCACAAATTCAAAGTAAAAGTCTCAGAATGCTTGTTTGTATTACAGGGATCTGGAGATTACACAGAGGACTATGAGGAAGGCTATACTGAGACCCCAGGGGGAATGTGTGATAAGTCCTGGGTGAGGGAGTTCCGGGGTCTCTACGAACCCCCTCTGTTCTGGCTCATCTTCTCCCTGGGCGCCGTCGGCAACCTGATGGTGGTCTTCATCTTTACCACGGTACGCCACCGCCTCAAGACTATGACAGACGTGTACCTACTCAACCTGGCTGTGGCTGATCTCTTCTTCCTGGGTACACTGCCCTTCTGGGCTGCTGATGCCACCAGGGGCTGGGTGTTCGGCCTGGGCCTCTGTAAGATCCTCTCGGCCGTCTACAAAATCAACTTCTTCAGCAGCATGCTGTTGCTCACCTGTATCAGTGTGGACCGCTATGTGGCAATCGTCCAGGTCACCAAGGCTCACAACCTGAAGAACAAGAGGCTGTTTGTCAGCAAGCTGGTCTGTCTGGCTGTCTGGATCATCTCAGGCCTCCTGGCTCTGCCTGAGTTCATTTTCGCCCAGGTGAAGCCTGACCACAGGGGCAATTCCTTCTGTGTCCTGGTCTACCCGAACAACCTTTTCAACCGCACCAAGATCCTGGTGCTGGCTCTGCAGGTCTGTGTGGGCTTCTGCCTGCCTCTGCTGGTCATGGTTCTATGCTACTCGGTCATCATTCGCACCCTGCTGCAGGCCAAGAGCTTTGAGAAGCACAAGGCACTGAGAGTCATCTTCGCCGTGGTGGCTGTGTTTGTCCTCTCCCAGCTACCGTACAACGGGCTACTTGTGGTTGATGCCACGCAGGCCGCCAACACCACCATCAAGGACTGTGCCATATCGGGCCATTTCGATGTCGCCGGGCAGATTGCGAAGAGCCTTGCATACACCCATGCTTGCATTAATCCCTTCCTGTATGTGTTCATTGGCGTTCGCTTCCGGAAGGATCTACTGAGGCTGCTGAGGCAGTACACCTGTGGCCTGAACCAGAGAGGCCTCAATAAGATGCAGGCCGTTCCCAAACGCCCCTCCGTCATGTCCGACACCGAGACCACCCCTGCCCTCTCCTTGTAACCCCGCCTCCCTGAGACCACTCCCCCCCATCTTGGCGTTACCACACCTACCCACACATTAAACATCACCTCAGACCATACTGTTGGGTTGAATCCTAGCTAATGTTCTGTGTGCGTAATTCAAATTTCTCATTGACATCCATACATTTAAACGTGTAAAGGTGAATACCAGGGGTCTCAAAGTTAGGCTTCAGCCCCCTGGGATTGCCTCTGACTTTATCATTACTTCCATATGATATCATAGGCTGCTAAGGACCGCACATTTCCAGGGCGACAAACCCAGCTGCATCCTGATTACATTGGTATTTTGCCAGTATAGAAATTCATTGTTGTTTACATATACCCTGTGCAGACAGTCAACATACAATACATCCAAAGCATACAGCTCTCTAGGTCCTTGTATAAAAGTGTACATTACTGTATATAAATTGTGTCAATGAGTATTGTTACCTTGACTGTGTTACTGTTTTCTGTATTTGTAGAGTAGGTGCTGCTGCAAAATGATTGGCATTATAATTGTGAAAGCTATCCATTAAAACTGAAATAAAATGATTGGCATTATAATTGTGAAAGCTATCCATTAAAACTGAAATAAAGTGATTGGCATTATAATTGTGAAAGCTATCCATTAAAACTGAAATAAAATGATTGGCATTATAATTGTGAAAGCTATCCATTAAAACTGAAATAAAATTATTGGCATTATAATTGTGAAAGCTATCCATTAAAACTGAAATAAAGTGATTGGCATTATAATTGTGAAAGCTATCCATTAAAACTGAAATAAAATGATTGGCATTATAATTGTGAAAGCTATCCATTAAAACTGAAATAAAATTATTGGCATTATAATTGTGAAAGCTATCCATTAAAAATGAAATAAAATGATTGGCATTATAATTGTGAAAGCTATCCATTAAAACTGAAATAAAATGATTGTCCTCTGTTGTTTGTCAATGTGAGAACAGTCAAATCATTATCTTGAAAACCAACACCAGTTAGAATACCTCACTTAGTCCTTTCTTCAAAATGTGTCACAATAATGAGACTCACACACACACTCTTTTATGGAGGTCATACGATTGAAATAGGCAGCGCAAAGGCCACATGAATAAATGCTACCGTTTGAGACACGAGCGACGTTCACTTCTTATTTTTCACTTGGTGTGAGAATACGGCGCACTGTTTTCAATGGTGTAACGTACGTTCTGTGGTGGGGAAACAGACTAAGTGTGGCTTGTTGCGTCCACAACGCTTTCACTATGACTACAGCCTATGACTTGCTCTTAGTTGGCTGAGCAAGCACAATTGACAATCTGTTTCCCCATTGAAAAGCAGTTGTACCCCATGTTGGTATGGGTATGACTAGGCATTTTCAAAGTTAGTGGTGAAGTTTGCCCACCTCATTCATACTGGTATGAGAAATGTTTACTCATTCACCTCTGAAAACCGTTGAGTCAGCACCATTGGTTCAGACAGGGTGAAAGTAGCCTCGGCTCCAGGCTTCGCTCACATTGTGAGGTGAAAGTCTGTGGCAGAGGGTGAGAATGGCATGTCGTGAAGTACACTGAAAAACACCTCTCCGCTGCTTGTTGTCGACCTGAATTTAGCCTCAAAGCAGAGGAAGCTAAGTTTGAAATCTAATTGCAATTTTACACATTCCACTTGCTTTGGTTTTAGTCACCATTTGTAGCATCAAAACACTTGTCTTTGAAGATCACCAGCATACTGTAGATGACATAAATACATACACGTGGTGTGTCTCTCCACTCATTATTGAGCCCATATTCTCAAACCCAACAGGTTGAAAAGAGGCCTGAGATCGTCACAATCCGAACCAGTCATAGGCAGTATAGACACAGACACCCCGTCTGATCTGATACAGGCAGACACTTTTGGGAGTGTTTTTCTACAGTTGGCCATGCTACTGAAAACATGGGAACATCAAAGGTCAGTAATGGGGGGCAGTTGCTGGCAAAGCCCTCTTATCTCTTCACTCCTCAGTGCAATTGGAGACGGTGAGATGGTGAAGCATTGTGAGCTTTACTGTAGGCTGTCTGCCCGTTGCAATAATCTGTTTCATAACTCGCCCTCGGATGCACTCAAACCACCGCTATCAAAGCATAAGTCTGAAATCAGACTGATTAGCAAATAGACTGAGATTGACTGAAGCTGGGGTTGACAGAGACATGGCGTTCCATTAACAGACCAAGCTAAAACATGCATTTACATTTTAAAATGACAACTGAGCGTGGCAGGCAGTGCGTGTGTTTTTCATGTAAACGATGCGATAATTAAGTTGCGCTGCAAAGGTGGATTCTCGATTAGATAGAGACGTTTTTCACGAGAGCTAGGAAGGTCAACAAATTTGTGATGAGAAACCTTTCATCGTTTACTCACTTGACAAGCTGCTCTGCTTGAAGCTCACTATGCCTCAGACTGAGGGTAGGAAAAAAGCATGGTACGTTTTTGAGGTTAGTGAGGTCGGCCATGCACCCCTGTACCTGTTCAATTCAGGTGAGACCACAGACGCACACTTTCATGTCTCTTTTGTTTTGTCTGCTCATTGCACGACAGGAAGCCATCAGTCAACTGGCTTCCTGTATCCTTGTATAGTACTACTGCAATACTACAGACACTAGATCCCTGTACAAAAGCTACACTACAGACAGCTAGGCCTCCATAGGGAGACCAGACAAGTAACAGTTTTCTCTCAGCTTCTCCTCCACCTACTCCAAAGTGCCTTACTTCACTTTATTTAACTGCCATCCATGTGGATGTGGCCTTGAAATGGTAATGAGTTACCTTGAGTTGTTACTTTGTAAAAAGGTAATGTATAGCATTTCCCACACTCTCCTGACTGACTTTCCACCAATGACCAGTCACCCCACTTCCAATTTCCTGCAGGGGCGGGCCTTCCTTCACTGAAACACCTACTTCCAATCTAATTGACTGACCTACAAATAATATTGAGTAGTTATTTACGATGCAAGGATTTGTAGATCAGTCAATCTTGCACTGTGTACCCAGTGAACACAGACAGACAATGATGTCTTTTTTTGGTTCAGTCCTGGACCGGCCTTGATTGCAACTTCCACGGATGTTGATTTTTGGTCCTAGATGTCTTTGTTTGGTTCAGATTTGGTCTGTTTGGTTCAGATTTGGTCTGATTTGGTTTGTTTGGTTCAGATTTGGTTACCTTGAAGTGGCCCAAACGGATTTGGTCAGGACCGGCCTTTATTTGGTCCAAACATTGGCGCCTAAGATTGATTCTGAACCAATCATAGACATCTATGCCCAATCATAGAAGTTTCACACGCGTGGACAGCACAGTAGAGCACAGCAGATTACAATAAAGTACATTACAGTACAGTATATTACAATAAAGTAGAGCACAGAAGAGTACAATATAGTACAGTATATTACAATAAAGTAGAGCACAGAAGAGTACAGTACAGTAAAGTAAAGTAAAAACAAGTATAGGACAGTAGAGTACAGCACAGTATAATTTACTGTATTGTACCCTACTTTATTCTAATGTATTCTACTGAACTAAACTGTACTCTACTGAATAAAATTATGCTGTCTTGTACTGTACCGTACTATAATGTACTCTACTGTACTAAACTGTGCCGTACTGTTCAAACTTGTGAAACATAGACTTGACTTCTATGATTTGTTCAGATTTGGTCTGGTCCAGAACGGACCAAATGTGTAATTGTCTGGGAGCAGAACTCATTAGAATAACACCCAACATGCTTTGCAAATGTTTGTTTTTAGATTTAAATTTACATTTGGTGATTCAGCAGACAGACACTCTTATGCAGAGCGACTTGCAGTCTGTGCGTTCAACTAAACTAGATTAAAAACATTTTTTAAAAAGTTTTTTTGTCACATGTGCTGATTACAACAAGTGTAGTAGACCTTACAATGCAGAAAAAGAAGTGTCAAGTAAAAAATAGATTACATTTTGTAAAAATAATTTACAAAATTATAAAGAGCAGCAATAATAAACAGTGGTGAGGTTATATACAGGGGGGTACCGGTACAGAGTCAATGTGCGGGGGCACCGGCTAGTTGAGATAATTTAGATAATATGTAGATGTAGGTAGAGTTAAAGTGACTATGCATTGATAATACACAGAGAGTAGCAGCAGCGTAAAAGGGGGGACAATGTAAATAGTCTGGGTAGCCATTTGATTAGCTGTTCAGAAGTCTTATGGCTTGGGGGTAGAATGTGTTAAGAAGCCTTTTGGACCTAGACTTGGCTAGCAGTAGCTGAGAGAACAGTCTATGACTAGAGGGGCTGGAGTCTGACAATTTTTAGGGCCTTCCTCTGACACCGCCTGGTATAGAGGTCCTGGATGGCAGAAAGCTTGGCCCCTGTGATGTACTGGGCCGTACGCACTAACCTCTGTAGTGTCTTGCGGTCGGAGGCCAAGCAGTTGCCATACCAGGTGGTGATGCAACCATGCTCTCGATGGTGCAGCTGTAGAACCTTTTGAGGATCTGAGGGCCCATGCCAAATCTTTTCAGTCTGCTGAGGGGGAATAGGCGTTGTCGTGCCCTCTTCACGACTGTCTTGGTGTGTTTGGACCATTCTAGTTGATGAAGACACCAAGGAACCTGAAGCTCTCAACCTGCTCCACTGCAGCCCCGTCGATGAGAATGGGGGCGTGCTCAGTCCTCCTTTTCCTGTAGTCCACAATCATCTCCTTTGTCTTGGTCACGTTGAGGGAGAGGTTGTTGTTCTGGCACCTCACGGCCAGGTCTCATCGTTGTCGGTGATCAGGCCTACCACTGTTGTGGCGGATGTGTTGTTACCTACCCTTACCACCTGGGGGCGGCCCGTCAGAAAGTCCAGGATACAGTTGCAGAGGGAGGTGTTTAGTCCCAGGGTCCTTAGCTTAGTGATGAGCTTTGAGGGCACTATGGTGTTCAATGCTGAGCTGCAGTCAATGAATAGCATTCTCACATAGGTGTTCCTTTTGTCCAGGTGATAAAGGGCAGTGTGGAGTGCAATAGAGATTGCATCATCTGTGGATCTGTTGGGGCGGTATGCAAATTGGAGTGGGTCTAGGGTTTCTGGGATAATGGTGTTGATGTGAGCCATGACCAGCCTTTCAAAGCACTTCATGGCTACAGATGTGAGTGCTACGGGTCGGTGGTCATTTAGGCAGGTTACCTTCGTGCTCTTGGGCACAGGGACTATGGTGGCCTGCTTGAAACATGTCGGTACTACAGACTCAGTCAGGGACAGGTAGTCAGTGAAGACACTTGCCAGTTAGTCAGCGCATGCTCGGAGTACACGTCCTGGTAATCCATCTGGCCCTGCGGCTTTGTGAATGTTGACCTGCAACGGAGAGCGTGATCACACAGTCGTCCGGAACAGCTGATGCTCTCATGCATGTTTCAGTGTTACTTGCCTCGAGGCGAGCATAGAAGTAATTCATCACTCCAGAGAAAGCGTTTCCACTGTTCCAGAGTCCAATGGCTGAGAGCTTTACATCACTCCAGCCGACGCTTGGCATTGTGCATGGTGATCTTAGATTTGTGTGCGGCTGCTCGACCGTGGAAACCCATTTCAGAGGCAGTTTGGAACTCGGTAGTGAGTTTTGAAACCGAGGACAGAAGATTGTTACAAGCTACACACTTCAGAACTTGGCTGTCCCGTTCTCTGAGCTTGTGGGGTCTTAGCAGCTGAGCCGTGGTCGCTCCTACAGGTTTCTACTTCACAATAACAGCACTTACAGTTGACCGGGGAAGCTCTATCAGGGCAGAAATTTGACAAACTGACTTGTTGGAAAGGTGGCATCCTATGACGGTGCCAAGCTGAAAGTCACTGAGCTCTTCAGTAGGGCCATTCTACTGCCAATGTTTGTCTTTGGAGACGGGTGTGACCGAAATAGCCGAATCCACTAATTTAAATGGGTGTCCACATACTTTTGTACAGTGCATTCAGAAAGTTTGCAGACCCTTTCCCTTTTTCCACATGTTGTTACGTTGCAGCCTTATTCTAAAATTGTACACATAATGCCCAATAATGACAAAGCAAACACAGGTTTTTAGAAATATTTGCAAATGTATAAAAAATTAAAAACAGAAATACCATATTTACATAAGTATTCAGACCCTTTGCTATGAGACTCAAAATTACATTGATCATCCTTGAGTTGTTTCTTCAACTTGATTGTAGTCCACCTGTGGTAAATTCAATTGATTGGACATTTGGAAAGGCACACACCAGTCTATATAAAGGTCCCACAGTGAAAGTGTATGTCAGAGCAAAAACCAAGCCATGAGGTTGAAGGGATTGTCCGTAGAGCTCTGAGACAGGATTGGGTCAAAGCACAGATCTAGGGAAGACTACCAGCATTGAAGGGCGGGCGGGGGGGCTTGGTCAGGGAGGTGACCAAGAACTCAATGGTCACTCAGACAGAGCTCTAGAGTTCCTCTGTGGAGAACTTTCCAGAAGGACAACCATCTCTGCAGCACTTCACCAATCAGGCCTTTATGGTAGAGTGGCCAGACGGAAAGTACTCATTAAAAGGCACGTGACTGCCCGCTTTGAGTGCCAAAAGCCACCTAAAGGACTCTCAGATAAAACAAGATTCTCTGGTCTGGTGAAACCAAGATTGAATTATTTGACCTGAATGCCAAGCATCATGTCTGGAGGAAACCTGGCACCATCCCTACGGTGAAGCATGGTGGTGTCTGCATCATGCCATGGGGATTTTTTTCAGCAGCAAGGACTGGGAGACTAGTCAGGATCGAGAGAAAGATAAACGGGGCAAAGTACAGAGAGATCCTTGATGCAAACCTGCTCCAGAGTGCTCATGACCTCAGACTGGGACAAAGGTTCACCTTCCAACAGGACAATGACGCTAAGCACACAGCCAAGACAATGCAAGAGTGGCTTCAGGACAAGTCTCTGAATGTCCTTAAGTGGCCCAGCCAGAGCCCGGACTTGAACCCGATTAAACATCTCTGGAGAGACCTGAAAATAGCTGTGCAGCGACGCTCCCCTTCCAACATGACAGAGCTTGAGAGGATGTGAGAATACAGAGAAGAATGGGAGAAACCCCCCAAATACAGGTGTGCCAAGCTTGAGAAGACTCTAGGCTGTAATCTCTGCCAAAGGTGCGTCAACAAAGTACTGAGTAAAGGGTCTGAATACTTATGTAAATGTGATATTTTTGGTTTTTTTTGTGTTTTGTTTTATCATTATGGGATATTGTGCGTAGACGAAGGGAAAAAACTATTTAATCCATTTTGGAACAAGGCTGTAACGTAACACAATGTGGAAAAAGTCAAGGAATCTGAATACTTTCCGAATGCACTGTATAGTGTACTTTTGTATATATAGTGTACTTGAAAGTCCATTCTAAAGTGTAGAGTTATTTGTACTTGTGTTTTTTCCCACCAGAAACTATCCTCATTGTATCATCCCGTTTCATCCTGAATCGTCAATTGAGAAAGACCTTGTTCATAATATTCTCCATTGCAAAGCTTTCACTACCACACTTGCAAACCTTTCAGTATTTTCCAATTAATAATTCAAGTTCACAAGTAATCTGCTTCACAAATGCTCCACTTCTACTTTATTGTTCACTTGAATTCTTCACCTCAGAACTTTGAGAAGAACATCGGGGGGCATGAGGGCCCCTATTCATGACAAACACTCGGGGAACTTGTCATTCTGTGTGAAAAGAAAATTACTATATCTGCCACAAGATGGCGAACTAGCTTTTCGCCAAGTGTCACTCTGACGTTAGTCTGTGGTGTTAATGTTATTGGTAAATTAACGCCATCTAGTGGCAATGTAGAGGACAGCCTGATTTCTCTTTCGTCAAGTCGTCTTGAGAAATGAAGGCTTATTTTGCATTGACTGATAGACTGTCTTGCAATAAGACAGTCAGTGAATAACAAACTTTGCCAAAAGACAGGGTGATTGATCTGACATTGTATTCACTCTGTATAATGATATGGCAATTAACACAGGGGAGAAGAAAAACAGTTAAAACTGAGCTATAAGGATTGTGGTGGGAGGTGGCTCACAACTGGAACAACACCTGTGTCCTAAGACCACCATTCCATCTTTCTTCTCCCAGGGATTTAGGTGTGTGTGTGTGTCTGTGATAGATTGTACAAGAGCAAGTGTGTGTGTGTGTGTGTGTGTGTGTGTGTGTGTGTGTGTGTGTGTGTGTGTGTGTGTGTGTGTGTGTGTGTGTGTGTGTGTGTGTGTGTGTGTGTGTGTGTGTGTGTGTGTGTGTGTGTGTGTGTGTGTATATGAGAAACAGCGAAAGGCCTCTGAGTTATGGGCCTAGTAGAATGGGAGAGTCCAGGTTGGGATGTGTTGACCCGTTGGCCTGGCTGCATTCTGGCACCAGAGAGGATTTGGTACTGTGAGACTGAGGGACCATGGCTCATGTATCAACAATGACAATGGCCTGCGACACACACGGGATCCTATTCTAAGATCTCAAAATACGTTGTGACAAATGCACTGTGTTGCAAAAGTTTGGGGACTGACTTAAAGGTTAATACAATTCAAAAACGTTCTCTGTGAGTTCAAGCTATCCAGAAGGCAATACAAGTATTTTGTTTTTAAAGGCAAATAAAAGATAGGACCATTTATTCTAAGCTAACATGATCTCCATAACACATAACACTCTCTTAAAAAAACGAAAAGTTTTATAGCAATTTATCCACACCCCAAACAGGGACTCTGTTATCCTTCTCCATCACTCCCTCAGTTATTATTTCACTTCAGACTCCCAGGCCGACAGAAAGAGAGACGTTTCCATTTCATGTCCGTCCTTTCCAGGGCTGTGTGTTACCTGTATGGTGATAAGTGTGTGACTGACTGGGAGTGTCATTTGTCACTGTCCAACTCTGAGTGACAGTCACAGATTGACGATGGTGATGATGGGAAGAGCCCTTGTGTTGTTCTGGCGCCACACACTCTAAACACCCAGCCACAATACACAGTTGTAGGGCTATGGGGAAAATACACAAGCATGCACACACACACACACATATTCCTCCATTTCAGAACTTGGCAGTGTATGACTTTTTTTGTGTGCAAATCCAGCGCCAATCCAACATATTGCACACAGGCAAAGCCAGAGCAATATCAAATAGATAATTCCTTTGATTTTATTCAAAAGTGGTTTCATGTTAAAACGTAAGTGATTTCCAGTTGTAAAACTGGTTCATCTGGTTTTTTGCTTTGGGTCCTTAATGTATGATTCTCATGTTGTGAAAAAATAGCATGTACAAAACACAGAACAATCTTTAAAAAGGAACAAATGACAAAATAACCTCAACGATGGATGAAAGTTAGAAGATCACACATCAAAACCATCCGTTCCGTGGAAATACTTAGGAAAACACAGCAAATTCTCCAGTGTTAAATCAACACTGACCGTGTTAAATTTAACACTGGGCTACTGTTTATAAGGGACCACACTTCTGATTGTTAAAATAACACTGTACTTAGTGCTGACTCAGTTACACTTAATCAGGGTTAGGGAATGAACACTTTCAGTTTTATGCAATAAAACCTTATTGTATTTTTAACACTAAGACGTGTATATATACAGTGCATTCAATAAGTATTCAGACCCCTTGACTTTTCCCACATTTTGTAACGTTACAACCTTATTCTAAAATGTATTAAATTGTTTTTTTTTCCACACTCATCAATATACACACAATACCCCATAATGACAAAGCATAAACTGTTTTTTAGAAATTGTTGCAATTTTTTTTTATTTTTTTAAATCCAACCGAAATATCGCATTTACATAAGTATTCAGACCCTTACCTCAGTACTTTGTGAAGAACCTTTGGCAGCGATTACAGCCACGGGTCTTCTTGGGTATGATGCTACAAGCTTGGAACACCTGTATTTGGGGAGTTTCTCCTATTTTTCTCTCCAGATGCTCTCAAGCTCTGTCAGGTTGGATGGGGAGCATTGCTGCACAACTATTTTTAGGTCTCTCCAGAGATGTTTGATCGGACTCAAGTTTAGGCTCTGGCTGGGCCACTTAAGATTTGTCCCCAAAGCCACTTCTGCGTTGTCGTGGCTGTGTGCTTAGGGTTGTTGTCCTGTTGGAAGGTGAACCTTCACCCCGTTCCGAAGTCCTGAGTGCTCTGGAGCAGTCCCTGCCGCTGAGAAACATGATGCTGCCACCACCATGCTTCACCGTAGGGATGGTGCCAGGTGTCCTCCAGACGTGTTGCTTGGCATTCAGGCCAAATCTTGGTTTCATCAGACCTTTAGGTGCCTTTTGGCAAACTCCAAGCAGCCAGTCATGTTCCTTTTACTGAGTGGATTCTGACTGGCTACTCTACCATAAAGGCCTGATTGGTGGAGTGCTGCAGAGATGGTTGTCCTTCTGGAAGGTTCTCCCATCTCCACAGAGGCACTCTATAGCTCTGTCAGAGTGACCATCAGATTCTTGGTAACCTCCCTGACCAAGGCCCTTCTCCCCCGATTGCTCAGTTTGGCCAGGCAGCCAGCTCTAGGAAGAGTCTTGGTGGTTCCAAACTTCTTCCATTTAAGAATGATGAGGCCACTGTGTTTTCGGTACGCTTCCCCAGATCTGTGCCTCCCTGTCTCGGAGCTCTACAGACAAATCCTTTCACCTGGTTTTTGCTTTTCAGAGTTAAGGACATTTAAAATAATATTTACAAGCCTTTATTTCTCCTTGCTCTTAGGTAAGCATTTTCTAAAGGCTCCAGAAATGTCTGCAGACATGCCCAAATATTCATTAATATAACCATAGACCACTTAAACGTGTACAACACTTCCATTCACGGGTGGCCAAAAATAATTGAAAGCCATTCACTAAGCCACGCCTCCACTATCATTTCCCAGTGTGCCTTGCCATTTTGAGTGAATTGTTGAATTACCAGGGATACTTTTGAGGAGATAGGAAACTCCATTGGAAGCATATTAGCGCCCATTGTGTACGTTGCACATGTGTCGTCAATGGGCCGCGTGGTGCATTCTGGGCAATTCTGGGACAATGAGAGCTCTCCTTCAAGGAATGAATGGGAGCCAATTGGGCGCCAGCTCAAAAACCCAACATTAGCATGAATTTTGTGAACAAGAAGTTCAACATTGCAAATAATTTCCCAGATGTGAGATAATTCACTTATTCTCTGTAATATTGTATAGCTTTGGAATTGTGTCATTAATTACTTTCGAGGAAAATAGGCAGGTTTATCGACTCATACCCTGACTTTTTCGAAGGTTGCGCGACGATTAGCTTAGCAACTGCGTGACACAGCATAACAACCTGAACACAATTGGTCGACAGTCTGTTGGGTGGGGTGTTTTAAGTTCCTCCATTTATTGCCCAATGGGATACCTATCACCTTTTTTTCTGTAATATCTCTGGAGGTACAACCCATGACTGTATTTGTTAGTGACAGAGACATGGTTCTTGAATTTCAATAAGGGAGTTCGCTCTGGTGTCACTGATCGCTCTGGCATCGCTCTGGCATCGCTGAAGGCTAACTTCTTAAACCTGGGGTCAAGTGCAGCGGTTTCTGATAGCACGTGATTATATTCCATTCTGTGGATCCTTCTGTCCATTGATGAACATAGGGTGTCCATCAACTCTGTCACATGTCCTGTGGTTACATTTGCTTCTCTCTGGCAGCTGGTTGTGATTCCCTGCAGACCATTACACAGGAGTATAATTTTTGAGGCTGTCACATAGCTGAAAAGAGAGAACAGTAACTTATAAGTTCAGGTTCATGTTTTGTCTACTGATACTACATTCTTATCTACTGCTCATATACATATATAATACTGGATTAAATAATGATGTAGTGCCTCCCGGGTGGCGCAGTGGTCTAGGGCACTGCATCGCAGTGCTAGCTGTGCCGCCACAGAGATTCGACCGGGAGGTCCGTGGGGCGATGCACAATTGGCCTAGCGTCGTTCTGGTTAGGGCGGGTTTGGCCGGTAGGGATATCCTTGTCTCATCGCACACTAGCGACTCCTGTGGCGGGCCAGGCGCAGTGCACGCTAACCAGGTCGCCAGGTGCACGGTGTTTCCTCCGACACATTGGTGCAGCCGGCTTCCGGGTTGGATGCGCACTGTGTTAAGAAGCAGTGCGGCTTGGTTGGGTTGTGTTTCGGAGGACGCATGGCTTTCAACCTCCGTCTCTCCCGAGCCCGTACGGGAGTTGTAGTGATGAGACAAGATAGTAACTACTAACAATTGGATACCACGAAACTGGGAAGAAAAGGGGGTAAAACTTTTTTTTTTATAAATAAAAATAAATAAATAATAATGATGTAGTAATAACTGAGTACTGTACCTCTTTCCACTGATCTCCACAGTGACCTGCTCAAAGGGTTCCAGGACTCTACACACCTCCTCCACCACCTCCCATTCCTCTTGGGTCAGAGCATCAACAGGTGCATTGACAATAACCAGGGTAGAGATGATGGAGTCCTTTGACACAAGATACCGCTTCAACATATAAAATGTTGAATTCCACCTTGTAGTGCAGTCTTGTTTAGGCCTCAGCTCAGGCATCGCCATCTGGCGTTGTGTAGACTTTAGTTTTTCAGC
Organism: Oncorhynchus keta; assembly: GCF_023373465.1. Classification (NCBI taxonomy): domain Eukaryota; kingdom Metazoa; phylum Chordata; class Actinopteri; order Salmoniformes; family Salmonidae; genus Oncorhynchus; species Oncorhynchus keta. Next base: position 29,517,250 of record NC_068424.1, on the reverse strand, counting down.
ATCTACTGTGCTCCTGTGGAAGTATTCCACAGCTGCTTTCACTTTGTCCACAGTGGGCTTCATCAACTTCAGAGGATCTCTTACAATCAGCTTGACTGTGTGAGCAAGACATGAATGATGGGTCCATTTAAAAATGTTCATGCTTTGGTTACGTTAGCTGCATTGCCGCTAACACAACAGACCACTTTTCCAACTACTTGCCATTCTTTGGCCACTCTCAACAGTTCTTCTGCCGAGTTCTCTGAGGTGTGTCTGTTGCTGAACTCAAAGCAGTCCAGAAGACAGCTTTTTAATGTGATTTTGAAAGGGTTTTCCTGCTTGGAATTGTGTACATTGAATTTAGACTTTTGCTATAATTTCCAAAACCTCTGTCCTCCAAAATCGAAAATGGTTGGAAATCGGTGGCAATCATTTTAGCCAATGCAATATCAATTTGGCCTTGTTTTGTTACAGATATAGATTTTCACATAAACTGGTCCATAGAAGACTGCGTTGCTGTGGGTCGCAGAGTAGGCCTACTTGACTGAGTGGATACATCTCCAAGTGTGAAGGTGCTGGCTCCACCACTATCACTAGCAGGCCTGCTAGTTTCTCGAAACTCCGCTACAGCTAGCTTCACAGTTGGGTGCACAGTTCGCATATGCCGGTGTCGGTTGTGCGTAGATCCGGCTTGATCTGAGATTTTGTTTTGGAAAATTCTACACTGTGCTCTAACATTGTCTACATTATTAAAATGCATCCAAATGCTACTGTGCTTCCGACTCATTTTTCAGCTGTAGTTTCACAGCTGTCCTTCCTCTCTCTCTTTGGTTCATTAGTTGACACTGCGTGTCTGATTGACAGGAACAACAGGTGAGGCTGTTAGTCTGAGCAGACAGTCAGAACAAATGTGTGTGCGCTTGAGCATTTAGGCCTATGTTATTATATATATTTTTTTGTTCTTTGATTTAGTTAATTCTATTCATTTGAATATTTTGATTATTCGTATCTTAATTTAAAAAATATTTGATAAATAGATTTGGCTCTTCTGATAAGCGAGCCGGCTCCCAACGGTCACCTACAAGAGCCGGCTCTTGGGTCGTTCGCGAACGAGTTGGCTCTATCACTAAATGTTATCATTAAAATGAAACTTTATGCCAATAATTTACATATACATACGTTTTACCCTAACACAGTGGTGTTGGGAACCTGCTGGTTTACAGGCCACATCAGGCCTGCAAATCACAAAATGCTGGTTTACGAAGTAATGTGTAATTCCTATTGCAATCTAGACAGAGTTAGGACATCCAATAGTTGGAATTTTTCTTCACCCTCAATCTGCATTCAGAATGACTGTCAGGGTTAGGACCATTGACAAATGAGACTACCTAAACCATTTAAACTGGAACAACCATTTCAGTAACGGGTGCAATAAATCTAACTAAATGGATTTTGGAATCTTCCAGGTTAATTCTGAAATCGATAACACAAGAAAGACATTGCGACAACCTTTACCCTCCCCACTGCCCCACCTCACATAGTCAATTCTGTATCAGATACAGAGGTACCATACTCTGGAATTTTTATCTTCACATTGCCAAAACATCATCCTCCCTCAATCATTTCAAGCGAAGACTGGGGGTCAGCCTGATGAACCAAACTACCCATTATTCTCCTCCATGTAGCCTGACTCTCACACTCGCACACACACATAATCAAACATGTTTTTTCTTGTATACTGAGTATATCATGTACAATTATAATTAATATTAACTGATTGAACAACCTTTTTTTTTGTACTGATATTTGTGGTGTGGTTTTCATAACATGCCTTTTGGGCGTCCAACCTCACCTGCACACCGTTTTGACCAGTTTATCAATCAATCAATCAAATGTATTTATAAAGCCCTTTTTTTTTTACATCAGCCGATGTCACAAAGTGCTGTACAGAAACCCAGCCTAATACCCCAAACAGCAAGCAATGTAGATGTAGAGCACTCCCCAGAATGGCCAGAACCTAGGAAGCAACCTAGAGAGGAACTAGGCTTTGAGGGATGGCCAGTCCTCTGATGGCTGTGCCGGGTGGCACAGTACATGGCCAAGATGTTCAAGCGTTCATAGATGACCAGCAGGGTCAGATAATAATAATCACAGTGGTTGTAGAGGGTGCAACAGGTCAGCACCTCGGGAGAAAATGTCAGGTGGCTTTTCATAGCCGATCACTCATAGTTAGAGACAGCAGGTGCGGTAGAGAGAGAGAGAGAGAGAGTCCAAAACAGCAGGTCTGTGACAAGGTAGCACGTCCGGTGAGCAGGTCAGGGTTCCATAGCCGCAGGCAGAGCAGTTGAAACTGGAGCAGCAAACTGGAGCAGAAGCAAGACCAGGTGGACTGGGGACAGCAAGGAGTCATCATGCCTGGTAGCCCTGAGGCATGGTCCTAGGGCTTAGGTTCTCTAAGAGAAATAAAGAGAGAAGGAGAAAGAGAAAGAGAGAAAAAGAGAGAGAGATTTAGAGGGAGCATACTTAAATTCACATAGGACACCGAATAAGACAGGAGAAATACTCCAGATATAACAAACTGACCCTAGCCCCCCGACACATAAACTATTGCAGCATAAATACTGGAGGCTGAGACAGGAGGGGTCAGGAGACACTGTGGCCCCGTCTGACGATACCCCCGAACAGGATACCCCCGGACAGGGCCAAACAGGCAGGATGTAACCTGTTTGGCCCTGTACTGTTTTGTCTTTCACTTTCTTTCTTTGTTGCGAATAAAGAGAACCTGAAACCGAAAGATTTGTTTCGAAAAAATGCATGTTGTCTTTTTGTAGCATAAGATTAAGTTTCAAGTTTCAAGTTTTAAAACTAGAAATATTTCACAGAAAAATGAACACTAGGTAACACAGGCCAATTTGCTGTGTACAAATATCCTCCAACAACCAATTATCAATGCTCCTCCTCCTCCTCCTTGAGCTGGGGGAGCACTCCCAGGGGTTGTACATTCCCCTGACAGGTTTGGCATGTCAGATGGTTCCTCTTTGTGGATTGTCTGTCGAACAATCGTTTCCCTGCATTTCAGATTCATTTCAAATGGAAGGCCTTTTTGATGTAATTTCTGGTTCCAAGAATCCGTCGTTTATGCATGTTCTCTACTTTTAACTGATTCACTAGACTCAGTCTCTCGTGTCGTATATGGACTGTTGTGAATGTGCATATGCAAGTGTGAATCAGAGATGAGCTTAGACATCAATGTAAAGGCAATAATATGAAAGGCCTACTGTATACAGTGCTCAATATACAGTTAAGGTTCTGTACAATACTCTTTCATTCAATCATTTTGTCGAGAGCTCTCCACGGTCACTCCCACATTGGACACAGAGCCCTTCAAAGTCAAACTAACATCACGTTCCATGCAGTATTCACAGGCTATCCGGCAACATTGAGGAGATACAACTATTCCCCTAGATGTCCCTAGTATGTCTTCTCCTTTCTAATTCCAGCCCTCCCCTATGCACTTCTTCTTCCAAAACGCGAGGCGGTGAACCACGAGACAGACGAACAGTGTAACCGAGAGGTTTTCTAAAGGAGAGCGGGGGAATCTCTGTGGTCTCTACAGCTGTACCGGAGGAGAAAAAACAAATAGAGCTCTATCACTACCTGTAGGATTTCAATGGGAGCGGAAAGCTTTGATGTGGACCAGAAAGAGAGAGTAGTTTGAAATATTGATGTCTCTCTTTTTTTAACTGTATCCTGTGGGATCTCTGTCTGCTTTCAGGATGTGTGGAGTGTGTGTAGTGGTCTGGTCCACATTGCTGCTGCTGTTACTGGAGGAGAATGGACTGGGCTATCAGTTGAAGGAGTCTTATTGGTCCTAATGGTCCTTAATGTGATGGATGGCCCCCTTGACGAGGTGGAAAGGTTGGTCGGCCATCTTGTTTTGGAATCAAAAGGAGAGAGTTTTTTTTTTATAGCTAATCTTCACCAATGAGTATTAGCCAGTACATTTACAGTTTGTTTGTGGGTCTGATAACAAAAGGTTTACAGCCCTTCAAATGGCTAGGATACATACTGCGTCGTCTATTTCCTGTCAACATTCAGCCAGAAGGGTGCGTACATATCCTTATCTAGTGTGTAGAGGAAGAACTGTTCACTTGAACTTTGACTTTGCCAACTTTGTCATCATGTCAGAGTTGAAGTATGCACTCTCGAAAGAATACCTTTCTGATCCAATAGTCCAATTTTTAGTTACTTAGCCTAATATCAGGGAGCGTGTAACGCAATTTCCAATGGTGGCTCCAAAAGTTTGGTTTGAGTTTGTCGGAAAGTGACCCACATTCTTTCAGCAACAGCGAGGATGTCCATGCATGGAGAACAATTCTGAATATTGTTAACCGCCTTGAGAGCTTTTGTCTGAAAATTAAGAGAGGGCATCACACACTCCAATCAGGCCCAAAGAAAAAAGCGAGGGTGAAAAAACTAGGGGGATTAAATGCTAAACTCTCACACGTTCGCCGTTCGTACACATAATGACTTCTGCTGAGGAGAGATGAGATTATTTCAGCATAAAGGAGAGGAGAGAGGAAAGGAGGGAGAGAGGGAGAGAGAGGGCGAGAAGGGAAGGAGAACTACTTCAGAGGAGCCAGGAGGAGGAGATAGGGCTGGGAAAGGTCTTGCGTTTAAGTGGAATTAACATGCTTTTCCATTGGAGTCCATTAGATAATCATATTAATGCCACACAAGGCTCCAAACCCCCTCACTTTCATTATTCCCTTTTAATCCACCCTGATAAGGGGGTGCAGGCGTCGTCGTTTCATTATGTCGTCATTTGGAAGCTGCATGAGATCCCCTCGGGACGTTATCACAGGGAAATTGCTTAAATAGCCGAAGTGGATATAGTTTTGCGTTTATTATTTTTGACAGATTCTAAATAACTCTGCAAATATCCCTCTCTCCGACTATAGGGGGGACTGAGCGCCTGTTATCAGTCATGCATGCTAATGGAACACTCATAGACACCCGATATACCTCCAGCAGGCACAGAGAGAGTCAGCAGAGCAGCGAGAGAGAGAAGGAAGGAGGAGAGATAGAATGAGAGAGGAGAGAGGCTTTATCTCAGTGGTGTGTTCCCTGTTTGTTCTTTGGTTTGGCGAGATGGCTGTGAGCCTCATTGTGTGTGTGTGTCTGTGTGCGGAGGAGCACTTGAACCCTGTGTATACAGCTTCAGGATGGACGAGGCCTAATGCTCTCTTCAGGAGTAGATTAGTGGTCGGTAAAGTGGTCCTTTGTGGTGTGTTTATTTACCCCTCAGTAGCGCTTTCCCCTGACACACTGGGAAGCAGGGGCCGCTGGGCCAGGTAGCCCAATTCTGTTTTCTGCCTTGTCATGCCTGGCCATGAAGTATAATGGAGTAGCGTTATTTAATAGAGTAGCACCACTTCCTCCTGATTCGGCTCACAACGAGGCTCGAACCCCAAGACCTCTGCCTTGCTGGCACACGTGACCACCCCCCTCGAAACACCTGTCGGCGCCACCAAAATGTTTGGTGGCACAAGTGATGACACTTCAGGCTGATGAGTAAGGTTCACACAACCCCATGTGCTACACAAACAAGTAGGGCTCAAATAAAGGCCGCCTCTATCCATTGACTTTACAAAGCTGTTATTAAGAAAGTATTACAAATGTGTTGTCTTATACATTAAATGGAAGCTTTGAAACATACACAATATTGGTCCAAAAGGAATAAAAACTGCTTCTTGACCTGCAACCGTTGGTGTTAACTCGAGAAGAGACGGCATGCGGCTCTCAACTGCACAACTCACTGAACAAGCCTGCCATTCTCTGGGGTTGCATCCCAAATGGCACCCTATTCCCTGCATAGTCCACTACTTTCGACCCGGGCCAAGTAGGTGCACTATGTAGGGAATAGGGTGCCATTTGGGACACATCGCTGGTATGTCCAATGCTATGCTAAAGGTCACATCTGGATGGATATCATATGCTTTCTGCTGACATATCCATTTCACTGTGACATCTGTCCAATGGGATAGAATTAGAGAGAAAAATTCAACACACTCCATATTGCCAAGTACTCCATTTATGTTACTTGTGTACTGTAGACATTACAGGCCATTGCATTATATTTCATTGAGATCATGAAATTACCTTTTGTAAAGAGACTATTCCAGTATTACAATACATATTTGTTGTCATGTCTCAAACAGTGTGTAGCTGAAGACAAACAAATGCATACAATTCATAACCGATTGTTTAGTATAACACTATTACAGTACAATAATGTCTCAGAAATGAATACAATATGTGTAGCCTTTGTTTGTTTGTCATGTGAGACTGTATACTGTATTATTGTGTGTGTGCTTGTGTTGCCTGCCTGCCTTGGTGTGCACCTCTCTGACTGCAGTAGATCTCAGGTCTGGAACAAACAGTAGTTCCTCCTTTATTGGGGTGAGATCTGGGGCTTAGAGGGTGCCAAGTAGGGACCGGTACCCCTTTCTTTCTCCTCCAGAATGGCTTTGGCTCCAGAGGTGCTTTTGATGTGTGCTTTGGCTCTCTGAGTTCTACTTTGGAATATGTTCTTGGGAGACCATCGGTTACTTGCCTCCAGGCTGAATCTCAATCCCTAGGATCCTAGCCCTCTTTGATGAAATACTTTCGGGAGCTGCTAACCCCACTGATGTCCATGTGCACCCCCACCTCCCTCCATCACTCCTTCCCCCTCCCCACTGTCTCCCCTGTCCTCCCCCGCTCCTATGATTCTCTTTGAGAGACTCATATAACAAGGACTTTATCTCGGTGTAGTCTGGGTCAGATAAGCACAAGCTTTCACAAACAGACAGGAGAATGACTCGTGCACAGTAAATTGGCCAGTGTTGATTTTTCAGTTTAACATTTCTAGTGTTGATTCAGGAGTTAAGTAAGAGTGAAATGTAAGCGTGAAATTAACACTCAGTGGTGTAAAATAACCCCCAGTGTTGGTGTTAATAACCGGAGATATTGTTTTACACTGTGGGGAGTAAAACAGTCCCATCGAAATCACACCCATCATTATCATATTTCCCAGCATGCTCTACTGCAGGTAGATGTTTTAGGATTGTTTTTAATACCTGTGTTTTTGCATGTACAGTGCCTTCGGAAAGTATTCAGGAACTTTGACTTTTTCCACATTTTTCTAAGTTACAGCCTTATTCTAAAATGTATTACAAAAAATCCATAGCAATCTACACACAATATCCCATACAAAATCGAAAACATGTTTTTAAACATTTTTGCAAATGTCAATATATTTTTTAAACGGACCTTATTTACATAAGTATTCAGACCCTTTGCTATGAGACTCGAAATTGAGCTCAGGTGCATCCTGTTTCCATTGATCATCCTTGAGATGTTTCTACAACTTGATTGGAGAATTCAATTAATTAGACATGATTTAGAAAAGCACACACCTGTCTATATAATGTCCCACAGTTGACAGTGCATGTCAGAGCAAAAACCAGGCCATGAGGTAGAAGGAATTGTCTGTGGAGGTCCGAAACTGGATTTTGTCGAGGCTCAGATCTGGGGAAGGGTACCAAAAAGGGTCTGCAGCATTGAAGGTCCCCAAGAACACAGTGACCTCCGTCATTCTTAAATGGAACACGTATGGAACCACCGAGACTCTTCCTACAGCTGGCCGCCCAGCCAAACTGAGCAATCCTGGGAGAAGGGCCTTGTCAGGGAGGTGACCAAGAACCTGATAGTCACTCTGACAGAGCTCTAGAGTACCTCTGTGGAGATGGGTTAAACTTTCAGAAGGACAACCATCTCTGCAGCATTCCACCAATCAGGTATTTATGGTAAAGTGACCAGACGGAAGCCACTCCTCAGTAAAAGGCACATGACAGCCCGCTTGGAGTTTGCCAAAAGGCACGAAAAGATTCTCAGATCATGAGAAACAAGATTTTCTGGTCTGATGAAACCAAGATTGAACTCTTTGGCCTGAATGCCAAGCGTCACATCTGTAGGAAACCTGGCACCATCACTATGGTGAAGCATGGTGGTGGCAGCATCATGCTGTGGGGATATTTTTCAGCGGCAGGGACTGGGAGACTAGACAGGATGGAGGCAAAGATGAACGGAGCAAAGTACAGAGAGATCCTTGATGAAAACCTGCTCCAGAGCGCTCAGGACCTCAGACTGATGTAAAGGATCACCTTCCAACAGGTGAACGACCCTAAGCCCACAGTCAAGACAACGCAGGGGTGATTTCGGGACAAGTCTCTGAATGTCCTTGAGTGGCCCAGCCAGAGTCCGGACTTGAACCCAATTGAACATCTCTGGAGAAACCTGAAAATAGCTGTGCAGCAACGCTCCCTTTCCAACCTGACAGAGCTTAATAGGATCCGCAGAGAAGAATGGGAGACCCTCCCTAAATAAAGGTGTGCCAAGCTTGTAGCGTTATACCCAAGAAGGCTTGAGGCTGTAATTGCGAATAAAGGTGCTTCCACAAAGTACAGAGTAAAGGGTCTGAATACTTATGTAAATGTGATATTTCAGTTGTTGTTATTTATGGATTTGCAAACATTTCTAAAAAACAGTTTTTCTTTGTCATTATGGGTAATTGTGTGTAGATTGATGATAAAAACAACAACAATTTAATCAGTTTTAGAATAAGGCTGTAACCTAACAAAATGTGGAAAAAGTCAAAGGGTCAGAATACTTTAATTTTATGATACACAAAGATAAATAACATACATTTATTTTAGATGTTTTGCACCTGTTACTGAGATGGTTGTCCCGGTTTAGGTAGTCTTCTTATCAACTTTCCTAAACCTGACCGTCATTCTGAATGCAGAGCGCGGGTGAATATTCTAGCTATGGTTGGAATCCAATATTTCACATCACTTTGCAAGCCAGCATAATATGACTTGAAAGGCTGATGTGGCTTGTAAACCAGGAGTTTCCTAACACAACTGTGTTAGGTTAAAACTAGGCCATCAAAGATAGGCCTTATGATATACACTGAGTGTACAAAACATTAAGGACACCTGCTCTTTCCATGACATAGACTGACCAGGTGAATGCAGGTGAAAGCTATGAGCCCTTATTGATGTCACTTGTTAAGTCCACTTCAATCAGTGTAGATGAAGGGGGAGAAACAGCTAAAATAAGGATTCTTAAGCCTTGAGACAACTGAGACATGGATTGTGTATGTGGGCCATTCAGAGTGTGAATGGGCAAGACAAACATTTTCAGTGCCTTTGAAAGGGGTATGGTAGTAGGTGCCAGGCACACCGGTTTGTGTCAAGAACTGCAATATTGCTGGGGGGGTTTTCACGCTCAACAGTTTACTGTGTATATCAAGAATTGACACAACTGTGGGAATCATTGGAGTCAACATGGGTCAGCATCCCTGTGGAACGCTTTCGACACCTTGTAGAGTCCATGCCCCGTCTAATTGAGGCTGTTCTGAGGGCAAAGAGGGAGTGTAAATCAATATTAGAAAATAGTTCCTGTATACTGTATGTATGTGGTCAGGGATAGCTTGTGCCTGTATAACAGTTTCCCTGTAATCCAATAGTGCATTTCATCAACACTTAGGGTAAAACATATCCAGTTCACTGAGAGCTTTAAAGAGGGCACTACAAAGTAAACAGATTGTACGAACTGAAGTTTCTTCTGGGAATAGTAATTCTATTCTATTCTATAAAATTATAAGCAGGAAGCATGAAGTGGCCAATCAGTGACAGTGACAACAGCAAAGCATGCCCAGTCAAAGGTCCACTGTAAGACACACAGCAAAATCAATAGCGTACATTTAAATCTGAAAGCGTTAAAGGGATGCTTCTGGATTTTATCTACTTCCCCAGTCAGATGAACTCGTCGATACTATTTGTATGTCTCTGTGTCCAGTATGAAGGAAGTTAGAGGTCGTTTTTGTGAGCCAATGCTAACTAGCGTTAGTGCAATGACTGGAAGTCTATGGGTATGACACACTATTGATCACGAGAGTGATTAGTCAATATTACCTAGTCGTAATTATCTACATAGGACTAGACACCAGAGGTCTCACTCTCTGCGATACAGCTTTTAAAAAATAACAACACTGAAAAATGCTTATGGGGCATTGATTTGACCATGATTCTAAATCTTTTCTTTTTGTACCTCTCAGTCTCCCTATACAGTCCCTCTCAGTGGGGACGCAGTCCCCCACTAACAGAACTTATGCAATCAAGATTCCCACCTTTGGGGAATTTGCAAGGGTCGGCACGGCCGGAGTGCAATGGCCGAGCCTGGTTGCCTCTGCTACAACATAGCGGTGACATGTTCCGTTATTGTGACACCTAAATGGAATGATCATACGATGTGTCCCAAATGGACCCCTAGTCCCCCATAGCCCTCTTGGCAAAAGTAGTGCACTATATGGAGAATAAGGTACTGTTTGGGACACATCCATAGACCACTGGACAACAATGACCTCTTGACCACACACACACAGTCAAATCCTGCTTAAACGATAATTGGTGATTTTTGCCATACCCCCACCTCTCAATTGATTGATACAGACCCATGTACGCCTCTTTTACCACCATTTCTATGCATATTGATTATGTATATTGATCACACCTAACCCAACAGGAAAGCTTTTCCCCCTCCTTACCATAACATTAGGTCTCATTCAGAAGGCTGCGGCCCAGGGGACCACTTTTCCAGTTTCCCTATCATAAGAAGCTTGACGCATCACATAAGTGAAATGTAGATCACGAAGCCACCCCACACTCCAAGAGAAAGCACAGGAAGAATGACGCTACAGCATGAAGCTGGTTGAGAGAACGCCAAAAGTGTGCAAAGCTGTCATCAAGGCAAAGTGTGGCTACTTCGGAGAATCTCAAATATAATATATATTTGGATTTGTTTAACACTTTTTTGCTTACTACATGATTCCAAATGTGTTTAAAGAAATAGTTTTGATGTCTTCACTATTATTCTACAATGTAGAAAATAGTCCAAATGTAGAAAAACCCTTGAATGAGTAGGTGTGTCCAAACTTTGGACTGGTACTGTACATATACAGTGCCTTCGGAAAGTATACAGACCCCTTGACTTTTTTTCACATTTTGTTATGTTACAGTTTTATTCTAAAATTGATTAAATAGTTTCCCCCCTCATCAATCTACCCACAATACCCCATAATGGCAAAGCAAAAACTGTTTTTTGGAAATTTGAGCAAATAAATATTACATTTACATGAGTATTCGGACCCTTCGCTTAGTACTTTGTTGAAGCACCTTTGGCAGCAATTACAGCCTCAAGTCTTCTTGGGTATGATGCTACAAGCTTGGCACACCTCTATTTGGGGAGTTTCTCACATTCTTCTCTGCAGATCCTCTCAAGCTCTGTCAGGTTGGATGGGGAGCGCTGCTGCACAGCTATTTTCAGGTCTCTCCAGAGATGTTTGATCAGGTTCAAGTCCAGGCTCTGGCTGGACCACTCAACGACATTCAGAGACTTGTCCCGAAATCACATCTGTGTTGTCTTGGCTGTGTGCTTAGGGTCATTGTCCTGCTGGAAGGTGATCCTTTGCCCCAGTCTGAGGTCCTGAGCGCTCTGGAGCAGGTTTTCATCAAGGATCTCTCTGTACTTTGCTCCGTTCATCTTTCCCTCTATCCTGACTAGTCTCTAAGTCCCTCCTGCTGACAAATATCCCCACAGCATGATGCTGACACCACCATGCTTCACTGTATGGATGGTGCCATGTTTCCTCCAGACGTGACGCTTGGCATTCAGGCCAAAGAGTTCAATCTTGGTTTCATCAGACCAGAGAATCTTATTTCTCATGATCTGAGAGTCTTTAGGTGGCTTTTGGCAAACTCCAAGCGGGCTGTCATGTGCCTTTTACTGAGTAGTGGCTTCCGTCTGGCCACTCCACCAGAAATGTCTGACTGATAGAGTGCTGCACAGATGGTGGTCCTTCTGGAAGGTTCTCCCGTCTCCACAGAGGAACTCTAGAGCTCTGTCAGAGTGAACGTTGGGTTCTTGGTCACCTCCCTGACAAGGCCCTTCTCCCAGGATTGCTCAGTTTGGCTGGGTGGCCAGCTCTAGGAAGAGTCTTGGTGGTTCCAAACTTCTTCCATTTGAGATTGATGGAGACCACTGTGTTTTTGGGGACCTTCAATCCTGCAGAATTTTTTTGGTACCCTTCCCCAGATCTGTGCCTCACCACAATCCTGTCTCGGACCTCTCCGGACAATTCCTTTGACCTCACGGCTTGGTTTTTGCTCTGACAGATACGGTCAACTGTGTGCCTTTCCAAATCATGTCCAATCAATTGAATTTACCACAGGTGGACTCCAATCAAGCTGTAGAAACATCTCAAGGATGATCAATGTTTCCATTGGATGCACCGGAGCGCAATTTCGAGTCTCATTACAAAGGGTCTGAATACTTATGTAATAATGTTTAAAAATAATAATAATTATACATTTATAAAAATGTATAAAAACATGTTTTAGATTTGTCGTTATGGGATATTGTGTGTAGTTTGCTGAGTTAAAAAAACAAAAACATTTTTGAATAAGGCTGTAAAGTAACAAAATATGGAAAAAGTCAAGGGGTCTGAATACTTTCCGAAGGCACTGTATATACCGTTCAAAAGTTTGGGTCACTTAGAAATGATCTTGTTTTTGAAAGAAAAGCAAATTTTTTTGTCCATTTTGTCCATTTTTTGTCCCACAAAACACCAGTCTCAACATCAACAGTGAAGAGGCGACTCCAGGATTCTGTCCTTCTAGGCAAAGTTCCTCTGTCCAGTGTCTGTGTTATTTTGCCTATCTTAATCTTTTATTTTCATTGGCCAGTCTGAGATATGGCTTTTTCTGCATCCCTGCATCCCGAAGTTGTCTCTTCACTGTTTATATTGAGACTGGTGTTTTGCGGGTACTATTTAATGAAATAAGCTACCAGTTGAGGACTTGTGAGCTGTCTGTTTCTCAAACTAGACACTCTAATGTACCTCTTTCTCAGTTGTGCACCGGGGCCTCCCACTCCTCTTTCTATTCTGGTTAGGGCCAGTTTGCGCTGTTCTGTGAAGAGAGTAGTACATAGCGTTGTACAAGATCTTCAGTTTCTTGGCAATTTCTCGCATGGAATAGCCTTAATTTCTCAGAACAAGAATAGACTGATGAGTTTCAGAAGAAAGTTATTTGTTTCTATTCGAACCTACAAATGCTGATGCTCCAGATACTCAACTAGTCCAAAGAATGCCAGATTTATTGCTTCTTTAATCAGAACAACAGTTTTCAGCTGTGCTAACATAATTGCAAAATGGGTTTCTAATGATCAATTAGCCTTTTTAAATTATACACTTGGATTAGCTAACACAACATGCCATTGGAACACAGGAGTGACGGTTGCTGATAATGGGCCTCTTTACACCTATGTAGATAGTTTGTTAAAAAGCGTCCGTTTCAAGCTACAATAGTCATTTACAACATTAACAATGTCTACACTGTATTTCTGATCAATTTGACGTTATTTTAATGGACAAGAAAATGTGCCTTTCTTTCAAAAACAAGGACATTTCTAAGTGACCATAAACTTTTGAACAGTAGTGTGTATATATATATATATAATGTTCATATTTATAGAATATGTGTATGGTTTATTACATTAACTCATACTGAAATAAACCATGCTCATCTTATCCTTAAATACTGATTATTTATCATGCTCGATGTATTGTTTGTGAAAAAGGTCTAAACCCAATCGTTAACAGGGCCACTTGTGCTGATGCCCAGCCACTGGTGTTGAAACTATCATAAGTAAGACAACACGGACACCCGAAATCACAAACTTCATCCTAAGGAGTATTGCTATAAGTGAAATATTAGTAATTGCCAATTCTTGCAATTGCATGGAACTGGTACTGTACAACGGTCCATTCGTTCCAACCATGTCTACATCGTCTCAGGAAACTGCGGCCCGGCGCAGAGAAGAGAAAGAGAGGGGAGGCGGGGGAGAATAGAAAGAGAGGGAGGTAGAGTGCGAGGGAGCCCGATCCGAAGGGAGGAGTCAGGCGAGGGAAAGAGCAGCTGGAGTTCTACACTTCGCCCTCTTCTCCTCGAAAAGCATACTTAATGTAATAACAACAGTCCACACGTTTTTGTAAACACTTATGTTGTCTTATTCATACAGGTTCATCATCGGCCATCGTCAGGTATGCAGGGAGGCTCACAGTATTAGTTCAGTGTTCGCTCTATTCAGAAAACTGTGAAAAGGAGAAAGACGCGGAAAAGAAGGAAAAGTCTGGCAGAGCGGTTTTCGGAGTTGGTGTCTCACAACTCCAGAGCGCGAGAGGCACATCTGCAACAAGCGAAAAAATTCTTCACTTAAGAGAAGAAGACAGAAAAGATCAAGAATTATTGGAGGGAAACATCCTTCGAACACGTAAGTGCAAAAAACACGACGAGGCATGATGAACTGTTCCCTTTGAACATTTTGCTCTTTGCTGGCTTTGAAAGTTTTGAGGGAGAAAACACGACGTCTATTCAAAAACTGTCAGAGGTATCACGTTTCAAATAAGTTGGAATTTCATAGAAGTCCACAAATCGGAGGGTGGTGATGAAATAATAAAATTGTATGAAAACTCAACTTATTCACAAATATTATCACACAAAATGACTATTTCTTTTCCTGGATGCTTTCTAGTTGTTTTCTACTTTCTTTAAAGTTACAAGTTGACCCATTGCACATTTTCTCAACTTTGCCTATGTAATTTCTTAAGTGATAGAAACTCACACTCACTCTGTTAATTCAACACAATGGTTGTTAAAGTGCGTTTAAATGTATTTTATGGAAGGTTGAAGCTATTATTTTTGTAAACACTTTAATGCAAAAGTAATTGCATTGTTGAGAAGTGTGGGCTGAAACAACTTTGGGAACGTCCACTACAGACACAACTTTATTGGACTTTTGCCTAAAGAAACGCACGGGGCATGCATATTTAGGCCTACATGTGATCATATTTCAGCGCGATTTTACCAAGTCGTGCCTGTTATCGATTCGGTCTCATCCATTATGCCTAATATGAGTTATGACTGCATTACTATAATTTATGGAACATTTTCCTGAATCGAGTATAGCCTATTCTGATAACAATCGAATGCAATCACTGATGTCTCTATTTCTACAATCAAAATATGACTGTTGGAATACAAGTAGGCCAACATTTATTTAACAAGGCACAGCCTTTACAAGGCACAGACCTATTTAATGAGCATTTGATCGAGTTTGACAATAGTAGAACACTGACTGGGTTATATCAAATTAAATAGAAAAGTTATAAATATAACATTTAATTTCTGAGTTGAAATACAGGATATGCTACTAATAATTAGTGCGGGCACATTTGGATACTTCCCCCAAATATTTTATTGCCTTTATTATAATCAGGCCTAATTATTCGGCCTATAATTTTTAGTCTTTTATCCATTGAGTTTTCTGCGTATGTACTTTTCGGTCCGTTATGTATCATGGCAGCACGCCTCCACATGTGGAGATGTTTGTTTTAAACTTTTCCTTCTGCTCCCCGCCAGCTGTTCCACATTTTATCTGCTTGTCGGATTCGCTGTGAGTGACTGGTGGACCGTTTGTGTCTCGGGTTTCACGCCGCTATACAAACGACGAAGGTTCGAGGCGTTCAGCCGTGCGGTGACGGCTCAGCCAAACCTTCTTTGACACTTGGCAAATTATTAACGGAGATCTAACTGCCTTGAGAACGAGCAGTAAGAGTTGAATGCAAAACAATAGAAGTTTAAGAGCTTGTGCAGATAAAAAAGCTCCCCCCCCCGGGTTAAGAACATGGTCATCTGGATTGGACTATGCCAGTTTAATGCCCTTATGAAAAATCTGTCATGTGCTGCCTTTTTATTTATTTTTTGCCATGCGTGTTTTTTAAAATACAATTCTTAAGGTGGTAATTTGTAAATAAATAAAAACATTGCATGAACATATAACCCACTTAATTTAGTGACTGTTTTTACACTTTTTTTTTAAAAGCATACTTTTGTTTGCATGAACCGAAATTATGCACTTATTTCTGAAATCAAATGCTTATTAGGCTAGCCTACTAAATAATAATTTATTTGATAAAGGAATCGGCTCAAATATTTTGCTGAAATAATATTTGGTAAGTGTGAACATCAAGGAATATATAAACCTTTCTTTTAGCCTACTTCTCAATACCTCAATAGATTATTTTTCATACTCAAAACATGTGTTTGCTACAGTAATATAGTGCATTGGTATCCTTATCTAACCAGGACATTTTTATTAATGCTTTTAGCCTTTTAATCAACAGGAACAACGTGTTTGGCTTCCACAAATCCTAATGTTATACCTCAATTCGATAAGGCCTACCTGCATTTTATTTTGAAATGATATAATCTAATATATAATCTGTTATTTTATTTCCAGAGGATTCAATGGACATAAAAAATATTCCACCATTTATATATTTCTGGGTTTTTGCTGTTGAGTTTGATTTACCGCAATAGTAGTGATTGATTGTCGACAGAAATCTCTTTGACAGAGTGCATTTTTCCTGAAGAATGTGTGATTACTTACCTCCAGATTTAATGATCACAAAAGCAACATGAAATGTCATTATATTAATTTGAGCTCTATTTAGCCTTAATGGATGGCAGATATTTTCCACGAGAAAATGATGCTCTGAAATAACCACAGATTGGCTCTAAGTACATGTGTATAATAACGTGCACGGAGCCAGAGATATTTTATGATTTAATCATATTAAATATGAATGATATCTGATGAACACACTCAGTGTTATAAATATGTATGGTGTTACTGTTTTACAATGTCTCCAGAACAGAACAGAGCTCAGCTAGGGGCTTCAGCTTCACTTGAACAGGTGCAATTTTACAAAACAAGGACTGCATGTCATAAATGATTCAGCAAAGTGATAAATACACACAATGTTTAAAGATGATAATCTGGTGTTTAAAAATATAAAAAAAGGCACATTGAAGAAGCCCGTTTTTTTTTCTTTCTCCAGCAGCGGTGATGAATTAGTGCCTGTCTGGTGAAGGGGGCAATCTGTAACTCACAGTCCCACGGATAGAGAAGGAAACTCGCGGATAACCCCTATCCTTCCTCAGCCCGTCAGAAAGCAGAGCAGCCCTTTATCTCCGCATTAGCACACCTTTACATTCAATTATGCATCGCTGCAAAAACACCAGGCAGTGAACCCGTGACCTCTCCAGCCTGCCCAAAATAGGACCTGTCACACAAGCAGATGTTAATGCACAAAGATGACACTCTATTACCCTCTTAAATCAAGGACCCCTCCTCCTCGCCCCGGCCCGCAAATCCACTGTTCTAGGCAGGCCTCTGCCCTTAGGCCCTTTTACATCCTAGAGGAAGAATACCTGTTATCAGGTGTGTATGCATGAGGCCCTAATGACGTGCTAATGGGCATCTATAAAGGCACACTCATAGATAGCAAGTGTATTGCTCTGCCAGGTTAATTTAGGGGAAGTTGTTTTGATCAAAGATAAGGACCAAGGCATTTTTTGTAGCATTTATTTACATTTTTGGTTTGTTGTGGTGTGGATCCCTGGGTATGAGGCGGATATGGGGTGCGATTCCTGCTGCGGTACTCACAGGCCGTTCGACGGTCACGGATGTCAATAAGACGAAAGGTTTATCATACAACTCTTTAGCAGAGCGCTAAGTACTTCTATCCCACAAACCACCGCTTACATTAGCAGGTGAGGAGAGGTGCAGTTACCTCATCTATTCAGAGCATGTTGGCAGAAATAAGTAAACATGGCATCACAATGGCTACCCAATCCATCTTTCCCCTACGTGTGAGTATAGCCTCTTCATGAATAGACGGGCCCCAATAGGAGTCGCTCACTTTGATGATTCTGAACTTTGATATATCGACATGAAATCGAAAAGGCACAGTTGAGGGGGGAGAGAACAAATCCAGGAGAGAGAAAGAGTGAGAGAGATATTGAGGGGGGAAAAAGGCAGAGAGACAGGAGACGGAGGTGCATGTGTGATGAGTGAGAGGCTCCTTTGCCTTCTTGTAAAAAGTTTGGGCTGTGGCAGTTCGCCGCCAAGTGTAGCCTACGCCAAAGTGTCTGGATGCATTTGCGTGTGAGCGGAGAGAAGAAGGGGGGCAGGCAGGCGTGCGGCGTGGCGCAGCACGAGGGCTTCTCCTTGGCTCTACTAATCCCCAGGCCCAGCCATCCCTTCAGGGCATGCCTCAGATCTGGCTCTCCTAGCTCTCCGCGTGGACCTACCCGGCCTCCGCCAGCCGATTTAATATGCTATGTGTTCCTTCTCCCCCAGCTCCCCTCCACCTCCACCAGCTGCGTCCCAGAGCGGGACCCCCATTCACCCTCCCCCCCACTCCCTGCTTCAAGGAGCCCCACTTAAGGCACCTTTCACTGGGCTCATGTCTTTTGCAAAGTGAGGGGAGGGGGGTGGTTGATCTGATGAAGGGGGATCAGAGAGTGAGAGGGACAAGTGTAATGACATGCCTATACACACACATGCATTTAGATAAACCCACACATCCACACCCTACACATGGGCTTCCAAATGTGCTCTTACTCCACCTGCATGTTTTAAAATGCAAAAGCACCTCGATATAAAATATCCCCATCATAGACATGTTTTACACGCACGGAAGCACGTACACTCGCACACACACACGCACACGGGGAGCGTGCAAGAGCCAGTAGTTCTTCTTTCAGAAATGGGGGGGCTCAAGCTGCCGTAGAGGCTGAGAGTCAGAGTGGCCATTTCTTTTCCAGAGCTTTGGTCTCACGGAAACCCAGATTGGACCTGCCAATTAGCCTGGTCAACCAGCTTCCCTGAGAGAGAGATAGAGAGAGAGTAACAGAGAACGAGAGAAAAGAGAGAGATAGAGAGAGAGAGTAACAGAGAACGAGAGAGAGAAAAGAGAGAGAGTAACAGAGAACAAGAGAGAGAAAAGAGAGAGAGTAACAGAGAACAAGAGAGAGAAAAGAGAGAGAGTAACAGAGAACAAGAGAGAGAAAAGAGAGAGAGTAACAGAGAACATGAGAGAGAGTGTAACAGAGAACAAGAGAGAAAAGAGAGAGAGTAGCAGAGAACGAGAGAGAGAAAAGAGAGAGAGTAACAGAACAAGAGTGAGAAAAGAGAGATAGTAACAGAGAACAAGAGAGAGAAAAGAGAGATAGTAACAGAGAACAAGAGAGAGTAACAGAGAACGAGAGAGAAAAGAGAGAGAGTAGCAGAGAACGAGAGAGAGAAAAGAGAGAGAGTAACAGAGAACGAGAGTGAGAAAAGAGAGAGAGTAACAGAGAACATGAGAGAGAGAGTGTAACAGAGAACAAGAGAGAGAAAAGAGAGAGTAACAGAGAACATGAGAGAGAAAAGAGAGAGAGAGTAACAGAGAACAAGAGAGAGAAAAGAGAGATAGTAACAGAGAAAAAGAGAGAGTAACAGAGAACGAGAGAGAGAAAAGAGAGTAACAGAGAATAAGAGAGAAAAGAGAGAGAGTAACAGATAACTAGAGAAAAGAGAGAGTAACAGAGAATGAGAGAGAGAAAAGAGAGAGTAACAGAATAAGAGAGAGAGTAACAGAGAACAAGAGAGAGTAACAGAGAACGAGAGAGAAAAGAGAGAGTAACAGAGAACGAGAGAGAAAAGAGAGAGAGTAACAGAGAACAAGAGAGAGAGAGTAACAGAGACCGAGAGAGAGAAAAGAGAGAGTAACAGAGAACAAGACAGAGAAAAGAGAGAGAGAGTAACAGAGAACGAGAGAGAGAGTAACAGAGAACAAGAGAGAGAGAGTAACAGAGACCGAGAGAGAGAAAAGAGAGAGAAACAAATGATTTACTAGAAAAAAACCCAAGATGAATGCAGGAGTGAATGAGCGCTAGCAGACTCCTGCATGAACCCCAGTGCGTATCAGCGGGCGCCTGCGTTGTCTTTTCTCACACACTCGAGTACAAACAGAATACAAATGGCGGCAGGTCGCGCCTGGCTGACGATGGAGCTGGACTGCTCTCGTCTCCTCCGCTGTTAGCCCTGGAAAAGCGTCTTTGCGGCTGCTGTGTGAAGTGTGGCAGCAAGAGGTGAAGTGAGCTGCGGGCCCATTTGCCTGTGGTGTGGTGGGCTGTGTAAAGTTGAGACGCTGAGCTTGGACAGTGGAGTTGTAGTTCCCGACTTCCAGGGGGTTTTTGGGTCTGTTATTGTAGATGTGGCATTGTGTCAGGGGCTTGATGCGAGCCAGTTGTGGCATCCGTAAGGGGGCCTGCTCTCCGTCGTTGTCCAGGGAGTGTGGTGACGGCCAGGGGACAGATGAGGCGGCCAGCTCACTGTGAACAATGATCTGTCACTCCCCCCTTCCTTCCTTGTGTGTGTGTGTGTGTGTGTGTGTGTGAAGCCATGCATCAGGCTGCTGCAACGAAGACACACACATGCACTTGGACAGGCTCACACAGGCGCATGCACGCACACACACAGAACAACTGCGGGAGAGGTCAATTGAAGGCAAGGGAAGGGTCACTGATTATTGTGATTGGGACTGAATGGGAGTTCATTTTTTGTACACCCCCCAAGTCTGTATGAGAAAGATCATTTCTAATATCAATTGCATAAATAGCTGTTTGGAATGATTTTGTTGCGTTGCTCAGACTGTTCTGCTACACAACGTGTTTTGTATTTGCTGTGCCCCATGCTGGCCTGGTTATCTGCGTTAGTGAGTAAGCCCCGTGGGTCTTAGTGGAACCTGGGGGTCGAGATTGAGGACGGGGACATTGTTTGAATGTCAAATGCCAATCCCAAGGTTAATACCTGAATATAGTTCAGGCCCAGTTGCCCCCTCCCTTCTGCAAACATGTTTTAAATGAGTGCCTCTTCCCCTCCTTCCCCTCTTTTCCCCCTTTCCCCTTCTCCTTCACTTCCGTCCTCTTTTGCGGGGAATTTGACCCCCGTTCCTCCTCTTCTCTAGGGGCCAGTGGGGCCTCCTCTGCAAGTGAATGCTAACAGCCCCTGCCTGTAAGACAAAAAATGCCTCATCTTAGAAAAACAAAAGGGGAACTCTACTATCGGAGAAAATTTCTTGCCCGACCTGAAAGCAGGCCTCTTTTGTCTCGATGGCATTTGAAGACTAATCGCTTTTTCTCATGCAAAAAGTACTTTGTCTTAAGAGCTGGGCCTCGGAGAGAGAAAGAGAGGGAGAGAGAAGGAGCTAGTGGGGGCTGTGTTTTAACAATACTCCGCAGGGAGCAAGGAGGAACGGGGGTTGGAGGGGGCGCAGGGGGGGATTTCTCTCCTTTGCTTATTTTTTAGACAAAGCCCAGTTCCTTGCAGGGTTGAAGGGAGAAAGGTGGGAGGTGGTGATGGTGGTGGTGGGTGGTGGGGCTAGAGGAGGGAGTGGGGGGTGGGAGGGATCCAAGAGTTTTTAGTTCCTTGAAAAGAGGGGGGGGGGGACTCCAGCCGTTTCTAATGACGGTCTGTCATCGGGGCTCCCCTACCTGCCAGAGGAAACCTCAGTGCCCCGACACTACACTGACTCCGACAGGCTTGGCTTGGGGAGAAAAAAAGTGGGCCTCGGAAATGTATAGAGCAACAGAAATATGAACTTGTATATGGGCCCCTAAAACGTCTTGGGCTATTCCAGGCTTGACTGGTGTTTTTATTAAGAGAGATCGACATGCTTTGGAAATAGATCTTATTCATGAAGAAAAAAAACCAGGGCTGGACTTCCCAAAGAATTCATTATGTTCCCCTTTCCCAGAAGCCTCGGTGCTCCGCAGGTCCCAGCCGTGCCTCGGAGGACGCCGAGCGTGTCGTACCGTGTCGCGTGACTTTGTAAAGCCTCCCTCAGCGAGCAGGGGAGTGCGAAGGGTTCCATTTGTCAAAGGTGCCCGGCAGTTTTTTTCCCTTCTCAACACTTTCCCGGCTCCGTCCCAAACTCATTGTCTGAGCTAAGGCAGGACATTAGTCACCGCGGTGCTAGTGGAGCCTGCGGGGCTGTGGGACCAACCAACGCTGTTCTGGAGCAGGGACTGCTAGTCGGACAGAGAGAGAACTAGAAGAGGGAAAGAGGAGGAGTGATGGAGAGTGTGTGAAAGAGAGAAGGGGAGAAGAAAGAAAGAAAAAGGGCGAGTGTGGCTGTGTGTTTGAGAAAGCGAGGTAGAGTGTGGAGGAAGGAGAGAGAGAGGTAGAGGTGTGGAGGAAGGAGAGAGAGAGGTAGAGGTGTGGAGGAAGGAGAGAGAGCATTAGAGGTGTGGAGGAAGGAGAGAGAGAGGTAGAGGTGTGGAGGAAGGAGAGAGAGAGTTAGAGGTGTGGAGGAAGGAGAGAGAGAGTTAAGAGGTGTGGAGGAAGGAGAGAGAGAGTTAAGAGTTGTGGAGGAAGGAGAGAGAGAGGTAGAGTGTGGAGGAAGGAGAGAGAGAGGTAGAGGTGTGGAGGAAGGAGAGAAAGAGTTAGAGGTGTGGAGGAAGGAGAGAGAGAGGGAGAGGTGTGGAGGAAGGAGAGAGAGAGGTAGAGTGTGGAGGAAGGAGAAAGAGAGGTAGAGTGTGGAGGAAGGAGAGAGAGAGGTAGAGGTGTGGAGGAAGGAGAGAGAGAGTTAGAGGTGTGGAGGAAGGAGAGAGAGAGTTAGAGGTGTGGAGGAAGGAGAGAGAGAGTTAAAGGTGTGGAGGAAGGAGAGAGAGAGTTAGAGTGTGGAGGAAGGAGAGAGAGAGGTAGAGGTGTGGAGGAAGGAGAGAGAGAGTTAGAGGTGTGGAGGAAGGAGAGAGAGAGGTAGAGGTGTGGAGGAAGGAGGGAGAGTTAGAGTGTGGAGGAAGTGTAGAGGTGTGGAGGAAGGAGAAAGAGGAGGGTAGAGTGTGGAGGAAGGAAGGAGGTGTGGAAAGAGAGGTAGAGGTGTGGAGGAAGGAGAGCATTAGAGAGGAAGGAGAGGTAGAGGTGTGGAGGAAGGAGAGAGAGAGTTAGAGGTGTGGAGGAAGGAGAGAGAGAGTTAGAGGTGTGGAGGAAGGAGAGAGAGCATTAGAGGTGTGGAGGAAGGAGAGAGAGAGTTAAGAGTTGTGGGAGGAAGGAGAGAGAGCATTAGAGGTGTGGAGGAAGGAGAGAGGTGTGGAGGAAGGAGAGAGAGCGTTAAGAGGTGTGGAGGAAGGAGAGAGAGAGTTAGAGGTTTAGAGGTGTGGAGGAAGGAGAGAGAGAGGTTAGGAGGTGTGGAGGAAGGAGGAGAGCGTTAGAGGTGTGGAGGAAGGAGAGAGATCGTTAGAGGTGTGGAGGAAGGAGAGAGAGCGTTAAGAGGTGTGGAGGAAGGAGAGAGAGCGTTAGAGGTGTGGAGGAAGGAGAGAGCGTTAAGAGGTGTGGAGGAAGGAGAGAGGGCATTAGAGGTGTGGAGGAAGGAGAGAGAGAGTTAGAGGTGTGGAGGAAGGAGAGAGAGCGTTAGAGGTGTGGAGGAAGGAGAGAGGGCATTAGAGGTGTGGAGGAAGGAGAGAGAGAGTTGGAGGTGTGGAGGAAGGAGAGAAAGCATTAAGAGGTGTGGAGGAAGGAGAGAGAGAGTTAGAGGTATGGAGGAAGGAGAGAGATTATTAGAGGTGTGGAGGAAGGAGAGAGGGCATTAGAGGTGTGGAGGTAGGAGAGAGAGTGTTAGAGGTGTGGAGGAAGGAGAGAGAGCATTAGAGGTGTAGAAGTAGGAGAGAGGGCATTAGAGGTGTGGAGGAAGGAGAGAGAGCGTTAGAGGTGTGGAGGTAGGAGAGAGAGCATTAGAGGTGTGGAGGAAGGAGAGAGGGCATTAGAGGTGTGGAGGAAGGAGAGAGAGCATTAGAGGTGTGGAGGAAGGAGAGGTGTGGAGGAGCGTTAGAGGTGTGGAGGAAGGAGAGAGAGCATTAGAGGTGTGGAGGAAGGAGAGAGAGCATTAGAGGTGTGGAGGAAGGAGAGAGAGCATTAGAGGTGTGGAGGAAGGAGAGAGAGCGTTAGAGGTGTGGAGGTAGGAGAGAGAGCGTTAGAGGTGTGGAGGAAGGAGAGATAGCATTAGAGGTGTGGAGGAAGGAGAGAGCGTTAGAGGTGTGGAGGAAGGAGAGAGAGAGTTAGAGGTGTGGAGGAAGGAGAGAGAGCGTTAGAGGTGTGGAGGAAGGAGAGAGAGCGTTAGAGGTGTGGAGGAAGGAGAGAGAGAGTTAGAGGTGTGGAGGAAGGAGAGAGAGAGTTAGAGGTGTGGAGGAAGGAGAGAGAGAGTTAGAGGTGTGGAGGAAGGAGAGAGAGCAATAGATGTGTGGAGGAAGGAGAGAGAGAGTTAAAAGTTGTGGAGGAAGGAGAGAGAGCATTAGAGGTGTGGAGGAAGGAGAGAGAGAGTTAGAGGTGTGGAGGAAGGAGAGAGAGCATTAGAGGTGTGGGAGGAGGAAGGAGAGAAGGAGAAGAGTTGTGGAGGAGGAAGGAGAGAGAGCATTAGAGGTGTGGAGGAAGGAGAAGGAGAGAGTTAGAGGTGTGGAGGAAGGAGAGAGTGTGGAGGAAGGAGAGAGAGCATTAGAGGTGTGGAGGAAGGAGAGAGATAG